>NC_073303.1:281276393-281953314 GCF_027595985.1 Sorex araneus | reverse complement strand
TCTGTCTTCATAGTGAATGTGTACTCAACTGAAACCTTAAGATCTTTTTAACTTAGCCTGCTATGTAAAAAGATACCCAGTCCCATTTGTGTGGAGTTGATTTTTTTGGTTTGCTTGTCTGTTTATGGGTCACACCCAGTGTGCATGAAGGGCTACTCTGGACTTAGTACCTTGAGGATCCATGTGATGTCAGGGATCTAATTTGAGCCTTCTGCACTGCTTGTGGGTTCATATAGGGTGCCAGGGATTGAATCCAAGTCACTGCAAGCAAGATAAGTGCCTCACTGGCTGTATTGCCTCTCTGGCCCCTCCTGATTTTTTTTTTAAACTCAAATATAGGGCAATAAATTTGGTCCCATCAGATTTCATATTGCTTTAGCCCTATTCCATATGAAAAGTTGAAAATATGAAAAGTTATAATATGAAAAGTTGAAAGCTTTTCATATTATAACCAAATCTTCAGGTGAATTTGTGCAGTCTTCCTGCCTTCTTGAGGGTGTCTATAAGATTAAAAAAGCCTATACTTGTATTTGATAAGAAATATTGAACAGGGGCTAGAGTATATGGGGATTAAGGCCTTGTATGTGGTGAACCCCAGTTCTATACCCAGCCCTACATATGGTTCTTTGAGCACTTCCAAGAGTGATTCGTGAGCATAGAACCAGTAGTGAGCCCTGAATATCATCATGTGTGGACCCCCTACCACAAAAAAACACCCTAAAAAGACACAGAGAGAAAATATTTAACATAAATATTTAACCTAAAAGGGCTAAAGATAGGTCTGTGATTAAACCTTGTAGATTTTCTTCCAATTTGACAAAGATGCTCTAATCCCTTAGAACATAAGTGGGAGGACTGCTGTGGGACAGGCTGTGTTCTCACAGTTCAACCTAAGTCCAGGAAATGTGTTGATAGTGATGGCATGAAAATATACTGGCTGTGCTGAATCAATCTGGAAACTATGTGCTCAGTGTTATTGCTTGCTGTTATTGGACTAATTTTTTTCCATTATGTTCTGAGCTTCTGCCCTCTTCAGAACAGCTTAATTCAGAGTGGAGATGTAGCTCCAGGCACCATAGGAAAGAAAAGTTTAATTCTTGAGTGCTATCCAAGCCTCCTCTAATCTCCTTGTTGCAGGAGCCTGTTGGAAGTGGTGAGGAGGTTAGTAAGACAAAGCATTCGGGGTGAAGCTTCTGGCTCATGATCGTCATTGCTTTGTGTGTGATTCTATTAATGTCACAGATACTGTTTATTTAGGGGAACTTGCAATATAATTTTATTAGCGGCATTACCTCAGTAATTTATCCATTTCTGATGAGTGTTCTTAGAAGGGAAGATTAGTTTAATTTTAATTTTTTTGTTTTGTTTTTCGGCCACACCTGGTGATGCTCAGCAGTTATTCGTGGCTCAGTACTCAGGGAATTACTCCTAGAGGTACTTAGAGGATCATATGAGGTGCCAGGGACTGGACTCGGGTCAGCTGTGTGCAAGGCAGTGTCCACTGCACTATCACTCCAGTTTCAAAAAGGGGAGATTAGTTTAAAGCTGTTTGGTGAGTGAATATTCCCAGGCTCATAAAATTCTTCTTCTTTCTCAAAAAAATTCCTGGAAACAATGAACTTATAAAGTGGCAGGGCACAGAATCAACACAGAAAAATCTATGGCATATAAAAATGTAAAAAAAAATCATGTAGGAGAGAGAGAAAGAGAGAGAAGAGAGAGAGAGAAGGGGCTAGAGACACCATCCCATATGTGCCCATGTATCCCAGGAAGTGCCCATCTTGAGCACTTCTAGGAGTGATTCCAGAGTGCAGAGCCAGGATTTACCCCTGAGAACCACCAGGTCTGACCCAAACTGAAAAACAAAAGAGAGAGAAGAAAAAACTCAATGACAAACTTCTCTACTCATGATTGTATCTCCCAAAGTTAAGTACCTAGAAATGAACTTAAAAAGTAGGAGAAAGAGTTTTGAAAACTAAGTCACTATTAAAAGAAATATAAGAAGACCCAAGGAAATTAAAACACAATCCCTGTTCCTGAATTAGAAAGATTAACATTGTTAAATATGACTATCCCACCTTAAAATACTATTCAGGTTCAATGTAGCCACTCTTCTGACAAAATATATAAAAATACTTGTTAAAACTCACAGACAAATCAACTTAAACAACCGCATCAAAAAATGGGAGAAGAGCTGTACAGATCTTTCCTCAAAGAGGACAAACAGGTGACCAATAGGAATATGAAAAAATGTTCTTTGTCACATATTATCAGGAAAATGCAAATCAAAGAGATATCACTTCACACCAGTGAGACTGGCACACATTAATAGCTATAGACACCTCAGGGGCTGGCGTGGATGTGGGCAAAAGGAACCTTCATGCACAGTTGGTGCAGATGTCATCCGGTCCAGCTGTGGAAAACAATACAGAGATTTCTCAAAAATTAAGAGTTGAGCTTCCATATGACCCAGTCATTCACTTCTTGGCCTCTACTCCAAGGTCCCCCAAATTATATTTCAAATGGTGTGTGTACTAGAATCACTGCAGCGCTGTTCACAGTAGCCAAAATCTGGAAACAATTCAAGTATCCAAGATGAGATGAATAGATTAAAAAAAAGGTAGTCTATCACACGGTGGAGTTTTACTTAGCTATAAGAAATTATGAAATCATATAATTTGCCACTACATGGATGGCATGTAGAGGGTACCATGCAGAGTGAAGTCCGTCAGAAAGGGAAGAGGGCAAAAACTGAACCCTCATATGATCCCCCATAATTTTTTTCTTCAGTCACAAAATTTTCTCCAGTGAATATATGTTATACAGTTGGAATATATTTTACATAATTTAAAAAAATAATTAAATTTGGGCTGGAAGGATAGTACAGGGGTTAAGACACTTCCCTTACATGTGACAAACCCAGATTCAACCCCTGGCACTGCATATAGTCTGCCAGGCATCACCTGGAGTGATGCCTGAGGACAGACAGAGTGAGGCATGAGCCCTGACTGCCTCCACATGTGGTTGCAAATCCCCCGAAGATTAAAAAATTTATTTTCCTTAGTGGAAGATAACCAACACTTTTGCCTCCAGGAATGAATTTTAGGTTATTTTGGCATAAATAACTATAGCTTTTCAGTAATTCTTGGGATAACTGTTTTAGTAACTGACTCAGGGACCATGCATGGTTTTGGAAACTGAATGGGTCGGCTGCAGGACCACGGGAGCTCTTTTTTTTTTGGGGGGGGTCACACCCAGCGATGCTCAGGGGTTACTTCTGGCTCTGCACTCAGGAATTACTCCTGGCGGTGCTCGGGGGACCAAATGGGATGCTGGGAATCGAACCCGGGTCAGCTGCATGCAAGGCAAATGCCCTATCCACTGTACTATCACTCCAGCCCCGACCACGGGAGCTCTTTGGTGGCAGAGGGTTTTTATTGAACAGTTTAAGTTGCATATTTCTGTCAGTTGGCATGACTGCAGAACCAGGAACCTCTGTATTCTGGATAGCACCTCTTCTAACACACATGTACACACATACACACACATGCTTGCACATTCACACACATACACACACTCACACACATATACACACACATTCACACATGATCGCATATCAGGAACTAACTGAAGACTGATTTTCTGGGCCCCTTCCCCATTTCCTCCTTATGTGCCTTGCTCTTTTCTTTTCTTCCTCCTGCTGTGGCTCCACATGTTTATTTCCTCCTGGTCTGGCCCCTCTCTCCTTATTTCCTCTGTAACACATTCTTCCAGACTTTGTCCTCTGCATAACTGATTCTATCGGTTTATAAATACCTACCATTTTTGGGCTGGAGTGATAGCACAGCGGGTAGGGCGTTTGCCTTGCATGTGGCCGATTAGGGTTCGATTCCCAGCATCCCATATGGTCCTTCAAGCACTGCCAGGGGTAATTCTTGAGTGCAGAGCCAGGAGTGACCCCTGTGCATTGCTGGGTGTGACCCAAAAAGCAAGACTTAAATAAATAAATAAATAAATAAATAAATGCCTACCATTTTAAAAGAAATCATTTATATGTCATATGCAGTTTTGCTCCCCCCTTTATTTTGGACCATACTTGGCAGTACTCAGGGCTTACTCCTGGATCTGTGCTCGGGGGTCACTTCTGGTGACTTGAGGGACCATATGGGCTGCTGGGGATCAAGTCTGGGTTGGCTGCATGCAAGACGATTATCCTACCTCCTCTACTATCTCTTGGGGCCCAAATCTCCTCTTTTTGTTTGCTAAAATATCAAGGGAGGATATAACCCAATGGGAGATCCAGCACAAGAAAAAAAAATCATGGCAATAGAACATCACTGTATAGAATGGATAAATGTATGTTGTAACAAGACTATCATAATTTTGTTTAACCAGTTTCCTTTGGGGAAACATTTTTGCATACAGTAAATTATTCACAGTTGCCTAATTATTTAGGATAAACTGCTATCAGTGATACTGTTTGGTGAAGAGTTTGCACATTCAAACTTTGCTCCTTCCTCCCCCCAAAAGGGCACGTCTATGCTCTTTCTCCTTGTACACACTGAGTCCTATCACTTTTTTTCCTTTCATTTTCTAGTTTGAGATTTTTTGTCAGTATTTCTGCTTACTTGTGCATATGGACATTCTTTTAATTGACCTCCTGGAGTTCTTCTGAGAATTTCCCTCATTTGTAGTATCATTAAAAAAATTCAATTGAATGAAGTCTTGTCTCAGGTATTTTTCAATGATTTTTTTTTCTTTTTGGGTCACACCTGACGATGCACAGGGGTTACTCCTGGCTCATGCACTCAGGAATTACTTCTGGTGGTGCTCAGGGGACCATATGGGATGCTGGGAATCGAACTCGGGTCAGCCACATGCAGTACATTTATATTGTATGTATACTATTGTATACATACAATAGTACAGCACCCACTGTACTATTGCTCCAGCCCCTCCATGTCACTGTCACTGTCACTGTCATCCCGT
Organism: Sorex araneus; assembly: GCF_027595985.1. NCBI lineage: Eukaryota > Metazoa > Chordata > Mammalia > Eulipotyphla > Soricidae > Sorex > Sorex araneus. The sequence goes on along the minus strand of NC_073303.1, from coordinate 281,948,325 downwards.
TGCTCATCGATTTGCTCCAGTGGGCACCAGTAACATCTCCATTGTGAGACTTGTTACTGTTATTGGCATATCGAATATGCCACGGGTAGCTTGCCAGGCTCTGCCGTGTGGGAGAAATATCCTCGGTAGCTTGCCGGGCTCTCCGAGAGGGGTGGAGGAATCAAACCCTGGTTGGCCGTGTGCAAGGTGAATGCCCTAACCACTGCACTATCGCTCCAGCCCCTTTCAATGACATTTTTTTTTTGGCTTTTTGGGTCACCCCCCAAAACTTATATAGAATAAGTAAAATGAAAAACTCATAATATTAGGGGCTGGAGCAATAGCACAGTGGGTAGAGCGTTTGCCTTGAACGCGGCCAACCCGGGTTTGATTCCCAGCATCCCATACGGTCACCCAAGCACCACCAGAAGTAATTCCTGAGTGCATGAGCCAGGAGTAACTCCTGTGCATCGCTGGGTGTGACCCAAAACGCAAAAAATAAATAAAACTCTTATCTTAAAAAAACTTATATTAAAAATAAAAACTAAAAATAAAAACTAAATACTTATATAGAATAAGTACAAAGTTTTTTTCTACTTCAAAATTATTAAAATGTTGGGGCTGGAGAGATTTACAACAGGTGAGGCATTTGCCTTGCATGTGGCTGACCTGAGTTCAGTTTCTGGCACCGCATAAGGTCCCTCAAGAGAACCCCTTCAGAAGTGATTCTGGAGTGACCACAGAGCTAGGAGAAAGCCCTGAGCACTACCAGGGGTATCCCCCCCTAGAAAACCCAAAAAATTATTAATATGTTATTCATATGATTTTATAGTGTTTAATTATTTTTAGTAGGTTAAGTTTTCTCCTATTTGAGTCTTTTTTCCTTTTGCAATCATTTCTTTTTTTTTTTTTAAGAATTTTATTTTATTGGCGCATATGCTGCCTGAGCCCACGTGCTGCTTGTGCCCACGTGGCTGAGCACATGTTTCGCCCGCATCTCCCCCCTTGAGATGTGTACTTTTATGCTTTCATACTTTTGTGTCTAAAGCTCGGTTATGTGTAGGGGCTTCCTCCACCCTTGGAGAAGCCCGCGTTCTCCCTTGAGCGCATTATTCTTACTATTCTCTCTCCCACTTATCCCTTTCTCCCTCCCTCAGAAACCTCTGAATAAGATCTATTTACTTCAAAAAAAAAAAAGAATTTATTTTATTGAATCACCATGTGGAAAATTACAATGCTTTCAGGCTTAAGTCTCAGTTATACAATGCTGAAACAACCATCCCTTCACCAGTGCCCATATCCCACCACCAAAAAAAAAAAAACAACAAACAAACAAACACAGTACACCTCCCATCCCGCCCCCCCACCCCCGCTGCCTGTAACTGATAAATTTCACTTTAATTTCTATTTGCTTTGGTTACATTCAGTATTTCAACACAAACCTCACTATTATTGTTAGGAGTACCCCACTAAAGTCAGACCTGTTGTGAAGAGATATGAGGTCCCGCAGCCGCGTGGTTTTGGATTTCTGTACTTTAGCAACTAAGTCCAGGGAGATTTCTTCCAGATATTGGATCATTGCAAGCTTGTAAACCCCATCTGTGGTCGTCATAATATGGCGGTCACCACGCCCTTCACCCCTGGCAAGGAAGAGGCGAGAGAGAGAAATACCTTTCCCCTCCTGGGCGGGCATGGGGCCGAGGCTTAGTTCTCAGTCTGGAGACATTCTGCGAGGAGCTGCCCATGCCGAAAAATTTAGCTGGTGTCCTGGAATCATTTCTAAGACATGATATTTATATACTGGTGCCTTCCTGTTTTCATATCCTAGTCACGTTTGTAACTTGACTGGTGAAGACCAAGAAATGAGCATATGGATTGCGGCAGACACGGACATGTGCCTCATAGATTTTTATTTTATTACTGTGTCTTGAATAATTTGTGCAGAAAGTGATTCCTAGGGAAAGGAATCTCTAGGGAAGTGGTAGTTAGTAATTAAATTTACTAGTATTGAATATGTGTATGAATCAGAAAAAGAGGATATCAGCAAAATATCACTTAGAGGTTTGTGTTTCACTATTTTTTTTAATATGGAAGTATTGCTGTTTATTCAGCCACTGATTAAGCTGATTGAAGCAGGCATGAACTCAGCATTATTATTTCTTTTTTTTTTTTTTTTTTGCTTTTTGGGTCACACCCGGCGATGCACAGGGGTTACTCCTGGCTCTGCACTCAGGAATCACCCTTGGCGGTGCTCAGGGGACCATATGGGATGCTGGGATTTGAACCTGGGTCGGCCGAGTGCAAGGCAAATGCCCTACCCGCTGTGCTATTGCTCCAGCCCCTCAGCATTATTATTTCTTAAAATTTCTAAATTAAAAAAAGTTTTTCATAAAGTTGTTCTTAATCATTGTTTACATGCAATATTTCAGCACCTATCCCACCACCATTGCACCTTCCCACCACCACTACTTGCAATCTTCCCACCCCCACCCCAGCCTGCCCCTGAGGCAGATGCTAAATAATTTATTTTATGTTTGCCGTAAATAGTATGAGGTGTCATGCGGCCATGAATGTGGCTGCACGCTCCTGGAATTATAAATTTTTTAAATATTTGGGGTCTGGAGACATCTCTGTAGTGGGCTGCTCTCCTCCGAGATTCATTTGTGAGTCTCTGGATCATGGCCGTTAGTATGCTAATGTGGTTCCCTGGCAGTTTGGGGCATGACTGCCAGGAAACTGGAAGGGCAGGAAGATAGGGAGAGGTTGTCCATCCCTGACTCCATGAAACCTAGAGTTTTGAGTCACTGGTCTTGCATATCTTTTTTTTTTTTTTAGCACATTCATTCTCATGGATGGGGGCGCTTGGGACAGGCCTGGGAAGGTCAACTTCGAGTGTGGCTGTAATTGGGTTCTGGAGGTTTTCGGCTGCCAGAGTTCATTTGGGGCAGGTGGAGGGACACATCTGCCCCCCTCCAAGGTGCCCCAGTAAAATTAGCCTGCTGCGGGGTGGGGCGACATCTCTACGGCATGCTGCTCTCCTCCAAGATTCATTTGCGAGTCTCTGAATCATGGCCATTTATGTGCTTAAATGGCCTGCTTTTGATCTCTTTCAAGATTTATTGATGGGTCTCTGAAGCAAGGCTGATAAATGAGCTTGAATAGCTGAGTTGGAGGTGGTTTGTGGGCCTGGCTCCCATGTGCCTAATTTCTTGCAGTTTAATTTCTCCAGAAATTTGGTTCCAAGTTGTTGGGGTCTGGCCAGAGGCACAGTGGCAATTTTGGGGTATGAGGAAGCCTGAAGGCACCATTAGGCTGCTGATGCACTCACCCTGAAGGTACAGGATGACCTTCTGGGTGGCACTGTACCCCTAGTTTCACTTCTTTTAGTGACCAAAAAAATGGAATTGTAGTAGATGCCATCAGAAATAGCTGACATGAGTACTTAGGTGTATGTTTTTGCTTTTGGTCATCCCGGAATCAAACTCAGGACCTCATGCATGAAAGGCAAGTGGGGACATTCCCCAGCCTGAGAACTTAGGTATTTAAGACTTGGTTAGCAGATGCCCTACTTCTGTTATAAAATCATGAACTCTCTAAGTTCTGTTGACTAGCAGTATTTTTAAAAACATCAATAGCTGCAGCATTGTTCACAGTGTACACTGGTGGAGGGATGGGTGTTTGATCATTGTATGATTGAAACTCAAGCATGAAAATTTTGTAACTGTATCTCACACAGTGATTTCACTAAAATTTTTTTTTTAAAGTCAATAGCTATTAACATCATTTCAATGTACATTCCTAGTTCAAAAGAGAATGTGGGGAGGGAGATTTTCTTTTCTTCTTTGACCTTACCCATAAATAAATGTTATTAAGTTTCTCATATCTCTTACAGAAATTTCCTGCCTTGTTTTTGACTACAACTTTGCACTAAATGGTCAGTTGGTAAAATTGAAGTTCTTTCACTGAGAAGGACTAAGTCAAGGTAAGAGATATATTATTTGAAATTTAAATATATAGTTGTTTTCAGGTAGCAAGATTATCAGTACTCTTCAGGATAATCTCATTTTGAAAATAATTTAGAGATCACAAAGGGATGGAGTAGCAGTCAAGGGTAGAACACAGCTGAGGATGTGTTGAATAGGGTTTTTTTTTTTTTTTTTTTGTTTTGGGGAGCCACATTTGGTGGTGCTGAGGGCTTATTCCTGGCTCTGCACGCAGGGATCACTCATGATGGTGCCAGGGATCAAACTCAGGTTGGCTGTGTGCAAGGCAAGCATCCTACCTACTGTACTATCTCTCTGGTCCCTGTGTGTTGAACACTAATACTGGGCAAAAGCTTTGCATGTGTGATTATGCATCTGCACTGTTTTAGCATCTTCACTGTAGAGATGAGGAAACTGAGCTCCCAGAGTGAAATAATACATTCATATTATCTGGCTGGTCAAGGCTACATAAGAACGTGGACACTGGGCTCTCTGCCTTTAAGGGCTTCTGTGTAGGTAACCTCCTGTTTACTCCAGCCAGTTATTGACAGCTTTCTGCCCTTTTCACCTAAACTGTCCTTCGATTTGCTTGTGTGTGTGTGGGGGGGGGGGGAGGGTAATCTATAAGCAGTAGGCAGATTTTCATATATAGAAACCATGACTTGTAGAATGAATATAAAATAACTTCTTTTTTGGGGGGTGAGGGGTCCTCCCAAGTAGTGCTCAGGAGACCTGGGGTCCACTGGGGGATTCTCGACCCTCCAGTCCTGCAGCTAATCCAGGAACCTGAGCACTGCTCTGGGGACTCGAATCTGGGTCTGCCTCTTGCAAGGCATGAGTTTAGCTTCTGTAACTTGCCATCCCCTAAAACAACTTATAGCAATGTTAACATTTGGATCTATGATTTTTATTTTTAATATTTTGGCTAGGTTCCATTATGAAGTTGAGCAGAGTGTCTGTGTAAGAGCTGGTATGCAATTATATTTGGTTTTGGTTTTGGTTTTTGGGTGACACCCAGTGCTGCTCAGAACTTACTTCTGTCTCTGTGCTCAGGGATCCTTCCTGGTGAGGCTTGGGGGAACCATATGGAATGCCAGGAGTTGAATCCCGGGTCAGCGTTCTGCCCACTCTCTACTATGGCTTGGTACTACCTCTCTGGCCCTAGGTATGCAGTTGTAAATGGCAACCCTTAGGACATTTTTCTTTTGTTTCTCTGAAATTTGGTATAATGAACTATTTTGTAAAAAGAGGACAAAGTTGGGGCTGGAGAGATAGCACAGCGGGTAGGGCATTTGCCTTGCACGCGGCCGACCCGGGTTCAAATCCCAGCATCCCATATGGTCCCCTGAGCACGGCCAGGGGTGATTCCTGAGTGCATAGCCAGGAGTAACCCCTGTGCATCGCCAGGTGTGACCCAAAAAGCAAAAAAAAAAAAAAAAAAAAAAAAAAAAAGAGGACAAAGTTGCCATCAAACAGTTGTTAACAATAAATAAATAACTGACCTGTAAATTACTCCCTCTAAGGTTGTGTCTTGTAGCCAGGTGAGGAGAAAATGTAAGAAGATATTACCTACTTCTATAAGTCTGTTCTTTTTCAGGGTTTCAGGAACGGGGTATATATGGCTCATGCTGAGTGGGAAGGGTAGGAGGTGGGATTTTTTCCCCCTCGATACGCTTGGAAATAATATAGCAAACAAGTTAATTCCTACTGTTAACTACATTCCTCCTATCTTGTACTTTGACCATTGTGAGGAAAATGTCCTTTGCCAACAAGGTCCTAAAATATAAGTGGAGAGGAAAGCTTTGTATAACAGGAAACTGAACTGCAGAGAGTTCGCTAAAACATTCCGTTGCAACAAATAGAAAGTAGAAAGCATTAGAGGTAGGAAAGATTACTGGCACCACAGTAACCTAGGTAGGTAAGAGAAGGCCAGATGGGGAAGACAAGGAGTATCTTGATCCTGTTATGTTCAGGTAAGTTAAAAGGTAGAGCTGTATGTACAAAGACTTAAGACTGGCTCAAGTAAAACCCTTGGTAGGCTAGCCTTCCCATTTAATGATACTGATGCTCACCCTCCAAACAAATTCTGGGCTCCTAGGAACTCCCCTGAAGTGAAAGGGCATCGTTGGGGATGGAACAATACAGTACAGGGGTAAGACATTTGCTTTACATGTGACCAACCCTGTAATTGGATCCCCAGATCCCCATGTGGTTCCCAGAGCCCACCAGGAATGATCCCTGAGCACAGAGTCAGGAGTTAGCCTGAGCACAACCAGATGCGCCCCCAAACAAAAACCAGTAAACAATTAAACAGAAGGTGCCATCAAAGCCTGAGGTCTCTGATTGAACTGGGGTTTGCCACCTTGACTATTGCTCCTGTCCATTTTTAACATTGACCTGGTACAAAAAGCTAAATGAAGAATTTTGGTTCTTGGTATCTATTTGCTTATAGTTAAATGTAGTTAAGTAGATTTAGATCAGGAACTTCGATTTATAGCTGATACTTTGGTGTTTTACTCTGAAGCTTTGTTACCTTCTACTTTTTTATCTTTCTAAAGACAATCGGATAACATTTGAAAATATGTTTTGGAACCTGGATTCTAACCAGGTCTGTTGTACGTTGCAGAACCTGAGACTTGTGTGCTTCTGGGCTTCTGTGGATGGCTCTCGCTCTCCTGACCACACTTCTGAGTAAGATGTCACTGAGATCCCTCAAATGGAGCCTCCTGCTGCTGTCCCTCCTGAGTTTCCTTGTGATGTGGTACCTCAGTCTCCCCCACTACAATGTGATAGAGCGGGTAAACTGGATGTACTTCTATGAGTATGAGCCAATTTATAGACAAGACTTCCACTTCACACTTCGGGAGCATTCAAACTGTTCTCATCAGAACCCCTTTCTTGTCATCCTGGTGACCTCACACCCCTCGGATGTGAAAGCCAGACAGGCTATTAGAGTCACCTGGGGTGAGAAAAAGTCCTGGTGGGGATACGAGGTTCTTACATTCTTTTTATTAGGCCAGCAGGCTGAAAAGGAGGACAAAGTGTTAGCTTTGTCCTTAGAGGATGAACATCAACTTTATGGAGATATAATACGGCAAGATTTTTTAGACACCTACAATAACCTGACCCTGAAAACCATTATGGCTTTCCGGTGGGTCAGTGAATTTTGCCCCAATGCCAAGTACGTCATGAAGACAGATACTGATGTTTTCATCAATACTGGCAATTTAGTGAAGTATCTTTTAAATTTAAACCACTCAGAAAAGTTTTTCACAGGTTATCCTCTAATTGATAATTATTCCTACAGAGGATTTTATCAAAAAACCCATATTTCATACCAGGAGTATCCCTTCAAGGTGTTCCCTCCCTACTGCAGTGGGTTGGGTTATATAATGTCCAGAGATTTGGTCCCAAGAATCTATGAGATGATGAGTCATGTCAAACCCATCAAGTTCGAAGATGTGTATGTTGGGATCTGTTTGAATTTGTTGAAAGTGGACATTCATATTCCAGAAGACACCAACCTCTTCTTTTTATATAGGATCCATTTGGATGTCTGTCAGCTCAGACGTGTGATTGCAGCTCATGGCTTTTCTTCTAAGGAAATTATCACATTTTGGCAGGTTATGCTAAGGAATACCACATGCCATTATTGATTGAGTGTTCTACCAAAAGCATAGAGAAGGGCAGGATACTTTGTGAAAAGTATGAAAGTTGGTACTATAAAATCTCCAGGGGAAAACTACTTGGGTGATCACTCTATTAGTTTACTGAAACTCGTTGAGAACCTATAGACTGGAGAAATTTTCTTTGTAGTTTTACAAAAATCAAGCCAGGCTTTAAAAAAAAGTGATATTCATATCAATTGAACTTAAATTAATTGGAGGTTTTTGTTAATAAAACTGAAAAAAATAAGACCAATTTTATGTCATACAGATGATAACTTCTTAAAAGGCTTTCTTTAACCGAATAAGTTTGTTAATTCATAAAATAATGTGGAATTTTAGTCATGGGACAACCTAATGAGCTGAGGGTTTCTTTTCTTTTTTTTTTTGTATATATCACATGGATCATCAGTTTTTAAAAATACAGTGTTTTGTGTACAAAATTGTAACTAAAATGATACCAAAAAACTTTCATCTGTTTTTGGTCATTTTAAAGGTACTTTAAAATGTTTCAGTATTTTACAATTATCTATTGTTATTTAATATTACTTAGAACTTTCTGAGTGTTTGAATATTACAGTTGTTTCAATACTGTATACATAGAACAATGAGTCACATTTCACTTCAACTTTTTTCCAGTTATATCTCTGATGAATTTATTATTGATAGCTCTATTCGTGTAAAGTCATTGGTCATTATTGTGCTTCAATAATGTCTTGAACTCTGATAAATATTACTGTGGTAATGTAGAGAAGAATTAAAGTAAGAAATTCAAAATTATTGTCTTGTTTTGAAAAATATAAATCCCAGCATTTTTCTAGATGTGTCCCTTTATGTGTCTCCCTATTCTACGTGGAAATTAGAAATAATAACCTGGAAGGCAGCATGTTTTCATTAGGAGAGGACTCCAAAGGAAAGAAAGGAAGAAAAGAGAGACCTGATAACCAGCGTTGTAGGGAGTGTCATATTCCAGAGCTGACATGGAAAAGGAAAACTAGAGAGTTGAGTCACAGAATTAATCCACTCCACTTGTTTTCTGATTAACAATGAGCTTGAGGATAAAGAGGGCGGGGAGGAAGCAATGCTCCTGCTGCTGTTACTGATTTTACATTAACTAGAAAGCCGTAAGGCATGATGTAGAATCAAACTTGATTTCCATGTCACAATCAGGCACATTTATTCATAGGAGTGTAGCCTATCTTTTATTCGATCTGCTACTAATAGATCAAATGGAAACATTCTTTATCCCAAATCTGCAGTTTCCTATGATGACTGATAGGAGACAAAATGACTCCTTCTCTTCCACCCCTGGCCATTTTTTGGGTTACATACTGGTGCAAAAGATCAAATCATTTTGCAGAAAGTGTAAACCTTAAAGTATACCATCAGGTGGGGCTGGAGTGATAGCACCGCGGGTAGGGCGTTTGCCTTGCACACGGCTGACCCAGGTTCGATTCCCAGCATCCCATATGGTCCCCCGAGCACCACCAGGAGTAATTCCTGAGTGCATGAGCCAGGAGTAACCCCTGTGCATTGCTGGGTGTTACCCAAAAAGAAAAAAAAAAGTATACCATCAGGGCCAGGGAGACAGCTCAGGAGCTGGAGCACAGGCCTGGCTTGCACAGGCCACACATGACCTCTTGGGCACTGTCGGGCATAACCCTGGTGGCTTCCCACACCACTGGGAAGGCCCCGAGAGTAGGGAGGGCAGCATTTAGTCAGCTCTTATAATAGTGCTGCTCTGCATTCATCTCGGAGTCTTTTGTTTGTTTTGGGGCCACACCGTGGGACACTCAGTGGTTGCCCCTACTCTGTACTCAGGAATTACTCCTGGCAGTACTCGGGGGACCATATGGGATGCCAGGGATGGAACCGGTCCACTGTGTGCAAGGCAAATGCCCTACCCGCTTGACTATCTCTCCAGCTCCAAGGAGAACACCAAGAGTCACTGTGGTGCTTATTTTTGTAGCATGATTAGATTTGATCAATTTTGCAAAAGTTTGTACTTATATTTGGGGCACTAACTCACAGTATTTTTAGTGAGAATTTTAAGATCCAAACCAACAGAAGTGAAACGTAACCAACTGCTGTTGCCTGCTTCTCTTTTTTGGTTTTGTTTTTCTGCATCTGGCAGTACTCAGGGCTGACTCCTGGCTTTGTGCTTAGGGATCATTCCTGGTGGGCTCAGAGGACCATCTGGGGTGCTAGGGATCCTAATTTGGGTCAGCCAGGTGCAAGACAAGTGCCCTCCCCACTTTAGCCTCTCTCCAGCCCCTGCTGCCTTGTCTTGACTTGGCTTAAGCCAGGTCCTGAGTCCAATCTTCTTTTCTCAGATCTGGCTCTTACATTTGCAAACCCTTTCCCCTGCATTGTGTTATAAATAAGTAACTCCCAAAGTATCTTTCAATTTCTCTTTCAGTTGAACTTTTCTGACTTCTTTTTCTTTTCTTTTTGGGTCACACCCGGCAATGCACAGGGGTTACCTCCTATTTTGCACTCAGGAGTTACTCCTGGCGGTGCTCAGGGGACCATATGGGATGCTGGGAATCAACCTGGGTTGGTCGAGTGCAAGGCAAACGCCCTACCCGCTGTGCTATTGCTCCAGCCCCAAACTTTTCTGACTTCTTATGTGTGAGGGAGGCATGTAGAGAGGAATGCTACTACTATTTCCCTACTAAAGGAGATCATTCAAAATCATGCCCCAGTACAGAATCAGTGTCCTGGGGCTGGAGCAATAGCACAGCGGGTAGGACGTTTGCCTTGCACGCGGCCGGCCCAGGTTCAATTCCCAGCATCCCATATGGTCCCCTGTGCACCGCCAGGGGTGATTCCTGAGTGCAGAGCCAGGAATAACCCCTGTACATCACTGGGTGTGACCCAAAAAGAAAAAAAAAATTAGTGTCCCTCAGGAGAAATTGTCACTATCTTAGATTTTAGCAGCAGCAGCTGATGGCTCTAAATGCCACTTTGCCCTCTTCTCTTTTGTGGAGTTACCACAGGTGGAAATGCACCAGAGGATGAAAGGAGGAGGCTGAAGGCACACACCAGATGATGGCCTCTCAATGACTTATGTAGGTAAAGTCTTGCCTTATGTGACAATAGGGATAGAACTTGAGTAAAATAAGTCAGGAACTGGAAGGCTATTACTGGGAGAATTTACTTACATGTGTGATATAAATAACCAAAGCAGATAAGCTGGCAGAACAATAAAAATTTCTTTTCGACTGAAGAATGTGGTGGTTACTGAAGGGAAAGCAGGAGGGTGGGGGCCAGAGTGCTCCTGTGGTGTCTGATGGGCTGAAACTTTGGTGGTGGCTGTGGAGAGTCTTATATGCACAAGCCATGCGACTTGACCTCTGAAATCTTATGATACTGTAAGCCAAAGGTAAGTCTATGACATTTGAGGGAAATATTCCTTTAAAAACTAAAAAAATTTTTTGAAAAATTTATTTTAATGAAGACAAAAGTCACAACTATTAATAAAATTCTAGAGTTGAAATTGGTTAGATAACAAAGCTCCAATATTAAAATTAATAAGTATAAAAATCAATTTTTATGTGAAAACTGTTATATCTGATCATACAGTTCTTTTTTTTTTGATTCACCGTGAGGTACAATAACAATGCTTTCATGTTTGAGTTTCGATCATACAGTCATCCAACGCCCATCCCTTCACCAGTGCACATTATCCACCACCGAAATCCACGGTATCCCCCCTGCCTCCCATTCCACACCTCCCCCTGCCTATGTGGCAGACAAATTATACAATACTCTCTTTCTTTACTTTAGTTACTTTTGATATTTTGAGACCAGTCCTACCGCCCCTCATACTTGCTGAAAAGGCAATGCTAGCCAATGTATTTTGTATTGTTTGTTTTGATTGCAATATAATGTCATGGTCGCACACTCTAGGAATTCTAAAATTTTCATAATTAGGGTCAAGAGATCATTGCAGCAAGTTGTTTGGGTCCGAGGTTCGTTTGTGTGTCTCTGGATCCTGGCCATGTGGGAGCTTAAGTAGATGGTGGCCGGGTGTTGCATCATCTCAAAGTCTCCTGGGGCGGGGGAAAGGAGGAGTGCCCACTCTTCCCCTGTCCCGTGAGGCCTACTGGCATTTGGTGCCACCAGCGCTTGTACCTGGAGCATATTGCTGACTTATAGAAAATGGCGGTCGCTGGAGTTCCTAGGGTGTAGGCGGAGGGATGGCACCTACCCCCGTCTGGAGCAGCCCAGCGGAAACGGCCTATTGCAAAGTCCACGGCCATCTCTATCTCTGTAGGAAGTTGCTCGGGTCCGAGGCTCATTTGTGTCTTTCTGATCATACAGTTCTTAAGTCTTTGTCTAAGAGTTTATTAAGCTGTTTTGTTGCTAGTTGAGCCTTCTGTGTTATTGTTATAGTTGAGCCTTCTGTGTTATTTTGTTTTTCTGAGTTTAGTTGGCTTCTGTGTTACATTCCCATCTAATTTGGTGTGCTCCTACTCGGCTTTCAGTATCGGGGAGATAGGAGGTATTGAGGCTTCAGGGTCTATGGTCTGGGTCAGTGAGTTGACATGGCAGGGGCTTCCTGACGAATGGGGGGTGCCCATCCCAACTTAGAGAAAACCCCAGAGTTCTAGCCTGGCACCTTGGCATCTCTGCAGAGAATATTCTTTAAAAAAAAATTTTTTTTTTAGGAGCTTGAGCAATAGCATGGCGGGTAGGGCGTTTACCTTGCACGCGGCTGGGTTCAGTTCCCAGCATCCTATATGGTCCCCTGAGCACTGCAGGGGTGATTCCTGAGTGCAGAGCCAGGAGTAATCCCTGTACATCGCCAGGTGTGACCCAAAAAGCAAAAAAATAAAAAATAAAAAAATAAAAAAAATTAAAATTTTTATTAATTCACCATGAAATACAGTAACAAAAATTTCATGTTTGAACTTGATCATACTGTCATCCAATACCCATCTCTTCACCAGTGCACATTTTCCACTGGTGAAGGGAATACCAAAATCCCCAGTATTCCCCCACACCCCCCCATACCATACCTCCCTTGCATATTCTTGAAGTGGCACCCTTGGTGCAGCTGCAGGGAACTCTAGAGTTTTCAGCTGAAAAGACCAATGTTCCCAGGAAGTTTAGCTTCTTGGCTGGCATCTCCTTGGAAATTTAGTCGGGAATCCATAGAGCAGGGCCAGCTGGTGGCAGCTGGGGGAGGTGGGCATGGCTGCCAGGCTCCCGGAAGTATAGGGGATTTGGGGAGGCTGCTTGTCCCAACTCTGAGAAGACCCCAGAGTTCTAGCCTGGGCACTGGGGTACCTGAGATTATTTATGATTTGGTGTCTCTGCAGAGAATGCTGCTTGGTGTGCATCTCTGATATGGCCAGAGCAGGGCTGTGTGTTGAGTCACCTTGGCAGCAGCTGTGGGAGGTGGACCAGAAAAATATTCCTTTTATTACTTGATTCTGGATGGCAAGGGAAAAAATGCTTTTATAACATAAATGCTTTATAACATTAAATGTGGGTGAAAAACAGAGTCATAAGATGTCAGCGGAAATGGCTCGAGCGGATATGCTCAGATACTTGCTGCCGAGGGGCAAGGCCTCCTGCCCACCCTTCCTCTTTCCTCTCTCCTACCTGGGCAGAGGCTGTTCCCCCCGTCCCTGCCACCCCTCCAACCCCCCCATCCCCCGTGAGATGTCACGAGTGCCTTTCTTGCAGCTCAAACTTCACACTGTGAACCAATCCCAAAGAGATGTCTGCTGGTAGATTTCTGGGGACAATCCTCCCTCATAAAACAAACAGGGGTACCAGGGAAAGGCTCTGTTGTCTGGACAGATGATCCGATGGCATTGCTGGGAATCTCCAGCTGCTGTGTGCATTGCATTAGCTTTACCTGCTGAAGGACCTGTCTGGCCGAAGGGGAAGCCCAATCTTGTGTGACACCCATGAACCACTGAATGGCCTGGGACCACTGAGCCACTGAGCCACTGAACCCACCGAGCACCACATCTTCCTAAGCCCTGTGCATGAGAAGGAACCACTGTAGCACACAGGTGCAGTGGTCCTTGGCAGCTGAGGGCCGGTGAACTCTAGCAACCTAACACTTGACCCGCCTAGGCAGTGTTGTGAGTCTCAGTAGGACATAAGTCAAGCTCTCCTCTTGGGCAAAGCGAAAGTTCAGAACGATGGGCCTGCAAGTGGTGACCTGCCTCAGGTGTCAATGGAGAGAGAGAAATGCCCTCCCCCACTCTCCTGTACCAGATCTTACTGTCTATTGAAGGCAGTTTTGTCTGCTGAGAGAAAAAAGGAGAAAGCAGCATGAATGGCTCCTCCGGTTCCTGAATGGCCATGATCCCAGAGGCAAACAAACCAATCTCGGAACCCAGCAGCTTTTAGCAGAAATACATCTGGACTGTGCATTAAACTACAGCGCTGTGCCACTCTGGGTGGGGAAAGGTGTTGTTCCTTCTGCCTCCCCCCCACCCCCAGGCGGCACGGTGGCCGCCATTTTTCAGAGCCTATTGGACAACCAGGTATGAGATTGCAGTGACATGACATGCGGGGCTTCACGGGATGGGGGGTGGAACGGGCCCTTCTCCCTGCCCCGATGAGACCCGGAGTTGCCCCCCACGAATGGCTCCAGGCTCCTGAACAGCCATGATCCCAGAGGCACACAAACCAATCTCGGAACCCAGCGGCTTTTGGAAGAAATCCCTCCAGACTTAATTACTAAAATATCAGAAATTATGCTCTTCATAGTCAGCAATAGAAAACAAATTATCTAATGTTGCCTTTTTGAAAGGTTCAATTGTTGGGGGGAAATTCCAAATAATAATGGTGGATCTTTTGTTGAAATATTAAATGTAATAAAAGTAGACAGAGAGAGTAAAGTGGAAATCATCTGCCACAGAGGAAGGGGGAGGGATGGGATGGAGGGTATACTGGGGTTCTTAGTGGTGGGAAATATGCACTGGTGAAGGGATGGGTGTTTGATCATTGTATGACTGAGACTTAAACTTGAAAGCCTTGTAACTGTTCTCACGGTGATTCTATAAATAATGAAAACGAAGAAGGAGAAGAAGAAGAAGAAGAGGGGGGAGGAGGAGGCGGAGGAAGAGGAGAAGGGGAAGAAGGAGAAGAAGAAGAAGAAGAAGAAGAAGAAGAAGAAGAAGAAGAGGAGGAGAAGGAGGAGAAAGAGGAGGAAGAGAAGGAGGAGGAGGAAGAGGAGGAGGAGGAGGAAGAGGAGGAGGAGGAGGAAGAGGAGGAGGAGGAGGAGGAAGAGGAGGAGGAGGAAGAGGAGGCAAGCAAGCAAAACTAGAGGGAGTGACGCTTCAGTGCCAGTGTCTCTCAGGAGGCAGGGTGAGTCACTGTTGATTTTATGCATTCAGAATGAAAGTTTCTAAGCTAATGGTAATGATCCTCATTCTATGTTCATATATAAGAAGCTGGAAAATTTCTGGCTTTTGGTAAATTCACAAGGAATTGGTGCTCTGGACATAGGCCTAGCAATTCTTTCTTAGTGTAGCTATAATTATTGATTATCTAATGTGTATTATATATGTAAATATAAATATATAAAATATGCACCATTAGTTAATAAAGTGTCCATAGTTTCTGGGCAAGAGTAATTTAAAATTTATAAATAGCAGTTAGTTTGGGGGGCTGGAGTGATAGCACAGTGGGTAGGGCATTTGCCTTGCACGTGGCCGACCCGGGTTCAAATCCCAGCATCCCATATGGTCCCCTGAGCACCGCCAGGGGTGATTCCTGAGTGCATGAGCCAGGAGTGACCCCTGTGCATCGCCCGGTGTGACCCCCCAAAAAAAATAGCAGTTAGTTTGGTTCAAAGGTCAAATGATAATCAGTGAATAGTAAAATATGGAAAGTGAAAATTTCACTATTATTGAATCTCTCGTCTGATGCCTTTTGAAAATTTGTAAATTTTTTTTTTTTAATAAACTTCAACATGGACACAAAGTCCATTAAAAACTGTGCTGGGTCGGAGAGATAGTATCACAGGTAGGGTGCTTACCTTGCACATGGCTGACCGGGGTTCGATCCCTGGCACCCAGTATGGTCCCCTTGAGCACTGCCAGGAGTGATTTCTGAATCCTGATCCAGGAGTAACCCCTGAGCACTGCCAGGTGTGGCCCCACACCCAAACCGAACCAAAACCTAAACATCCTCCCCCCAAACAAAAACCCAAACCCCAACAGTAGAACTGTACTGGTCCAGAGGAGAGCGCCCAAGCAGCAGATGTGCTAGGCCATGAGTCTTGTTGCCTGCAGTGCATGGCCCTACTGAGCACCACCAGCATGCCTGGGGAGCTCTAAACCCGAGCACTGGACCTGGTCCGCCCCATTGAATATTGCTGAGAGTGACCCCCCAGCTCCCACACCATCCCCAGCTGGGGGTGGCCTGTATGTATACATGAAAAGTATTTCCTATGTAGACATAAAATTATGTATTTTTCAGCCTTAAATGTTAAAGCAACCGGTTTCCTGTTGAACAACCTACTTTGCTGCAAAGTTATTCTGAGGATTGTCTCACCCACTGTGTCCCTCTACTTGGTTAATGCCAGTTGCCATGTGAGTACACTGAGGAGTCCCCTCTCCGGCTCTCTGCCCAGCACGCCCAGACAGCATCTAGTCCAAGTGACAAGGCCTGCAGCCAGTTCCTCCTAAAGGGTTGAGAATGATAAATTCTGGGGGCTGGGGTGATAGTATAATGGGTAGGGTGCTTGCCTTGCATGTGGCTGACCTGGGTTCAATCCGTGGCACCTTATATGGTCCCCAAACCACCGCCAGTAGTAATTCTTGAGTACAGAGCCAGGAGTAGTCACTGGGTATTGCAGAGTGTGGCCCCCAAACAAACAAACAAACAAACAACAAAAACAACAACTGAAAAAGAGAATTCTAAATTCTAAGCTACCCAAGTCAAATCTTGGTGCTCACTTCAACTGAGGAGATGCAATTCTGGGAAAATTTGCTACTAGTTACTTTTTAAAATACACTGCTTTTTAGTTTGAATAGAAGATATGGGTACTTATAATACCATATACTCCTCATATACTTCCTGTTCCCTTCCCCAAATCCCTCACCTTCTATGCACTGTCTCCCCAATTACCAATATACCTAACCAGAGTGGTCCCTTCATTAATCGGGTGGCACTAGTAATTCAGTATTATCTAAGTCTTAGCGTCACGCTGGGTTCTTGGATTGGAGCCTGTGGGGAAAGCTGCAGAGCTGGAGTCCGGGGTGATAACTTCTAGGAAGTCTGGGCACTGTTACAGCGGGGAAGGTGTTGTCTTAAACATGACCCATCGGGTTTAATTCCTGGCAGCACGTATGGTCCCTTGAACCTTGCCATGAGTGATCCCTGGGCACAGAGCCAGGAGTAAGCCCAGAGCACCATTGGGTGGGGCCTTCACCCAAATCCCCTTTCCCCCCTAAAAACACCCCACCAATCCCTCTACCCCCCCCCCCACATGCAACAGAAACAGGAAGTGCCTATCCTGGCATTTAAAAATGCCTTTAACCAAGGCCAGTTCCCTTTGTCTAGGACTGGCTAGTGGGCCTAACATCATGTGCAAAGTTTAAACTGCAGTTTTCTCTCCCATTTCCCTGAACTTTCTTCACCTGCAAAATTCTTTTGGTTTGAGAAATGCCTAATCTAGGGGCGGAGAGATAGTAAAGCAGGTAGGGTACTTGCCTTGCTTGTGACCAACCTGGGTTCAATTATCAGGGTCCCATATGGTCCCAGAACCCTGCCAGGTTTGTTCTTTGAGCACAGAGCCAGGAGTAAAGGAGTATTCCCTCAGATCCTCCAGGTATTGCCTCAAAACAAAAACAACAACAACAAAAATACATGCCTTATTATTATATTTTTCTTTTTACTTTTTTGGCCACACTCAGCGGTGCTCAAGGGTTACTCCTGGATTTGAGCTCAGGAATTACTCCTGGCGGTGCACGGGGGACCATATGGGATGCCAGGGGTCAAATGCAGGTTGGCTGTGTGCAAGACAAGCACCCCATCTGCTGTACTCTGACTCCAACCTCTAAATGCTTTATCTGATGCTTTGTCGTGGTGGGAAGAAACATAAGCAAGTAGCTAGAGGAAGAACTCTTAGTGACCCATCCTGGGAAGTGTGCAAAGATGAATGGTCATAAATCATAAAGCTGACCAGATCAGAAGAGTCAGCCTGACCTGGCTACCTAGGCAAAGGGAAGGAGGGAACTACAGAAACTATTGGTACCATTAGTAAATGTACATACGGAACTTAAAAAGAATGTATCCAACACAAAGATTCTGTCTGGGAGAGATGGTACAGTGGATAGGATGCTTGCTAGCATGCGGCTGACCAGATTCACCCTGATATCCCGTATGGTCACCCAGCATGGTCAGGAGTGATGAAATGATTTAATTAGATTTTAAAAAAGAGGGGTCCGAAGAATAGTACAGCAGGTAGGGCGTTTGCCTTGCACATGGCTGACCCTTGTTTGGTCCCCAGCATCCCATATGGTCCCCCCAGCACCTCCAGGAGTGATTCCTGAGTGCAGAGCCAGGAGTAACCCCCTGAGCATCTCTGGGTGTGACCCAAAAAGCCAAAAAAATAAAAGAGAAAAGATTCCTAGCAAGGAAGGTTTATTTCTCTATTATATTCTATTGGTTTCTACGCCTATCCCCCTCCCCACCCGCCGCTTTTTGGTTTGTTTTGGGGCCACACCTGATCATGCTCAGCACTTGTTCTGAGCACAGGGATAACTCCTGGCTGCTCCTCATGTGGTGCTGAAGATCGCCCGGGCCAGTCACATGCAAGGCAAGTGCCTTACCCACTGTCCTATTTCTTCCACCCTGTGTGCCTCCAATACCACATTGACTTAATGGCTATTGCTTTGCAATATAATTTGAAATCAGCAAGTGTGATATCTACATTTTCCTTCTTTTTTCCCTCAAAATTACTTTGTTGTTTGGATCTTTTGTGGTTCCATACATACTTTACAATTGTTTTTTCCTGTTTTCTTGAAAAGTGTCATTGGTATTTTGATAGGAACTGCATTGAGTCTTTAGATTGCTTTAGCTGTTATGTGGACATGGTCATTTTAATAATGTTTATTCAGTGCATGAGCAGAGTGTGTCTTTTCATTTCTTTGAGTTTTCTGTTTTTTGTAGTAATGTCTTAAACAGTCTTCACTGTAGAGGGGTGTAGTTTCTTTTGTTAGACTTCTGTTATGTAGCAAATTTTTTTAAGGACAGCAACATCCTTGTAATTAGAGGTTTAAGAAAACATCATCCAGGCCATCTTGCCACATTCAACAGAGAAGCAGCCAGGCATTCTGGTGAGCAACGTGGCCGGACAATGCTCCGGACCCGAATCAGGGCCAGCAACACCGGGAATCCGCTATTGCGGCCGCGCGACCTTTTCTAAAAACTGAAAACATACAATCTTTTAATGGAAAACTAATTATCAAATGCTTCCTTAGTAGGGCTGTCTTTTTTGGGAGGAAACTCCCACAACAATAGTGAGTTTTGTGTTGAAATATGGAACGTAATCAAGGTAAAGAGAAAATGAAGTGAAATTCATCAGTTATACAGTTGGGGTGGGGGGTGGGAGCGGGGGGTATACTGGGGATTTTGGTGGTGGAATATGGGCACTGGTGAAGGGATGGTGTTTGAATATTGTGTAACTGAGACATAAACCTGAGAACTTTGTAACTTTCCACATGGTGATAAAATAAAAATTAAAAAGAAAAGAAAAGAAAACATCATCCATCCACTATTGGGTCCTGACTAGGAATCATAGCTGTGCTGATAAGGGCTGGTGTGGGGTGGAGAGGGGGAGTGTGCCTTGGCCCTGAGCAGCCCCTGCTCTGGCTGTGGGATTTACAGCAAACATCTGAGCCGGTAAAGGCTGGGGGAAGGTGTGCTCTGACCCCGGGCAGGTCAAAGATCTTTTGTTCTTGTGTGAACTATATTTCGCTCTCCCTTTTGATGTGTGAATGTGTAACTACAGTTAATCTGGTAAAATTTTTTTTTTTTGCTTTTTGGGTCACACCCGGTGATACTCAGGGGTTACTCCTGGCTCTGCACTCAGGAATTACCTCTGGCGATGCTCAGGGGACCATATGGGATGCTGGGAATCCAACCCTGGTTGGCCGCGTGCAAGGCAAATGCCCTCCCCGCTGTGCTATCACTCCAGTCCCTAATCTGGTAAGATTTTAATGGACGTTTTGTTAGAAGCATTTGGAGTATAAAGGCAACCTCAGGTTTTGAAGCCTTTGTGACTGAACAGTGAAGAATCCCAGGACTCATGGCGATCCCTGGACCCATTGGGATGAAATAAACTACTGTCTGTGTAGTTTATGAGATGGCCTGTCTGTCTCGGCCATCTCACTGGATTGGGATGAACTCTAGCATTACACCTTCAGGTATTTTACTTTACTTACTTGGTTTTGGGGTCACGTCTGGCAGTGCTCAGGGTCTTCTCCAGGCTCTGTGTTCGGCGGTTGCTCCTGGGGGGCTCGGGGAAATGTGGCTGGGAGTTGAACCCAGACACTCCTCTTGCATGTAAAGCACATGCTCAGCCACAGAGCTGTGTCTCCTATTTCCAGATATTTTATCTGTTTTGATGTGATTATAAATAGTACTTTTTTTCTTAATTTTCCCCCCTCCAACTTATTGTGTAGAGAAACAGATTTATGTGTATTAATTTTACATTCTGCCACTTCCCTGAACTCATTTGTTGTTTTTAGTAGATTTAGTAGTGGTGTCTTTTGAGTTTTACATGTATATTGTTATATCACATACAAATAGTGATATACTTTTACCTCTTTTCCAATATGACTTCCTATTTTGCATTTTTATTTACTTTCCTAATTAGGGCTTTAGAAATTATGTTGAAAAGGAGTGGTGACAGTGAATATCCTTCTTTAGTTCCAGATTTTTTTTAACAAAGCTTTTATTTTTTTTACCATTCAGTATGACATTCACTGTGGCCTTGTCATATATGGCCTTTATTATGTTTGGATAGGTTCCTTATGTTCACAGATAATTGTATATTTTATTATAAATACATATGAAATACATTCATTGATGGGATCAGTGATTTTAAAAATATATACTATTTTATTTATTAATTTTTATTGAAGTACTATGATTTATTATACGGTTAGTGATAGTTCCATGATAGCTACCTCATTCCAGTGCCACACCTACCACCAGAGTGCGCGCTTTCATTTCCCAATGTCCCAATGGTTCCTTCTATCCATCCTTCCCCCTCCCAACCCCATAAAAACTAAGTTCTGTGGACCAATTCTTCAGTTCTGTTCCCTGTGGCCTTTTGTTACTCTTAATGTGTGTGTCTGTACCTGACATGTGAGAATGATCATTCTGTATCTCTCCTCTCCTTCTGACTTCACTCAGCATGATACCCTCTTGTTTCATCCATGTAGCAGCAAATTGCACCATGTCATCCTTTCTTACACCTGTATAGTATTCCATATGTAAATATACCACAACTTCTCGATCCATTTATCTTCTGTTGGACATTTGTGTTGTTTTCATATGTTGGACATTGTACTAAACATTGAAACGAACATGGTGTTCATATCCTTTTGAATTATGCTTTTTGTGCTTTGTGGGTAGATGCCAAGAAGGCGTATTGTTTAGTCATACTGGAGTTCTAATCTGACTTTTTGGAAAAATCTCCATATTGCTTTCCATAGTGGTTGAACCAGATGACATTCCCACTGGCAGTGAATGAAGGTTCCTTTCTCACCCAACCCCACATGCCAAATTTTAGTACAGTTCTAGCTCCTTGAAAAACATAATTGGGATTTTATTTGGATTGCATTGAATCTGTTTAATACCTTGTGTAGGAAAGTCATTTGGACAATATTGCTTCTCCCATTTCCTGGTGTCTCTTGCTATTTCTCCTAGCAGTGATTTATAGGTTTCATGTTAGCTGTTCTTTAACTTGATTTTAGTGTTTTGATGTTTCTGGATACTATTTTGAAAGGAATCATCTTTCTTATTTTTTTTCTAACTTGTTATTTGTATACAGAAATACCACAGATTTTTGTGTGTTAATATTGTAGTTTGCTGCTTTGCTATTTGGTTATTATTTCTAAGATTTTTTAATGCATTATGTCTATATTAAAAATTTCTGCCTAAGAAAAGCATACAATGGACCATTTGACACTGTCTCCAGATCCACAGTATTCCTCTCACATACTGTGAAACCTTTGCAAACACTTTCCTGTGAACATTTTTCTCTGAGATGTGTCATGTCATAGTTTACATGTATATATGGGCTAAGCCTATCACCTAATACTGAGATCATACTATGTAAACGTTGTTGGTGAGGTATTAAAATTGTGTTATATTAACAATAAAGTTCGCATAATTTTAATATCATTTATGTTGATTAATTTATTTTGAATCAGAACGGGGCTTACAGTGCTCCAGTGAAAACAACCAGTTTCAATTATCAATTTTTGCTTCTGTAATACTTTGGTTTTGTCTTCTGTCATTGAATTTTCTCTGCTTTCAATGTGGAAGCCCAACTCAAAGTTACTACAGTTGTTTCTCAAAAGCATAAGAAATGATAAAACTCTGTAATAATTATTAGCATGGAAAATGAATTTAACCAGAATAGCAGCAAGTCTGTGTGCAAATCCAATAACTTTAATGTGTTTATTTTTTACTTTAATCTTGTCAAATGTGAAAATTTAGCCGTTCATTTTGTATACAACACAAAATCAGTGATCGCATAAACATATTAGTATCTACAAGGCTAAGTCTACCCTAGCAAACATCAGAGGGACCTGAATGACACGCCATGCATCTTGGGTGACCCGTGCACTGCCACACACTGATCTCTACACCAAATTGACATTTAACTCTGTCTCAAATGTCTCTTAGAGACAAGCATAGAATAGTCCATATAAAAACCTCAGAAGAGTAATGCAATTTTTCCTAGGTTTTATTGTCTTTATTATGGATAGTTTTCAGGAACTAACAAGAAAGCCTGGTTGATTTGCAGTCATTGTAGTAATTATTAAATACAATTTGAAGATTCCTAAAATAAACCATTGTTTAAGAAATTATTGATCCTGGTATATTTTTATAAACAATCTCTTAAGGTTCTTAAAATAGCAAGAAAATGCAGATGGAAAAATTGCTATGATATTGAAATAAGTACAAGTAAAAGCTCTTACAAAATCACTGTTTCAAAATACAGCAGGGAAAGAAATCAGTACCTATGAGATGCACCATTCATGAAAAATGCTACTTAATTATGAGTTTGCTTTTTTTTACTCGTGCTGCCTGCTCTTTCCTACATTATTTTCCTAATAACTGAATTCCTTCTATAATTTGAAGGTTAATAAAGCCAAACTGACATAGTTTGAAATTCCTCTTATATTCTCACGATTAAAATGAAACAGCCAAAGCCTCACTTTTGATCACAATGAGATATCCCTAGTCCCTTATCATTCACTATTATGTTAAAAACTTACAGTGTTATTTGGCAATAACTAATATTACCAAAAAAAAGACGTGATTGGCATGAACAGAAATGTCTACAGAAGATGATCAGGCAATGAATTTAGACTAAATGAAGACTTCTGCTGTTAAAAATAAGTCTGGTATTTAAATTTTCTTTATCAAATAACAATATAGATTTTGCTATTCTTATTCAAAGTGTAAATCTTGAATTACGTACCAAGTTTCTGGACTGTCTTAAATAATCATGAATATTAAATGTATTATTTTAAAAAATCTAGTACTTATGTTTTCTGCTAAATTTAAATAAAAAATGCAGTCCTGAAATATGATATCAATATAACAAATTCCTTCATCACTCAGGAACACTGAGGATAAACACCCTTAGTTCTGAGTTCTCTTTTGGGAAATGGAACTCGTGTATTAATTATATAAAGTCTTTGGAACTAAAAAGTAAGATGGGAGATAGAGATTCTCATTGTTCCCTGTTCTTTAATTCTCTTCTCCCTTCATAAAATTCCTGGGTGTGGCCAACACATGCTGTTTTGTTTGGGGGCCACATCTGGTGGTGCTTAGGGATCACTTCTGGCAGGCCTTGGGGGACTATACGGGGTGCTGGGGATTGAATCTGGGTTGGCTGCATGCAAAGCAAGCATCCTATCTGCTTATGTGTCTGTCCTTGACACACTGTCCTTGACATGCTGTTCTTGACCACACAAATGCTGAGCCCTTACACAGCTTACTTCTCCTTGAGCAAAGGTTCCAATGATCCCAACTGGGACAGCCCAGCCCCTGCCCCAGTCACCAAAGGCTTCCAGTCTCATCTTCAGACCCCATTCTGAGGACATCTAAGTGATCTAAGTACAGAGTAGTTATCGGATGCAAGTTGCTTAGGTGTGGGCAAGATACTGTCTTTTACCATTCGCTACTATGTGTGGGAAAGAATTACTCCAATTCTTCCCCTGTTCTCAGAAAGAGGAAGTAATGAAAGATGAAAGATGCCAATTTTCATCCCATCCAACCAACAGTACATGCTGCATCTGTTCTGAACCTCTACAGGGCAAGGAGGCAAGGATGTGGCTAAGTGATTGGCATCAGATACACGCACTTCAGTTTATTATTTGCCATATAGTAGGTGCTCTGTGAAAGAAAGAATAAAATGTACGAGTAGGTTTACTTAAAGCAAAAAAAAATTGTGATTTTCCTGATCAAATATTCAGATTATAGATCAATCTATAATCATGAATTATAGGAATTACGCATGTTATCATAGTTCACATTAGAATTAGTTGTTTCATTATAATTTTCCAGGCTTGCCAGAACAGTCATTTTGAAACTCACTAAAATTTCTTTTTTTTTTTTTTTTTGGTTTTTGGGCCACAATCAGCAGTGCTCAGGACTTACTCCTGGCTCTGCATTCAGATATCACTCCTGGCGGGTTTAGGAGACCGTATGGGATGCCATGGGTGGAATCTGGGTTGGAAACTCACTAAAATTTCTTAACTGTGTGTTTTTTTTTTTTACTGGCTTACTTTGTTAAGGCATTGCAAAATAGATTTTAAATCTCTCACTAAATTACAGCCTCTGCCTCCAACTATTTTAGATAAACCTGATTCTGCCTGTGCCATGTCTTATTTTTAAAGAGGGCAGCTTTAAAATCAGTCTTCACAAAAAAAATCTGTCTTCATAACACACAAGTAAAGCATTAGCCAATATTCTAGAGGGAAGCTTTGAATTGACCAACAGTGTAACACTGCCTTATACTGTTCTATATATAGGTTCAGAAACCACTGTTAAATACAATCTACTCTTGTCTGATAATCAAATAGTCTGTTGTTTATGTTTTTGATTTCTAGATGTCCTTAAATGTCCCCATCCTAATCTCTTGGACTTTTATTTCTCTTTGCTTCACACAAACATTTTAAATTATTCTTGCCTAATACAGAAATATGTTGTGATAAAACATGATATTGTATATAATTTTATTTTCTTTGTGATAAAAGGTGATGAATGTGTAACCCCTGAAGAGGCAGTGAGTGACTGTTCTGTGCTTCTAGTCCTGCATCAGTTGCAATTTGCTATGGGAGTTTTGGGAAAATTAATTTTTAATTTTTTTTGTCTTTGGGTCACACCTGGCAATGCTTAGAGCTTACTCCTGATTCTGTGTTCAGGAATGACTTCTGGAAGTGCCCAGGGGACCATATGGGACTCCTGGATTGAACCCAGGTTGGCTACATGCAAGACAAGTGCCCTACCAGTTGACCTATCTCTCTAGCCCTCAGTTTGGGGAAATTTTTGAGATTAATTTTCATTTGGCAAATTTTAATTTCATTGACTAATTTGGGATTATCTTCAGACCTTCACAAATACAATACAGGCTCATATTAACAGTGATGGAATTAAGTCAAGCCTTGCCTCTTAAGGAATAGACAACTTGCTAAACAATTTTATACATAAAATATGAAAGGTGGGATTATACAAGATAGAAATTTGGGGATTTGTGAGAGTTTCAAAGATTCTGGAAAGGACAGGGTAAGAGTAAATAAGTATTCGATATGCCGAAAACATTAACAAGTCTCACAGTGGAGATGCTACTGGTGCCCGCTTGAGCAAATCGATGAGCAATGGGACAACAGTGCTACAGTGCTACTTTTCCATTATACCATGAGTACCACTATGGCATGAATGAAGTTTAGTTAAAACTTTCTGCTTTTATTAAAGTTTTAAATTAAGAAATATAGTTAAAATGAATTAAAATTAAACATACCTTTATATACTTTTCTATTATTTAAAATATTTTAGTACCGTACTGAAACATAAAAATATTAATTTTGATTCCACCTGAAAGCAAAGGTCACTTCAAAAATGCAAACTAAAACTAAGAATGAACCTGAAAACCTGTCTAGCCATGACAAGGCACAAAGCTCATGTCACTCACATCAAAGAAGGGAAATAATGCTTAGAGCTTGAAAAGGGATTGTTGGGCTTTTGCTATCATTATTAGACTGCTGGTGGTCATCTTGAACCATACCACGTCTTAAAAATGCTGCTAACAAATTAGCCTCTTGAAAGGATGCATGCTTCTAAGTGGCAAGCTGTACTCCTACTAAGCCATAGTGAATGAGAAAGCAGCAATATTTTCCATATACCAAAATTTCCTAAAGCAGAGCTCACTAGTGTTACACAAAAGAATTTCTGAACATGTGCCAGCTGACTAATGTATGGATGAGTAAAGTGGTTTATACACAATTCAGCTATAAAAATAAACAAAAATCTTGCCACTTGCAACAATATAGATGGGATCTAGAGGGTATTCTTGGAGAAGTAAGCCAGACAAAAACATTGTAAGACTTCACTCATAAGGGGTAAATAGAAAAAAAATAAACCAAAATAAACTTTTAGACTATAAAACCAGTTTCTGTTAGAAGGGAGTGGGAGAGTGGGGTAGACAAATCAGGGCGCAGTGGACCACTATCTACATATATACCACTTTAGGAGGAAATCTAATATATACATATACATATGCACACACATATAATTTTCATGTACATGTTCCAGTAATGCACACCTGAGACTCAATGTTATAATTCATGGTTATTTCCATTGATTTGTTCCTGTGGTCATAGTTATTCGGAAAGCCCTTTGCTAACTGAAATTACATATGCGGTATGTTCTTCTCACCCACTTGTCTCCCTACCTCTGAAGGATGTTTAAATTGAAAATTTTTGTGTGAGTATATGCAGTGACTTTCTAAGATAGCATTTATATTTCTCCAAAGTCATTTGACTCTGGAGTCTCTTTAAAAAAATTTTTTTTTCTTTTTCTTCTTGGTGGGGAGGGGTTGGGTCCACACCTGGCAGTGCTCAGGGACTGCTCCTGTCTCTGGGCTCAGGAGAGACTCCTGTTTGGGCTCCGGTGACCATATGTAATGCTGGGGATCAAACCTGGGTATGCTATGTGCAAGGCAAGCCTTATCCACTGTACTATTTCTCCAGGTCCCTAGAGCCCTGTTTCTTTCCCCCCCCCTTTTTTTTAAATGAATCACCGTGAGGTACAGTTACAGACTAAAACTTTCATGCTTACATTTTAGCATACAATGATCGACCCGAACATCTTCAAAATGTGTTCTGCTGGTGGTCATCTTGAACCATACCGCATTCTGCAGGACATACTTTGGGGTACACTGGCTTCTATAATTTTTGCAGTATTCAGCTAGTTGGCTAACAAAATCTAGAAATTAGCAACTGAATCCAGATGCAATTAAACAGGTCCTATCATGTTATCTAACAATCCAGTCATTTCTACAGAGCTGGTTAGGAATGCTGGTGTTATGAACTAAGGCAATTTGGGGGAAACATTAAAGGAAGAGCAATCTAATGGATCAAAAGGAGGAAAGAAGTTCCAAATTCATTTAAAAATAATCTTTATCCTTATTTTCCTTTATATATACTTTAAAGTATGTATGTCTTTACTTTCAAATGTACAAGGAAATGCTTCTCTTTCTAACCCTTTTACATGAACACTACTGCAAGAAAGTTAGATCTGGCACCTTGGGGGAAAAATCAAGGTACGCAGATCTGGCAGAGGAAGAAGTGATCATTCCCAGTGCACTGCCAGATACCCTAGTGATCCAATCTAACAGTGTAATAAATTTCCTGGAACCACTTTCGCAAGGATTGAAATGTTGCCATCGCTCATCAACAGTCCTGACTCTGCAAAATGTATGTGGGTCAGTATCATTATGCCTCCAAGATATAAGGCCTGTTTTAAATTACCCAGCTTGAATATGTTCTAGACAGTATAAAATACTCTGATACTCTTTATTGCACATTCATGGGGCCAGTGCCTTCGATCTCTACCAAGGAATCGAATATAGCCACTGGCTATGGGGCTGTATGATAATACAATCATGTTTATTAGGACAGTGACGTCTACATCAGTTCCCTGGGCAAGTTGGTCATATAAAATATGTGTTGTATATAAATAAGTCTTAGGAATAAGCATTGAAAGTTTCTGTAGAAGTATCATTTCCCCCTGTCTAATCAGCAAACTGAAAATATATTTAAATAAAAAGTTTTCCTGCAGTCTCCCTGCCCTCTTGTCCCAACCCATTTTAAGGGTACAAACTGCCAGTGGGGCAGCCAGCAGCGCAGTGCGGTGATGAGGACTGGCTTGGCATCCTGTCGGGCTCATAAGCATGCAGTCATTCTTCACAGCTTTATTTCTAAATGACAGCCATCTCAAAATTGGCACCCTGGGGGCTATTGGCAATTCGAACTTGGGCTAGGGAGGTGGCAGCCCTGGGTGACATTCCAAAGCTTTGGCAGTGCTGTTTCTGGAAGCGTCACATGCAGACTTCGAAAATCAGTGTCCTAGTGGTGGGATTTAACGTTCCCTGTCCTTAGAAAATGTGTTCAGGTGGTCAGCCACAGGGCACCCCAGGGGCTGATGTCTGCAGACCCCAACAACCTGAAGAGAGGCAGGGGGGAGAGAGAGAGAGAGAGAGAGAGAGAGCGCTCAAGTGGGGGAAAGGTGCTCTTGATTTAGATATAGTTTGCATCTAATTGCTCCTAGTTTTCCATCTTCTAAAAATCTGAGTCACAATGAAAGGATAGAAGGAACAAGAAACATATACTAAGTGCAAGGTGATAAGGAACAAGAAATAGACATACTGTCTGATTAAGGTCAGAAATAAATTAATTCTACCAAGTGAGGGAACTGAGAGTACATTGTAAAACTTCACTTACAGGGAAAATCATGCTCTCAGCATTATCTCTTTAGACATTCTACAGAAAATTAAAAAATTACAATAAATGAACATTAATTTACTTATTTAATAGCTTTTCATTTCCATCTTCACCAAGAAGCTTCTGTTTTTCATTTTAGCCAATAATGATCATGAAATTTAAAAATACCCCCCCCATAGTTATTATGTATTTGGGGATTGTTAAAAAAGGAAAGACTGTACCAAAAAAGCTTCTATCTGACCTTTAGGCAGCCTTTGGTAATTCTCCAGTCACAACGTCCTAAATCTCTAAGCGGACTTGGGTCACCTCCGACCATTCTGTCACTGAACAACTAGCATGTTTCCTGCATCCCCCCTGTGGCCCCCACCTCTGCTGTACAAATCTCATTGTTTAGTGCCACCTAATCTGAAAACAGTGTCAGGCATTTTGTACTAGGACTCTGGCTAATAGAACAATAACTCAGGAAATCCAATTAGAAATGATGTTCGAATTTACAAAAGTAAGCAAATGACTTGGGATCCCATTATTATTTCTCATTACAGATAAAGAAAAGTGAGTCCTGATGGATTTGGAACGTTCCTTGACGGCCAGAAGGAAATCTTTCCATGCTTCCAAGTTCTCCTCTGGAAGTTGCTTGGAGGAAAGTTCCATAGTTAGGGAGGCCCAGGGGAGGGGCACTGTGGGCAGAAGGTGGTCAGTGGTCAGGTAGAAAGGGGTGCTGACGAGAAGCTGTGATGTTAGGGTCCATTCAGAAAGAACAAAAACAGGTAGGACCTTTCCCCCACCCCACCCCCCAATGCATTTGAGACATAAGAGGGGTGGGGGGTATAACAACAATCTTGCTATGTGGCTTGAACTACTTTGCCTAGGCAAACTAGGAATGACACAGTACTTTCTTGTAAATTAAGTTATAAAATACTGAGATTAGCAACAACTTTGGTGATTCGGAAATGGAGAACAGCAAGCCTGGTCTTATAATTTAACTCTGAACCATTTAACAATACAGATTTGAATAAACGTTCCCAAGCAGCTTTGTTACTAGTGAAAAGGAGGATTGTCTAGGCATTCTGCTTTAATTTTTTTTTTTTACCCTGGGAAAAGTCCCCTGTGTGGATGGTGATTTGAAATATTAAGGGCTGTTGACTCCCTTCTTGTCAAGCACATCCAGCGGTCTCTCGTTAAGCACTGATCTGTGGCTGGGGTTGGTTGGGAACTGTACTTAACCTCAAGGAAGCCATGCAGTTCCAGGCTGTTGCTTCTTGGAACACTGCTTGAAAGATACTTGAGAACTACTCGGACAGGAAAGGGAAAAAGACAACTGCTTAAAAATAACCAAACTGGGCAGCTGGAGTCTAATTCAGGGTCGTCATTCCAGCACTTCCTTTGCCCAGTGCAAAGGGCACACTTGGGAAGTCAGAGGGTATTGTGACTTACTCAGCCATTCCTTTCCTCCATCTACCCCGAGCATGCAAGGACTTAAAACTTAATTCACTTCCCCAAGTAGATTTCTTGGTAGTATCAGGTCAAAAAAAAAAAAATCAAACTGTGATATCTGATGGTGAAGTCTAACAGCTGTTAATTGTGTAAAGTAAGGTGTAAGCAAAAAACAGATCAAAGTCACGCATGATCAGGACAAAAGCATGAAGACAGGCGAGGTGGGACACAAAGTCGATTGAACTCAGAAAGGGTGAGAGGGGGAAGAGGTTGTCTCTGCTATGGCGACGGACGCCATCCTCTCCTTCCCTTGGGTTTCCAGAGCAGTCACAGAATACTGAACCATTCCGGATCTATTTCTGGGCGGCTGCTGAGCAGAAACCTGAGCTCAGGAGGACAAAGCATTCTCGGGACAGCTGTGCCACTTGGCACCGGGTGCTGTCTCATCGCCCTGGCTCTGTGGTCTATCTCCTGCAGCTCGCAGAGCCTGTCCTTACGGGATCTTGCAAAGAATCTTAACAGGGAGAATATATGGCACATATGTGGTTCACCTCGTACATATGAGTCTACAGCTATATTATCTATCTATTTTGAACATTGAATGAAAGAGTTGGGAAAACACGAAGAAACCATTTTGCAGCCTCTCGGCTACAATGACCAGGAGTACTCCGTTCCTCGCCGGGTATCTACCTAAAACCATCGGGGAAGAGGAGTCCCGTGTTGGGACGAATGATCCTAACTGGTAACTCTCGCTTGTTTCACTACCTTACGGGACATCAGTGGGTTGAAAGTCCTTTAACCTAAGGCAGCTGAAGCCCGAAGGGTTTACTGCTCTTCTGTTTTGCTGCTATTCCTGAATTTCACCACCATGACCGTTATGTTGTCGGGGCAGCCTCTATAAAACGACTGTAAAACTATGCTCTTGGCTCCAAAGTGAGGTTCATCCAAACGCTCCTTGATGAATCGAACAGCTTCCTCGTTGCTGAAAGCATCCCAGAGGCCATCTGATGCCAAGATCATGAACTCAGGCTGGAGCTTGTCCAGGTCAAAGGTTAGGATATCTGGGTCTGGGATGACCACATTGAGATTTTTCAGTGGATAATCCCCCAGGGACCGAGACATGGCCAGGATTCCTTGGACTCTCCAGGAGCCGTTGAAACTGATGAAACCACCTGCAAAGACAGGAAGCTCATTAGTGGGCCAGAATCGAGCTGCACGTAAAGGCTGACCTACTGCTGGGACTCTCCTCACCCAGCGCCAGCACTGCCACAGAAAAGCAGCATTTTGACTCCGTGGCTGGAGACCTGACACGCTGCAGTACATCCTGTACTCTACCAGCAGAGCTGAGCATCTTCCAGACCTCCAAAAATATATCAGAAAGATACAGAGAGGGGTCGGAGTGACAGTACAGTGAGCAGGGTGTTTGCCTTGATTGTGGTCGACCTGGGTTTGATCCCCGGTATCTCATAAGGTCACTGAGCCCCGCCAGGAGTCATTCCTGAGTGCAGAGTCAAGAGTAACCCCTTAGCATGCGAGGTATGGCCCAAAAAGCAAACATGAAAAAAAAAAGCAACTAACCAAACAAACGATATTGCAAGTTAAATAAATGTATAGATAAAGGGATTCATTTTAATTTAGGGCATCATGACAGCTCAGCGCCTGAGAGTAGAGAGGGGTCTGGAGGGTGGAATTTGAGACAGGCAGAAGGGTACTGAAAGGCAGCTGGATGCTACTACTGGAACCCATCACTGAGCTTCAGGTCACCTTTGAGTGTGCCTGTACAAATTTCAAACAGCTCCGCTAATAAGACCAGGATTAAAGAAAAATGTATTTTGGGACAAGGTTACAAGCTCAGGCTCTCAGGCCAAACTGCTGGGATTTGAGTGCTGGCCCTGCCACCTCTAGTAACTTCCCAGTGACAGTTCTCTGTGTGACATGGGTGAGAAACTCCATCTTTTTAGTTCTCAGTTTCTCTGGCTACGAAACGGGGACAATAAGAGTATGCATATTTCATTGAGTCACCATGACAAATATAATCACTTAGCACAGCCTGAATATAGCATTCACTCAATGTTATCTATTTTATTATTTTTTAAGTGAGCAAGGTATTTATTTATATATGATCTGCAAGGAAATTTGCAAGTTATAAAGTTACACACGATACAGTCTGTCAGGAAGGACAAACAACCTTCATCAACAGATACAAGTACAAAGCAGGATTTCTGTTTCTTCTTTCCCTCTGGGGCCATGAGGATCACCTTGGCACAGGTATGGATAGCACCAGGGATTAAATTCACGCTTACGCTGGCTACTTCCTAAGCCATCTTCAGGACCCTTTCTAGTTGGGTATCTGACAGCAGGATGTAAAGAGTTTGCACTCAGGAGCCACTTGGGATTGAACCCATGACCCTGCACTTGCCAGGTAAGTGCTTTGAGTCACTGAGTCATCTTCTGGGCCTCCAGAAGATGAGGGTCAGACCAATACCTGATAAATGCTACAGGCAGGTGGAGGAGGAAGGGATGATTTTTGGTTGATGTTCAGGGAGGCGAGAGCATTCAAGATGGGTTTCAAGTGCTAAGTGGAGCTTCACTGGGGCCGAGATACAGTGAGAACATTCCATGGAGTGGGCAGGAGTTTGGGTGTGGGTTTTCGTGTGAGACTGTCCTGGGTCTCAATTCTGGTTTGAGCATTTGTCCTTGGGTACACAGGCATCTTTGAGACTCCATGTCCTCATATGTAAAACGAAGATAAAATTACTGACCTCATAAGGGAGTTAGGAAGAAAAAAAAAAAAGAAAGAAAGGAAAAGCAGGTCTGGCTCTGAGCACAAAGTGCACGCACAGCAACGGCAGCTACCAGCGCTGCTGTAAAACAGTCCACAGAACAAGTCAGAAAGCCCTGCGTGTGTCTGACCCAGGCTGCTTGTAGTGCATTTCACGCTAGGCAGGATAGGGAAATATGAACAGAAGGGCAAGGTCAGAGAAAATACACGCAAAATCAACCACTGGGTTTTAAAAATTCATAATTGTTATGGGACTACTAGTTGTGCTCAGGGGCTGAGCAGCTGGGAAGTGACAGCAGGGTCTTGTCCAACCCATGTTCTCTACCCTCTGGGCTATATTACTGGCCGACCCATCCCTGTTTCCAAGGTCTTGTTATAATACCGCTGTGATAAGAGCAAGCTAGATTAACCTTCCCGGAAATGAAGTTGAGTGGTGAGTATGACAGGGAAGAGAGGTGAGGATAAAGTGGCAGTGACATTTTAGAAGGGAGTGCTGGGTTCGAGGGTGTCACTTTCATGCATGGTGTATGTACATTCTGTATGCCTGTGCTTTCACCAGAGTGAGCTAAGCTTATCTTCAGCTCAGGGCCCCCAGAGGGCAGAGGCACGGGGAGAGGGTGACTTGGCGAGCCGGGAGCCAGCAAACCTCCTGCAGCTCAACGGCACTTGATAGGTGCTCCTGAAACATCACCGTTCCAACCCATCGACAGAAAACCCGAGCAAAGCTTTCATTAAAAATTATTCTGCATCTCAGGCAGGCAGTGAAGCAGGAGGCTGTAAAAATATTCAACCGGTTTTGATTTAATGGTACAGCTTCCTACTGTGAAAACTCTAATGCTGATTAGGTCCTGGGAAGAAGCTGACTTGTAGAGGCAGAGCTGGCCTGCCGGTCACAGCAGGCGGCAGAGGCCCTTTTGGCCAGAGACCCAGGGGCCAGGCAGTCCCGCTTCAGGAGCTGGACCTGCTACTTTGCAGGGCATGCAGAGCCAACGTACTGCAGTTGTGAGCAGAAAAGAATGCCTGCAAGCTGAATTATGAAAATGGAATCATCGACTGGTGATTTATTTTCCTTCCAGCCTTTGTTGCAGCAACACCTTGGTAAGGCTCACACAAACTGCACCTCACTTAAAACTGTACCCTGCTTTGAAAGAGAGAGACAGACATAGAAAGATTGCACTCATCTGTGGAATATAGAATAATAGACTATAAGACGAACACCCAAGAATAGTAGATATAAGTACCAGGAGGTTGTCACCATGGCTTGGAGGCTGTTCTCTCATTCTGGGCAACTCAGAGAAGGGAACAGCAAGTAAAATGTGGTTGTTGGTCATGTGGGGGAAAGATGATGCGGGCCAAATATAGACTAGAGACTGAACACAATGGCCACTCAACACCTTTATTGCAAACCACAACACCTAATCAGAGAGAGAGAGAGAACAAAAGGGAATACCCTGCCATAGTGGCAGTGTGGGGTGGGGGGAGACGGGACTGGGGAGGGGGGGAGGGATGTTGGGTTTACTGGTGGTGGAGAATGGGCACTGGTGAAGGGATGGGTTATCAAACTTTGTAAGGGAGAAACATGAGCACAAAATGTATAAATCTGTAACTGTACCCTCACGTTGACTCACTAATTAAAAATAAACTATTAATTAAAAAAAAAAACTGTACCCTGCTTTATGTCTCCCTCATAGCAGTCATTATCTTGACATATGCTAGTCTGCTTGTTTGTACTCATTTATTTTACTGTTAATGTCTGTCAACTGCATTACCCCACTCCATCCCAATTTCGGAATGTCATTTTGGACCCCTGACCCCCAGATGTTTTTAACTAATGAAAAAAAAATACTCCATCACCCCCTGAAATATTTACTTAACCTCAGCACTGTGCTATGAAGGAACAGGTGCAAGTTCTTGTCACCAAGAGCTTGGAGCTAGGAAGACAAGACAAGTCGAGGGTCAGGTATGCCTATACACTGTGAAAGGTCACCCAAGGGGTCCACATAGGTGGCCGAGGAAAGACTAAAGGCGCACCTAGTCTGGGCACAGTGAGAGAGGAAAATCTTCCAAAAGGACAGTCATTAAATGACAAGTAACTGTTAATCATTGGAGAGTGGGGACACCCCTTGCACAGGCACAAGGATGTGACAAATAAGGTTCATTTGGGGAATAGCTATTTGCTGTAGCTCTGAGGGAAAAAGCAAGGCAAGAGGTGAGAATGAGGCAGAAAGCAGCGGCTCACAGATCTTATTGGCCTTCATAACAGAAAATAACGATTTTGGCCCTTTTGGAGTCCTTGGCCACGAAGAAGGTCACATTTAAGTGGACATTTATTTGAGAGGCAATGAGACAGGAAATGCACTGCTCCCGCTGTGGCAGCCTTATCTACCAGGGGCAGCCAAGTGAACCACAGTCCCTTTAACAAGAAGGCTGGGAGTTCTCTAAGGCATTTTCAAGCTCACCAGCTTTCTTTATCCGCTTTCTTTCCTTCAGTTGGTAAGGCTTGTGATCATGAGATAAAGGAATGGCGTTCCCATCCTTGTCACATAGGACTCCCCGAGAGTCGCCCACATTGGCCACGGTCAGGTCTTTGTCTGAGAGAAGGGCGATCAAACACGTTGTACCTGAAAAACAGAGGGAGCAGGCGATGGAGAAGGTCAGCGAGGCATAGAGGTTCAACTCTCACGATTATTGAACTTTTTAATCGTTAAAGCTGGAGAGAATTTGATTCCAGCCACCCTGGATGGCTGTTCACTTCAACAACACTGACCAATTCTGATAAGGCTCAACCATATTAGGTTGTCACTGAAATAAGCTAGAATAACAGCATCATTCTCCCAAGTAATTCTCTCCCCCTTACTCTTTTTGAAAAAAATTTTTTTTATTGAATCACCATGTGAAAAGTTACAAAGCTTTCGGGCGTAAGTCTCAGCCATACAATTATCAAACACCCATCCCTTCCCCAGTGCCCATGTTCCACCACCAAGAACCCCAGTATACCTCCCATCCCCTCCCCCCGCCCCCGCCTGTGTGGCTGATTTTCACTTTAATCTCTCTTTACTTTGATTACATTCAATATTTCAACAGAAAACTCACTATTATTATTTGGAACTCCCCCCCCCCCCCAACAATCAGACCTGTCGAAAAGACATCATTTGATAATTTGTTTTCCATTGCTGAGAATTAAGAGCACAGGAGGTCATGCAAATTTCTGGTATTTTAGTAATTAAGTCCAGAGAAATTTCTCCCAGAAGCCGCCAGGAAAAGGAAAGGCCGAGAGAGAAAACCCTTTCCCCTCCCGGGGTGGCATGGAGCCATAGCTTAGTTCACAGTCTAGAGGCATTTCTGCAAGAAGCTTCTGGGTGCCGAAAGTAGTTTGTTGGCCTCCAGGATGATGGGCGTTCATCAGTAATGGAGGAGCCATTCGTATGTGGCAGCTCAGGGTCACATCTGGGCAGAAAGCCCCCCGCCCCGCCCCCTTAACACTTAATACATTTAAAAGGACTAGGAAAAAATAAAAACCAGTTTGAAGGTACAGACAATTGATATAAATTTTCTCTTTCTCCTCAACACTGTTTCTGTGATGTTCGAGTTGAAGATGGGGGGTGGGAGTTGGGTGGATCTCTCAGGTGAAGAGTCTGGAAGAGCCAGTAAGATCAACAAAGCTATAGGCAGCCATGCTGCCTATACAGAATCTGACAGCAAAGGCCAGAAACAGGTCAAAGGTGTGATGGGGGAAGACTATAAGGTAGAAGCAGAAAAACCTACAGTGATGGCAGAAATGAGACCCCAGTAGCAGAACCACAGATGGTAAAGGTCAGAGTATGAAGGGAAGTACCTGGAAGGTGCTTCCCCCCACCCCAGCACTGTTGGTTACAATAAAATCACTGTATCACTGTCATTCTGTTGCTCATCAATTTGCTTGAGTGGGGACCAGTAACGTCTCCATTCGTTCTATCCCTGAGATTTTATCAACCTCTCTTTACTCATCCTTCCCAACAGTGCTGCATTGGAGGCTCTTTCAGGGTCAGGAGAATGAGACCCATCATTGTTACTGTTTTTGGCATATCGAATACACCACGGGGAGCTTGCCAGGCTCTGCTGTGCCGGCAGGATACTCTCGGTAGCTTGCCAGGTTCTCCAAGAGGGAGAACTAGGCTATAAGAGGTCGCTGGCCATAAATGCGGCTGCATGCTTCAGGGAGCTTTGTTTTTTAAGTTTCTGGATCTTGGCTGTTGATGGGATTGCATGGCACCGGGGGCAGTTTGTGGGTGTGACTACCAAGTTACTGGAAAATAGGGGATCTGGGTGGAGAAGGCTCAGTCCTGATCCAAGCAGGCTTGGAGATCTCAGCCCCAGGTCACACACACTTGGGTTCTTCTGCCGGTTCCTTCATTCATGAGACTCATGCGAGCATGTGGAGAGTGGCCTTGAGCATGGCTGTGGCTGGGTTCCGGAGGTCTTTGGCTGCTAGGGCTCTCTCAGGGTGGGGAGGGAAACTCAACCCACCCTCCTCCAAGGGGCCCCAGTGAAGACAGCCAGGTGTGGGGGCAAGAGACTTTACCATTACAATAATAAGGCTCCTCAGATTGTTTTTGGAATTAAAATGGGTTAAATAGAGTTTAACAGTCCAACCCAGTTGGAACTGCCCTCATTAACTGCTCAGTGCCCTCTGTCTGACTGATTTCTTTCCTCCCTCTTCCTTCCCTCTGACAGAGTAGGCAAATGCACAACCCAAGCAAATGCCTTAAATTGAATATGCCTTTACTGAGTACAAGTATTCATCAGCTTGTCTTTGCTACTACCTTCTTCCTCAGCAAGGTCCTGTGGTATGATAGAATAGAAAATTCATCCAAACAGATCTTTAGTCTTCATAGAACAAGAAGGAACTGGGCTCTTAAATAGACATAAAGAAGAAATACAAGTTGACATCAAGAGTAGGGAGAATAGTTAGCACGAGCAGGTATTAAAATTCGATTCAAAATCCCATTAGAAATGGAAACATGTGAAACTCAAGATTTCCTATATGAAAAATAGCATGGAAGCATAAAAGATTATATAGGGAAATGACAGCTCATTTACCTTAACAATAAAAATTTAAATGCAAGTTCAATCAATAAAAACATAAATGCAAGTTCAATCAATAAAAACATAAATGCAAGTTCAATCCATATAATAAAAAATTGTTACTTTTCATTTTTGATAGCCATATTTTAATTTTCAACAATCCTTACTTTGTCCTCAAGTTATCAATTTTTTTGATCTGATTATTTAATGTGTCTAATACAATAGGAGCATAAATTCTCCTAAGTTCTTGGAGTTTGAAAGGTGAAACAGAACATTACTTTCCAGAAGATTACATGGCCTCACGACCATCTATCAATGTGATTCTTGGAGCTCTCTCTCTATAAGGTTCTTTCCCCTTCTCAGGCGCATAAAAGGAAACTTCCTGTTCCTGACTTCTGCTTCTTTATCATCTCAGTCTATACTTCCAGTTTGTCTGACACTCCAGAGGTCTCTGACATTCAGCCATAGCAGTTCTACATCCATTTGCTAGCTTAGCTGCCATATAAGATTTTTTTTTTATAAGCAGAAAGGTCATTTCTACAGTTAGAAAAAAAGGAAATTTCCCTGTATATGTGATTAAACTATATAAGAACGTCCTCCCCCTCAGTTTTTTCTTTTCTTTTTGGGTTACACCTGGTGATGCACAGGGGTTACTCCTGGCTCTGCATTCAGGAATCACTCCTGGTGGTGCTCGGGAGACCATATGGGATGCTGGGAATCGAACCCGGGTTGGCCGTGTGCAAGGCAAATGCCCTACTCGTTGTACTATTGCTCCAGCTCCCACCCCCCAGTTGTTTCTGTTTTTCAGGCCACACCAAGTGGTGCTGGGGGCTTACTCCTGACTCTGTGCTTAGGGATCATTCTTAGTGGGGCAGGAGGGAACCATATACAGTGCCAGGAATTGAA
Organism: Sorex araneus; assembly: GCF_027595985.1. NCBI lineage: Eukaryota > Metazoa > Chordata > Mammalia > Eulipotyphla > Soricidae > Sorex > Sorex araneus. Next base: position 281,909,282 of record NC_073303.1, on the reverse strand, counting down.
CCTAGATCAACCGCATGCAAGGCAAGCACCTCATCTTCTGTACTAGCTCTCCAGCCCTGCTGCTGTGATATGAGATTTGTATTTCAAAAGATAATTTCAGTGGCATTGTAGAAGATACCTAGAAGCAGGGAGAACAGATAGATTTAAAGAAGATCTGAATTAGCAGAAAACATAGAGAGCACATCACTTAGTCAGAGCGGATGAGTCATAGAAAATGATGGAGACAAGAAGAGAAGGGAATGCCTTGAGTACTGTCTGCTGTCCGGACAAGGGCAGTGGGTGCACACAGACAAGGAACAGGCCCTATAAGGGGATTCTGGGAAAGAAACACAGGCAGAAAAACCCATTTCTTTGACTTGGAGTTCACTCGTGTCTTTCCGAGACTGGCAGTCACTGAGCAGCAAGGAGACATGGAGGGTCAGGCCCTGTGGTGGGGAGGGATGCTGGAGAGGGAAGGAGTCCTAATCTTGAGACATGGACAGCAGGGCTGTCCTGGACGCCCTCTGCTCTTGTTCTTTACTGCTCAAGCTCCTTTTCTTTTTCTGGGTTTTGGTTTTGGGGCCACATCGGCAATGCTCAAGGGTCACTCCTAGCTCTGCACTCAGGAATCACTCCTGGTGGTGCTCAGTGGACCTCAGGGGATGCCGGGGATGGAACCCTGGTCAGCCACATTCAAGGCAAACACCCTATCTATTGTACTATTGCACTGGCCCCCAGCAGGGGTGTATTTTCAATGGACTTCTACATTAGTGATAGAATTTTAAACCTGGTCAACATGGCCGAGCTCTAGACAGTGGACTCTGAGTTGCAGTGAGCACAGTGTTTGCAATCTGAAATGTCACCATTTCCTGTCCATATCCCAAGTGCAGGTCTAAGTATAACTGAAAATAAACCAGAGTGCTTTGTCTAAGCTCCTATTATGGGTGCTTAGCTCAGGATTTGGAGTGGCTTGTCATGGAATTTTATCATCTTCACAATTACCTTGCTGCTGAGAATTCTAGAAAACACTGTACGCAAGAGAAACGGGCAAGGTCACCTTTGCCTTTCCACATGTGAGAAAAGAACAACACAAAGATTCTGGCTCCCAGTTTTGAGCTGAAAAACATGTATTCTTTCATAAGTACTATTTGTCAACAATATCAGGTCTCATTATTTAATCCCAAATGTTTAATGTTTAATCCTCAGGATGTTTTTATGTTAAGAATTTAACCTAGCAGGACCCTCTGCGCCTAAAGACTTTGACTCCAAAGATGTAACACATTCGGGCATCCAGCGCGGCACCCGAGAGCGATGCACTGGGACACCAAACTGGGCTACAACTCGGTGCTGCTGGGGGTGGATTTTTTTTTCCTCCCCACCCTGTCTTCCTGCATGGAAAGCGGCGGGCTGGCGGCACCATGTGGCAGGCGCCATCTTCTGATTCCAGACCCACAGGTATTCGGATTTGACTTTGGGGGCTCCCAGGAACTCATGGGATGGGGGCGTAACCGGCACGCCCTCGGCCCAGATAAACCCGGAGCTGCTGAGCGCGAATCGGACCCTCTGCGCCTAAAGACTTTGACTCCAAAGATGTAACACATTCGGGCATCCAGCGCGGCACCCGAGAGCGATGCACTGGGACACCAAACTGGGCTACAACTCGGTGCTGCTGGGGGTGGATTTTTTTTTCCTCCCCACCCTGTCTTCCTGCATGGAAAGCGGCGGGCTGGCGGCACCATGTGGCAGGCGCCATCTTCTGATTCCAGACCCACAGGTATTCGGATTTGACTTTGGGGGCTCCCAGGAACTCATGGGAAGGGGGCGTAACCGGCACGCCCTCGGCCCAGATAAACCCGGAGCTGCTGAGCGCGAATCGGACCCTCTGCGCCTAAAGACTTTGAACTCAGAGACTTCTTACAGCAATGCACTGGGACTGTGAGCTGGGCTATGTAATTTCTGGCAGAATTTTCCCTGGACTTTGTGCGGAAATCCAAAACCGCGCGGACGCAGAAGCGTCTGCGCGACTTAACATTTATAATTGTCAGCAATGTGAAAGGGTTCCATTTGAACAGGTCTGACTTGGGGGGGAAACTCCAAATAATAACAGTAAGTTTTTGTTGAAAATATTGAAGGTTTTTAATGTAGCAGCCACTTCTGGACTGTGAACTAAGCAAAAGCCCCACGCTGGCCGACGTGGCGTGGCGTACACCATACTATGAGGCGCAGGCAGGGGGATGAGGGGGAAAAAGAAAAATAAAAAAAAAAGGAAAAAGAGAAAAAAAAAAAAAGAGAGAGAGAGTTATGTCAACTACAGTGAGTTTTGTGTTGAATTATGGAATGTAATCAGGGTAAAGAGAAAATGAAGTGAAATTCATTAGTTATACAGTAGGGGGTAGGGGGTGGGGGCGGGGGGTATACTGGGGTTTCTGGTGGTGGAATATGGGCACTGGTGAAGGGATGGGTGTTTGAATATTGTATTACTGACATATAAACCTGAGAACTTTGTAACTTTCCACATGGTGATCTAATAAAAATTTAAAAATAAATAAATAAATAAATAAATAAAAAAAAAAAAAAAAGAATTTAACCTAGCAGAAAATTTAATCGCAAATGCTGGAGATATTTTGAAAATATCACCTAATAACTTAGCAGATTTGAAGCAAAAAAACCAAATTAAAAAGGTAAATTCATACATACCTCAATGTGTCTGAGTGAGTTCTGGACTATTCAATGTTCAAGAATCAGAAAACGGCTCCACATTCTACTCTGTTGCTCAAGCTAAGAGTTATCTTTGGTTTTTCTTTTTCCCCTCATTCCTGATATTGAATTTACCATTAAGTTCAGTTAGTCTTATCTTTAAAATGCATCTTAGGTGTTTCCAGCTCTTTTGTTCTCACTGGGTTGACTCTAGTCCATTTGCTGTCACTTGTCAGGGGCTGTGTTAGTGCATCAGGGGAAAAACAAAGGTGGCCAGGTTCTGAGTGACCTGGCCTCCAAGTAAACTGTCCAGGGTCCTGTCACACAGGCTCGAGGCTGCCCTGCCCAAACATGCCAAGCCTATTGCCCAGAACTCTTCCCTGTCCTTGATACTGGCTGACCAATGCAAATGGTGGCATCTTCCAAGTGTGGTATCTTCAAGGCAGCGCCTGTGAGAGAAGCTTTTTCTGGCAGGAGATTTTGTTTTCTCATTTCTTTTATTGCTCTCACAATGCCAATGCCAATGGTGTCAATTTGATTATTTAAATGATTTATTTAGTATCAATCTTCCCCTGTTCGAGGCCAACTTCACAAGGGCAGGCTGTTGGCTTGTTTTCCTAACTTGAATGCTGATGCCTACATCACAAGCATGCAGTAACTTCTGAATAAATTAATTAACCAATAAATGAATAAATAATCATATACTGTTTCCTTGGTTCTCCTGATGTGGCTTTGTGATAAGTTCTGCTTAATTAATTAAAGCTTTGACTTAATTATTTTCTCAGAACTTACTAACAACAATTTAACACCATCCCATATCCCACTTCCTTCTAGATTTTACCAGTAGGTGATGCATTACACGTTGATTAACATCGTGTCCCACGCATGTACATGCTCATAGGTACATTGTTAGCAAGTGGGCCGAATTTCCAGCACAGGCCTATCAATGGTTTGTACCTCCAGTGCAGGCTCCTGGTCTAATGAGACAAGGGCAGCATTTCCATCCCCACTACAGCCTGAGAATACAGCTGTGGCACCTTTCGAAGATACACCATGGTGGTTTTTATATGAACCACCTCATGTAACCTCAGGTTAGCTCAGACCTCACTGTGTATGTTACACAAAAGGCATTTTTTCTTGGTCTTGTCCTATTCTTATTTTCCTCAGTGAAAACAAATGCAAGTTATTTCTCTAGTTGATGAGTAGAGATTGAGAAAACTTTAATCAAGTAATGTGGAATATCTCAGTATCTTTCAGAATCCTAGTTATAACCGCTTTAAAAAAACTCTCAATGACATCAACAAAATAACCAATTTTCAATACTATTAATGCTGACAGCAGTTCAGGAAATTGATCTCTTTACACCTTAGCATGAAGAAGGGGTAAGAATTACTCCTTCCATTAAGCAGATACAGAAAATGAGACTTGACATCAAGTATCTTATGTATGATTATCATCAGACAATATGTATTAGATGACTAAAACTATTCATCCAGAGTTACCACTCCAATTATTATAATAATGATAAATCCCACTTGATAAACATTAGAAATTGGTAAACTGGTAAACACTTTATTTATAGTCAGTAACTTATGCTGCACTACCCTATGACACTAGTAACAGTCACAACTGCCTTCATACTATAGATAGGAGCACTAGGTCTCATAGAAAAGGATGTGCCCATGCCACACCCAGTCTGACTCCACCTGTAAAAACAACCGTATTCTCTTGCTCTAAGAAATTCATCCTCACACCAGGAGAAATGGTTTAAGTAATCAGCTTTTACATTTTCGTGTTCTGAACAGTCCTCATCAACTCACTCCCTTTTCCAGAATATATATTATAGGAAAGTTTGTAAACCAGAAAAAAAAAGATCAATATGATATAAATTTCCTTTAATATTACTTTGATTCTGTGTTAAACATTAAAGTGTGTTTAAAAGATAATTCTCTATAATGACCAATCAGAAGGCATCCAAACCTTTCGAATAGGAAAAAAACCCCACAGCTGATAAGGATTATTTGATCTCTAGACCATTTCAGTTTATATATTTTGTTAGTTTTGAATTGAAACGGCAAATTCTCATGTCTCTATAAAAGTGGGCAATGTTGGGGCTGGAGTGATAGCACAACGGGTAGGGCATTTGCTTTGCACATGGCCAACCCGGGTTCGATTCCCAGTATCCCATATGGTCCCCCCAGCACCACCAGGAGTAATTCCTGAGTGCATGAGCCAGGAGTAACCCCTGAGCATCACTGGGTATGACCCAAAAAAGAAAAAAAAAGTGGGCAAGGTATAAGAGAAAAAAATCTCATGGTCGGGGCTGGAGCGATAGCACAGCGGGTAGGGCGTTTGCCTTGCACGCAGCCTACCCCGGTTCGATTCCCAGCATCCCATATGGTCCCCCAGCACTGCCAGGAATAATTCCTGAGTGCAGAGCCAGGAGTAACCCCTGTGCACCATTGGGTGTGACCCAAAACGAAAACAAAATCTCATGGTCTCATGGAAAGTTTTAACTTTCCCCCCATTTTTGATAAATATTGATAAAATATATTTTTACTCTCAGAAACAGACAGCTGACATCAGGGCTCAGTGTTTGGTGTACAACAGGAAAAGAGGGCCCATGGAAACTGGAGAATAAGTGTGAGAAGGGCAGAGTCCTTCAGTTACGAGGATGCTGATGCACAGGAACACGGGTGGTGATGTCAGGTTCACGCTGAGAAATTCTTCAGAGTTTCCAAGGGAAGTAGTTTTTATGTGACTCCTGAGTTTTAAATGTTGGGGACTTTTATTTTAAGAACCAGTTGTACGTCAAACAAAAGGTAACTCTAGGTCAACTTTTTTCTCTTTGGAGGGGGTGTCTACATCTGGGCTTGGGGGCTGCCCCTGGCTCTGTGCTAGAGGGTTCTCCTAAGGGTGCTCAGGGGCTCGTGCAGTGCAAGGCATGACCTTGGACCTCTTGCATGCAAAGCTGTGCTCAGCCTTCTGAGTCACCCCCGATCTACTCAACTGATTCTTCTTGCCCCCTTCCCCTTCCCTCCTCTCGCCTCACTTCTCTCCAGTCCTTTCCTCCTTTCTCCTCCCCTCCTCTCACCTCTCCTCCTTTACGCTCCCTGCCTCTCCTCTCCTTTCATTCCCTCCATCCCTCCCTTCTTTATTTCTTTATTTCCATTTTTTTTTTTTTGGTTTTTGGGTCACACCTGGCGTTGCATAGGGGTTACTCCTGGCTCATGCACTCAGGAATTACTCCTGGCCGTGCTCAGGGGACCATATGGGATGCTGGGAATCAAACCTGGTCAGCCGCATGCAAGGCAAATGCCCTACCTGCTGTGCTATCACTCCAGCCTCCTCTTCTTTCTGATGGAATCATCATGAACCACAAAGTTACAAAGATATTTATGAGTTTCAGGTGTATATTGTTCCAGCACCAATCCCTTTGTCAGTGTCCACTATCCTCCACCTATGTGATCTGTTTCCCTCCCACGCCCCAGTCTGCCTCTGTGGCAGGCACAGTTCCCCTCCTGCCCTGTCCTAGTGTCCCTTCCCTAACTTCTGCCCGCAGCCCACCCCTGCTCCAGTGGTAAGCTTCCTACTGAAGACCAGTTCTCTGCTCTGTGTCTATTGCCACTGGGCATTTGATATTCCTCTCTGAGGGTTCTTTCTATTCCACATAAGAGATCATTCTGAGTCTGTTTCTCTCCCTCGGACTGACTTCACTTTCCCTCTGACTGTGTTCTGTAATTATAGTATGTAAATCATGTAAATACAGATGATTAAAGATAGTAACAGGGTTACGAAAACTCATATTATTTCAATTTTTTTTTCTGTGAGTAAAATAACTGCAGAGTCCCTTGCCCCCATGCTTGGCTATCTTCCCCCAGGCCCCTCGGAGGGGGTGGGCTTCAGTTTCCCTCCCTGCCCCGAGCAGAGCTTTCGCAGCAGAAGACCTCCAGAGCCTAGCTAAAGCCATGCTCAAGGCCCCTCTCCACACATTCGGACGAGCCTCATGCATGAAGGAACCGGCAGAGGAACCCAGGTGTGTGTGACCTGGGGTTCAGACCTCCAAGCCTGGGACTGGGCCTCTTCTACCCAGATTCCCCATTTTCCAGTAACTAGGCGATCACACCCAGGGACTGCCCCTGGCGCCATGTAATCCCACCAACGACCAACATTCAGAGACTATAAAACCAAGCTCCCGGAAGCATTTTATAGTCTAGTTCTCTATCTAGGAGAACTTGGCAAGCTACCGAGAGTTTCCTGCCCTCATGGGAGAGCCTCGCAAACTCCCCATGGCGTATTCACATGCCAAAACCAGTAACAATGCTGGGTCTCATTCCCCTGACCCTGAAAGAGCCTCCTATGCGGCACCATTGGAAAGGACGAGTAAAGAGAGGCTGCTAAAATCTCAGGGCTAGGATGAATGGAGACATTACTGAGAGTGCTCGAGAAATCTGATGATCAACGGGATGATAATGATGATGATGAGTAAAATAACAATTTCTCGTTTTCTTGCGAGTTGGAGGCTGGGCAGAGTGAAGAAAGCTAGCTGGGATTCCTGTCTTTGGAGTCTTGCTTTATGACACACAGGGGACTTGCTCCAGACAAGGCCACATGCTCATAGTGATTCTCCTTACATTAAAGTCTCTTCTAATTACGCTGAAACAGAAACTGCTATTTTTCTTTAAGAAAGAGAGAGAAATTGGCGGTGAGTATATAAGGAATGACCATGCATAGGGAGGGTAACAAGACACAAGAGGGGCGGTGCGATTGGGGAGGTGTTCCAGTAGCCTAAGGACGATTTATTATACAGAGCAGAGGAAAATCAACACATTTCGAGGATGAGAAGTTTATCTTGAAAAGGGCCAACAATAAAGGGCAGCTCAGTAGCACAATTTCAGAGTCACAGTGACAGGGCTTGATAACTGACAGAAATTATACTGCTTACAAATATTGGAAAAAGCAGGTGGAGCCAGCCATTAATGAAAGAATCCCAGAGAATGGGAAGATCACAGCAGGGGTCTGATCTTATCACACTGCCTCTCTCAGCCAAGGCCGTGCTGTAGAGCAGATGAAGTGCAGGCTGCTCAGATGCATCTCCTGTCCCCTTGCCCCTGTCAGCAAATCTTTAAGTCTGCGCAAGTCTGAGCTGCTTAGAGCTTGTTCACCAGTCTTCCTTGAAATAATTAACGCCAGGGAAGAGACATCTGTTGTCTGCCGAACTGGAGAGCAAGCTCTTTTCGTTATTCTCCCACTGACTGCCCCAGTCCTTGTACCCTGTGTGCTAAATCCTCTCAAGCTGCATGTGTAGCCAGGCTGAGACAATCAGGTGACACAATCTAAATGAGCTGGAGGCTCTTAAATGAATAGCATTGAACAAATCAGTGAGCAAATCATGCCAGAAACCAAAAGCTCCCCTGTAATAGCTTAGTAAAGAGATTGAGGGCTATTTTATGAGAATCTTGAACGGAAAGTGACCAGAAAAAAAAAATCTATGTGTAGAGACACTTTACTTTACACTATGTGGAAAGACACTCACTTTCACTGAGGGTCAAAGTTATGCAGGCTACCATATGATGACCATTCACTGTATTTGTAAGAAACAGGGTTATTATAAATATAAGAATTTTCTTCTCCTATCTTAGGTTTCTACATAGGTCAAAATATCAACCACTGACTGAGTTTGACACTGGCTAAATGTGAGACAGTCATCTGATAATGGAGTCTATTATTTAAAAGTCTAGTCCTGGGGAGTTTCATTCTAGATTTAGGTAAACTTGGGCTCTTCCCCTTCAAATGCATACTAATAAACTGACTTCAAAAAGTAAAAACCTGGGCTGGAGCGATAGCACAGCTGGTAGGGCGTTTGCCTTGAACGCGGCCGACCCAGGTTCGATTCCCAGCATCCCATATGGTCCCCTGAGCACCGCCAGGAGTGATTCCTGAGTGCAAAGCCAGGAGTAACCCCTGTGCATCGCCAGGTGTGACCCAAAAAGCAAAAAACAAAACAAAACAAAAAAACAAAAAAAACCCCAAAAAGTAAAAACCTATGCTCAAGGGCTAGAAAGATCTTGCCAAGCTAAATATAAAAATCAACGAGGGGGCAGGCCATAATTCTACTTTATTCAAATCTATGGAGGATTCATTTAATTTTCATACTTTACCAGAATAAAATACACATATGTCATCTGATGTTCCTATACACCATTTTAAAGTTGAAATGTTCTTCAACTACTAAGAAATGCTTATTTTACACCTGAGTGTGGTCTGTGTATCTTTCTAATCTTTCTTTTTCAGTTAGGTATGGACATGTAACTTCCTATTAAAATGATCATATGCACTGGGGAAGTCTTAGAAAATTATAGCTGAATCTTTATGGCAGAAATTTCCATTTACACTGTTTGGCATGACTATTATATATATATGTACATATATATATAAGCAAACAGGATTTTGTGATGCTAATTAACATACTTCTCATAACTACTGCTGACATTTAGTTCAAATGATAGCATAGTACTGAAGTTAATTTATAATTATAAAAATGCAATCTGATTTCTAAGTCTAGTATCTTTTAATAGTGAATAGATTTTTTCATAGTTTTTTAAATTCTTCCACATAAGTCGGAGATGCACTGACTATATTTTTTTCTTATCTTCATGCTCTTTGAAAATTTTTCAGTAAGTAATCTCATTTCTATATTTGTTCTCAGCAGATTATACGTACAAGCAATACGAGCACCACACTGCTTTATTATTATTATTATTATTATTATTAGGCTTTCGGGGTCACACCTGGTGATGCTCAGGGCTTACTTCTGGCTCTGCACTCAGGAATTACTCCTGGCAGTGCTCTGGGGACCATATGGGGTGCTGAGGACCTCATGCGTGTTGACCACATGCAAGACAAAGGAACTACCCACTGAACTATCTCTTAATCTCAAGGGGATTTTACTTTTTAAATAAAGGTTGTGAGCAAAAAGTCATAGAGAGAAAAAAGGATGGAAGAAGAGGTATAATCTGATCTGTGCTCAGCAGAGCAGTCCACTTTCTTAGGTCGTTTTTCTCTTACCCTTTTTCTCAACCCCTCAACCCTCGTTGCTATTGCATCCATTAAAAACAAATCTTGTCTTTTTGTTTTGTCTATTTCTTTGATTTTTCCAAGCAATACTCATGGGGGCCCTGAGACTACTCCACACAATGGTGGCTAACTGGGCAGGAGGTTCAATACTGAGGCTGGTAATGTTGTACCACTCAGGCTGACCCTGGCAGTGCTTGCGGGTGGGTGATGTTGGGGATCCACCATGGGGGTCACATGGGGGTCACATGCACACAGGTCATGTCCTCAAGTCCTTTAAGCAACCTCTGCAGTCCCAGAACTAATCTGAACTTTGACATCACCAAGTTATCTTTATTCAAATGCCCACATATCTACAAATCTATTTACAAATAAATATGTCTGGAAAGGATGCCTCCTGGGGTTATTAGTTGAAGCACCCCCACCCTTTACTCAGCCCAGGCACTCCTTGTTCTACAAGTATTAGGATTTCTATGGCTGGAGAACACAGAGAAACACAGTCACCATTAACATTTTTATTTATTTATTTATTTATTTTTTAACCATTAACATTTAAGTTTCCAGGAGGCTGTGGAACCCAAAGACGCATACTGTCACAGAGAAAAATCTCTTTTTTTTAAAGGGTAAATAGTGCAATCTTTATTAATAACTGGGATTAAAATGGGTAGTTATATGCTGTAGGTAGCATTGCTATCTGAAATTACATACTTTTTTTATTATCTTGAACTCTTTTTGTTATTATTATTTTAATGAATAAATCACTGTGAGGGCGTTCATCAGCTCTGGTTCTACGGCAATAAAAAGACAGAACAAACAGCAAGTTTCCTTCCCAATAACTTAGAGCCTTTCCATTCCTCTGCAAAGCCCTCTGAGGCTGGCCAGGAAGAAGGAGATGTTAGTGACGGGGTGGATAGGACAAGACGAAGAGAAAAACAAAAGGAAATCTGTGACAACTGGATCTATAATAATTGTCTGGAGCTGAAAGCAAAGAAGACCAAGACCTTGTTCTATAGTGATCTGTCCATAGAACCACTCCAGTAAGAGTGGGTGGCGGCTAGAGGAGAGGCTGGCTTGGACAGCCTACGTGTAAAGAAGCAAACAGTTAAGACCTGCTCGGCTTCCCCCAGGGAGTAGAAACTTTCGGATGCTTGAGAACGGGGTGAGAGTGCTTCTAATCACAGGTTAGAAGCGTTTTCCTACGACCTTCCAGTAGGTGTGGAATAGCAACAAATCCTGATACTCATTTAAATCCCAGGAAAAAGGGGATGTGATCATGACCTCAACTTTGTATCTGCATATAAAAACCTGAGAAAAGTTTTTTGGGTTAATATGAAATAATAAAAACTGGATTGAGGGGCTGGAGCGATAGCACAGCGGGTAGGGCGTTTGCCTTGCACGCAGCCGACCCGGGTTCTATCCCCGGCATCCCATATGGTCCCCCAAGCACCGCCAGGAGTAATTCCTGAGTGCAAAGCCAGGAGTAACCCCTGAGCATTGCTGGGTGTGACCCAAAAAGAAAAAAAAAACCCAAAAAACTGGATTGAATGAAACAAACAAACAAACAAACAAAAAAACCCTGAGAAAAGTGAGGAAGTTATGTATCTGTCAGTTAGTAGAACAAGATTTTACTATCAGATTCCAGATGGACTCAGGATCTAAGTTACTGTTCCATATTACACAAGTAGACTATGATATTTTGTTTCTACAGAGTAATCTCTTTCAAGGACTAAGGGGGATTTCCTTGCATTTCACTTTAAACTAAGAACAGAGCAAACACATATTTATAATTTTACCTTAGTAATGCCTATTCTTATATTTTGTCTTTTTTTTTTCTTTTTGGGTCACACCTGGCTCTGCACAGGGGTTACTCCTGGCTCTGCACTCAGGAATCTCCCCTGGTGGTGCTCAGGGGACCATATGGGATGCTGGGAACCGAACCTGGGTTGGCCATGTGCAAGGCAGACGCCCTACCAGCTGTGCTATCACTCCAGCCCCTCTTAAGGAATATTTTGTCTTAAGGAATATTTTTTTGTCTAATTATTTAATCAGATATGAACTGAGATCTGTGTATAATATGTGTAATAAAAGATGTAATATAGAATTATTTAAAATAGAATTTCCTTAGAAGTCCAGTGATATAGCTCAGTGGCAGAGTGCAGGCTTTTCATGTACAAGGCCCAGGTTTGATCCCTGGAGCCCACCAAAATTAAAAAAATTGCAATGCAATAAAAATAACTGAAACAAGTAGATCACACAAGCATTATTACCAATCTATATATTAAAGCTATATGCTGACATTAAATTAGTTTCTGAAGAAAATAGGAATGTGTTCATAAGTAACAAAAGAAAACTGTACATGAAATCTTTTAGAAATATATTAGCAGTTTTCGTGGGTTCAGTGAACGCAAACTCCAGGCCTCAAGGGGTCGGGGATTGGCTGGTCCTTCTCATCCCCCTGTCCCCATAGGACACTGGAGGTCACGCCCACAAACTGCCTTCGGCTGCTACTTAAGTTCCTTGGTGGCCATGATCCAGAGACACACAAAGGAATCTCCAAAGCAAGCAGCTCACTGCAGAGATTTCTCCAGATCCTAATTACCTGGAATTTTGAAGTTCCAGGAGCACGCAGCCGCTTTTGCAGTCTCACGACATCTTATGCTATTCATAACAAGCAATACAAAAGAAAGTATGGGTGAGATTGTCTGCCATAGAGGCAGGGGAAGGGGTGGGGTGGGGGGTTCTTGGGGTTCTTGGTTATGGAAGATGTGCACTGGTGGAAGGTTGGGTGATTGGTCATTGTATGATTGAAACTCAAACAGGAAAACTTTCTAACTGTATCTCAGGGTGATTAAAAAACTAATAATAAAAAAATAATAAAATACAATTAACATTCTGAATCTAAAAATGTAATGTGGAGTTCACGCCCAATTCAATCAGCTTAATCAATGGCTAAATAAATAGCAATATTCCTACATTAAAAATAAAAAGAAATATGTTAGCAGTTTAATTTTAAAATTATATGAATATTTCTATTTCACCACATCACTTTATAGATGTCTAAAAACAGGAAAAAACTATTAGAAGGAAACAAAAAAGAATATTGGTTACTAAAGTTGTTTGGAATGTTAAAAAATTATTTTCTAAATTTTCCCAAATAACTTTTATTTTGGGGGGGGAGTGTTTAGGTTATACCTGAGGAAAATGTTTGTCTGCAAAACAGCTGTTACTGATAAGCAAAAACATTAGCAGGAACCTTGCTAGGTGTGGCCTAAAGAGCACAAAACTTCTAGCCGTGTTTTGTTGTGGGATGACACCTCGACATTCGGTTCCCAGTGGTGGTCTGCCCTAGGGAGGCCCCTCAAGGAGCCATGAATCTGGGGGCGGCATTAGCTCTGACTTGCTAGGGTTCTGCTATGAGTGCCTGCAAAATTCTAGTTGAGTTTCTAAAAGAGGTGCGTGCGTATGTTGTGTGTGTGCGTGCATGCGTGTGTGTGTGTGTGTGTGTGTGTGTGTGTGTATGTGCATTTACGCACGCTCAGCTAGTTATTTTGCTTGGAGGCTAAAGTTATTTATTCACTTTAATAGGCTTTTTTAAAGTACTCTCTGCCACGCCAGGCATCTTGATACAAATAGAAAGCTCAGAAATAACAGAGGCTGTCCACAGGGAAGAACACTCAGTTTAGTGGGGTGCCCAATGGGGCAGAACAGATAATCACTTTCAATAAGTCAGTAAGTTAAGAAAGAGAGAAGGCTTACAGTGGTCTGCTAGCGAGGAATTTGTTTAACAACGTTGGCGCAGGGGGAGGGGGAGGAAGGCTTGTATTATGTGTGTGCGTGCATGTTCGTGCAGATGAGCAGGAGGTGAGTGGACAGTGGAATAAAGGAATTTTTTGGTTCCTACTTGAGAAATATTTAAAAATATTCTTTTAATATTATCAGGAGTAGGACATCTGATTTAATGAGTCCAAATAATGTCAAATTTAAATATGAAAATTACTGACATTAAGAAATGTCAAAGCTCTTTTAACATCACCAAACTGCAAATCTGAATGCAGACTCAAAACACTATTTGAGAAAAGTACGTTTAGAAAGAAAACAGGAAGAAAGTAAATTCCAACCTCGGTCTTAGAATGTTACAAATCAACTAAATGGAATTTCTGTGATTAAAGGCCTTGACCATATGCGGTGCCAGATTTTAGCTTCACAAACTACTGAACTTGATCTTCTCTCGCTGGATAGTCAGTTCCTATGTTTATAGAAAGCTAAGAACACGTCTCTCTTGTTTGCTTGCATGTCATGGCTAATGTATATTGGTAAGTCCCAACCCCTAAGGACCTTAAATTAAGGACAGAGGTGACATTTCTTTCTAGTACAATGGCTAAATGACATCAGCTAAAAATTTTTTTAAAAAGGGTGTGTGCAGCAAGATAACCTCACTTACCTGTGGTATAGAGAATGCTGGATGAGGAAATGTAGTACAGTAAAAGGGGATAACTAGATGACCCCTGCCCCAGTGTTTAGAATGGAGAAGGACAGAGAAGGAAAGAAATCAAGGGGGTAAGAAGAGAACGGGAAGTCACTGGTAAACTTCAGTTCTTTAGGACTTCAGTTCCACTGATGACATAGGTGAGTGGCACAGTCATACATCCAAAACACAGACTCAACAAGACTGAGCACATGAGATCAAAGCTGCAACCACCGAAAGAAACTTTGTGGGTTGCTGTCAAGTTGACAGGCAGGGATGAGGTGGGGGTTGGGGTAGGAACACTGGTGGAGGGAAGTTGACACTGGTGTGGAATTGGTGTTGGAATATTATATGCCTAAAATATATATATTTATATACTTAATTATATATTTATTAGTTAAATATATTATCTATAACTTTTTAAGTAATGATCTATAACTTTTAAAATCATAGTTCTTAAATACAATTAAAAAAACCCCAAGAAATAAAAAGATAGGTGTGGGAAGAAGGTATATTCTAGCAGTAATTAAGAATTACTCTAAAGTTATAATTTTTTTTTTTTTGAGGGGCCACATCCAGCAGCATTCAGTGACTATTCCTGGCTTCGTGCTCAGGAGTAGCATCCAGTGTGCTTAGGGGACTTTAGTGCAGTTCAAACTTGGGTCTCCCACATGCACAGATGCATTCCAGTCCTTTTTGAGCCTCTATGCTTTAATTTAGAAGGAATTTAAAAATTATGCGGTACATTTAAATTTTTGACTAGAGACTGCCTGTCAAATCTTTGAAGAAATACCTATCTAAGAAAGAAATGAAAGGATTATCTGCAGAAAAAAGAACACATTTCCTTAGGCAGTAAGCAACTGGACAACAATTATTTGTAAAGTATGCAAAAATTTCTTGTGTCCTTGAGAGAGATGCAAAATTTAGACTCAATTTCCCAAGGAAACTGAATTTAGGATCACTTTTTTCAAATTCAGCTTTCAGATTCCTGCAGTTCTTTTATATTATTATTATAAAATAATTTTAGCATTTATTTTTGAATTTATTTAATTCAGGCTCTAGTGTGATGGGAAGCAGGTTAGTTCAATGTTTTTCATCTACAATTTTCAAAGGACAACATACATTGTTATAATTTACAATATAAGGTATGATCATTATAAAATTCTGAACTGGATGCTTTAAGTTTCAAAATTAGAATAGCTTTTGATTAAAAAATGTCTTTCTCATCCTTGCTGTTTCCCACTCAGTCACCTTCTAATAAGGAAGCGTTCTGAGAACTTGAATTATTTTTCCAGAAGAAAGAGTCTGCAGGGCTGTTTCTTAATTAGTGAGAGGCAGAAAACCACCGAAGAATATGGAAGAATTTTTGCGTGATTTTAATATTAATGACTCAGGAGGGGAAACTGGGTAATATACATTGGGATGGAGATAATTTTTCTTTTTAGTGAAAAAATAAAACTCCTAAAACACTATGCTATATGCAAGTTGTGAAGACTTCTGCTATAAACTCAGGCAATGGCACAATTTCTTGCTGAAGGAACTGATACAAGATATATTCATTCATCATGATCACAGTTCAAAACATTATTTCATATAATTTCTAGACTCAAGAATTACTGACTGGGGTTGGGAAGATAATACATTCGGGTTTGATCCCTTGACATTCCATATGGTTTCTTGAGTACTGCCAGGAGTGATCTTAGAGTGCATAGCCTGGAGTAAGCCCTGAGCACTGTCAGGTATGGCCCCCAAACATAAACAAAACACAAAAAATGAATTACTGACCAGTTTAGCTGGGAGTTTGTGTCTCAGATTATGCCTGCTATAATGCTACAATAAACTGTCAGTCTCTTCAAAGTTCAACTAGGGGAAGGAATATTTCCAA
Organism: Sorex araneus; assembly: GCF_027595985.1. NCBI lineage: Eukaryota > Metazoa > Chordata > Mammalia > Eulipotyphla > Soricidae > Sorex > Sorex araneus. The sequence goes on along the minus strand of NC_073303.1, from coordinate 281,893,182 downwards.
GCTGATTCACACGGCTTTTGGCATTTCTTTGCTACTCTGAGAGTCTCTCCAATGCTGTCAAAGTGTCCTCATAACATGACAGCTGATTTCTTATTCCCCATAGAGCCTCACAAAGTTCACAAAGGTTTCCTCTAAAAGAGATGATTCAAGAGTCAAAGAGAGCAAGAGAGAAGCCACAGTCCCTTCAGAAACTAATTATGGAAACACACTGTCACTAGAAAGGAACTGCCAAGTTCAGCCTACACTCAAGGGGCACGAACTTAAGCTCCATCTCTTGGGGGGAGACATCAAAGAAAATGAGGAGATAACTTTAAACCCCTCTCCGTATATGTCTTAGTGATAATGACAATCAGATGGTAAAAATCCAGGCTAGCAAAACACACATCAGATTACCAAAGACTTCTTTTAAAATTGTTTTTACTTTGAGGGGCTGGAATGATGGTATAGCAGGTAGGGTGCTTGTCTCGAAGGTGGTTGACCCAGGTTCAATCCCTGGCACCCCATGTGGTCCCCCATATGGTCCCCCAAGTCCCACCAGAAGTGATCCCTGAGCACAAAGCCAGGAATAAGCCCTGGAAACTGCTGAATGTGGCCCACAAATTATTTTGAGTATTGTCCTCTTTTAAGATTCAAATAATGGAGGCTTCCTAGAGAACTAGTCCTCATCAGATCAAGAAATGCAGCGAGAGTCTTGGGCCGGGGCCGGTGCCGGCTCGAGCTCCACTGAGATTCGACCTGGGTGGCCATGCCTTTGCACAGCCGTTTTGCTGCTGAATGACCAGGATCCAGAGCCAGCTATATTACTTGGGGTCCCAGAGAGTGCTTGCAGCCATGTCTCCAGACTGTGAACTAAACTTTTGCCCCATGCCGGCTAAGGGGGAAAATATCCTTCTCCCTTGGTTTTTCTTCCCTCCGGGAAGAAGCAGGATGGCATCCACAATTTTATGGAACTGTTAAACAGGTATGAACTTGGTGGCGCGGGGGAAAAAAATGTGTTTTGAACTTGAAACAGCGGGACGCTTGGGCAGTCTCGGGCTGGGGCTGGTGCCGGCTTGAGCTCCGCCGAGAGTCGACCCGGGTGGCCATGCCTTTGCACAGCCGCTTGGCTGCTGAATGACCAGGATCCAGAGCCAGCTATATTACTTGGGGTCCCAGCGAGTGCTTGCAGCCATGTCTCCAGACTATGAACTAAGCTTTTGCTCCATGCTGCTCCAGGAAGGGAAATGATGCAATTTCCAACTTAAATCTCCCTGGACTTAATTACTAAAATACAGAAATCCTAAATCGTATATCTCTTCATTCTCATTAGTGGAAAACTAATTATCAAATGTTTCCTTGTCAATAGGGCCGTATTCTTGGGGGATAAACTCCAAAAGAATAGTGAGTTCTGTGTTGAAACTCCAACAACAATAGTGAGTTTTGTGTTGAAATATGGAATGTAATCAAGGTAAAGAGAAAAGGAAGTGAAATTTATCAATTATGCAGGGGGGGTAGGGGGGTGGGAGGTATACTGATTTTTTTTTTTTTGGTGGTGGAATATGGGCACTGGTGAAAGGATGGGTGTTTGAGCATTGCATAACTGAGAGATAAGCCTGAGAACTTTGTAACTTTCCACATGGTGATTCAATAAAATAAATTAAAAAAAAAAGAAATGCAGTGAAAGGAATTTTCTTGGAAGTTACATACTCTTACCAAATAACATGGACTTGAGACATATACTTTTAGCCTTAGTGGGACATCCTTAAAACTGTGACTATCTTCCCTGAACGTACTCTTGAATTATGATAGTAGATGCAAATGGAATGTCCTGACTGATGACCAGGGGTTGATGAAAACTGGGAAGGAGATGGAAGGTAATTTTAAAAAGGAGCAAAAAAAGCCCCCATAGAAACATGAAAGAACATAACTTACAACATAACTTCTTCCACAGCTCAAACATGTTTCAAATAGCATCTGACCTAATCAAATTACAAATTGCAGCATAGTATAGCCATTTCTTTCTTTCTTTATGGCTTTCTGGGTCACATCCGACCATGCTCAGGGGCTGCTCTTTGCTCTGCACTCAGGAATTACTTCTGGCAATGCTGGGGGTACCACATAGAATGCTGGGGATCGGACCCGGGTCAGCTGCGTGCAAGGCAAATGCCCTCCCCACTGTAATACTGCTCCAGCCCCTAGTATAGCCATTTAAAACTCTACATGTAAAACTTTGAAGTATATTTCCTAACAGTTCATACGGTTCATACTTACTGAGCACCCATTCTGTCCCAAGCATTTTCCTAAGTACTTTAGATATATTAGTTCACACTAATCTCAACATAGTTCTATTATTATTTTTTTAAATTTATTTTTAATTAGTGAGTCACAGTGAGGGTATAGTTACAGATTCGCACATTTTCATGCTTGTTTTTCCCTCATGCAATGTTTAAGAGCCCATCCCTCCACCAGTGTCCATTTTCTACCACCCATGAACCCAATATCCCTCCCACCCCCCCAGTCCCATCCCCCCACCCCACCCCGCCTCTGTATCGGGGCATTCCAATTTGATATCTATCTTTCCTTTTGGGTGTTGTGGTTCCAAATAAGGGTATTGAGTGGTCATCCTGTTCAGTCTCTAGTCTACTTTCAGCACGCATCTCCCTTCCCGCGCAGGATCTCCAATCACATATTACTTGGTGTTCCCCTCTCTATCTGGGATGACTTTCCCCCAGCATGTGAGGCCAGCTTCCAAGCTATGGAGCCAACCTCCTGGTATTATATACTTCTATTCTTGGGTATTAGTCTCCTACTCTGTTGTTCTATATTCCACAGATGAGTGCAATCTTTCTATGTCTATCCCTCTCATTCTGGCTCATTTCACTTAGCATGATACTTTCCATCAACATAGTTCTATTAATACTCTTAGTATTCTCATCTTATTAACTGAAGAACTAAGATACAGAAACGGTGTTTTTATTTATTTATACTATGAGCAGTTACAAGATCTAATCTGTACTTAACCTAATTTTTTAGATTTGGTCTTCTTCATCATTATTCTATTTCCATACAATTTAATCTATCATGCCCCAGAGGTTAAAAAAAATTATCAGTAATTCATATAAAGTCACTTATTTTGAAGATGACCAGGGAAGAATTGCTATACCCCAGCTCAGACTCAGATATTTCATGCGTCTAAATTGCTTTTGTGTTTAAGATAGATTAAATTCGATTCTGATCTTCTTTTTCTCAGGAAATGTCAGCGCCTGATTCTGACTTGCTGATACACCATTTCCCCTTTATTTCTGTAGTGTTGGGGGATAAAAATAAGAGGACAATACAGAGAATAAGAGATGGCAACACCACCAGATTGACTGATGACCCATAATAAGTATGTTAGGCAGTAAGTCGAAAAGTACCATAAACAAGACCTAATCTGTTCAAACCTTGAAGGATGGCTGAAGAGAGAAATATAATCTATTAGGAATGTCCAGAAACTGAGAATATCGGAAAGGTTTGTCGAGTCACTTTGACACTGGTGTTCCTAACACAAAACATCATTTATATCCTACATGACATAATCGTATTAGTTGGGAAATAATCAGTCATTCTGACATGAGATTTTAACTGTGTACTTTTCCTGTTATAAAAAAAAAATTCTCTCTCTCTCTCTCCTTTTTTTTTTTTTTTGCTTTTCCTATGCAAGCTGTCAGGAGGTGCCCCATTTTAAACTCCCAAATTTCATTTCTTCCTGCAATTTCTCATGTCCTTGGCTAAGTCAGAGAAAGCCCACAGTTTCCCAAAGCAGTATTCTGTGTCAGATGAGTGAATTTATACCATGGCCTTGGAATGGGTTTGTAAGATAAAAGGACAGTCAGTGATAGGCTGCACAGAACACAAAGACCAGCTGTAAATCAACTAAACCTCTGAGGTGACAGCCCCACTAGCCTGCGTGGCCAGCCCACAGTGTGACTTCCACTGCCCTGGCCTTCTCTTTGTTACAGGGAGGCGGGAAGGGAGGTGACCACTCTTGGCAGGGCTCAGGGGACCATATGTGGTGCAGGCAGGGAAAGGGGGGGTGGACCTAGTGCAAAGAAAGTCTCTTCACCCCAGGACTATCTCTCTTGCCCTCTTCCTGCCTTGTCTTAGCATAAGAAGGACTCAAAGTGAATCCTGGAAGACAGCAGCTTGCTGGAGATTTCTCCGGACCCCATGCTGAGCCGATTTTACTGGGGCACCTCAAATGCAGCGGGTGTCCTCTCTCTGCCCACTCCAGATGAACCCCTGGTGGCCACAAAGTTCCAGAAGGAAAACCCAGGGATACGGGGCCAGAGACTAAAGACTCCAGCCACATGGTGGCTGTGGGGATGGGCCGTCCCTTCCCATCTCCCTTCGGGGTCCTGGCTGCCACGCCCAAGAACTGCCTCTGGCCATATTTAAGTGTGTTACCAGCCTTGATCCAGAGACTCATAAATAAATCTCAAAATAGATTATCAATAAAATCTCAAATAGATTATCCCTACAGAGATATCTCTGGACCCCAATCATTTACAATTTTAGAATTCCAAGAGTGCACACCTGCTACCTCTCATGATATTCATAATAAGCAGTAGAAAATACATTATCTAGCATCTGCCTGTGGCAGGCAGGCTTGAATGGTCATGGGAAAATTCGAAATAATGGTGGGGGGAGGTATAACGGTGATGGAATCCATGTTGAAAAATGGAATGTAATCAGTTAATGTGAACAACCTTATGAAAATAAAATTTTAAAATTAAAAAAAAGCGATAGCACAATGAGTAGGTCATTTGCCTTGCACGCGGCCAACCCGGGTTCGATTCCCAGCATTTCATATGGTCCCCAGAGCACTTACAGGAGTAATTCCTGAGTGCATGAGCCAGGAGTAACCCCTGAGCATTGTGACCTAAAAAAGCAAAAAAAAAAAAAAAAGGCCCCTAATTTAACAGAACATCTGCTATAAAAAATAAAATCGCATGCATGGGAGGGGGTGATGTGGTGGGTGTTGTTCAAGGGCTCTCGGGGCAGTGCTCTCTCTCGATGCTCGCGTTCAGTGCTCTCGAGCTGCTGTGTATGGACCAGATCAGGATTGACTCCTCCTGTGCTCTGCTTCTGTGTGTGCCACTGTGCTCTCTCTGTCTGTCTCTCTATCTCTGTCTCTGTCTCTGTAGTCTCTCCTCTGGTCTCTTCTGACCTCTCTCTGTCTCTGCTTCTGTGTCTTCTCTCTTGCTTCTGTGTCTTCTCTGCTGTTTCTGTGTCTTCTCTCTTCTGTCTTAGTTTGTATAGCAGTCACATAGGGTGGTGACACAAAGGTGGGCTGAACATTAACAAATCAACAAAGAGGGGTAAGATTACTCCTCCAAGAGATTAACAAAATCTCATTTAAGGAGATTACTCCAGATTACTAGGAGATCCGCTCAAGGATTGGATCCAAATAAGGGTGTATTGCTTTCTTCTTTCCTCAGCTAGTAATCCATTTAAATAGTTGTAGTAAATCTATCTCCTCTCAGAGAGCCTGGCAAGCTACCAAGAGTATCGAGCCCTCGTGGCAGAGCCTGGCAAGATACCCATGCATATTGGATATGCCAAAAACAGTAACAATAAGTCTCTCAATAAGAGACGTTACTGGTGCCTGCTCGAACAAATCGATGAGCAACGGGATGAGAGTGACAGTAAATCTATTTCTAGTATTTCTAGCAATGTCATTCTGTATGAGCACAGTAAGAGATATAAACTTAAAGTTTGGTTCTTCCTGAGGACATCTCACTATATTTTCTAGACCACAGTCCTCAGGTCAGGTTAGTCTTCCTAACCCCAGCAGGGTCCTAGTCTCCTCGTTACTTTTGGATCATGACAGCATTTGTCTATGACCATGCTCTCAACTTATAGTTGAGTATTGTGGCGCTTTGGCCTGGCTCATTTCAATGCCAGGGTAACTCACAACTTGCCCTGGGTCCATTCCGTCCCTCGTTGGGACCCTGCTTTTGGGGTGCTAGGAACTAAGGGCAACTGAGTTGAGAAAGCAGATGCCCAAGAGTAAATATTACTGGAGTCAATGAGCTCCCAAGTTACAAAGCATAATATTAACTGTCTTCCTGTGTCCACTGAGAAAGGACAGTGCTTTAAAGTAAACTAAGTTCCCTGCATCAAGGCTAAAAGGGCAAATCCCATTGTTATCCTACAATCTGCAGGAAACAAATGGGAGCCTATGTTGCTTTGTGACAGTCTGACAGGCCTTATTAGAAACACAGAGACCTCTTTACGGGGTGGCAGGCTGGTGGGGACCAGAGGGAACTTGAGAAGACTAGTGGAGGGAAGTGACACTGGTAATGGGTTTGGTGCTAGAACAATATATGCCTAAAACTCAACTATCCATAACTTTTAAATCACAAATCTCTAATAAAATAAAAAATAAAAAAAGACTACTTTACATAAAGCCCTTAGGCAAGAAGCCTTTTCTAAATTCTAGCCTCTATGCTAAAGTCCTTCCATGAAAGGAGTTCTTTTTCTTTCTTCACTTTCAATCAGCTTCTATTTCAAACTCTGCATCTGAATAGTTATTCTGGCTGTTTTTCATTCTTGAAATGGATGAGAACCTGGGAGTTAACCCATGGCTGCAGAGATCCACCCTTCTTGCATCAGTCATTTAAAGATGCGTGTATTATTCTTTTTACTTATACTTTCAGCAATCATTTCTTTCTTTTTTTTCTTTTTGGGTCATATCCGGCATTGCACAGGGGGTTACTCCTGGCTCATGCACTCAGGAATTATTCCTGGCGGTGCTCAGGGGGCCATATGGGATGCTGGGAATGGAACCTGGGTCAGCCGCGTGCAAGGCAAATGCCTTATCCGCTGTGCTATTACTCCAGCCCCCTCAGCAATCATTTTTATATAAACAAAGAAAGACAAGTTCAGAGCCTTCAGATTAGAAACAAAACTTCAGAAATTCTGAAGACAGTCACAATCACTTTTTAAAATTTTTGTATTTTGGGTCACATCAGGTACTGCTCAGGGGACACATGGGATGCCAAGCATCAAACTCAGGTCAGCCATGTACAACGCAAATGCCCCAGCCTCAACAGTCGTAACCACATTTTGAAAATGTAAAAGAAATAATTACTTCTCTAGAAATTAGCTCTTTCCTCTTTTACCAAGAGACCCTGTACCATACACACATCATGGTGATACTATTCTTTTACCACATATTTTTTAGTTTATAAAATTAGATTTGAGAGCTTCCTGTAGAACTCGGAACTTTGCTTTACCTACCTAGTCAACAAGCAGAAGTAAACTCAGGCAAGACAACGAGCTGGCTGAGTTTTGTCCGAGTCTCATATTCTATCTTTTCCTTGAGAGTGGGGTTGGGACCTGATCTCCAATACTCCAAAGCTTTTCTGTCTACTGAGGCACATGGATCTATCTTCCACAAGCATGATGCCTCAAATCACCCATTTCTGCCCCCATCCTTCTCAATGCCTACTCTCTCGCTAAGATTCCAATATCCTTAATTTGAGGATGCTAGGTGTTAGGTGATCAGGGACTTACAGCAATTTAATCTACTAACACAGTCAGAAATCTTCAGTGGAAGGATTTCATATACTAGTAGAAGATATACTTTTGCCTAAGGGAATTTTTTTGTGCTTTTTAAAGTTTAGCAGTTTAATTTTTTTTAATTTAAACATTAAAAAAGTTTTTAAAGTTTGATTTTCCAGTAAACTAGTGGAAAACTCCATTTATACATAAGGATAGTCCCTGTAAATTTCCAAGTCATTTTGAGTTATGCACAATTAACCAGGGGGCATCTACTGAGCAATGGACCAAAGGGAGGGTTGATGTTCTCTCTGGGAATCTGGAATATAGGGCTCTGACAGAATAGAATGGAAGCAACTTCATTATTGCCGCTTATGGGAAAAGGGAAGGCTCACTTGATTTGCTTAAATTTACTGATACTATTAAAAGAAAGTTGCTCTGGTGTTTCTGGGCCCAACTGCAATGTAAGTGTGTAGAGGACTCCCCATTCCAACAAGCAATTCTGACACTAGCAGGGGTCCGAAGATTCAACCCCATACTGACATTCTCTTCCTGGCGCCAGCCTCAGGAGTACAGAGGTGAGGGATCAGTCTCCCAAGAGCACCCGGCAGTCGCCAGTCCAGACTGTTACCCGTGTTTCTTTCTTTTTTTTTTTTTTTTTGGTTTTTGGGTCACACCCGGCGATGCACAGGGGTTACTCCTGGCTCATGCACTCAGGAATTACTCCTGGCGGTGCTCGGGGGACCATATGGGATGCTGGGATTCGAACCCGGGTCGGCTGCGTGCAAGGCAAACGCCCTACCCGCTGTGCTATTGCTCCAGCCCCAATGTTACCCATATTTCTGTGTAAGAGGCCATAGACCCTTAGACTGCAGGTGGTGGTCACAAGTCCAGCCTGGCCTCTGACCTACAAATTAGAGGTTCCCATGACTCCCTTCTTAGGTTCAATTCAAGCGCTGGAGGAACTCACCAAACTCAGACCTTTTCCTCATGCAAAATGAATGGTTCTATTCCTATTATTCACCATAATTAATGATGGTCCTGTTCTCGCTGTTCAGAGGTGACTAGTGATCATCCTGTTCCCATTCCTCAGGAAAGATTTTTGCACAGAGATATTGAGAGGGCACAGGCGGAAAGTCAGCCAGAGGATCTTTCTTATGGGAATAGTGGGGATCCCGGATGGCCACTGACTGATGCACCCTGCTCACCAACCACACCACCCTGAGGAAAGCAGAACCATCTTCCCTTAAAAACAGATCCCTGTTGGGCTGGAGACATAGCAAAGTGGGAAAAGCACATGCCTCGCACACGGTTGACCCAACTTCCATTCCTGGCACCTCATATGAGCCCCTGAGCATGGAGCCAGGAAAAAGCTGTGAGTATTGCCAGGTGTGGCACGTTCCCCATCTTAAATAAAAATTAATTGGAAAGAAAAAACTCCAACAAAACTGTTGCCTCCGGACAGTTGTTCCTCCTTTAGTACCTACCATGCTTGGTGCATGTGCTCATATATCTGTTTTTTGCTTCTGACTTTGGTCAATTATCCTTTAAAATTTTTTCCTTTCTTAAGTAAAAAAAAATTAAATGCCATAAGTGACAATACTATCATAGGGTTTCAGAGGATAATATTCTAACATCACACCTTCCACCAGAATGCCCACTTCCCCTTCCCACCATGGGGTCAGTTCCCTCTCTCCGTTTGACTCTTCACTCCAGGCTCAGGTTCTGTTGCCTTCTCACTGTTCTTTCCTTAGTAAATCTCTTCATATCCCACATATGAGAGAGATCGTTCTGTATCTGTTCTTCTTTCTCTGGTTGACTTCCCTCAGCATGACACTCTCCAGTTCCATCCACATAGCAGCAAACGGCATAATTCTTTTTTTTTTCGGGGGGGGTACACCCAGCATGGCTCAGGGCTGACTCCTGGCTCTGTGCTCAAAAATCACTCCTGGCAGGCTCAGGGGACCATATGAGTGCTGGGGACTGAACCTGGGTCTGCTGCATGCAAGGCAAGTGCCCTGCTGTAGTATTGCTCTGGCCTCTTTTTGTCTTTTCTTAGAGTCAAGCAGCATTCCATTGTGTATTTCTTTCGTTCTCTTTCTTTCTCTTCCTCTTTCTCTCCTTCCTTCCTTCCTTCCTTCCTTCCTTCCTTCCTTCCTTCCTTCCTTCCTTCCTTCCTTCCTTCCTTCCTTCCTTCCTTCCTTCCTTCCTTCCTTCCTTTCTTCCTTCCTTCCTTCCTTCCTCCTAGTGACAATACTGAGGGATTACTCCTGGCTCTGCACTCAGATTAGTCCTGGCCTGGGGATGAGGTGGTGGGGAGGGGGTATACAGGCTACCATGAATCGAACGTGGGTTGGCCACACGCAAGAAAAACACCTAGCCTGCTGTACTATCACTCTGGCCCCCACATTTTCTTTATCCAGTGATCTGTTCTGGCTACTTTGATTGTTTCCAGATTTTGTCTCTTATGAATAGTGCTGCAATGAACAAAGAAATGCAGATGTCTTTTCTGAATAGACTTTTTTGTGTTATTGGGGTGCACACATGGAATTGCTGGGTTGTATGGTGGCTCTTTGGTAAGTGTCCGTATTATTTTCCAAAGGGGTTGAACCAGTGAACATTCCCATCAGCAGTTGAATGAGGATTCCTTTCCCCCCACATCCTCCAACACTGGTTGTTTTCTTCTTTTTGATGTATGCCAGTCTCAATGGTGTGAGGTGATATCTTGTTGCTTTGATTTGCATTTCACTGATGATAAGTGATGCAGAGCATTTTTTTTCATAGATCTACTGACCATCTGTGTATCCTCTTTGTTCTCTGGGGATATTCTTTCTATTCATCTCTTCTCCCCATTATTTGATAGGGTTGATTTTTTTTTAATTTTTATTTTATCACCATGTGGAAAGTTACAAAGTTCTCAGGTTTATGTCTCAGTTATACAATATTCAAACACCATCCCTTCACCAGTGCCTTGATGGGGTTGATTTAACTTTTTTCTTTTTCTGTTTTATAAGTGCCTTATATTTCTCCTTTGTCAGATGAACAATAGGTAAATGTTTTCTCCCAGTCTGCAGAGTGTGTTTTTATTCTGAAATTGTTTCTTTCACAGTGCAGTGGAGTTCAGTTTGATGCTGTCTCACTTGATATTTTCCCTCTGTTTGCTTGGTCAGTGAGATAGTATCATTGGAGGTACCTCTAGAGTCAATGTCATGAAGTGCCCTGCCTATGTTTTCTGCAATATATTTTATGGATTATTTTTATGTACTCAGTTCTGATACTGAGGTCTTTAATGCCTTTTTAATTGACTTTTGTACATGGTGTGCGAAAGGGGTCTTAGTTCATTTTGTAAAAAAAAAAACAAAAAAAAAACAGGTAGCCAGCCAGTTTTCCCAGCACTGTCTGTTAAATCAGCTTTTCTTGCTCCGTTTCTTACTCTGCTCTTTTGTCAAAGGTCAACTGTCTGCATACTTGAGGATCTGTATCTAGGCTCTTAATTCTATTCCATTGGTCAGAGAGTGTCTTTATTCCACTAAACATTGTCTTGATTACTATAGTTTTACTGCATAATTTAAAGTCAGGGAAAGAGAAGTTTTTTCCCTTTATGATTGCTTTGGCTATTTGAAGGGAGGACTTTTATTCTATATAAATTTCAAGAGCATTTGGTTTATGTCTTTAAAAAAATGTCATGGGTATTTCATAGGAACTGCACTGAATCTAGGTGTTGCTTTGGGGAGGAGTGTCACTTTGACAATATTGATGCTTCTGATCCCCGAACAAGGATGTGTTTCCATTTTGGTCAATTCTTTTACCATTTGCTACAGCACCACTAACAGAGTGCTGCATTATTATGAAAAATATAACTCAGAAGCAGAAGCAACCAGGTAGAAAACAGCATAAAGCGAGATGTAGGAGAGATGTGGGCACAATACTTCCATACTCTCTCCACACATACCACTCTCCCAGCACCTGAGGGGCATCAATGCTTCTCTGAAGCCGCTGGTTTTGGAATTTTATGCAGGCTTTAATATATATGACTCAATCAATGACCACAGAGCTCAACCTCTAGGCACTCTCCCTTCTCTGCAGGTGAGACCAACATTCCAACTGTCAGTCATATGGTTTATTCTTCTGGCAGGCATCCCACACACTCCTTAGGTGCTTCCAAAGGTCACCTTACTAACTCAGCAAGGGATGCATGGTTATCATTATCAACACTTAGGAAATGCCAAGGCTTTGGGAGTCTGTGAGACAGGAATTGTAGATAAAGACTAAATATAAATCCAGTACTAGGGAAGGGTTTTAAAAATTTGATCTCTGTGTTCAATCTTAAAGTGGTAAGGGAAAATGGTAGGTAAGAGTGAAGCAAAGATGGAAAAGGTCAGCTTTGCTAAATTTTCCACTCCGCCATTTTCCCTTCTAAACCGAGGATGATGCCACCGGTGTCCCTCTGTCTACTTGGAACATTGGTTCCACCTTCAGAGAAGGGAGAGTGCCTGGAGCTTGAGATCTCTGGTCATTGATTTCCTTGTGTATATTAAAGCCTGCATAAAAATAGGAGCTTCAGAGAAGAGCTGTTCTTCCAGAAAGTATAATGGAGAACATGAGCTTTAACTGAATTCACACCACTTAGCTTTACAGACTACCTTAATGTCCTAAGGCAAATGGGTATAGTTTAAGTTTTTGGTCATAAGTTTTCAAGGTCTGGGAAACCATCTGACACTCAGTTATTGCCCAGGGATTAAGTGTTTTCTTCCCAGATCACTAGAAGGACACCAGAATCCTCATGCCAGCTGCACCTGTTGATATCTTCCTTAAGTCTCTGCCTTAACTTTCTAACCTCTGTTGTCTGTTCAGACAGATAAAGCACATCTGATTCTCGGTATTTCTCAGAAGCTCAGTCTTGATTCAGCTGAGTTTCTTCTGGGAGAGACCCTTCTGTTCACGTAGTGTGGTTGTAGTCTGATGGTAATAACACACGATGAGGATGAATCATTTCCCATTTCATGAGATATGTAAGATAGCATTCTAAAAATACCTGCTGGTACTTTTTTCCTCCTTTTATTCTCTTGCCTAGAAATCTAACCTGACACCCCATTCCTTTTCCAGGACCCAGTAGATTCCACTAAAGTAATAGCTTGAACAGGGGATTGTTCTTATAACCTGCAATGGAGAACTCCTTTTATTTTATATAGCCTGGGATTTTGATATATGGATGCTATGTATGAGGAGAGATGTAGATAGCTTAAAAACATTGGAACTTTCACTTTCCTTTTCATAGAGACAGGCTGGGTGGGGGGATGGGGTGTGGTGGAGGGAGGGAAACTGGGGTCACTGGTGGTGTAAAATGTACACCCTCCACCAGTGTAATCCCCTAGCACCAGTGTCCCCAGTTTCCCTCTCACCTCTTCAAGCCACCCCCTACCCCAGCCTGCCTCTATGGCAGACTGCTCTAGAGCTTATTTTGAAGTGTCAACATTATAGTCAGATACTACTTCTGATTTATTCATCACAATTAAAACATTTGAGTTTGTTTATTTACTTGAATTTTATGATGTCCTTTTAAGGCACGAAGGGTGATTTAATTTCACTTTAATTCCACATCCTGCCTGTGCCAGGCCTGTGAGCGGGCCTGCCTTGGCCACAGCCCACCCAGGACCGCCAGCGGTTGAGTTTTTCCTCTCACTCAACACACGATAAACACAAGAAATGAGAGACGGTGGGTGGAGGCGAAGGCAGGCCCCTGCGCAGGTCGGGCAGGCAGGACGTGGAGGCGACACTTGGTGGACCGGGAGTGGCCTCCCCAAGCTCTTCTGAGACGACGGGCGGAGGACGGACTCCCCTGTGTTGGTGATCTCTCCTTTTATGGCGCAGTTACAGTCGTGTTAGGGTCATCAGGGTTCCATCATCCTTGTCTCCTCGTGGACCTCAAAGTCTCCAAAGTCTCGGTTCTCCTCCTCGTCTCCTTGTTGTCTTCTCTTCGTGGCTGTGCTTTTTCTTTTTTTTTGCTTTTTTTTTTGCTTTTTGGGTCACACCCAGTGATGCACAGGGGCTACTCCTGGCTCTGCACTCAGGAATTACTCCTGGTGGTGCTCAGGGGACCATATGGGATGCTGGGAATCGAGCCTGGGTCGGCTGAGTGCAAGGCAAATGCCCTACCCGCTGTGCTATTGCTCCAGCCCCTGCGCTGTGCTTCTGTGTGTGCCTGGGCTCTTTGCTCTCTCTGTCCCTGCTGACCTGGTAATCTTCTGACTTCTCCCAACCTTCTAACCTTGTAACTTTGTAACCTTGTCACCTCCAGTCTGTGACTCTGTCCCTTTGTAACTTTCTGATCTGACTTCTGCATCTGACCATCTGACTACCTGACCTTCTAACCATGTAACCTTGTCACTCTGTAATTTTGTCTCTTCTCTGTATCCTGCTCTCCAGTCTGCTGCCCTTGTCTTCTTCAGTGTCTGGTCTTTTCTTCTTCCGACCTCTTCTAACCCTGTGACTCCGTAACTTCGTAATCTCCTCACAACCCCCCAGCCCCCTAGCCCCTTACAGCATAGTTTATATAGAAATCATGCAGGGTGGGGATACAAAGGTGGTTGAACACTGAACCAATCAACAAAGAGAGGTAAAGCCACTCCTCCAGGAGATTAACTCAAGGACACAATCTCATCTAAGGAGACTACTCCACATTACCAGGAGATCCGCTCAAGGGCTGGATTCCATCCAGGGCCAGGTGTGTTGCTTTCTTCTTTCCTCACCTAGTAATCCATTTAAATCACTGTCACTGTCATCCCATTGCTCATCAATTTGTTCGAGCGGGCACCAGTAACGTTTCTCATTGTGAGACTTATTGTTACTGTTTTTGGCATATCCAATACGCATGGGTAGCTTGCCAGGCTCTGCCGCGCGGGCTCAATACTCTCGGTAGCTTGCCGGGCTCTCCGAGAGGGGCGGAGGAATCGAACTCGGGTCGGCCGCGTGAAAGGTGAACGCCCAACCGCTGTGCTATCGCTCCAGCCCCAATCCATTTAAATAGTTGTAGTAAATTTACTTCTAATATTTCTAGCAATGTCATTTTGTATGAGCACAGTAAGAGATATCAAGCTTAAAGTTTGGTTCTTCCTGAGGACATCTCACTATATATTCCAGACCACAGTCCTCAGGCCAGGTTAGTCTTTCTAACCCCAGCAGGGTCCTTATTCAGTTACCTCTTTTGGGTCATGACAGAGTTTGTCCATGACCGTGCTCTTAACTTATATAGTTAAGTATTATGGTGCTTGGCCAGATCCATTTCGATGCCAGGGTAGCTCACAGCTTGCCCTGAGGCCATCAGTCCCTGGTTGGGACCCTGATCTTGGAGTGCTAGGAACTAAATGCAACTGAGGCTTAAGTCAAGTAAATACGGATGCCCAGGAGTAAATATTATTTTGCAGTCAATCAACTCCCATGTTACATAGCATAGCATCAATTGTTTTCCTATGTCTGTACAAAAAGGACACTGCTAAATAAACCATACAAATGATATAAAGGAAAGAGAAAAGCAATATAGGATTATTAGTTGTGCCTCAGTTGCTCTGTTGTAGGAGTGGCTCAATAAACCTTAAACTCTGTGGGAGCAGCAAAGACAGCCCAGTGCTATCCAACAATTACTGAAAATACTACGGAGAATTTGAGTAGAAGAACTGTATGAATGCCAAATTTTAGAGACTTAGCTTTCTCTTTTTGGGGGAGAGGGTAGGGACCACACCTGGCTGTGCTAGGGCTTACTCCTGGCTCTGTGCTCAGGGGTCACTCCTGGCGGGCTGTGGAGACCACAGGTGGTGCCGGGGATGGACCTGGGTGACCGCTGACAAGACAAGTGCCCCACTCGCTCCAGCCCTCAGCTTTCTCCTTTTGTTCACTGTCAGGCTCTTTCACAGAACTACCTCGGAGGATAAAACGAGATGATCTATATAAAATGTTGGTGATAATGAACACTTAGTTTCTATTTCTAAGTGTCTGAAGCTTCAAATCCACATCTACCCAGACACATAGAAGTGACAGACTCTAAAGTCTGCTGGCTCTAACACTGTGAGTGCAATGTAAAACCTCAAGCACTTTAACTATGACATATTAAACATCTGTTACTATTGACGATCTCCCTGATTCCACACTAGCTAGTGCATCAAGATTGCTGCTGTTTCATGGAGTTGCATGTTGAGTACAATCTCAGCAATTAAAATTTCACAGGCTACACACTACGGCATTCTGACAATATCTTAACAGGTATTTATTAATGACTGCTTTTTAAGCCATTTAGAGAGTAACGCTTAATTTTTCCCTTTAGCAGCAGAAAGGTTTTCTTTCTTTCTTTCTTTCTTTCTTTCTTTCTTTCTTTCTTTCTTTCTTTCTTTCTTTCTTTCTTTCTTTCTTTCTTTCTTTCTTTCTTTCTTTCTTCTCTCTCTCTCTCTCTCTTTTTTTTTGGGTCACACCTGACGATGCACAGGGATTACTCCTGGCTCTGCACTCAGGAATTACCCCTGGTGGTGCTTAGGGGACCATAAGGGATGCTGGACATTGAACCTGGGTTGGCTGCATGCAAGGCAAATGCCCTACCTGCCATGCTATTGCTCCAGCTCCAGGTTTTATTTCTGTTAAGGACAAACCAACCATATATATCCAAGGCCTTCCATGACAGATACAACCAGATGTTTTAAAGCTAAGCTCTGCTGGAGTGTGGGTGTGGCTGAGGATAGGCCCAGATCTGCAGAGCTTAAGGAGGAACCTCTCCTAACATTCTCCTTTCAGAGACACCCTTTTTTGTTTCTGGCAAAGACAACATGAAATGGTGTGTAACTGATGAGGGAGAGGTGGGTAGTGAAAGAATGATGACGACCAGGATTCTCAACAACTGATGCTGATCGAATCCCTCTTTGAACTAAATTTCTCCTGAATTTCTTGACCCCTTTTCGAATAATCTCTTCCTCCTTAATCTTTGTTCAGCATCATTAAAAAAAAGTAGGGCTATATTTGGAAGTTCTTGGCGAGGGGGATCTTGGGTCACTCCCACAATTGTGCAGAGTGTTAGGAATCAGACTCAAG
Source organism: Sorex araneus (assembly GCF_027595985.1). NCBI lineage: Eukaryota > Metazoa > Chordata > Mammalia > Eulipotyphla > Soricidae > Sorex > Sorex araneus. The sequence goes on along the minus strand of NC_073303.1, from coordinate 281,876,586 downwards.
GCTTCTACTTCTCAAGCATAAGGCATGTGCTCTACCACTTAAGTCTCATGCCCTCCATGTGAATATTCCCCTATACTTTGGGAAAAGTTTCTTTGTCTCCACCTGTCTCTCAGGGTTCTATTTCTTGTTTGCTGCCTAGCAGTCTCATCCCCCACAGCCATATCTTTAGTCACACTCACTTGCATATACGCCTGCCAAATCTGCATTTCCTGCCCGAGTGTTCAAACGATCAGGAACCTTATGTCTGTCTCTCTCTGTCTGTTTCTTTTCATTCATGCAGCCTGAGTGAATCAGAGGGTGGCATTGATCCAAATCCAAATCCAGAGATGTGGAAATCAACACCTCCCGCTATGCCATTGCTAATCAAGTCTTGCTAATTCTATTACTTTACCATCTGTGAAATTCTCCCTTCCACCCCGTCATGTTCATATCAGGAAAAGAAGATAATAATTCAAAGAACTGGCTTACTGGCTTTCCTACCATTACCCTTTATTAACTTGTCAGGTGTAAAAAGAACTTAGCTGAAGTAAAGTGAGGGTGAGATCTCATTTGTTGATTAAACCAGTTAATGTCCAGCATTTGGGTCATTGGGAAGCCCTCTAATAGGATTGTGTTTTATTCAGTTTCTCATTTCTGAGCTGGATCTGAGTCCTCGTTAAATTCACCCGGATGGTCTGTTGAGGTCCAGACTGCTGACTCCCACCCAGGAAAATCTGCATAACTTAGAAATGATTTAAACTCTCCAGTTCTCAAGGCTTAAAACTGATTGTAGGGACTGGAGAGGTAGTACAGTGGGTAGAACTCTTGCCTTGCATGTGGCCGATCCAGGTTCAATCCCCATCACTCCACATAGCTAACCAAGGTTGCCAGGAGTGATCCCTTAGCACAGAGCCAAGAATAAGCCCTGATCAAGTACTCCCAATCCCAAATCTTCCCACCAAAATCCCCCCCACACCCTGCCGCTAGAGTTATAGCCTAGAGGTTTCCTGGTCTTCAGCCTCCTACAGTCACTCAAATCACACCTTTCCTCATTCTACCTTCCGGGGTGAGAGTTATATTTACTTATACAAGTCTGGTATTTCTTAAAATTTTTCTCCTATTCCCTAATATTGTTTGTCTCTGCTCTCACATTTGAACCACTGTTGTGCTTTTTATGTTTAGATTCTATATTCTTTCTTTTGCAATACTGAGTATTCTGGCTAGACTAAATTTCATTTAGTGTGCTCTTCATACAATTTAGGATTTTTTTTTATACCTTCAATATTTTAGATGAAGAACTGCTATTTTTTGATTATTTTGGATTGCTTCTCTATTTTAAGCTGTGATCCTGTAACTTCATGAAGTTTCATTATGATGGCATCTCTGTTTGTCTATTACTCCCTTCAGTTCTGTGCCTTGCATTTGCCCTCAGGAAAGGGGCATTTTCTTTTATTAAAGCAAGTTTTTGGGTTTGTTTTTGTTTGGGGACTGTAGGATTACACAGCTTCAGGTAGTTTTTTATGTATGATAACATAGCCTCAGGTAGTTTAGGTTTATTGGGTTACTCCCGTTACAGTGCTCCTATTCCTCTTTGTTTATTTGTAGCTTCTTTCTTAGTGTTCTGTTGACTTGTAAATAATGTTTTTCGCTTCTCCTTGAGTCCTTTGCATAGTTTATTCAGAGCAAGTCCTTTTTGTATGGACACAGGAAGACTTAACAAATGTTATGCTTTTGTAACCTGGGAGTCATTTGACTCTACATGATATTTTCCTCCAGGGCATCTGTTCTCTTGACCTAAGCCTCAGCTGCCCTTACTTCCTAGCATCCCCAAAGCAGGGTCCCCGACGTGGGACCAGAAGGACCCAGGGCAAGCGGTGAGTTATGTGCTACCCTGGCATCGATATGGGCCTTGCCAAAGTGCCTAATGCTTGACTATAAGTTAAGAGCTTGATCATGGACAAATACTGTCATGATCCAAACAGTGATAACTAGATTTGGACCCTGCTAGGATGAGGAATGATTAATCTGGCCTGAGTGCTGTGGTCTGAGCCTGTGGCAAGATGTTGCCAGGAGAGCTGCCTTGCAAGCCTCAATGTATCCCGTGCTATGTCCATACAAAAATAACTAGTATTAAGATGTTAATAAGTTTCTGGACTAAGGAAAAGGAAAAAACCTTAAGAGTGAGGAAGGGCTTTGGAATGCCCTGCCCTCAGGAAGGGCTTTCTTATGTTGATTTTGCTACCTGGCTGGGTGTAGCCTAGAAGGCAGGGTGGGAGAGAGAAGGAGGAGGAGACAGAGAAGCCAGGGAGAGGAGGCAGTTGATCCAGAGAGAGGCCGGAGCAGAGCTGGGAGTGCGGGAGATGAGAAAGATGGAAGATTGAATAAATGGCAACTAATCAGCAACCAGCTTGGTCCTCATTCTTCCTTCGCCTGTCCTTGACCACTGGCCGTCCCAATCCAGTCCACACACTGCGGTTCCAGGGCACCGAACGCAGGCGGTGAGACAGAGTTGCCCGGAGAGCCCTCGAGTGCACTCACCCCTCGGCGAGCCTTAGTTTTTTACAGGGGACCACACCCAGGGATGCTCAGGGATTACTCCTGGCTCTGCATTTAGGAATTACTCCAGGCAGTGCTCGAGGGACCCTATGGGATGTTGGGAATCGAACACAGGTCAGTCACATACAAGGCAAGAGCTCTAGCAGCTGTACAATTTCCAGCCCCCAAAACAAATTTGTATGAGAACTTGTCATTTTCTTTTCTTATTTCTATTTCTTATTCCTATGACCGTTTGCTGCATAATTTTTTGGTGGAAACATCTGGGTCAGCTTTTTTTCCCCCCTGCAGGCGGCGCTGTGGTTTCAGTGCTGAAATTCTTCATTTCTCTGGCTGTGACAGAGAGGAAGAGGGAAAGGCATTTTAAGGATCACAAGCTGGGATTAATCACACCTCACCTAGTGGTGAGTGGCAGCGGAGAAGCCTGGGAAAGCGCTAGGATGCCACTCTGCCTCCAAGGCTCTTTCTTCCTGACCCTGATTCATGCCAAAACTCCAAAACTCGGTTAGAGTTCTTCACTTGTGTTCCCTGGTTGGAGAGACGCAGTTTTCCTTAAAGAAGTGGGGAGGAACCTACGCAGTTCATTTACCTGCCAGTAGCCTAAATCACCAGGACTTTTTTTTTTTTTTTTTTTTGCTTTTTGGGTCACACCCAGCAATGCACAGGGGTTACTCCTGGCTCTGCACTCTGGAATTACCTCATGGTGGTGCTCAGGGGACCATATGGGATGCTGGGAATCGAACCCGGGTTGGTCGCGTGCAAGGCAAACGCCCTACCCGCTGTGCTATCGCTCCAGCCCCAGGACTTTTAATAAGATTTTAGTTTTTGTCTTTGGGTCCAGAGCTTGGTTTCTGTCACCAGCACCATCTTTTATCTCTGTTATGCACTCCCTGCAGCTGAGTCTCATTGACCCACAGTAATAGATGCTTAGGAACAGCTATGTATTTCCCCTCGTCTGAATCTGTTAATGGTCACCTAGCTTCAGATATACACATGCATGCGTCTCTCTAAACCGGGGTATGTGGTACTGTTGTCTTTTCTTTTTCGTAACACGTAGGTGGTTTCTGGATGTACTTAAATGGGGAGTTTTATATACAACCATCTGTGATGTCACTGTGCTGGAGGTTTCAGGCAACAACTTCTGAGACGTAACATTAAACACATATGTGACAGACTTCATAAGATTAAAAAAGGTTTTGCGCTTTGAAGGACAACTTCTAATGGGAAAAGAAAACCCATGGAATGGAAGAACGTACCTGCAAATCTTTAATTGCGATTAAAGAGCTGTATTTAAAATATGTAATGATCCCTTACAAGCCAACAATACGATACAAACAACCCAATTAAAAATAGATAAATGAGCTGAACAGTAATTATCCAAAGATACACAAATGACTAGGCTAGTAGAGATAAAGGACACTCACCATCATGTCATTAGAAAATGTAAATCCACAAAGAAATATCAATTCAGACAAATGATGGTGGCAAAAATTAAACAGAGAGATACATATGAGCAAGCAAACTTGGAACATTTATATATTGTTGGGAGAAGTGATATAGGCAATTTGGAAATGTTTATTAGTTCCTCACAAAACTAAAGTTATAAAACCCGGCATTTGTACTCTGAGATACAGGAGAAATAAAAATACATGTTCACACTTGCACTGCACATATTGCATATACTATGATACTAAAAAATGTGGAAATAACTTAAATGTTCAATGATTGATAAATAAATGAATAAAATGTGGTGTATCCATAATAGGATATTATTCAGCTATGACAAGGAATGGAGTACTGATGTATGTACTGACATGAATAAATCTTAAAAACATGCTAAATGAGAGAAAAACGTGAGAAGTAATGCATGATTGCATTTATATGAAATGCACAGAAAAGGCAAATTTATATATATATAAGTAATTTAGTAGTTGTCTAAGAATGGAGAGTAAGGAGAAATAATGGAACAACTATTCAAGGGTTGCCTTTAGGGGTGATGAAATGTTCTAAAACTAAATAGAGTTACATGAAATCTCTGAATATACTATATACCATCCCTAAAGTATACATGTATGTTTAATACATCAAAGTCATAAATTTTATGGTCTGTGAATTATATATCAATAAATCAATTATGTTAACAAGTACATATACTTTGAATTGCTTTGAACTCTTCTAAAGCCTTAAATATTTCTTTACATTAAAAGCATATTCTTTTATATTTCTATATATAAAAGGTAGAGTCAAACAACTACATGTCTATTCCTTTATAATTCTAAATCTGGAAGAAATAATATGTATATATTTTTTGCTTTTGGGTCACACCTGGCAATGCTCAGGGATTACTCCTGGATCTGTGCTCAGGAATTACTCCTGACGATGCTCAGGGGACTATATGGGATGCTGGGAATTGAACCTGGGTTGGCCGAGTGCAAGGCAAACGTCTTACCCTCTGTGCTATCACTCTAGCCCCAAGAAATAATTTTTTTTTAAAAGCTAAGTACCCAACCTCACTGGGAATCTGTGATTAGTCCTTGCATTACATCATCTATTTTGTGCTCTGCTCTGGAATTTAGACTGGATTCTATTTTTACTTGAAATTTTAAACACTACTAACAAATTCCTTTTGATGACAGAAAATTACTTTAATTATATTACTCTAATTTTGTCTATGGTTAAAACTGCTCAGGTATAGTACTGGGAACAGATCATCAACATTTTATTTAACATGGTGGTTTCTATATACATAAGATGTAGTGTGAAAGAAAAATGCTCTAATCATCCGACTCTAGAAGCCTGTTCAGGAATAAGAGACAAATAGTTGTTTAATACTGTTATTACTTTCAATGCATCAGGATGGTAACGATGAAATAATAGTTACCTGACTATTAGAACCAAATCTCTATTTTAAAAATGATATATGAATATAAAAATTAATGGTCTGGTTCAAATGTACAAGGCAATGTAGGCATAAAAAACCATTACACTGTCTTCATTACGTGCTTTTCATCTACATGGTTCTTAAATCAGTTTAAAAGAACTTTGGGGACCAGAGAGATAGTATAACAAGTAGGGCACGTGCCTTGCACAGGGCTGATTTGGACTCACCCTCCAACATCCCATATGGTCCCACAAGCACTACCCAGAGAAAGTCCTGAGTACAGAGCCAAGAGTAACCCTCGAGCATGGCTGGGTGTGGCCCCAAACCCAACACATAAAATAAAAGAACATCATCTTTTTTGAGTAGCAATTCAGTGGCTTAAATAGTTAATCCTCCACTGAGAGTGAGTGTATGACAACAGGAAAGAAAAAGATTTCTGCATAATTACCTTCTTTTCTCTCCTACTCCTTAGCTGTTTGCCCATGAATAGAAAATTGACCATGCAGTAGTTTGTTTCTGTCATTAACTCGTTAGCTCCTTAAAAAAATGTTGTCCTTGGGGTGGGCGGTGGTTGTGCCCCATCCAGCTGTTCTCAGGGCTTACTCCTGGCTCTGTGCTCAAGGGCCACTCCTGGTGGTTCTTGGGTCATCGGGACTGAAATGGTCGGTTGCATGGAAATCAAGTGCCTTAACCCCTGTCCTAACTCCTCAGCTCCATTTTTTTTTTAAATCTCTACGAGCATGTGCCATAGCATAGTTTATCCTTGAAGTTAGTAGGAGAAAGAAAAGGAAGGAATGGAAAGCAAAGAAAGGAATAAAAGAGAGAGAATGAAAGGAGAAATGGAGGTTAAGAGGGATAGGGAGATAAAAGAAGAAAGGAGGGAAGAGAGGGAGAGAGATTTGTCTGGTGACTTGTTCCTGGCACATGAAGTTATTTCTTGGGAAGAAAGAGAGGGAAGATCACCTGGAGAATAAAGTTTAAACTAGAATTTTTTTGTGGGTTTTTTTTTTTTTTTGACTGAGAAAAGCAGAGGATATCAACTCTTGCTGAAAGCCCCAAACTGATAAGCCTATAAAAATTTGCAGAAAGGTAAGAAAGGAAGGTCCCAGTTAGGTTGGCAGCTCATCAAGCTGTTATGCCCTTAGACATTTTATATCACTTTTCTGTTGTTGCATGACATCTTACTGCAAATTAAACAGCTTAAAACAACACAGACTTACTGTTGCAGAATTTCTTTGGGGTCCAAGTTTTATTATTATTTTTCTTTTTTTGCCACACCTAGCAGTGCTTAGATCTGGACTCAGGAGTCACTCCTGGTAGAGTGCTCAGGGGAACAACTGGGATGCTGGGGATCGAACCCAGGTTGGTCACGTGTAAGGCAAGCATCCTTACCTTTTGTACTGCACTAACACCCTGGCCCCTGGGTTCCAGGATTTACTAAGTTCTCCACTTAGAGTCCCTCAAGGGTACCGCAGATCTACGGTTCTCATATGGAGCTCCTCCAAACTCACTCTGGTTTCTGGCAGAATTGCATTCCTTGAAGTCTGCGTTGTTGGCTGTTGCTGGAACCCTCTCAGCCTCTAGTGGTCAGTCTTAGCTCCTAGCCATGGCCCTCCCATATTCTTGTAACACAGCAGCTTCAAAGTGAGGCTACAGGGGCTGGAGAGATAGCACAGCGGGTAGGGCGTTTGCCTTGCACGCGGTCGACCTGGGTTCAAATCCCAGCATCCCATATGGTCCCCTGAGCACGGCCAGGGGTAATTCCTGAGTGCAGAGCCAGGAGTAACCCCTGTGCATAGCCAGGTGTGACCCAAAAAAGAAAAAAAAAAGAAAAAAAAAACAAAACAAAGTGAGGCTACATTACTTTGCTCATCAAGGAGCCACGAGCCCAGTCCCCTCTCACGGGGGTAGACTTCTACGGGATGTGCATACTAGGGGATGAATGTTGAGGGTTGTCTTACTATGGAGAGTTTTTGGCTTGTTTTTCTTTAGTGGGCCACACCTGTGGTGCTCAAGGCTTAGTCCTGGCTTTGCATGCAGGGATCTCTCCTGGAGAGCGCAGGGGACCATTTGGGTGTTGGGGACTGAACCCAGGTTGGGTGCGTGCAAGGCAAACACCCTACCTGTTGTACTATCTTTCTGACCCTGATCACAGGAGGCTGTTGGCAAATACCAAATGGGAGCTGATTCCACCTAATAAAAGAAATGGCAGAGACTTTCTCCATGTGATTCATCCAGATTTTTGTTATTACTCAGTAAGATGATCAAAAACAGGGCTCTTCTGTGGCTCAGAAATCCACAAATTTATTTATGGACTCCAGGGAAATGAGAAAGTAGAGTGACAGGATTGCAAAAGTTATCTAGAGGTTGTGGGGCATGAAATTCTTCCCTCTGCACTACAAACAACAGAAAGCTTTTTCTCTCTTATAAGGGATACTTATATCAAAGAAAACACCACTGTAAGTACTACAACAGAAAAGCAAAATCAGCCTAGTGGGCTAAGAGGTACAGTGTAGGGAAGGTTTACCCACCCCTCTCTGGTCTCATCCTGCTCCCCCCATCTGGAAATGGTTTTTAGTTTAATTTTTTTAATCATCACATTGTTTTTCTTTAGGGCTTAATCTCAAAGGGATGTCCCTCCAAGCAACGTACTGTTTATTTTTGTTTTATCTTTACAAAAATATATTCATTCCGTACTTCTTCTTTTATCTGCCTCTTTGAAATTTAGATTATATTTTCAACGTATTCATGCTATCTATATACATAACTATAGGTATAGTCTTTTCGTTGATGTGTGGTATTTATATATGGCATATTTTATTTGCACTTATTTTTTTTCTAGTTTCCCCCTTTATTTCAAGAATTTACAAATATTATTATGTGTTTTCTCATATAAATGTGTAAGTTTTTCTAAGGATACCTATTATTTCTAAGAATACCTAGTGATGGATCCAATGGGTCACGGTGTATACATACAGTACAAATTTTACTAGATAATGCCACTTGTCAAAAGTTGCTCTGTATCTGACAGAACAGCTGTTGGGAGTTCTTTCTGGCATGACCCCTTGACCACTAGAGGTCGCTGGGCTTGTTGGGAGTACCGGGGCCCTGACTTCTCTGGGAACCGGGCTGTTGCCAGGGGAACCTGACATTTCTAAGAATAACATAAATTAGTTGGCCATTGATTTGCCGGTGGTCGATTGCTTGAGACATGGGAAGCAGACATCTTTGGGTGTCAGCAATACTTCACCCTTGCTTCTGCCTTACAGCATCAAGGACAGTGCTCCAGAAGCTTCTTCCTAGTCGTGATAATACCCTGCTTCCCTCCACCACCTGCTCGTTAGTGCCTTAGTGCACCGAGGCATTCTCCCTCAGCCTCTATTTAACCATTGCCTTTCTCATTAAATTTTGTCATATGACTACAAGCCTATGGGCCCGTGTAGGTGGTTATGTCTCTGCCATGCTGGGCACGTGAGTCTCTAGCATCTGCTGCCCTACACCTACGAACCATCTCCTCTTTCCCTGGGTCCCCATAGTTACGAGATAACTACACTCAGCAACATGTTATACTGTGGACTCGTTCATAATTTTCTGTTAATTCATGTATGTTATGGAATTTTGAGTCCATTTTGACTGAGCTTCACATCATACCTTAGAAATAAGTCTTCATTTAGCTGAGGTCCATAGAAAGATTTATTCAAGGAATAAAACTGTGTGTATTAAAGACAAACATACCTGCTTCATCATAGGATACCGTCAATTTTTCTAGCATTTCTCGGTCAATTGACAGAATCTGCTGTTCAAGGATGGTCTGGTAAGACAACACACTGTTTTCTTTGTCTTTCTCGTAGTCCTGAAGATGCTGTTTAAGGGCTTCTGGGAGTCGAGATTTTACATATTCAGCTGCAGTCTGCAGATAAACAGGTAGAGAATCCCATTAGAATCTCATCTTTGGCTCTTTTCACTGCCCTGAAAGAGACAGCTTGTCTCTGGGACACTGTAGAACCAACCCTATAATCAAGAATATTCCTTCTCATTCTACTTTTCATTAACATTGTTATTTTTAATAGAATTCTATTAACTTTCCCCTGGATTTTAATACCATATGACGTTTGTAAATACAGTATGCAATGGGATAGGTGCATTTAATTCACCACATTCACCACCAAAGTTCTAATGTCATTCAGGCTACCAGAGTGATTCCTTCTACCCCACCAAACAACTCTAATTTAAAAGTGAAAAGAAGCAATTTTGATGTGTTATGTCAGTTTTAATTTTCTGTTGAGGTGATATCAATTTATATTTCCACCAACAGTGTATGAGATTTCCTTGTCCTCCACAGTAGGTAGAAGTTGTTTATATAACTTTTTACTTTTTTAAAATATAGATCAATCTTTTCATTAGGGGTGGTATCATCCTCTAGGGGTATACTGGAATAATCCAGAGAGCAGCAGTAGCTTTAGGGGCACTAATAGGGGGTTCTTTCTGTTTGTTCACTTAGAAAAGGTAGATTTCAAGGAGAGCACTGAGTAATTTTTTTTTTCTGAAAAGGGGGCAGTTTGCCCCATAAGTTTGGGAATCTCTCATGTGGGCCATTCTCACAGGTAAGACATGATATCAAATAGATTTGCAGATTTTCATTTCCCTTATTACAGGTGAAGTTGAGGGTTTTTTCCCTATATACTTTATGGTTTCAGATCTTACATCCAAGTCTTTAATCTTTCATTTAAGTAAATTTAGCACAGCGGGTAGGGCGTTTGCCTTGCACACGGCTGACCTGAGTTTGATTCCTCCATCCCTCTTGGAGAGCCTGGCAAGCTACAGAGAGTATCTTGCCCACACGGCAGAACCTGGAAAGCTACTCGTGGTGCATTCGATATGCCAAAAACAGTAACAAGCCTCACAATGGAGACGTTACTGGTGCCCGCTCGAGCAAATCGATGAACGATGGGACGACAGTGCTTAAATGATATGAAATAATGGCCGGGTTTTGATTTTTTGCATGTGGCTGTGCATGCTTCCCTACACCACTTGATGAAGAAACTTTTCTTTCTCCTTTGTATGGTCTTGGTTCCTTTCTCACAAATTAACAATATATGTGCAAATTCACTTTTGGGCTCTTAATCTTACTCCGTTGATTCATTAGTTTGTTTTGTTCCAATAACATGCAGTTTTAGTCACTGTCACTTTGTAGAATTAGTTTTGGGTTAGAACAATATATGCCTGGAACTCCACTACGAAAAACTTTGTAAATCGCAGTGACTTAATAAAAGTTTTTAAAAAGTAAAAAAGTAAAAAGATTCTACTGTAGTTATTTTTTTGAAAGATAAAACAAGGGCTGAGGAAATAGTTCAAAGGACTTCAGCATATACTTTGCATGTGAGTGCCCAAGTTCAGTCTTTAGCACTGACTGGTCCCTTGAGCACTGCTGGGTCCCCCTCACGCCCCCTCCCCCCCAGTTAACATAGGCATCGACTAGGACAAAACCCTTAAACAAAAGAGCACATGAGTAAAACCTGGTGACATATGGGGAAGAACAGGTAAGAAGACTTTAATGGTACAAAACTGGAATAGAAAGATAATGGTTGTGCTTTTGAGGATGAAAATCTGAGTAACGTGAAATATTATGTACTTGATTTTCTTTTCAAGTCTTAACTGCAAGTGTGAAAACTACTACTCACTACTTGATATTTTATGGAACATATACTCACAAAAGAAAACCCTGTGCTAGAATTCAAAAAAACAAGACACCCAAACCAGACCGATAAATTTGGCTACAGATTCCACAAGGACAAAAGTTAATTTCAAGAAAAGATATTGAGTGATACTGAATTAGATTATAATAGAGCCTTCATTAGAGAAAATTATAAAACCACTTTTGGTATTTTTCCCCTCTTGGAAATTGTTAAGGTGAAGTTCATAATGACTTTGAACTTTAATGGACTTAAAAATGGAATTCTGATTAACTTAACCATAAAATGTCTTACAACTTTTAATTAATACTATCTATTTCAAAGTTGTTGATTTTTTAACCACTCTATTAAAATTAAATGTTCTGTTTTACTACCAATTCTAAGACTTAAAATTCAACTTTATATAAGAAATTTTAGGTATGTTTTCAAGAGAAAAATAGAAAATTAATAAATTTTTACTTGAGAAGGCATTTTTAAAACCAAGAAATGAAGTTTATGATTGTTCATAAGGAGTTATGTTCTAAATGTGTATTCTAATATAAATACCAAATTTCAAGGTAACTTTGAAAAGTCAATAAATAAAAGTCAGGATTACAAACCTGGGAAACTTATCTTAAGAAATAACTACTCTTCCCAAAAGAATGCCTCCCAAAGGAGTGATCTTTCAAGATGGGTAAGTTAAAAAATTTTAGTATCTTTAAAATCCTTTAACTTTATAAATTATTTCCCCCCCGACCCTTTTTTGACTTTGGGGTCATTCCTCAAGATCTCAGAAGTTACTTCTGGCTCTGCACTCAGGAATCACTTCTGGAGGTACTGAGGGGGCCCCTGTGGATTCTGGGGATTGAACCCAGGTTGGCCAAATGCAAGATAAGTACTTTACCTGCGGTACTATCTCTCTGGCCCCAAATGATTCACCTTTTTCATTTTATTGAACACATGAGTGTTTGCCATAAATATACCTACACACATAATTGTAATTTGGGAGAGAGAAACCTTCAGGCTCAATGGAAATGAGTGGGACAATGACAGTAACAGAGTGGCAGTGCTTCAGAGGTGAGTGAAAATTGGGAATGGACATTGGTGTCTGAAAGTGGGTAAAAAGGAGGCGCAAAAGCAGCAACTGATCCTTAGACCCATGTCCAAGATGAAGTTATCAGTGATTCCACTCACTATAAGATATAAGATGCATTAGATCTGGGAGACAGAGAGGTAGCATAGTGGGTAGGGTACTCCCCTTGCACACGGCTGACCCAGGTTCAATTGCTGCCATCCCAAACAGTACCCCAAACAATTCCTTGAGCTCTACCAGGAGGTATCCTGGGGGGTAGAGCCAAGAGCAATCCCTGTGCACTGCTGGGTGCAGCCCCCAAACAGAAAATCAACATAAGATACACTAGATCTGACTCTACGGGTATCTGGTGATTGACTCTCTGGGTAGGAAGTCGAATTTAGCATGCTGAAATACACAAAAGAGGGACCGGAATGATAGCACAGCGGGTAGGGCACGCAGCCGACTCGGGTTCGATCCCTGGCATCCCATATGGCCACCCCAGCACTGCAGGGAGTAATTCCTGAGTGCAGAACCAAGAGTAACCCCTGAGCATCGCTGGGTGTGACCCAAAAAGCAAAAATAAAATAAAATACACAAAAGATAAGAAACCAGTTCTGCAAATATGGAGTAGGAAAAGAGTTGAATTTGGGGCAACAAAAAACTCCAGGATAATCACTAGGTACACGAGATAAGGGAGAGATCATAGAGATCATAAGAGATAAAAGAGATATCCTTTCAGCTTGGTGGCCCTGGGAAGACGGAAGTGCTATTTTACCGCAGACAAGGTTTCCCTGCCCTTGAGTGCATCTGTTGATTTGGCAGCAAGTTGCAGACCGCATGTTAGTTTACTAGGGCCCACCTTTGAATCCATCTTTCTTCCAGTGACATATCGTTAATTTCTGACAACTGTTCTTGGGCTCCGGGCACTTGAAAAGGCAGAGAGTGTGTCCTTACTCGCCAGGAAGAGAGCGTAAGGCGAGGGAGCGGTTCCTCTCTCCCAGCTGTCAACAGCATCATTTCCTGCCACTTTTATTCTTCCCCACCCCTATCCTGGAGGGGTTCCTAAATAAGAAAGCATCTTTGAGCGGATGCTCTTGCACTCCTGAATTCATAATCCTGCCTCAAAAGGAGGCTCCTGATTCCTTTAATAGAGACACCAAGAACGACTCCCAGGCTTCACTCTGACGCACATAAATAAAACCTTGTGCTTATTACCGAGTCTGAGAAGGCTCTATAGAATCAAGGCTGTGAACACGCACATGCTGGTCAGTCCTGTGGCAAATGACCACCTCAGAGGGCTAAATGCTCAACATAGGAAAGGCCTGAACTTATCTAATAGAGAAATTCAAATTTCATAATTTAAATATCAAGGTGATGACATGATTTTACGGAGTCCTCAAAGGACAAAATCTTATCGGTTATCTTATTCTTGTTGAAATTTAGGTGGTATAGGATGCCACAGTGTGGAATACATTCAAATGCCACTTTCTCTGATGGCTTTTTGCCTAGCAGATGACTGCCTTCTCCATAGGAAATGTGTCCCTACTCTAATCACAATATAACGAAGTCCAGTGGGCTTCCAGCATGGAGATGACTGGGAAGGTGGAAGGAGAGGAGAGGAAAGGCGAGCTGGCCTGACCAGCCACCCCCACTCCTGGATCCCACGGAGGGATAAGGAGGGAGGGCGCTTCCCTCCACGTCCTGCCACCTCCTCACCCCTCACCCTAATCCAACTGTTTTCCTTGATTCTGAAGTCACTGCTGATTAGAAGTGCAGAGCGCCAGGACTGCCAGCCCCTCTAGCTGCCTGTCTCTCAGGAGTTCCATCAAATCTTTCCTCTGCTCAGCCCTTCCCACCCCCCAGGATAGAAGGCAAGAGAGACGCCTTGTTAAGGAGCATGCTCGGAGTCCGGCCACCAGAGCACATCGACGCTGGGACAAGGCTCAAGTGGGCAGCGGCGTTTCCATCGAGCACTGCAGCGGTTCTCTGGAATCAAGAGGGACTCCACAACCTCCAAACGCACACTCTGCGCAGTGCAGGCGGTGGCTTCCTGCAGGGCCAACACGAAGCTGAAACTGCTCACAACCAGTGCAGGGAACCGCAGGTGATAGCTGTGGCCACAGTCCAATCACGGAGGCCAGCCACACGGGTGTGCAGCTGGTTTAGTCCTACGGCCCCAGGCTGGCACAGGCAGGCACACGCCCATGCAGGCGCGCTCCTGGCACAAAGACCAGTATCTGAGATAAGAGTTTATGTGAGACGAGGACTGGAGCAATAGCACAGCGGGTAGGGCATTTGCTTTGCACGCGGCCGACCCGGGTTAGAATCCCAGCATCCCATATGGTCCCCTGAGCACCGCCAGGGGTGATTCCTGAGTGCATGAGCCAGGAGTGACCCCTGTGCATTGCCAGGTGTGACCCAAAAAGCAAAAAAAAAAAAGAGTTTATGTGAGAACAGGGTTACTGAAGGGCGAACAACCTGAGAAGTTGGTGGACTCGGGTGTCCCCAAACCGTCTAGCACTGGGGGTGAGGTGCGTGCCTTGCACATGGGGTTGTTGACCACCACTGCACGTGGTCCCCTGAACAATGCCAGGACTATCACTGAACACAGGACAAGAATAAGCCCTGAGCACATCTGGGTGTGGCCCAGCAAACCCCTTCAATTAAAACAGGGCTGGGGGGTATTTATTTGGTTTTGGGGCCACACCTTGCAGTGCTCAGGGCTCATTCCTGACTCTGGGCTCAGGGGTCACTCATGGGGGCTCAGGAACCATGTAGGGTACTGGGGATTGAGCCTGAATAGGCTCCTTCAAGGCAGACAAGCATGCTACCTGCGGTTCTGTTGCTCCGGTCCTCCCACGGGGCGCTTTCCAGGAAAAGAATGAGGAAGAAAAGGGGCTGAAGCCAAGTGGGTGCCAGAATAAACAATACAATCCCCACATGGGTTGGCCCCCTGAGGCACACCCCATCCTATGCACAAACTCAAACAATGTAAAGGTTAGGCTTTGAAGGTCAACTGAGGACAGTCCACCCTTATCTTTAGATGTAAAAGCAAGGTCAATATTAGATGTCAGGCGTGTCTACTATTGGGCTTTATCTTGGTTTCAGGGACACACACACACACACACACACATAGTCAGAGGGTACACGCAGGTGCACACACAGGCTCAGGCTCCCAAATAACACTCTCTGTCTGCCCAGGACAATGGCATGTGGGATGCTGGAGCTCTGGCTACATGCCAACAGCTCTCCTCAAGCTCAGCACCCATTATACACAGAGCACTGAGAGCACCCCTGGCTCTGGCTACATGTCAACAGCTCTCCTCAAGCTCAGCACCCTTTATTATTATTATTATTTTTTGCTTTTTGGGTCACACCTGGCTCTGCACAGGGGTTACTCCTGGCTCTGCACTCAGGAATTACCCCTGGCCGTGCTCAGGGGACCATATGGGATGCTGGGATTTGAACCCGGGTCGGCCGCGTGCAAGGCAAACGCCCTACCCGCTGTGCTATCTCTCCAGCCCCTCAGCACCCTTTATACACAGAGCACTGAGAGCACCCCTGGGAAATCTATCTGGACTCCAATACAACTTAGTCATATGATCTATTATTTTCCTGATTTATACTTTTGGTCAAATCTACATTCAAACCCTAAAAAGATTAAAAAATACGTTAAAGAAATTAATCAATGAAAAATTATAAAATATATCTGTTTATAGTCTGAAGAAAAATTCTTCCCCTGTACCAAAGAGATAATTAATGAATTCTTTGTCCCTCGGTTACTATATATATTTCGAAGAGTCGGGGGGATATACTATCCTCGTTCCATAGTTTTTGTTCTGTTTTTAATGAACTAATGAAGGACACAGACACTTGCAGGTTCTGAGAAGTAACAACCTGTAAGCAGACTTTCTCATAAATCTTTTCAGGAAGCAAGGAGGAGGTAGCCCAGGCAGCCTTTTCAAGTGTTCTGAAAGGTGACCGCTGGCCAGGACGGACAGACAGTGGGCAGGGGGCTTGCTTTGTATGCGCCTCACTCGGTTTTGATCCCAGCACCAAGCATCGTCGCCTGAGTCCTGCGGGAGTGAGCCTTGAGCACAGAGTCAGGAGTAAACTGGGGGGGGTGGGGGGGACAAACAAAAAACAAATGCCTCTCTTTTTCAGCAGAGACAGAAACAAGAAATTGCTCCACAGTATATACTTTCTCCAGGAGAAAAATGCAAGGTACATTTATTTACAGAGAAAAATGTTTTATATTTCAAAGAAAATTATGATTAATCACTCATAAAAATCCCATTTATGAATCCTGGATGGCAAAGCTTGGGGGAAAATTACCTCCCACGAGTGCTGCCCAATGTGTCCGAGAGAGTTCCGTGCAAAATGCTAACTGAAAATGCCCTTGGGATTTCAGGAAAACAACAGAATCATCCGTTATTAATGAATTATAAGACACTCAAAAAGAATCCTAAAGCTATAACAGTTCCTTCAGGGAGGCAGCCAAAATGTTGTCAGACAAAACACTCTTTTTTTTTTCCCTTTTAAATTTTTAAAATTTTAGTTTAGGCAACACAGTTACAAAAGTGAGAATGCTTATGGTTTTTATGTACAAAACTATTACACCTTCACCCCCATCAAAATGCCTAAGCTCCACCACCACTGCGCTTATACCACTTGAGTCTGCCACTGTCAAACCCTCTTTACCCCCTACCCCACTGAGAGTAATCTCAGTGCCACGGTCAAAGACTAAGGGCTTGTCATCATTCACTATTATCTACAGAATTATCAGTATTATCTATTATTTTTCTATATACCACAAATCCTTGTGGTCTGTAGGCATTATCGCTCCAGTCCTCCAGGGAGGCAGTGAGCAATTTTATTCAATTATTTATTTATTTATTTGGGCTGGAGTGAGAGCACAGCAGTAGGGCGTTTGCCTTGCATGCGGCTGACCTGGGTTTGATTCCTTCATCCCTCGGAGAGCCTGGTAAGCTACCGAGAGTATTCTGCCCACATGGCAGAGCCTGGTAAGCTATCTATGGTGTATTGGATATACTAAAAACAGTAACAAGTCTCACAATGGAGATGTTACTGGTGCCTGCTTGAGCAAAAATTGATGAACAATGGGACAGTGCTACATTTATTTATTTATTTATTTATTTATTTATTTATTTATTTTATCTTGGGGCCACATCCTGCAGTGCTCAGAGGTAACTCCTGGGTCTGCACTCAGGAATTACTCCTGGCAGTGCTTGGGGGACCATATGGGATGCGAAGGGATCAAACCCAGCTTGGCCGTGTGCAACACGAGTGCCTTTTCTGCTGAACAATCTCTCCAGTCTGCCACAGAAATATTTTATTTTATTATTATTATTTTTTTGCTTTTTGGGTCACACCCGGTGATGCTCAGGGCTGACTCCTGGCTCTGCACTCAGGAATCACTCCTGACAGTGCTCGGGGAACCATATGGGATGCTGGGAATCGAACCTGGGTCGGCCGCATGCAAGGCAAACACCCTACCCGCTGTGCTATCACTCCAGTCCCTGCCACAGAAATATTTTAAAGGGTGCATGAGGGCAAATAAATCTGGAACCTCTGTTGCACAGTTATAGCTCTGCAAGCCCCCAAGACTCAGTTCATCAAGTAAGTATTTTTTAGCTCTTAAAATTTAGCTCTTAAAATTTAGTCTCTCTGCAGTGACATTTCCACATGACCTGTCTATATTCAATGCCACAGGCTTTTTATTATAAAAATTTGCCAATCTGCTTGTCTTTGAAAGGCTCAGTCCTTTCTAAGCTCCCTAACGGACCTTGAATAGTTCTGATGCCAGAAGCACCTGGAACCTTTTCCCAGAAGCTTGTGGCCAGTCAGGCAAGTCTCAGCAATCTGTGTGACCTTCGATGAAGCATCTTGGAAACAGCGATTTCTTCTTGCCTGTTCCTGTGTCTGGTTAAAACAACAACCTGACCTATTCCAAGGATAACCAATGAGACTTTGAAGCCTGAAGACTTGCAGCAAAGTAGAGCAGAAGGGGAAGTGAATCAGTCCCACCAGCAGTGTTGCGTAACTTTGCATACAGAGTCTGAAAGGGTATCTTATTTTAGCAAGAGAAAAAACCGGAATACCTAATTGTGTGGAAAAGCTATTATTTCAGCAGTGAATATGCCTGCTTGTGCAAATATAAAATGACACACACCGAAATTTGAATAGGCAAATAGTTTACAGATCTGACAGAGAAAAATATATCTTTTCCCAAGTCCTGCTTCAAGTTCAAAAGACTATGGCTGGGGCCGGGTAGAGCATTTGCCTTGCATGCGGCTGACCTGAGTTCAACCCCCGGCATCCCATATGGTCCCTCTAAGCACCATGAGGAGTAATTACTGAGTACAGAGCCAGGAGTAACCCCTGAGAATCACCGGGTGTGACTCAAAAAAAAAAGAAAAAGAAAAAAAAAGTCTATTGCCGGGCTGGAACTACATTCTTTTTTTTTTCCTGTTGTGTGTGTGCATGTGCATGTGTGTGTGCATGGGATGGGGTCAGGGGCAGGGGTGTGGAGCGTGGGGTGCTGTTCAGGAGCCACCAGAGAGAGCTACCTGGGCAGAGCTCGGGGCGAATATATGGTTCCTGGAATTGAACTTGGGGCTTCTGCATGCAAAAAAATGTGCTGCAACCCTCTGGGATATCTCTCTGCTCCTAAATCTACCCTTCCAATGAATATTTATTGGAGGTCTACTATGTGCAAGGCACTGTGTTAGGTGGTAGGTGGATAAAGCTATGCCTCTGATCTCATGCTCACGGGCTAGTGGGAAGACAAACATCTTAGTGAAAGAATCACTCACATGTCTAAATATGAATACAAGTGCTCTAACCTATAGGTTGCCTTGTGGAGCTAGGTTCTTCAAGGAGATATGATAAAATAATCTGATAGCTACCCTGTGGGGAGAAGGCAGTGTCTGCTGAGAATGATACTAGTGAGGAGATTCCTAGACAAAGGAATAGGGAAGAAAGAACAGGAGGTTATGGGAGGCAAAGAGCATATTTTCTCAAATTGAATTTTCAAAAAAAAAAAAAAAGGAAAGCTGACTAGTTTGGAATAATTTGTCCTGAGTTAAAAAATATTTTTTTTTGTTTGCTTTTGGGCCACACCCATCAGTGCTCAGGATTTACGCTTGTCTCTGCACTCAGGAATCACTCCCGGTGGGGCGCCAGGGACCCTGTGGGATGCTGGAGATTAAAGTCGCCATGTGCAACACAAGCGCCCGACCCGATGAACTAGCTCTCCAGCCCCTCATAAATATTTCACATTCGCAAGGTTTAGGAATTTGGGGCTGAGGAATGTAGGACTGTTAAAACTACGATGAAACCGGGGGTAAATCTGAGACAGAAACTGGCACCCAAAGCAGAGCAATCAAGGTAAAGATCTGCACAGATCATGGCATCTTTAAAACTTCATTTAAGGTTTTTTTTTTTTGGCTTTTTGGATCCCATCCAGCGATGCACAGGGGTGACTCCTGAGTGCACTCAGGAATTACTCCTGGCGGTGCTGGGGGACCATATGGGATGCTTGGGATTGAACTTGGGTCAGCCACATGCAGGCAAACACCCTACCCGCTGTGCTATCGCTCCAGCCCCCAACACTTCAGGGGATAAATATAATGTCTCTGACAGACAATATTAATCAATCAAATAATTAGTTAGTGAGTCAAGATGCACTTAAAGAACCTCTCTTTTTCACTGAGGAAATAATGCCCTACATCACTAGAAATGTTTCAAGAGTAACTTTTCAAACCGAATCAGAAATATGCTGCTACATCACGTCCACAACCCTCCACCAGCATCTACCGGCCCCTCCACCCTTCATGCTCCTGTCCCCTTCGCTCCCCGAGAGGGCAACCTCGGCTTGGTGATCCAAATACAAGAATTTGGAATTGCTTCTGTGTCTTTCCATGCATTGTTCCTGTTGCTCTGTCCCTGTATAGCTGGCATATGAACTATATGGTCATTCTTGTTCAGATTTATTTCACTTAACGTGACACGCTCCACCTCCATCTATATTGCTGTGAATGGCAAGGTTTCAACTTAGAGCTATTATTCCATCATGTCTATATGTCCCCCCCCCCATTTTTTTCTTATTCATCTGTCACTGTGCACTTGAGTTATTTCCAGATCTTAGTGATTACAAAAGGGTTGCAAGGAACATCTTTCAAATTCATGTTTTCATGTTTGGCAGTTATCTAGTAGTAGAATTTCTGGATAGCATGATAAATCTATTTTTTAACAAAAATAAACTCTCAATTTGGTACTGTAGGCAGCCATCAATCAAATTTAGAATGTGAGTTTAAATCTGTTTATAAGTCTTGGTCTAAATTTAAATTGGCAAACTAAAGATCAAGAAAAAAAAATTTGTTCTTTTAAAGTTTGTTCTTTTAAAGTTTCCCCTCCCCCCTGGGACTTAATTTATTTATGCACTGAATCACCATGAGATACACTGTTACAAAGCTGTTTATGGTTGGGTTTCAGTCATACAATGTTCCAACACCCATCCCTCCACCAGTGTACATTTCCCACCACCAACACCCAGTTTCCCAGTTTCCCACCCAACACCCTTCTCTCTGTCCCCTTCCCCCCCACCCCCACCTTGCTTCTATGGCAGGCACTCTTTTTTCTCTCTCTCTTTCTCATTTTGGGCATTACGGTTTGCAATATAGGTACTGACGTATTTTTGTTACTTTACCTTCTTTCAGCAGTTCTTCTCCAGAGGGATCATTTCCAACGACTGTGTCATAGTGGTCCCTTCTCTATCCCAACTGCCTTCTAGCCCAGCATTTGAGCAGGCTTCCAACTGTGGACCAATCTTTCTGGCCCTAAACTGTCCTTGAGTATTAGTCTCATACTATGGTTTTTTTTGTTTGTTTTTTTATATTCCACAAATGAGTACAATCAGAAGATTTAATTTAAGGGAAGGAAAAATGCAAAGAAAGGAAGGGAAGCTTCCAGATTAATGAAAGAGTTTCCTAAAGAGGGATTCCCTGTTCTTCCAAAGTTTTATTAGAACACAGTACCCACCAAATTGTCTATGGCTATTTCAGAACTTCAATGGCAGAGTTGAGCAGTTGAGACAAAGCATGCTAGTTGAGACACACACACACACACACACACACACACAGAGGAGACAAAGAGAGAGAGAAAGAGAGAGAGAGTGAAAGAGAGAGTGAAAGAGAGAGAGAGCGAGCGAGCGAGAGAGAGAGAGAGAGAGAGAGAGAGAGAGAGAGAGAGAGAGAGAGAGAGAGAGAGAGAGGTCTGCCTTGGAAGCAGCCAATCCAGTTTGATTCCTGGCACTGCATATTGTTCCTAAGTACTGCTGGGAGTGGTCCCTGAGCATAGAGCCAGGAGTAAGCCCCTGAGCATGACTAGGTAAGATTCCCAAACCAAATAGATTAAACAAATTTAGTCTCTATATAGTTATATATGTTACATCTAATTGATATTGTTAAGCTTATTTTTTATTTGTCTTCATGTATTAAACTGTATTGTGCTTCAGGTATATATATAAACAAGTTGTAGAGATGAGTCATCTTGATATAACAATCTAGCTACAGAAATGACAGCCATAAAACATTTGGTCAGTTCTGAAATATAGTTTGCTATGCATACTCTATACCCAACTAAATGATAAAAAGTCAAACATCCTGGAGAGATTCCTAAGCATTCTATTGCTTTCCACCTGATCATACAATTTAAGATGGTAGAAGGAGTATTGAAAATTAAGTCCTATAGCAATCCACAGAGGAAACAGAGATATTAAGGGCATCCAGATTGGAAAAGAAGCCAAGTTCTCACTATTGCTGTTGATATGGTACAAGAAAGTCCAAAAGGCTCTATAAAAAAGCTCCTGGAAACAAGAGACTTACTGGCAGTCTACACAATCACCTGCAAAGATCCAGGGATTTCCTATATGCAAGTAATGAAATAGAAGAGAGAGAACTTTAAAAAACAATCCTGTTCACAATTGTGCTTCAGAAAGTCAAGTAGCTAGGAATCAGCTTAACAAAAGAAATGAAAGGTCTATAGAAAGAGAACTACCAAACACTGCTAGGAGAAATAGAGGAGGACAGAGGAAATGAAAGCACATCTGTTTATGGATCAGGTGAGTCACAGCACCAAAAAGGCAGTATTTCCCAAAGCATTATATTGATTCAGTGCAGTCCCTATAAGGATACCCATGACAATTTTTTCAAAGAAATAGATCAAACACTCTTGAAATTGCTAAGAGATAATTACACCCCACTCTGCCCCATGGCAATAGTCAGAACAACCATAGGTAAAAAGATGGGGGTATTGCTTATCCCAACTTCAAATTGTACTACAAAGCTGTAATAATTAAAACAGCATGGCACTGGAATAAGGACAGCCCTCGGATCAGTCGAATAGAACTGAAAATCCAGAGACAGATCCAGGGACAGGTATATGGGCAGTTAATCTTTGATAAAGGAGCATAAAGTATGAAGCGAAGCAAAGAAAGCTTCCTTTTGAACAGAGAGGCTACATGCAAAAAAAATCCCAAAAGAACTCAGCCCTCTTTTTAACACCACTAACTAAGCAGTTAGGTGTTGTAAATAGTGTCTGCTTTGATTAGATTAACATTAAAAGTGAGAAAGGTCATTTGACATACCCAAAGCAACTGCTGATGCCCCATTAAAAACAAAACAAAACAAAACAAAACAACTAAGCAACTCTGAATTCTCAAAACTGTCGGGTTTTTTTTTTTGTTTTGTTTTTTTAGGAACTACCTAATCATGAGAAAATTAACAAGGTTCCGGAGAGACATGTAAAACTTGAATTAAGACTCACAGATTGGCAAGGATATAACAAATTCATAATTATAGTAATCCACAGCTGCTTCAACCTGAGAAAATAATGAATTGCTTAGTGAGGGTTGGTGTTTCTGAAAGGGCAAGTAAAAACCATCTGCTATACAGTCCTATACCCAGTGACTCTACATATAAAGGAGATCCACCTTAAGATTTATGGCTACAACACATTTTCAAATGTCATAAATCAGTATGAAAATGATCAGACTAGAAAATATATACTTTGCCATCTACAATATTCAAGTTTTAATTTCCTTTTATCCCCCAAGGTAATACCTATAATCCTTCTGCAAAACATACTGTGTTAACCGAAGTGCCATAGGACAAATAAGTCATTCAGTAAGTCAACATGATTTATGAGATTTACTCAATAAACCTAGTGCTCTTCTATAACTCAAATCATACATCCATATTCAGGCAGTAGAATGGTGAAAATTAATAGAAGTTTAGAAGATCGGCAATTGTTGGAATATAGCTCTAAATATTTTAGGCCTAACATTGGCTTGTCCTTTCGCCCTTGCCACAAGGAGCTTAGGTTTATTGAGTCACACCCATCTCAGTGCTCCCGAGTCACTCCCATTCCTTTGTTTATCTGTAACCACTTCTCTATCTATGCTCTCTTCTCCAACCAGTTAATCAGCTTTTTCCCCTAATCAGACTCTGTTAATTTGTAAGGTCAAATCTTTCTAGGACACTTAACTTGTATGAAGTTAATATTGGCTTTCTCTTCTCCTTGTGTCTTTTGAATAGTTTACTTTAAAGCAATGTCCTTTTTGTATGAACAAAGGAAGACAGTTAATATTATGTTTTTGTAACTTGGGATTTAATTTGCTTCGAATATTATTCATTCCCCGGGCATCTGCTTTCTCGACTTAAGCCTCAGTTGCCCTTAGTTCTTAGCACCCCAAAAGCAGAGTCCCGACGAGGGACTGAAGGGACCCAGAGAAAGCTGTGAGCTACCCTGGCAGCGCCACGATTCTTAACTATTAGTTAAGAGCTTGCTCATGGACAAATGCTGTCATGATCCAAAAGCAATGACGAGACTAGGACCCTCCTAGGGATAGGAAAGACTAATCTGGCCTGAGCATTGTAGTCTGAGATTGAGATGACCCCAGGAGAGTGATTCTATAAGCTTAATGTATCTCTTACTATGTCGATACAAAATGATTAACATTATGAATGCTTATATGTTTGTTGGACAAGGAGAGGAGAAACACATCCATGGGAGTTTGCTCTTGGGTGAGTCATCCTGCTGAAAGAGAATCTGTCTTAGAGGAAGCATCCCCTGAGGGAAGGAACTTTAATCCTATTGATTGTGACCATGCCTATGTGTAAGCCCCAACCCCTCATGCTTTGGGATTTAACTAGGCTATAAGAGTGGGCTGGGGGATCCAGATCCAGAGCGAGAATTCCTTCCTTTGCCTGCCCATCGTCATCGACCTCCCAGGGGTGGGGGAAGCAGTGTGAGACTACCGAACGCAGGAAGCGGGAGAGATAGAATGCCACTGCTCCTTTTTGTGTTTACACAGGCAATTGGCAATTTTTGCTTTGAATACTTGTGTATAAATTTAATTTACAATTTGAAATCTTTCAAGAGTTTTACAAAATAAAAATTTATATAGTGATTTTAATACTTTAATGGTACCCTTTTCAAGAACCAAGTAAATTCCTAGGGTACTTCCTAGTTCTTCAGTTAAAGAGAAATTGAAGAACTAGATCTATGTATGTGTAATATATATATGCATATGTATATGTGCTTATGTGTATATATATGTAAGCATATACATATATATGACCTATGTCATTTTCAAGTTGATATCTCAATTTAGCAATATCTTACTTAAGAAGTACCTTTAGGAAACAAAAACTCACACATGAATATTTCATTTATTGCATCTACAGTAAGCAATGAAAAATTATGACCTTTTCTAAGGAAATACTTCCAAAGTGAAACACAACCAATGGTTGTTTCAAAAAGAATGAAAAGAAAATACAGTTTCTTTGTTTTGTTTTTTTTTTGGGGTCATGCACAGGGGACACTCCTGGCTCATGGGACCTATGGGATGCTGGGATTCAAACCTGGGTTGGCCACGTGCAAGGCAAACACTCTACCCGCTGTGCTATCACTCCAGCCGCCAAAATACAGTTTATTGGGGGGAATAATTTAACATCATTTTATGAACACTTATGGAAGGTTATAACATCTATGTTAATCTAAAGAGCTGAAAAAAACTTAACCTTATTAAAGAAAGGCATATGGACTTTATGATTGTTATTTTCCTGCTAGTTTAAAAAATATATATCCTGATTCATTATAGTGTGCAAGATGGTTGGGAGAAAGTCTATCCTTCAGATAAATGGAATATATGACATCAGAAATGCGAGTGTTTGGATCTGGAGTGACAGAATTACAACAGTTACGATGCTTGCCTTGCGTGGGGCTGATCTGGGCTGGGTCCCCGAAATGCTATATGGTGAACACCTCCAGGAGTAAGCCTTAAGCTTAGAGCTTAGAGCCCCGAGTGTAGAGCCAGGAGTAAGCCTTAAGCTCAGCCAAGTGTGGCCCCAAAACTAAAAAAAAAAAAACAAACCCCCAAACAACTAAATGTTTAATGCATATATATTTTACTTTTTTTTTCAGAGTGCAACTTTTTAAAGTTAAATTTTAATTTTTAAATTGAGACAGGTTCCTTTCCAGTCCCCACCCTGTGCCTGCCTCCTTGACAGGCACGTTTTTAGTTGGGTTGTTGTGGTTTGGATCTCTTGCTTTCAGTGCTGTTGTATATTGTTTTTACCAAGAAGAAAACAGAACTTCTGCATAGATTCACACACTTAAAAAAAATCCCACCCAAATGATAAAAACAAAGCTAGTGACTTTATTTTATGCAGGTATGGAAACCTATCTCTATGGAAATTTAAGGAATTAACAGTAATTATTACATTTAAAGATTTAAGGTACTCAGCATTATTAGTTCAACATATACTACACTGTCATTGACACAAAAGATCTAAATACAAATAACAGTTTACAATGTACACGAAAAGGTCAATAAACATAAAAAACTCAGAAAAATCTAAATGAAGTTGATATCATTTTTCTTAAGAAAAATTATATGGTTCTGCAGTCAGTTCCAAATTTATTTACAATGTAAGCATTGTCATTCCTTTCTGACTATTTAGCACTTTGCAGAATACGAGGCATTAAGTTAACAAAGGCAGTGTCACAAAAGCACTAAAAAAATTAAATATTTAAACTACAGGTGACGGTTTTACCATGAGTAACTTGTTATTATGTCATATTTTCTTTACTTAGGAAAACAATCTGTATGCAGATTGTTAGTGCTAAATACAGTTAATAAACCGTTTCTCTAGAATGTCTGCCTCTGGTTCTCACTATTCTCTATCTGAGCTAAGGCAATCCTTAAAGCAATTAGGACCTAGAAATTCCACAAATCAAAGAAGTAAAATATTTTTATAAATAAAACTAAAATTTTCCAGTTTTATCATATCACATTCTAGAATACAAAAGTACTTATTAGTCAAATTAATAATACTTCACTAAATTAATATATATGTAAACGTTTATTCATGTGTAACCAACATCTTAAAATAAGATGAATTTACAAGAATGGAAACATTACCAGGAAGTTTTTTCTATGTTCCCGAAAACTTCGATATTAATGAACGTAGATATGACCTTAAATTCCATATGGTTTTGAATAAGAACTCACCTGTAGTTAGCATTTTATACACCAGATGGCCCCATTAATTAAGTGAAATGACTCAAGTGAATAACAAGCATTGAAAGAATTGTCCTGTCCCCCAGATAAGCACTTTTCAAAATTCAGTTATGAAAAAGATGGCTATATGGGCTGGATAACAAAGTGAGCCTAACAATTCATGCAAATATTAACTCATTCATCATTAGTCAAATGTTAATGATGCTCCTAGAATTTGGTTGGCTACTGAGACCAAAAAACAAAGAAATTTTGTTCTTAAAAAACATATGAGTTACATTTGTAAGCGATGAGAAAAATTAAAGATTCCAAAGAGACACACAAAATTTGAATTAGAATTCACAGCACATTGGCAAAGACATAATAAATTCATAATTATAGTAATGCACAGCTGCTTCAACCTTTGAAAATAATCAATCCACTAAATGCTCTACTTGAGAAGCCTGGAAAGACCATGTCAGAAGGGATATGTGTGCTGCATCTGTGGGATGTAGAAACCATCAGACTCGTGATTGAAAACAGCAAGTTAGACAGTGAGGAAAGAATTTCATTTTCTCAGACTGAGGAAGCACAGTCACTGCTTTGGGAAAACTTGGGATGGCATCAGTTGGAAGGAAAAAAACAAGGCACTGCCAGCTGAGAAGGGGGCTTTGCCCCAGTTGTTCCTGGAAGTTTCCCTAAATAATATTTAATTCACCAGTACCCTGCAAGTTCTCTGTTGGAATTGTGAACCCCCACAGAAGTGACCAAAATGGCTGGATATGTGAAATCAGAGAGTGGAGAGTAAAACACAAACTACTATACTAGAAAAAGGGAAAACATCAGTTTACAAAGACGTGGTGCCCTACCCTGTCAATAGAGAAATCAGCCAAACTGACAACTAAGTTAAATAAAATAAGGTCTGATGTCAGCAATAGGTGGCATGATGCACTTCCTTTATGCCTCATTAAGGCATAACTCATTAGTCAACTACAGTTAACCAGTGGGAGTTCCTCGGGTCAGGGAGTCAGACAAGAGTCACCCATGCATCAGTATATCTGAAAGTGAATAAACTGGAGCTCCTGCAGATCATGGAAGCAAGGTAGAAAATGACGACCGAGTGGCCAGTTTGATCAAGGGAAAACAGGGACAGTACAGAGACCCAGGCCAGGGAACTGCACAGCAGTAAAGAAGGAGCAGAGCCATGCAGATGAGCCAGACACGGCCCCCTCCCCACTCAGTACCACTGAGGTATTAGCATGCAAATTTAGAAGATATTTGAAATATACATCATAGGGATTTCACAGACATTGGGAAAAGATCCTCTCCCCTGTTCATTAACAGATCAGCTCATATCTCTTCCTTTTGTTTTCTGTTTGTGGGGACATTCAAGCTTTCATCTTTTAGCTCATTTCAATGATACAATTCATTAGTCTCTTTCTCTTAGAGGGGGCATATCCAACAGTGCTCAGGGCATACTCCTGGCAGTGCTGAGGGAGCACAGCAGGTACCGGGGACTGAAGCAGGACTGGTCGCGTGCAGGCTAAGTGCCTTAACTCCTGCTCTATCTCTCTGGCCTCCAACTGTTCTTTTAAACTGGCAACAAAAAGGGAAGGGATGACTCCAATTAAAATGGCAAAAAAAAAAAAAAAAAGAGAAGCAATAACTTCTATGACAATACTTTTCTAATGAATTTGGAAGAAGAAATATGACATTCTTTCTGAGTTATGGTTGTGAACTTGTGGAGTAGATGTGATCAATCAAAATTTGAGAATGCACGGACAACTGAAGTTGTTACTGTATGACTTTAAAATAAAGGTTGAACTAATTCCCAGCTATTCCCAGGGCTCTTCTTTTTTTAATCACTGTGAGGTACACAGTTACAAAATTGTTCAGGATTGGGTTTCAGTCATACAATGTTCCAACATGTCCCTTCACCAGTGTACATTTCCCATCACCAATGTTCCAGTGTCCCACCTTCCACTCCCACACCCTCAGTCTGCCTCTATGGCAGGCACTTTTCTTCTCTTTCTCTCCCTGGCTCTCTCTCTCTCTCTCTCCTTTCTCTCTCTCTCTTTCCCTCTTTCTTTTTAGGCATTATGGTTTGCAATATAGGTACTGTAAGGTTATCATGTATACCCCTTACTTCCTTTCAGCACTCAATTCTTGTCCAGAGTGATCATTTCCAACTATCACTGTCACAGTGGTCCCCTCTCAATTCTAACTGCCTCTCCCCCCAACTTGTGCAAGCTTCCAAATGTGGGCCAGTGCTCCTGGCCCAGGGCTCTTAATAAGAGCACTGTGGGGCACCATCCTTGAGTGATTCACTATGAGTCTCTCAGCATCAGACAACTACCGAAAAAACCTCTGAAAGTAGGCGAGGCAGGCTTTCTATGGAAAATTCATTGTATTCACTGTAAATGTAGTGGAACAGAAAGTTTTCCTTTATTCCAATTTCTTGTTTCAAAGACTAGGAAATCTGGCTTCCAGGTCACACTGCAATGATACAGTTCTATGGCTATGCGACTTGATCACATCTTTTTGTTTTATTGTTTTGGGCCATGCCTGGCGATGCTCAGGGGTTATCTGGTCTGGGGACCATATGGGATGCCAGGGATTGAAGCTGGGTTGACTGTGTGCAAGGCAAGCACCATACCCGCTGTACAATCTCTCCGCCCTCTTGGTCATAGGTCTTAATCTCTGTGACGTTCAGTTTTCTCATCTCTAAGTAAGAGAAGTGAGCGGAAGAAAAATGACTATGTCAAAGGACCTTTTAAAAATCCCATATTGTCTACATTTTATTCCATGAATGTTTTAAGTGTATTTATTATTTCCCTCAATCATAGCACCCTACTTTAGCAGTGTTGTAAGCAATGTAAAATAGGATACACAGAATCTATAAAACCTATGTAACTTAAAAGGCCTAACAATTAACTATCACTGTATCACTGTCATCCCGTTATTCATTAATTTGCTCGAGCAGGCGCCAGTAACATCTCCATTCGTCCCTGTCATGTGCTAGTGTAGCCTGATGGCATATTGGGGGCTCTTTCAGAATCAGGGGAATGAGGACTGTCGTTGTTACTGTTTTTGGCATATCGAGTAAGCCACGGGTAGCTTGCCAAGCTTTGCCATGCGGGCGGGATACTCTTGATAACTTGCCAGGCTCTCCCAGAGGCACAGAGGCTTTTGGGATGGCCTCTAATCGCCTTTACAGGTGTTCCCAGTCTACTGAATGTAAGCTTTTGGTCAACTGGCATGTTGTAACGATCTTCACACTGACAAACACACAACTGCCTGCATCTCTGGACAGCACCTGGGACATCTGCAGCCTCCTTGAGGTTGATGCAGTGCGCCCAGAGGTTGTTGAGCAGCTCGAAGAGCAGGATCCTAACAGGTCTGTGCCAGGTCGAATACCTGCGCCAAGATCCAGGTCACCAGTGGTTGGCTGACAGCACCCCACAGTGGATGAGCCACTGCACACACTGCCATCACAGCTCTATTTCTGACAGTGCTGCGACTCGGCCTGTCCCGCAGCGTCCATCAGGAATCATGCGTAGAGTTCCAGCAGGGATCGCGTGTACAGTTCCATGCCTGGCACTCGGAGCCGCCTGTTGTCTAAAGCGAGATGGTGAGCATGGTTCGGGAGAGCTCGAGGGGGTCGGGGGTATGGTGCCACCAGCAGATCAACCTGTACCTGTGGGGCGAGTGCATCAGCAGCCTGATGGTACCTTCAGACTTCCAGATACCCCAAAATTGCAGCCGTGCCTTTCGCCAGATCCCAACAACTTGGGGCCAAGTTTACCAAGAAATTAAACAGCCAAAAGTTAGGTATGTGGGAGACACACCCACAAACCACCTCCGGCTCAGCTATGGATTGGAGGCAAGATGGCACCGGTGCTACCTGAACAATTAACTATAATTTGATAACACTCATTGCAGAAGAAAAAGAATAATTCACAGGTTTCTTATATATTTTGCTAAAATTTGTTTTGTAAATTAAATTGTGGGAGCCTACTAAGGCTTATACATATTTATAAGCCAGATAAATAAAAATGTGCTTTTTAGTTCCATGTATCATTGGAACAGAAGTTTCTCCAGATCCTCTGTGTTAGTTTTAGTGACTTCATAGTTATCATTACAATTTGAAGCTTACTGAATTAACAGAACTATTTAAGAAATGAGATGGGGGCAGGAATGTAGCTCAGTGGCACTGAACAACAACAAAAAAATCAGATGGTTTCAAATTCCTGCTGTCACATTAGCATTTGTGACAGCAAACACACAAATCCATTTATTAAATAACAGTAATTTTTTGTTGAGTCTTAACAGTGAAAATAAAACCTAGTGTGACAGATTTTCAACATTACAGGAGTGTGGTGCTAATAAGCAGTCATGATACAGGGATGAATGAAGCAGGGAAAATACTTGTAAAATTTAGAAACGCAACACTTTAGACTAGACATGCTTTGTGTTGATCTTTTTAAAAAGATTAAAATATCAGTGATGGAAACAGTACAGGGTGAGGGGGCATGAAATCAATCCTGGTTCGACCCCTGGCTCCACATGGTCCCCCAACACCACAGGCTTGAGCAGCACCACATTTTGGGGGTTCTAGCATGGAACTGTCAGCCTGGTTGGTTAAGAGTCACTAGTTGGCCAAGAATTATGGGGTCCCTTCTGGGTTAATGCGTGGGAGCAGCCTCCAAAATAAAATAAGAACATCACACAGTTTAAAATACATTCTTAATCATACATGCCTGCAAAAAAGGAGTAATATCTAGGCATAACTTAAATACTGGAATAGACACCCAGGGGATATCTTGAACTTGTGGCCTAGTAGTATCCACCATCCAATCACTCTTTATCCTGCACATTTGGGCACGAAATACTGGCATCTGGGTGAACACAGCATTTAAAAAATAGTATGAAGTGCTGAAATACCTTAATCAGGCAATAGAAATTTTATTACTGTTGCATGATCTCTTACACGGTTTTGCTTTCTTTGTTATTAAGAGAAAATGATGATAAGTCTGAGAAGTTTTAATTCAGAGACTGTAATGAATTTAAATTACTTTACTAGCTCCACAGAATACATTTTGTTAAAATTTATTCAGAGGTTACTTTTATTTTAATTATGTCAGAGTATGTAAATAATTGGAAATTTAATTATTTCAAACAAAAAGTACAAACTGCTACTAGAAACAAAAATAATATTGGTAAAAAATTAAAAAATAAGCTTTCCACAGTGATAATATTTACTCACATTTGATATGGTCATAAACTGGAATAAAAATTATGTATGTTTACCGTAGTGAAGGTAAACTAAAACTAGAAGGAAAAAGTTCATTTGAGCAACACAAAAATATCAATTTTCTTTCAATAAATTGGCTTTCTCAGGAAAAAAATCATTCAACCAGAGTTAGTGAATTAAAAAAACTGCATAGTTATTAATACATATGAGGCTAGGCTAACCTATGTAGAATGATGAAAAAGATAAGAATGTGATCTAAAAGGTTGTGGTCAATAAAAGAGTTACAGTGAAAAATGAATTACTATCCTAACAAGAAAATATGAGATTAAGTAGGAATAATCAAGCCTATTAAGGAAAGATAAATCTCACAACTATTTCTAAAACTTTATATTTTAGGTTGCTTTGCATTAAAAATTTTTATCATCAGTACAAGCAAAATACATATTATGTTAAGAGACAATTCTGTGGAAGATGAAATATTATAAAACAGAAACAAACAAATCCTTGGGAAATTACTAAACATCTGAGAAATTCTATTTGTTTAGAAAAGATACCTCACAGACTATTACCCCATTGCTAGCTGATACCTAGAGTTTTGTTTATTTTGTTTCTGGGTGACACCCAGTGGTGCGCAGAGTTTACTCCTGGTTCTGTGCTCAGAGACCACTCCTGGCAAGCTCTGGAATGATCTGGGACCACATAGGTTTCCAGGGATTGAACCTGGGGTGGCTGAGTGCAAGGCAAATGCCCTACTCTCTGTACTATCGTTCCAGGCCCATGATACCTGTAGTACTGTAGCACTGTCATTCTGTTGCTCATCAATTTGCTCGAGTGGGCACCAGTAATGTCTCCATTGTGAAACTTGTTACTGTTTTTGGCATAACGAATATGCCACGGGTAGCTTGCCAGGCTCTGCCATGCAGGTGGGATACTCTCAGTAGCTTGCCAGGCTCTCTGAGAGGGACGCAGGAATCAAATGCAGGTCTGCCGCGTGCAAGGCAAATGCCCTACTCGCTGTGCTATCGCTCCAGTCCATGATACCTAGATTTGAATAAGTCGTGGACCAGTAAAATATGTTAAGGAATTGGACAAAAATCTTCCAGTTCCACATACGTGGCAGCCATGAGAGAGGACAGAGAGACAGACACAGCGCTTCACTCCAGGATCCATCCCAAAGCCCTCACAGAAATGTGCCAGATCTTTGCATCTGGAGCTTGTGATCCCGGCAAAGCCCCGGCAGCTAAGGACACAGCAGCTGGGGCTTCCAGCTTTGACTAGATTGTCAAAATGTTTTTCTGATCTTTCTACAGTATAATAGGGTGCAAACCATTCAGAGGGGGGAAAAACATTCAAGAGTAGATTTGGTACAAGGGCCCGATGACATTTCCTAGCAGTGGAGCAAGCAGCTAGTAATTAAATATCAAGGAGTTAATGACCTGGCTGCTACAACAAGCTCTGATTTGGTGCAATTAAGTCTCCTTTGTCGGGGCTTATTCTCCTCCTGAGGTGCATGCACAGCTTCAGACTCCAAGACAAGTTGGCTGAGTAAAACAGAGGAGGGAGTGGAACAGCACAGTACTCGGCTGTGCTCCAGTGGTGCCTAAACGTGTTATCTTCACATCCTGCAGTGTTTTTGCTGCACTGCAACATTTCAGGCATGGCAAACTATGACTACTGAGTCAGGACTCCTGAGGACTGCCCTTACCGAGCATTTATATACATTTGCAGAAGCTAAGGGAGTGACTAAGGCTTCGTCCAGAAAGGTTACTCTGGGCTGTTGCAAATCACACAATTCTTGTTTTGTTTTGTTGGGGGGCCATTCTTAGCAGTGCTCAGGGGTTACTCCTGGCTCTGCTGAATGTGGTCACTCCTGGCGGTGCTTGTGGTATCATATGGGATGCTGGGGATTGAACCCGGGTCAGTCTCATGCAAGGAAAGCACCCTACCCTCTATACTATTGCTCCAGCCCTATCACACAGTCTTTAAAGATGGACCTGGAGTAAAGAATCACACAATTCTTTTAAGATGAACCTGGAGTAGAGAATAGATTATTCCATGAGACTCTGAACCGCAGAGTGCAGTATGGGAGAATTAAATGATTGACAATATAAAGTTCATGTGAGTCATGATTTATAATTTAAAGGTGAACTATTCCTGTGGATAGCACATTCTCCTGTTTATCTAAGGGGTGAGAGAGAGGGTGTCTCCCAAGTCATGCTAAGGGGATCTGGGAGTCACTCCCACAATTTCAGGCCAATTGGGTAAGGAATTCAAGGCAAGAGCCCAAGGATATGACGCAGGTTGGGGACATGCCAGGACTACTGCAGTGGTATTTGGGGACCATTAGGGACACACCCTTGTAGTTTCTCTCCAGCTTCACAGTCCCATAAAAAAAAAAGAACACATATAAAGGATCTTATAAAAAAAAGTATGAAACTAATATCCAACGCCATGGAAAATGGGCCAGGAGGACTGGTCAATGGTTGGTCAACGGTGTGGGAGATGGAGGGTAGTTAAGATAGAGAAGGGTCCATTATGACAGTATTAGTAGGAAATGATCACTCTGGACTAGAACTCAGTGTTGAAAGCCAGTAAAGGGACATGAATGATAACCTTTTAACACCTGTATTGCAAACCATAATGAATGCCTAAAATGAGAGAAAGAGAGAAAAGAGAGGTGCCTGCCATAGAGGCAGGCTGGGGTTGGGGGGTGGATTGAAAAGTGTGGGAGAGAAACTGGGGACACTGGTGCTGGGAAATTACACTGGTAAAGGGGTGGGTGTTGGAACACTGTATGACAAAAAATGCAACCATGAACAAATTTTGTAATGTTCTATCTTATGACAATTCAATAAAATAATTAAAAAATGTAAAAATGGATCCTACTGGCTTTGAGCAATGCAACTGAAAAATGCTTCTCTCAAGGCACCTTTCAGCAAACAAAAAGCAGGACAACAGGTGTGACAAGCAGCGTGCAGTAGTGTAGATCGTGTCAAAATCTAGTTTTCTGGATGGTCCTGTGCTGGCAGCCAGGGCAACAGTGAAACACAGAGGTCCTCAAAAGTGCCAGTCAGGATATGAGAGAGAGAGAGAGAGAGAGAGAGAGAGAGAGAGAGAGAGAGAGAGAGAGAGAGAGAGAGAGAGAGAGAGAGAGAGAGAGAGAGGTTTGGGACCTTTAGGGGTTAATTTTATCATTAGATAACATGTACATTATGAGCTGGAGCAACAGTATAGTGGCAGAAAGAGCACTTGTCTTGCACATGGCTGACCTGGGTTCAATTCCAGGCCCCCAATCTGGTTCTTTGAGTCTCAGCTCAGGAATGATCCCTGAGCTCAGAGCCTGGAGTAAGCCCTGACCTGAACACTACTGGGTGTGGCCCCCCAAACAAAAAAACAAACAAACAAATGTGTATTATTTCTTATCTAGACAAAACAAAAAAAAAACACAAAAATTTTTAAAAAGGGCATAAGATCAGGAGGATTGCCCCATAGCTGGAAGACTGCTTCATGAGTGGAGGGGAGAAGGCAGATGGAATAGAGAAGGGATCACTAAGAAAATGATGGCTGGAGGAACCAGTTGGGATGGGAGATGTGTGCTGAAAGTAGATAATGGGCCAAACATGATGACCTTTCAGTGTCTGTGTTGCAAGCCATAATGCCCAAAAGTAGAGAGAGAGTATGGGAAATATTGTCTGCCATGGAGGCAGGGGGAGGGTGGGAAACATGCGCGCCCCCGCCCCCCCCTCCGCCCCGCCGTTACCGGGGATATTGGTGGTGGGGAATGTGCACTGGTGGAGGGATGGGTGCTTGATCATTATGTGATTGTAACCCAAACATGAAAGCTTGTAACTATCTCACAGTGATTCAATAAAATTTTTTAAAAAAGGGCATAAGACATCATAAATAAAAATAGACATGAGATTACAAAGGAATGAAGAAAATTCAAGATATCTAATGCACAGGAGGGACAACCTCTCATTCATAGGTATTCCCAAAGGACTGGAAAGAAAGGGGGAAGAATGACTGGTGGAAAAGATAAAACATGAGAATTTCTGAACCCCGAGGAGAGAGGGCTATTCACTAGTCTAGACTGCAGAGAGCCAAATAATATAAACTCAAACAACTAATATACATGGTAATCAAAATGGTAAGAACCAAAGAGAGAGACAGATGTCTTGAAAGGGAAAGGCAGGAGCAAAGCCTAAAATAAAAGGGAAACAATGTAAGATGTCTTACATAGAATACTCCAAGCAGTAAGAGAATTAAATGATACATTAAAAGTACTTAATAGAAAAGAACCCTCCAATCAGGCATTCTCTACCCTGCAGTGTTGTCACTCAAATTCTAAAACAACAGTTGAGGAAATCCAAAACAGGCTCACAAAATATACTGAATGGGCACATACACACATACATATACACCCGGATCAAATGGGATGGTTCAATCCATGCAAATAAATTACTATAATATACCCTATCAACAAATGGAAAGATAATAATCATATGATTATATCACTGATGCAGAGAGAGCTTTTGACCAAATCCAACATCTATGCTAAAAGCTTTCAACAAAACAGCAATAAGGAAAAAATGTACCTCAGGATAATAGCAGACATTTACAACACACACACACACACAACACACACACACACACACACACACACAACATCATACTCAATGGTAAAGAGGCAAAGAACTGGGCTAGAGAGAGAGTACAGCATGTAGGGTGTCTGCCAGGCACGCAACTGACCTGGGCTTGATCCCCAGAACCCATATGGAACCCATATGGTAGCCTGGAATTATTCAGAGGATAGAACCAGGAGCATAGCTGGGGTGTGATTCCCAAACCAATAAATAAATAAGTAGTCTTGGATCTAAAGAATGCCAAGAGGGAAAGAAAGGAAGAAGGAAGGAAAAAAAACCCCAAACAATGTATTATACCACCTTTTCTTCTCAGATAAGAGTGAGCAAGGAACACAGAATGTGTCATCTCTTTTGTTTCTCCATAAATACTAACCTGCCCTCCTTTCTAATTATTTGACTTTGCTAGTAGCAGGAAACCTACCCAAAAAAGTATTGGGGATAAGAAACAATAGAGCAAACACGGATGTATCTTACTGAAAATCAAAGCCTACAAGTAGAATAACAATGAAAACCTGTTTTACACCAAGACAAACACAGACGAGGGATGCTACAGGCATTCTTTTTGAACACAGTTTAATGATTTTTTACTTTAAAAAAGATGTGGAGATAGCTCAGTGTTCAGGACACATGCTGAGTAGGTACAGTGACCTGAAGCCAATTCCCGGCACAGCCCAGGTCCCCTAAACTGCAGTTGTGGCTTTGGAGGGACCCCCGAGCAGCACCAGGTGGGCCCTGATGGCATGTAGGACAGCAGTACTAAGCATTACAGCACTGCAGATGCATCATCCAAAAGTCCAGCATATGTCTGAGTACCAGGGTATGGCTCCCCTCCCCCGTGTCCCTTGATGCTTGGAAGCCCCCTTCCAAAGATAATCGTCTAAGATTTGTTGCTCCTATCACTAACTTGTCAACTTATATTTAAAATGAATAATGTGCTAATGTGGAAAACATTTGTTCATGTTATCCACTAGCTTTAAGAGAAACAAACCAAACAAAAACAAATGCTCTGCAGGAATAGGATTAATGATATATACGAGTCATACCATTCCCCTGAAATATCCATAGCAGCAAGCAAAAAAAAAAAAATTCTATTAAACATTATCCTCAAAAAGCACTTAAAGAGAAATTTAGTCATTAAAATTCATCTATAGAAAACATGCACTGAAATCCATTTTTCTGTCATCAGACTGTCCCAAGGCATTTGCTCCATCATTTCTGGCCCAGAAACATTTCAGATGGAAAAATATTAGATTTTTTTTTTTTTTTTTTGGTTTGTTAGAGTTTGTTTTTGGTCCACACCTGTTGGTGCTCAGGGTTTACTGCTGGCTCTGTGTTCAGGGATCAAACCAAGAAGGTTGGAATTTTATCTGAGGGAAGAAACAGAACAGTGGCAGCCCTCAACTCAGGAAAAACTGTCAAAGTAGCAAGAAAGAATGTGCATTTACTCTCTGTGTACAGCTGCGAATTCTTGTCAGCTGTGCCTCATTTCCCGCTCACCTCCGGAGGTCCCATTCCCACAACTAATGAGGCAGAGGGACAGGGATATGTGAGAACACGGCAAGGGGCTCAATGAGAAATGACAGTAGAATGATAGGAAAAGAAACAAATAAGAAACAACCTTGCTTCCTCCTTACCCTAGAAGGATTTTACACTAATTATCTCCACCAGGTGTCTAAAGATACTTTATTAAGCTGCTATATTATTTTATATCTATTATATTGCTCTTCAAGCTGCCATTATTTTCCATTCTAATTTCATTTTTAATCGATATTTATTGGACTTGGTTCTGTAAACAGTTGAAAAGCTTTTCTGAATATAAGTAGGATATAAGGCCTGCATAATAACAAAAGCTATTTATTCAAGTTAGAATATTTCACATTTTCCCATGAGTGAATCTGCAGAAAAACACAGGTACTCAGACCCGTGCCTGGAATCTCCAAACTTGCTTGGAGCGGGAATGGGCGTCCTCCCCCCATCTCCCAAGTTCACCAGTAGCTTGGCAGTCACACCCACAAACAGCCATGATCCAGAGACTCAGAAATAAAGCTCCCAGAAGAGAGCAACACAGTGAATCTGCTGTATAGTCGTATTCTACACATTTAAAATATGGTGGTGGGAAGGTGTGATGGTGGTGGGATTGGTATAATAAAATCAAATTAAAGAAAAAAATATTTCACATTTCTGTTTGTGTGCTTTTTTGAGCCACACCCAGTAGTACTCAAAGATTACTACTGTCTCTGGGCTCAGGGCTCATTCCTGGCGGGCCAGGGGGACCATATGGGGTGTTAGGGATCAAACCGGGGTTAGGTGAGTGCCAAGCAAGCACTGTACCTGCTGTCCTATTTTCTTCGGCCCCAAGGAAATAATTTCCACCAAAACAAAATTGGCCACTGAAAACCTTAGCAGTGGTAGCTTATCTGTAGGCATATATGCTATATCAAAGTGGAAACAGGCCTTTTCTTTTCCTTTTTTTTTTTTTTGGTGGGGGAGCGGGCAAACCCACTGGTTCTCAAACCTTACTCCTACTTCTGTGTTCAGACATCACTCCTGGCAGGGGTTAGGAGGATCTGGGGTGTTGGGGATTGAACCTTAATCAGTCACCTGCAAGGGAAGTGCCCTTCCTGCTGTACAAACTTTGCAGCCCCACAAACAGGCCCTTCCTCAGTTTCCATCCCATCAGATGCTTCTATGATTACAATGCTCATGATTATATTCACTTTCTTGCTTTATTAAAGGAAATATTAGATAATTTGTCTCCGAGAAAAAAAAATATTTTGGTGGTGGTGGTGGGGGTGTTAGGTCACACTGGGCTCTGCATTCAGAAATCTTTCCTGAATGACCTTCAGTCAGCAGCATGGGAGCCAGTGCCCTACCTGCTGTACGATCGCTCCAGCACTGAGAAAATACGCTTATTCGTAAACTATTCATAGCAAAAATGGCCTTTTCCATCCATCCTTTTGAATCCTCCACTTCCCTGATATCCCAGCATGGAAATAGAATAAACGAGGATTAACCACAGAGAAGAAAGCATCACACCTAAGAATGCCACCTCAGTGAGAGCTCTTTCCATGTCAGATTTCAAGTTCTAAGAGTGTAGAATTGAGGACTCAGAGCAAATTTTATACACACATCTAGTAGAGCAATGACTCTTAAAGCAGTCTTTTGTTTAAACACATTTCAGGGACACAAGAGACAGCTCAAAGGGCTGGAGGACATCACTAGGTTCCCATCCCTATCCTCACATCCAAGTATCATCGGGGTGACCCCGGTGGTCCCAAGCACTGAATTGTCATGTATACAGCGGGACAGAATATCACTTGGCGTGGACCCTAAGCACTAGCATTGCTTGGAAATCTCTGTCCAACAAAAAGACAGTGACTTTTAAAAATCATATTCTAGCTCAATTTGGGAAAAGTATCAAACGTCAGAAGAAAATATCTGTAAGAACAGATTTGAGTCATACCCCTAGAAGATGCCATGTACTCATCAAATGCTGAATGCTATTTAGAATTCCTGATTACTGCTATTCAAGTAGGAACTCATGTAAATTGCAAACCTGAACAAAAAGTGAGACCCGTTCTTTATATATTTCATTTACCAAGAAGGCCCCATCCACTCCCAGGCCCCGCAGAGGTGAGGCAATCACTGACTGGAGCTCTTTCCCTCCACAACACCATTCCTTTCATTTTTCTTCTCAACATTTAGCACATTTTGCAACCTTTCATGTAAGTGCTCAGTGCGCGCATCTCTATTTGACTGCAAGCTTGGGAGAAACAGTCGGTGTTTAGCCAATAATTGCTGCATGAACTAAGTGGGAAAATGAGGGTTCATGAATTTCAAGTCAATGACTGCAGCTTCCCACTAGGAATTTACTTGTCTTTGACAATTTCCCAAGCATTTGAAGGGAAAAAGTGTTTTGAGTGTAGCATAAGATCATCAGTCAACAAACTTGGCAGAATAACACAACCGTGAAAAACCTACATTGGGTGTGTAGACATGATGTGTATTTATATAAACTGCAGGCTGCCTAGAGAGAAAATAAAACCCAAAACAAAACAAAGAAAGAAAAAGGATAGGCCTGCTGATTTCCTGGACACCTCTCATTTTTCATTTCAAAATGTTCACCCCCTGCTATCCTGCTATTGCCATGTGCACACATAGCTAAGGGAGTTAGTCACACGAAATGAGAAGTTCTGTATCACTGATGATTCCACCTTAAGTAAGTAATACAGTACGCATTAGCTGAACCCCAAACAACGTCATCAGGGGGTCAGAGCTATAGTACAGCAGGTAAGAAGCTTGCCTTGCATGCAGCTGATCGGGGTTTCATCCCTGGCACCCAATATGGTCTCCTGAGCCCATCAGGAGTAATTCCTGATTACAGAGAGATGAGTAAGGCCTTAATGTCACTGAGTGTGGCACCCAAACACAACAAAACAAAAACAAAGTCACCCAGATAACCTGTTTGGAAAGTTATAGTCACTTTTTTTGGGGGGAGGGACGGTCGGGGCCACTCCCAGTGGTCCCCAAACTTGTTAGTGCTCAGAAGCTACCAGGAGGAGCAGAAGGGTGGGGGACGTGTGGAGCAGAGAGTAGAACCAGGGCTCCACACATGCAAGGCGTGTGTGCTACCAATTGAGCACTTGCCCTCCTTACAGTCACATTTCGTTCTTGTTTTGTTCTACTCAGTCCCTGTACCTGTCTAGGGAAGACACAGAAGAAAAGACGCTCATCTCTAACATACACATCTGACACACTGGAAACGACAGATCTCATGAAAAGGAGACCCTTTGTAGTACACAAATTATGTCACATTGAACAGTTCTGTCACCAGCATATAAAGTTTCCAAATTTTTTCTTTTTTCTTTTTCTTTTTTGCTTTTTGGATCACACCCAGAGACGCTCAGGGGTTACTCCTGGCTCTGTACTCAGGAATTACACCTGGCAGTGCTTGGGGGACCATATGGGATGCTGGGGGTCAAATCTCGGTCAGCCATGTGCAAGGCAAACGCCCTCCCCGCTGTAGTGCCACTCCGGCCCCAAGTTTCTAAATTTTTTTTAGAGAGAGATGGGACCACCTGGCAATGCTCAGGGTTTACTCCTGGCTCCGCACTCAGGGATCAGTCCTGCTGGGCCCCAGGAAACGTATGTAGTGTTGGGGATCAAATGGTGGCCAGCCGTGTGTAAGGCAAATGTCCTACCCACTGTACTATCTCTCTGGTCCCTAAAATTTCTAATTTAGAAAGAAAAGTCTGGGGCTAGGGAGATGGCTCAGAGAGCTGGAGCTCATATTTTGCAGGGAATAGTCCCTGAACATTGCTAGGTGTGCTACTTAATGGACAAGCTGGAAAAAAAGGGGGGGAATAATCGTAAAAATATAAATATACAAAGGGAACAGAGCCTGAAAACTGGTATATTAAACTGAGCTTACCAAGGGTGGAGTGCAGAGGATAAATGGATGGATGGATGGATGGATGGATGGATGGATGGATGGATGGCAACAGGGAGGGAATTGGACAATTTGGTGGAGGGTGCAGTATTGGATCACTGTCTGACACCTTATCAGAAGCCGTGTTGTAATTCATGTTGCTTCAAAAACAAAAATTAAAAAACAAAACAAAATACAATGCTACAAAGTAATTTTATGTAGGTTATTTTTCAGTCCTTAAGCACAGTTGTTCAAACAAAGTCCTCTGTTTATTACTTTATTTTTTCCTATTTTAAAAATATCTTTAGTTGGAAAACCATGATATCACACCAGAGAACTTCAAAGACACATTAGAAACTATTTTGCTTTTCCAACTGCACTTTCTTGAAAGAGCCTCTGGTTGGAAGAGATAACACATCCTGGCTTTGATTCTGGGCCTTTGCAGAGGCTGTGACACGGGTTATGGATTTCTCTTTTTTTACTTTCAGCCACGAGATGTACCTTGTGTAAACACTTGGCAAAGAGAAAGATGCAGTAAAAGATCTGCCGCAGGTTCTTCAGAACATTGACTTGCAAGATACCAACCCACCTGTTTCAGGTAGAAAGTCTAACAGCTCTAGTTTCTTTGATTCATCGCAGAACAGAAATATCTGTTGAGGCACCCTGAAAGGATCAATGATGGTTTATAGGGCTAAAAAAGCATTTTGCAATGTACCGAGATCAAAACAAGCACACTGCTTTGTTCCTTTAAGAAGTGCCTCTTATCAATCCATGCTCTACAATTCAACATTTCAAACGAATCAGCAGAGCTCAAGAGAAAGTTACTTTGATGGTCATCTATTAGGGTCAGAGTATGGTCCTATGGCTTAGTGCCCATCACCAGAAGTCACCACAACCACAATACATTTATAGCAGGGTGAGAAAACAGAATTCTCAAACCAAGACACACATCTTTCCAAGCAATTGGAAGAAATCATAAACTAGAGGAGTTCTTTTGCTTCAAAACTGGTTCATTGTGTACGTCCATGATCCTAGAACTTACTCAAAATCATTCAGAAAGGGGCAAGAAAATTACTGGTGCTTCAAATAAGAAAAGTAAATAAAATAATAAATACCCTCCCCCCCCCCCAAGTAATATTTACACTAGTCTCCTAAAGGAATCTTGCAGCCAGGAACCTTCTGGTTTCAAACTTCCTAGTTAGAGTTTCCACTGGTCTTTCCTTCAGCTATCTCCAAGTTTGCAAGCAACAGAATTCCTTCCTTGCTATATTTTTGCATCCAGAGGTGTGCAGCTGTGAGATTAATCTGCCTTACAGCCAGGGTGCCAGAGCTGGCTCAATTATCTATCATCTATCTCATTTGACCTGTCACAACCATACTCTGAAGAATGCCAACAATCTGCAAGAGAGGAATGGGGAGACATGAATGTTTAGGTTTCTGTCTCTCGGCTGGTCCTACTTTGTTTTTGTTTGTTTGTTTATTTATTTATTTTTAGGCTTTTAGGCCAAACCCAAAAAGTGGCCTGTAGTGCTCAGGGATTACTCCTGGTGGGGCTCAGGAGATCATATGGGGTACTGGGGATTAAATCTGGGTTGCCTTCCTGCAAGGCAAGTACCCCACCTGCGGTGCTATCTCTCCAACCCCTCTGGATCCTACTCTTTGTTTGTTTGTTTTGTGGACTATACCCAGTGGTTCTCAGGGCTTACTCTTGGGAAACTATATGGACCACAGGGGATGGAACCTGGGTTGGTCATGTACAAGGCAAGTGCTTTACTTCACTGGTCTTATTCATTTTTTCTTTTCCTTTTTTTAAAAAAATTTTTGGGTCACACCCAGGAATGCTCAGGGGTTCCTCCTGGCTCTGCACTCAGGAATTATTCCTGGTGGTGCTTGGGGTGACCATATGGAATGGCAGGGATCGAACCTGGGTCAGCTGCATGCAAGGCAAACGTCCTACCCGCCGTACTATCACTCCGGTCCCGCACTGGTCTTATTGTCAACTGACCTGTCAACCCTAGCCCACTCACTTCTTTAAACTTTAGTTTCCTCCTTCAAAATACCTGCACTTTAATTATCTCTAATCTAATATGAGGAAGGAAACTATACAAGATAAAAGTAGAGACTAAACCTAAAAATTCTCTAAAAAAATAAGTCACTTTTAATCTTTATTAGTAATGGTATAGTTTCAAATTAATGGTATCGTCTCAATTATTAAGACGATGAATTAATATATAGTATTATTTTCAGAGGTGATGAAATCGTTTACAGCAAAACCCTAAACTTGGGGGAAAATGTAGATGATAGAGACATAAAATGAGGCAGGATATAGAAACTAAATGCACAAACCATACACCACATTCCTGAAAACTAA
The DNA here is from genome assembly GCF_027595985.1 of Sorex araneus. NCBI lineage: Eukaryota > Metazoa > Chordata > Mammalia > Eulipotyphla > Soricidae > Sorex > Sorex araneus. The sequence continues at coordinate 281,832,146 of NC_073303.1, read as the reverse complement.
CACTTCTGTGCAAGGGAAGTAAAGAAACGTTTATGGCCTTAGAGACTTGTTCATTTAGAGATCCCATACATGTAGGGAGCCATTTTACAAGCCTGGCTCTTATCTTCTAGTCAAGCGGAGGCTTACTTGGGATTCCTGTAACAAGGTCGCCACTGCTGACCTTACTGATCTTATCATTTCGCCATTTGTTTCTCACTAGCCGACGCCCATGCCTGATCTGCATTTTAGTACAGTTCCTATGGGGGTCCAAGCATGCATACTATTCCACCTCCTCCCAGCAGAGAGGTATAAGTATTGTAACTGCAGTAGAATAAACTCTCTCTCTCCCTCCTCCTCCTCCTGGCTCTGCGTCTGTTCATTCGGCTGTGTCCCCTCCTTAGCCCCGCGAAGGGTCCTCCCTGCTGGACAGGACGGGACCCCACACATACAGGTCACAAAGCACAGGTGTAAAAGAAAAGGCCAAGAAAATCTTTCCATATTTGAGGACTAAAAAGGGGAATTGTAAGCTCCTTGAGATGAGGGTCTAACCCTTGCATCCACAGAGCTCCCCAAGATGTCAGGCTCGGAGCAGGGTGCCTCCAACAGGGGAGAGCACTGGATGCTTCTGGGCTAGACATGGAGAGTCTGCAGCGCAAGGGCCAGGGACAAGCACTTTTGAGCGAGTCTCCACCCCGCTAAGTAGTGGGGCGCCAGTCAGCCTTGCCAATATGGACAGGAAGTGCCTCAGTGAACATGGTAATCGGTCAGGACCAGTGTTCCCCCAGTCTCTGGCGCCCCAGGAGGCCCAGACTAGACAGTGTGTGACAGTGTGTGTCAAGTGTGTGTCAAGGGCCGAGAAGCCCAGCAGTGAGATTTCTCACTAACTCTGGCAAGGAGAGCTCAAGAATCCATTGGACGTGACTGCCAGAAACAAAGACACACGGAGTGTTAGAGATGATATGGGGGTGAAGGCATCTGCCTAGCAAGTGGCAGACCCTGGTTTGATCATAGGGTCTCCTGAGCACTGGGAGGGGTGAACCTTGAACACAGAGCCAGGAGGAAATACTGCACACTGCTGGGTGTAGTCCCCAAATGAAACCAAACTCATAAAATAAAGACAAAGAATGTTTTCATGAGTCCCTTTAATGAAAGTGACTCACACAAGTTCTTTACTAATTTTCTAGTATTAAACAGGGAAAAAGCTGACACCTGATATTTTAATGAAGGTATTTCTGAAATAAAATTTCTCTTCAGTCTGAAAATAAACGATTAACCTTTTAGCTTTTGTCCAACAAATAATAGGTGCATTAGAAAGTTTCCCCTCCTACTAGCCTTCCTGCCTCCCTCGATCTGAGACAGACTGTCAGTGGTGGGAGAAAGGGCCCGGGCTTATCTATTACAGAGCCATTGATTTTTTTTAAAAAACAAAGTGTGACTTTTTATCTTTAAAACAACATTGTCAAAATGGTCACAAGAAAGTATCCTGCTCTGGAAGGAAGCCCAGTTCTTAAGTGGCCCCATTATGATCTCAGAGAAATTAAAAAGCAGAAGATAGCTGACATAGACCAGATGGACGGGTAAGGAAAAGGGAAAGAGATGGTGCCAGAAAGTTTGCACAGCAGTCTGCTGAAGCGACCCAAAAACGGTCCAGTTTACAGGCCTGAGAACAGAGGGCTGAAGGCGCTGGCTTTGCATTTGGCCAATTCTGGTTTGATCCCTCGGTACCACACCTGGTCCCCAGGTACCACCAGCAGTGACCCTGAGCACACAGCCAGGAATAAGCGCCTAAGCAGCGCCAGGTAGGGCCTAAGTACCATCCCCAATCCAGTTTAATATAACTCTTCCTGCATTTTGTGGGGTTTTATTTATTTACCAGTTTAACTAGAGTCAAATAGTACTAATGGTTGTGATTCTCATTCATACAAATAAAAGAGACAGAAAGCCATTATCTCAGTCTAAGGGGACTTATCTAATAACCATCTAATTTATAACCTTTCCCTTTAATCCCAATTTCACTGCTGGTACCGTACCCTGAATACAGTCTCCCCTTCATTTGTATTTATCATTGTGCTTCCAAATCTAATGAGCTAAACATGGTATTGATACGTGACGCTCCTGATTACTATAATCTATGGTCATCTAATTTTGAATCATTAAAAAACTTCTCAGTAATGAACTTTGTTTCTTTTCTGGATTCACATTAATTGAGATCACAAAACTTAATTAGTAACTAAATCTATGAAATAACACCCATGTTGTAGAATATCATTGATTTGATATCCTTTCTCCCTTGACACAGAGTTTGGGCTTATCTGGTAATAATCTCTGAACAATTCTAGACTACATTGGTATGTCCTGCTCCCCTTGCCACTAGAAGCTTAGATATATCAGTCACGCCCATCAAGGTGCTCCTGAGTCACTCCCATTCCGTAAATCACTTCTATGCTCCCTTCCCCAACTACTTAATCAGCTTTTCCCCTAATCAGACTCTGTTAATTTGTAAGGTCAGACCTTGCTAGGATAGTGAACTTGTATTGTAAGTTAATATTGCCTTGCTCCTCTCCTCGTATCTTTTGAGTAGTTTACTTTAAAACAATGTCCTTTTTATATGGACAAAGAAAGACAGTTGTTAATATGCTTCGGTAACATGGGATTTAGTTGGCTTCGAATATTACTCACTCCCGGGCATCTGCTTTCTTGACTTAAGCCTCAGCTGCCCTTACTTCCTAGCACCCCAAAAGCAGGGTCCTGATGAGGGACGGGATGGACCCAAAGCAAGTGGTGAGTTATGTGCTACTCTGGCATCGAGATGGGCCTGGCCAAAGTGCCTAATGCTTAACTATATGTTAAGAGCTTGGTCATGGGCATGTCATATCATGATCCAAAAGCAACGACGATACTAGGACCCTGCTAGGGATAAGAAAGACTAATCTGGCCTGAGCACTGTAGTCTGAGATCGAGGTGACCCCAGGAGAGCAATTCAATAAGCTGAATACATTTCTTGCTATGTCCATACAAAATGATTAATATTATGAATGCTTATATGTTAGTTGGACAAGGAGAGGAGAAACACACCCATGCGATTCCGCTCTTAGATGGGTGTCCTGCTGAAAGATTCTGTGCTAGAAGAAGCATCCCCTGAGGGAAAGAACTTTACCCCTATTGATTGTGACCACACCTATGTGTAAGCCCCAACCCCTCATTCTTGGGGATTTAACTAGGCTGAAAGAGTGGGCTGGGGGCCAGTCCCAGGGCCAGTCCCAGGGCCAGTCCCAGGGCCAGTCCCAGGGCCAGACCTGGAGAAGCTAGATCGAGATCCAGATCCAGAGGAGAAGGAGAATGAAATAACATGGGGGAGGAAGATGCAGGAGGAGAATCAGAGGAGAATGGAGATGGGAATGGAATAAACTGCAACTGAGACCAACTAGCCTGGCTCCGTTCCTTCCTTCGCCTGCCTCATCATCACCATCAATCTCCCCGGGGTGGGGGAAGCAGCTGGAGACTACCGAACGCAGACGGTGGGAGAGATAGAGCATCGCTGCCCAGTGCCTGGTGCGGTGCCCCCCTCCCCCTCTTCTTTTTGTGTGTTTACACACCATGTTACTATTCTATTTTGGTTGAATTAATGGTAAGCTATCAGTGGTTCCTAAGGTACCATTTTCCAAAATAATTTAGTAAGTTATTGGAATGTAGTCTATCCAAATTTTCAATCTGAATATTTCACCATTAAATCAAAATATTTTTTAAAACAAAAATATTTGTTAGGGACTACGGTAACATTTAGTTTATAAGAATGTAAATATTTATATGTCTTAGGGGTATAATGTATCTACACCACATCACCACCAAAGGGTCAATCTCTCCACCTCAGTCTACTGAACCCTTTGCATCCTTTTAGCACACTTTCCAACCCCTTTGGAACTGGTTTTGTAGTGAGAGTGTAAGGATCAGTTTTCAGTGGACTCTGTCTGTCTCCTTGCTTGGTTTATATACTGTACAAGTAAGACCACCTGGCATGTCTTTCTGACTTATTTCACATTTCATAAGCTGTCCAGTTTCATGTATGCGTTGACAAAAGGCAAGAGTTCATCTTATTCATTACTGGTGGGAATGCTCTCTGCTACAAGCTCTGCAGAAAACAGTAAGAAGAGTTCTCAATAAACTTAGATTTGAAGAGTTCTCAATAAACTTAGATTCGAACTGCCATATGACTCAGCAATTTCACTTTTGGGCATCGATCCCCAGAACATAAAAACACTCTCTCAAAAGGATATATGCATATCATCATTCACGGCTCCACTCTGTACAATAGTTAAGATACAGAATCAACCTAGGTATCTGACGGCAGATAAATGGATTATGAAGATGTGGTAGATATACACAATGGGATACTATGCAGCTGCAAAGAATGATAAAATGGTGCATTTGCTGCAACAGGATTGGAACCGGAAGATATCATATTGAGTGAAGTAAGTCAGAAGAAGAAAGCCAAACACAGGATGGTCTCACTTATCTGTGGAATATTAAATACTGAATAAGGAAATGTACTGTAGTAAAAGGTGGCTGCTTAGGTAATCCTTGACCTCAGTGTTTAGAGAAGAGACAGAGAAGGAAAGAAATTGAGGTTGGCATTCCAACCAACACTAACTGGTTTGGTCTTTCAAATATAGGCCATTTCCACTGGGTTAAGGTGATAATCAGAATGCTGCTTTGATTTGAATTTTCTTAATAGTTAGTGATGAAGATATTGTCACATACGGACCAACAATCTGTATGTCTTCTTGGGATACTTCAGCGTTTTCCCCCATTTTTTCATTTTTCTCATTGATGAATTTTATATTTTTCACATGCCCTGAATATTGGCCATTTTCTAGATAGATATACGGTGTGCAAATATTTTTTCCCCATTCAGTAGGATGTCATTTTCTTTTTATGAAACATTCTTTCACTGTGCTGTTTTTTTGATGTAGCCTATTTATTTAGTTTTGCTCATTTTCTCTGTGCCAAGAAATTGGAATAAATGAAGACACAATAGAAGTCAAAATCATGTAACTGAATAATCAAAAAGTATCATCTGGGGCTGGAAAGATAGCTCTGTGGTTAGGGACATAAATGTGTATACACACAATATATATATATACATATATATGAGAAAAGTGTATATATATGTATATATACATATATATATGTATATATATATATATATTGCACATGTGAAGCACCAGAGTTTATTTCCTAGCATCATATGGTATCCAGCACTGATGAGTATAGCCCTAGAGATCCCAGAGCACCACCAGATATGGCTTTGGTGGCCCCAAGAACTACCCAACCCTAGTTGCACCTACAACAGTTGGGTCAGTACAACACTGCATCACTGAGCCCTCAGTCCAGCTAGGTTGACTATCACGAGTGGCCCCTGGGTCTCCTGAACACTGCTTGGGGGGCCCCTAAGAATGTCATGAGATTTAGAGACTCCATACAAGAGTTAAGGTGTATATCTTGCACGTGGCTGACCCCAATTTAACCCCTGGCACCATAATGTCCATAAGCATTGCCAGGTGCAGCCATTGGCGTGGTCCAGGTCATCCCCTGGCACTGCAGAGCCTGAGCAGCAACTCATTCTTGCATCTTCAGACACCCCCCCCCACAACAAACCACTGGGTTTGTTGAGGGTTTCCAGCTATCCTAAGCACTGCTTGGAAGGCTCTCCCCTCAATCCCATCCAAAAAGAAATCAGATCTCTGTCAAAATTTTCTTCAGTGTATTTTGTGGTTTCTTTTCAAACCTTTTTGGCTTCTTTTGGCTACACTCAGTGGTGCTAGTGGCCACGTCTAGATAAAAGAGAAGATGTGCCATGGTGATGCTACCGGTATTTCGGTGGAGGTGCCGTGTTTTACAATACTGTCAATGACAGTTTCATGCCTACACTTTTCTCATACTATACCCTGCACCAGAGCTGAAATGTTTTTAAAAAATATCTATGGTGCTCTCTTCCTGTTATCTGCGAACCAATCTCCTATATGTTTCTAAAACATCTCCTACATGTTCCTGCATATAGGAGTCCTTTCCCACCCCACCTTCTTTGGCATTTAATAGTTATGAACATAGAAATGAGATAACCAGAGTTGTGAAAATGTCCAATACATATACAAGCTGAGTTGCATATACTATATAATATATATTGTATATACGATACAATAGTATAGCAGGCAAGGCTTACCTTGTTCAATTCCCCGCACCTTATATGGTATCCCGAGCACTGTCAGGAGTGATCTTTGAGCTCAGAGCAAGGAATAAGCCCTGAGAGGTACTGGGTGTGGCTCCAAAACAACGACAACAAAATGATAAAAATATGTAAGTTCTGAATGAGGCTGGGTAAAATTCTGCTATGTCTTATATATAAAATAGGAAGAAAGGATCTCATGTTTTGATAATCCATAGACCTATGTTTACCATTCATTTCTTAGTTCAAAGTAATAAAGATCAGAAAACAAGTTCCAGAAATTCCAACAATTTCTAAAAGTAGAAACACATTCACTCATCAATCACTTACATAACGACATAAATTTAGATGAATTTAGAGAGAACAGACTATTTATAATGCCACTAGATAGATTTCTTTAATACATTCAAGCAACAGTGGGATTGTGAGATTAAATTTATCCCATTAATATAATCTGTGGAATGTTTACTCAATGTCACTAAATCAAATGTCATGTAAGTTTAATGTGAAAAAGAGCAGATTATTATAGGGAGGGCAGAGGAAGAGAAACAAGGAGCATTAGAAACATTTAAGTATTTCTTTTCTCATCCGCAGCACCTGTTCTTTAAGCTCTAAAAAGTGGTGTTATGTTCTCCCCAGTGAAGTTAAATTAGAACAATGCACAGAGATAGCACGAGAAACAGCTGCAGGCAAGTGAAAGTTAAAGTTAAAATGACTGATGAGGGGCTTTGGTGCTCGTTAGAAGTTTCGCAGTCACATTGTAAAAGTTGATTATGGTCAGGTTCTTTTGCTTTTTAAAAAATATTTGTAGACCTGACTCCATGAATAAGTTCCAAGATTCTAATCATGCACATATTTAGCTCAACTGCTTTTTCTGATACCTAGAAATGGAATAAGAAGCATATGGTGCAAAAAGCAATAGCAAAAGATGGAGCATATGCTTCTTAAAGGTGTTGTGAGAAAAAAATGTGGAATATGAAATTGCCAATTTCATAATGGCAAGTATAAAAACATTTTATAAAAAGGTGGATTTCAATGTACACTAGAATTTTAATTTAGCTATTAGAATGGATAAAATGAGGGAGAATGACTGTGTTAGCAAAGACAAAGAAGGATTTGAACTTGCATACCCTGTTGGCAGAAAAGAAGAAGTACTATAAAAATTTTGCAACTAATTTTTCAGTTTCTTATAATGCTTAACACTTAAAAAACACCTAGTAGTTCTACTCCTGAGTATTCTCCTAGGAAAACCGAAAATTTACTTCTACATAAAGGTTTGTATATGAATCTTTATAGAAAGTGAAATTCAGTAGTGAAATATTGGAAACAACACAAATATGTATAGGGGATACATGTTACTAATAAATGAGAGGAAATACACTACTTTTTTTGGGGGGGGTCACATCCGGGGATGCACAGGGGTTACTCCAGGCTCTGCACTCAGGAATCTCTTCTAGCAGTGCTCAGGGGACCATATGGGATGCTGGGAATCGAACCCAGGTTGACCGACTGCAAGGCAAATGTCCTACCCGCTGGGCTATCGCGCCAGCCCGGAAATACACTACTGATATATACAACAGCATGAATGAAGCTAGGATACATGCAGAGTCAAAAAAACAAGCTTGGAGCTGGAGTGACAGTATAGAGGGGAAGGTGTTTGCCTTGCATGCAGCCAACCCAGGTCCAATCCCCGGCATCCCATATTGTCCCCCAAGCACCACCGGGAGTAATTCCTGTATTTCCTGAGTACAGAGCCAGGAGTAACCCTTTAGAATCAAACTACCACAACCAATCAAGCTTTACAATAATAAAAGAACATGTATTTTATACTTCTGTTCAGGAAAAAAAATCAAGCTAGAAAGATACATCTAAATACAGTGACTGGATAGAATTCCAGGTAAATCCACAGGCATGTCAGAACTTTCAACGTGGGTCAAAGAGGGAGTACAGTGGGGAGGGTGTCTGCCTTGCACATGGCCAGCTCAGGTTCGATCCCTGGCACCCCGTATGGTCGCCAAAGCCCTAAAGTGATCCCTGAGCTCTGTGCCAGGAGTAATCCCTGAGCACCACCAGGTGTGGTTCCAAAACCAACCAAAGAACAACAGTCACTGTGAGTGACAAAGTTATTTATGATTGGCTTTCAGGCATTAAAATGTTTTAATATCAAAAGTTTGTGAAAAAAAAATAGTGCCTCTCAAAGAGGTTGACAGGCACTGCTCTAGATAGGTGTTCGCCAATGTGGGTGATACTTTCCTGGTGCTAGTGAAATGACAACCCATATCATCCCCTGAGCACTGTCAGGAATGATTCCTGAATGCAGAGCCAGGAGTAAGCCCTGAGCATTTCTGGTGTGGTCCCCCTCAAAAAAAAAAAAAACCCAGTTACTGAGAAGACTGGCAGACAATAAATACTTGGAAGTAGCAGTTTTTGGTCACAACCACAATGCTTCACTGCTGTTCACACTGAATAGAAACTGAATTCAAAATTGACTATCAATAGACTATAGACCAAACACGAGGGCCACTCAGTGCCTCTATTGCAAACCACAACACCCACAAGGAGAGAGAGAACAAAAGGGAATGCCATGCCACAGAGGTGGGCTGGGGTGGAAGGGATGGGTGGGAGGGATACTGGGAACATTGGTGGAGGAGAATGGGCACTGGTGGAGGGATGTAAACAAAATACAAACATGAAATTTCATAAGTTCATAACTGTACCTCAAGGTGATTCACTAATAAAAATTAAAAACAAACAAAACCAAAATTGACTATCAGATCTTCACCTGGACCAACCTGATTTTCTGATAATTCGGGGAGGTCCAGAAATGAAAGTTATCAACTTACTAAATCAAACCATCAAGAACCCCCATTAGGTAATGGCCAGGAGTCAAGGAAATGAAGACCTCATGATTAAAAGGCAATCTCATATGAGGTCGTCTCGCTGAATAATCTGTTAGGAATCCTCTCATGAAATTAGATCATTAAAATTGACACCCAAGCAATTGCTGAGAGGGCCCTAGGCAGGCCTCACTCCTCATTAATATAAATTAGATCACTTAGGAGATGTTGTGAGTCTTCCAACCTGATAAAGAGTGTGGACGTTTCCAAAATTTCCCCTGACTTTTCTGGACTCTAGCTGGAGTGACAGGACAGGGCGCAGGGCACTTGCCTTATACACAGCTGACCCAGATTCGATACCCAGAACCATAAATGGTCCCTCAAGTCCCACCAGGAGTGAGCCCTGGGCACAGAAGTAGGAGTAAGCTCTCAGTACAGCGGGATGTGGCCAAAAAACAAAAAAGAAATAAATACCTCCAAATAATAGCTATGAATAAACTATCATTTTATTTCACAACTATCACTGAGAGCAATGTAACTTTTTTTTTTTTTTGCTTTTTGGGTCACACCCGGTGATGCACAGGGGTCACTCCTGGCTCATGCACTCAGGAATTACTCCTGGTGGTGCTTGGGGGACCATATGGGATGCTGGGATTCGAACCCGGGTCGGCCGCGTGCAAGGCAAACGCCCTACCCGCTGTGCTATCACTCCAGCCCCAGCAATGTAACTTTTTCTACTTTATTATTTTTCTTCGCTCTATTTTGTCTACATTATTTTTTACGTGGCCTTTCACTTAATATGTCACCTTCCATTTTATGCTCAAGAATACATGAGGATCTTCATGACAAAAGAGAAGCAAATGTGATCTGAATAACAATTCTAAGGTATTCTTTATTGAAGATAATTTTTCCTTCATGAAATAGACAGGTGATTCTACTTCCTTAAAAGTCAAAGCAAGCTGAAAATCTTTCAGTTGGCTTTTAAAATATGAAGAATAATATTGAAAGATATATGCATGCATATACATATATATACAGAGAGAGAGAAGTTCTATGATTTACCATACTGTTAAGGATGATTTCTCACGTACATAATTCCAATACCACACCCATCACCAGTGTACCCCATCTTCCTTCCCCAAAGACCCCAACGACCTTCCCCTACTTCCCCAACCTCCCAACTCAGTTGTGCTATCCCACCGTGTTGCCTTTTGTCCTTTGTTGCTATCTTACTGGGTGTCTTTAAGTCCCACATATGAGAGAGATGATTCCGAAAAAAAGTATTATTTTTTTAAAAAATCATCACTATCCATTTGGGTGGTATTAATAGTTCCCATCACGTTACACTGCTCTAAAATATGAAGAAGAATGAGTGCTTAGGTAAGAGTGGGATGTTGGTTACGCTGGTGAAGGTCACTGAAATATGCAAGCATGATTGTTCACCAGAGGAAACAGAGAACAGAGATTTTAGCCCTGCCATATTCCAACACTCCTTTATCAGCCTCTCTGATCATCACAGCGCCATTCTATCAGAGGAATTCTAAGCAACTGTAGAATCGGAGCCAAAAGCATCTTTGACATCCCCTAATACAACTAATATATTATAGATTAGGAAAATGAAATCTATGAAGAAGTTATTTGCTCAAGGCTTTAAAGCTTAATAGCAATTAAAGCCAATGCTAGCATTGGGGCAATCTTGGCCTCTTTGCCCTGTTATACACTTCTTTCTATTAAAATTAAGGGTAAAGATGACCTCCAACTATAGAAGGGCATAGAGACTTAAAGAGCGTTCTAATCTGGTAATGAATCTTTTTACAAGTCAGTGGTTTTTTTTTTAAATAAGTGTGAGACATTCACTGTGACTAGGCTGCAGTCATGATGGCTATGGGATATTAATAGTCAAAGGAAGGCTGGAATCTAAGCAACATCTTAGTAGGTGTTCAAAAAGATTAAAAGATTAAAAGTTCAAAAATATTAAAACACACACACATAGGCACTTTATCTATTTGGTCTTAGAACCATCAGATAATCTGAAAATTCCAAGTGATCTCCTAAAAAAGGCTGAACAAGATTGGAATAAAATAATTCCAATTACTAATGTCAACCTAAGTTATGATTCCATCAAAATTTTCATCAATTCTAGGTAAACAAAATACAAGGCTCTCAACCAGTGAATATCTTTTTTAATTAGATATAATAATTTAAAGAATGATTTTTTTTACTTTTTTTTTTTTTTTTGCTTTTTGAGTCACACCAGGCGATGCACAGGGGTTACTCCTGTCTCTGCACTCAGGAATTACTCCTGGCGGTGCTCAGGGGACCATATGGGATGCTGGGAATCGAACCCAGGTCGGCCGCGTGCAAGGCAAACGCCCTACCCACTGTGCTCCAGCCCCTAAAGAATGATTTTAATCATTTAAAACATTCTAGTAGGTAAAAAGCATTATTGATCAGAGTAACTCCTAAGTTTCTGAAAAGAGTAGAAAGGCTGTTATTGCCATATTAAATATGGAATCAATATTTAAGACAAACTTTTTTGTTTGTTTTTTGGTTTTGGGGCTATACCCAGCGATGGTCAGGGTAGTTACACCTGGCACTGCACTCAGGAATTATTCCTGGCAGTGCTTGGGGGACCACATGGAATGCTGGGGATTGGAGCTGGGTTGGTCACATGCAAGGTAAGCACCCTATTTGCTGTACTATTTCTCCAGCCCCAAGATGACATTTTTTTTTCTTTTTGGGTTACACCCAAAAAGCACAGGGGTTACTCCTGGCTCTGCACTCAGGAATTACTCCTGGCGGTGCTCAGGGGACCATATGGGATGCTGGGAATTGAACCCAGGTCGGCCGCGTGCAAGGCAAACACCCGCCCCACCCGCTGTGCTATCACTCCAGCCCCCAAGATGACATATTTTTATCTTAAGAACTCATATGCTATAAGTGAATGTTAAAAGGAGAGATAACCTTCCTTTAAAAAAAAGTGATATTCTTAGGAATTATTTATTAAAGATTAAAAAAAAACAGGTCCACTTTTAGTCCTCATTTATTTATTTATTAGTTTTTTTACACCTGGCAGTATTCAGAACTTCCTCCTGGCTCTGAACTCTGATATCACACCTAGATGCTGGGGATCAAACTTGGGTCAGCTGTGTGCAAGGCACGTGCCCTATTGCTCTGGCCCCAATTCAGTTTTAAACTTTATTAGTTAAATATGATCAACAGTTTTAAAAGGAAACAACTGGGTGGCAAATAAGAAAATATACTTTTCAAGGTCAGGGATATAGCTCAACAAATAGATTTTCTGCAATACACGTGTAAGGCCCTGGGTTAAATCTTCAACACCTAAAGAATGATTTGGGGGGGGGGTCTGTATTTAACTCAGTGGTATAGTACATGCCTCTCTTGTGTGACATCCTGGTTAAAATACTGGGTACTACCCCGACACCCTACCCCTCTCCCCCCAAAATAAAACCCCACCCAACATCCAAAGAAGATCAATGAGACTGCTCAAAGGGCTGAAGTGTGTGTCATGAGGTCCAGGGTTTTTTTGTTTTTTGCTTTTTGGGTCACACCTGGCATTGCACAGGGGTTACTCCTGGCTCTGCACTCAGGAATCACTCCTGGCGGTGCTTGGGGGACCATATGGGATGCTGGGAATCGAACCCGGGTTGGTCGAGTGCAAGGCAAATGCTACCCGCTGTGCTATCGCTCCAGCCCCGAGGTTCCAGTTTTAATTCCTGTAACCAGCTTGGTCCCCAGGCAGTGCAGCTCTGCTGGTCTGAACACTGAGCCTTCTGCCAGGCTGAGCATCACAAGGTGGCATCAGAATCCCCTGAGCACTGCTTGGGAACCCCCACAAAAAAAATTGTTTTTTTTTAAAAAAAGGTGTGCAGATAAATTTATTTATAAAATAAACAGTAATCTTTAAGTTTTTTCAACCTCTCAAACTCTAATAAGTAAAAACAAATAAAAAGAAATTAAAGATAAAGACTTTACCCCTGTCCTACTATTTAAACTCTTTGCAAGTCACTCAAAGTAAAAAAAAAATCCTAAGAAATAAATTGGGGAACAGTATTTTAAAATGCATTTTCCCTCAAACATCAATTTAACCAACGTCACGGAACACCAATAATGTACAGGTCTCCTGCCAAACGCTTCATGGGAGCAGTTCCTGAAGGAGCTATCACTCTAGTTCTTGGCTATGCAAAAAGAAAAATAAGCACAATGCACAACCTAGGGTGTGGGGGGAGAAGGCAACCGAGGCAGCTCAATGAAACATTGGACAGGATGTTTAAGGCAGATAAGATTTTTAAAGTTAGAGATGCTAATAAACAGTAAAGTGGAACAAGTGAAAAACCTTGGGGTTTGGGGGAGCTGGAGTGAAGTACAGCAGGTGGGGCACTTGCCTTGCACGTGGCCAACCCACATATGATCAGCACAACATATGATCCTCTGAGCCTTGCCAGGAGTAATCAATCCCTGACTGCAGAGCCAGTAAACCCCGAGCACCACTAACATCTCTCATTCTCTTCCTCCAGCCCACCCCCTCCTCCTTTCACCCTTACCCATCTCTACATAAACGGATATTGAAGGTTTGGGACAAAACTTTTGATGACCCAATTTAGATAACAAAGTGATCAAGTGACCCAAATGAAACAAATCACTCTCAGAAATTTCTCAAAAATGTAATGAATGTAAAACTTTAAGACAGAGAATGAGCAAATGCAATTCCTATTGTATCCGTCACCCAACATGTCTGAAGGTTTAGTGATGACACAAATGAAAGCAATGGGAGAAAATCAGTCCTGCATAACTCAGGCAGACCCTCCAGCTTGAGTGTTCAAAGCCTTTCCCGCTAACTAACCAATGTGAAGGGAAAATCAGAGTTGCATTGTGCACCCGAAGTTATGTTATTAAGCCATACTGTAAAAGTAACACCAAAGGTCGGTGGTTGGGAGTTTGCCACATGTGTGTGTGGGGAAGGCAGTTAGGATAGAGAAGGGACCAGTGTGACACTAACAGTTGGAAATGATCATTCTGGACAAGAACCCAGTGTTCAAAGTAGGTAAAGGGATATACATGAAAACCCTTCACTCTCTCAGCATCTGTATTGCAAACCATAATGCCCAAAAGGAAAGAGAGGAGGAGGAGGAGAGAGAGAGGGGAGGAGAGGGAGAGAAAGAGGAGAGAAAATGAGAGAATGAGAGAAAAAGGGTGAGAGAGAGGATGAGGGAAAGGAAGAGAAAGTGCCTGCCACAGAAGCAAAGACGGGGAAATGGGACATTGGTGGTGAGAAATGTGCACTGGTGAAGGGACAGGTATTAGAACATTATATGACTAAAACCAAAACTTAGTAACTGTGTATCTCACTGTGATTCAATTAAAATTTTGTTTTAAGTAACGTAAGAGGAAAGAAAGGTAGCAAAGCTAGGAGAGCTAGGATGTCGTAGAGAAAGCAAGAGCAATGAAAGGTATAGGAAAGTAAGCCTGGAGAAAGAGTATAGCAAAAGGAAATAAAAACAGGTAACAACAAGTTGACATGTTTTTATGAAAGAACTTAAAATATCACAGGAATCTAGAGTTTCAAAATAATTGGATAAATAAACTGACAATGATGCCTAATCATGAAAATACAAATGCCACTAAAGACAGTTCATTTTTTTTTTTTTTTGCTTTTTTGTGTTACACCTGGGGATACTCAGGGGTTACTCCTGTCTCTGCACTCAGGAATTACCCTTGGCGGTGCTCAGGGGACCAAATGGGATGCTGGGAATCGAACCCGGGTTGGACGCATGCAAGGCAAATGCTCTACCGCTGTGCTATCACTCCAGCCCCCAACAGTTCATTTTTTATGCAAAACAAAAAAAAAGTATACTAGCAAAATGAGCAAAACTAACGTGCTTTGACATTGCTGATGTCATTGCTCTATGAGACTCCCCATCTGCTATACTAACAAATAGTCAGCTGGGAGTGTGGGAATTAGATACTGACTGACTCTGCTCGGCCCCTGGTTTGTAACCTCTGGCAAAGTCCTTCATCTTTCAAGACCTTTGTTTCTTATGCTTGACAAATAAAGTGACACACCTATAATGGATTCTTTTTTAAAATTTAATTTTATTTTTATAAAGTGGTTCACAATAATTGATGACATTTAATATTCAAACACCCATCCCACCACCATTACATCTTCCCACCACTATATTTCAAATGTTTCCATTCTGAATCCCAAACCCTGCCCCCAAAGCAGAACTGAAAGAATTTGTTCTGTATTGTTTGTTATAAATAATCCACTAAAAATGATCCAAAAAGTGTTTCTTAGAGGAAAGCGTGTGGAGATTATTGTATTTCACCCAGGAGCCATTAAGCCCTTCTATAAGAGATTAGTAACATGTTGCATATATACATGTGTATATATATATAAATATTTCCCCCTAAGATTGGTTGCCTTCTAATATAATGGATTCTTATTTTCTAAATTTAGTCTATTACTTCCCAAGCTTCTTTTTGGACATACATGCGAGAAACTTCAAACATAAACCATTTCCCCTTATAGGATATAGCAAAATTTGCTAATAAGGGGGCTTTGGTAATGGGTATTGGAAAAGACGCTGTCTGGAGCCCAAACCAACCCAAAGGCATGACGACCTTTGCAATACAGGATCAATTGAAATGCCCAGGAAATCTTCAAGATGCAGAATTCCAGGGCCAGAGCATCAGCTGGGCGCCCTTGGGAGGAATGGCTCTAACTTGCAAGAAGGAAGACCAGGCTACAAATACAGAAGACTATCAGTAGCGGACCCTCTGCGGCGCTTAAAGACTTTGACTCCAAAGATGTAACACATTCGGGCATCCAGCGCAGCACCCGAGAGCAATGCATTGGGACACCAAACTGGGCTACAACTCGGTGCTGCTGGGGGTGGATTTTTTTTTCCCCCCCACCCTGTCTTCCTGCATGGAAAGCGGCGGGCTGGCGGCACCATGTGGCAGGCGCCATCTTCTGATTCCAGACCCACAGGTATTCGGATTTTACTTTGGGGGCTCCCAGGAACTCATGGGAAGGGGGCGTAACCAGCACGTCCTCGGCCCAGATAAACCCGGAGCCGCTGAGTGCGAATCGGACCCTCTGCGCCTAAAGAATTTGAATTCAGAGACTTCTTACAGCAATGCACTGGGACTGTGAGCTGGGCTATGTAATTTCTGGCAGAATTCTCCCTGGACTTTATACAGAAATCCAAAACCGCGCGGATGCAGCAGCGTCCGCGCGACTTAACATTTATAATTGTCAGCAATGAGAATTGGTTCCATTTGAACAGGTCTGACTTGGGGGGGAAACTCCAAATAATAACAGTAAGTTTTTGTTGAAAATATTGAAGGTTTTTAATGTAGCAGTCACCTCTGGACTGTGAACTAAGCAAAAGCCCCACGCTGGCCGACGTGGCGTGGCGTACACCATACTATGAGGCGCAGGAAGGAGGATGAGGGGGAAAAAGAAAAAAAAAAAAAGGGGAAAAGGAAAAAGAGAAAAAAAAAAGAGAGAGAGAGAGAGTTATGTCAACTATAGTGAGTTTTGTGTTGAATTATGGAATGTAATCAAGGTAAAGAAAAAATGAAATGAAATTCATTAGTTATACAGTAGGGGGTAGGGGGTGGGGGCGGGGGGTATACTGGGGTTTCTGGTGGTGGAATATGGGCACTGGTGAAGGGATGGGTGTTTGAATATTGTATAACTGACATATAAACCTGAGAACTTTGTAACTTTCCACATGGTGATTTAATAAAAATTAAAAAAAAAAAAAAAAAGAAATCACAGAAGACTATCAGTAATTCCAAGTTTCCTGCCTTGACTTTACCCTAGCAACAGACTTTGGGTTTGGTAGTACTACGTGAAAACTAACTTTATAGAGGCAAAGGCACACATTTCGCCATGCTTGGGGTAGCCTGCATCTCTGCCCAAGATGGCCTTTTTTTTTCCTTACGGTGTATATTCTTCATCTTGGAATTTGTCCCCAGCTCTACTTGAGACATGTACTTGGCTCTCTCCAAACTGGAGAAGCCCACATTAACTCTTGGCAACTCTCTCTTCCCTCATAGTCCCCAAACAAGCTTATCTTACTTTGCTATTCTCCTTCCTGAAATTATTTTCTGCAAGAGTATGTGACGAATTGGAGAAGAAAAAGAACCTTCTCCAAAAAGAAGCCAGATGTGTTGGAACAGTATATGACTGAAACCCAACCATGAACAACTTTTGAACTGTGTGTCTCACTGTGATTCAATTCAAAAAAAAAAAAAAAAAAGAACCTGGCCAGAGTATCAGACTGGTTATCCTTTTCCTGAAAAGAGAAATTCCTCACTCCAGCCTGAAGCCTGAATTACAGTTCCCCAAGAGATCCTTGGGTGATACGGATGAATTCCCAGGCCATGTAGATCAAGTGGGACTCAGGTGCAGTTTGATATCTGCTGCACGGAGCTGGTGAGACACAAGATCTCTGTTGTATAGGGGCTCACAGCAGGTCTTATCAGTCAATTCTAACTCCCAGGCACTTTCTGGATGATGAAGGTGGGTAATGAGAGAAGCAGCTGGCTCTCCATCTCGAGTTGCCACCTCTCTGCTCCAAGCTTCACATAAGTTACTGGAGCAATATGAAAACCTAAGATGCATACTGACCAGATAAGTCAAACGCCACAAAACCAATAAAATGTTGAACACTTACATTGCACTTTGGTTTTTCCCAGTAAAGTTTTGTTTCCCAATGCCTTGAAACTAACTACATTACAAGATTTGCAATGAAAACAGAAAACAGTCGTCTAAATCCTTTGGGCAATGCTGGAGATATTGAAACAGAATTTCAGCTTACTGTTTGTAAAGGTCCTAAAAATATTTAGATTATTTAAGGGCCTTCATGATTTTATTAGAAAACTTATAAAAGCAGGAAAAATGGCCTCCAAGTATACTATACTGTCTTCACAACCATAAGAGGTAAAGGTGATTTATAAAATCATAGGATTGAAGCTGTACTTTGAGACCAATGACAAATCTTTTAAAATACGGGGGACAGGGAATGATCTTGGGGCAACTCTGCAAACGAAAACAGCTTCAATTACTTTTATTCATATTTTGACATCTGGAGTCTGGTGTGTGGAAGCAGGAAATGACAGATGAGACAGAACAGGAAATGTTATTTGGTTCATATCCCAGGGATATTATTTAACAAAACCGCTGAGTAGGCTATTTCATAACCTCAGCTGGATGAATGGCATTCACTATACGGTACTTATAATGCTCTCAGAAATAGCTCAGGAGGTATAGATTTAGGCAACTTACACATATTTCTTTAAGTATCTCCCTATATTGCGTCCTTGCCTTCTATATAAGAGAAAATCTTATCTGTCATAAAAAGACAGATGTCATCATTTCCGGTGGGAAGGATAGAGATTTTGATGATGAGAGGGAAGCAAGTTCAGTATATTGTGAGGCGCTAGGGCAGTACCCACTGTCTTTAATAATTCTAGTACTAATAGTACTCTAGTACTAGCTAATACTACCCATTGGACTAACTCACCAGATCCAAACAGATTTTAAAAAGAAACAGTTATACAAGGGCTGAAGCGATAGTAAAGTGAGTAAGGTATTGCCTTGCATGCAGTCCACCTTGGTTCCATCCCTGACAACACTTATTACCCGTGCACCATCAGGAGTGACCCCAGAGCACAGACAGGAGTAAGCCCTGAATACTGCTGTGTAAGACTCATAAACCCAAACAGTAAAAAGAATATATATATAAATAAATGTTAAACATTCCCAAGGGAGAGATACAAATGGCCAAAAGGCACATGAAAAAGTGCTCTAAATCACTAATCATCAGGGAGATGCAGATCAAAACAACCATGAGATATCACCTCATACCACAGAGACTGGCACACATCCAAAAGAACAAAAGCAACTGCTGTTGGAGAGGATGTGGGGAGAAAGGGACCCTTCTACACTGCTGGTGGGAATGCCGACTGGTACAGCTCTTTTAGAAAACAATATGGACGCTTCTCAAAAAATTAGAAATTGAGCTCCCATTTGACCCAGCAATACTACTGCTGGGAATATACCCCGGAGAAGCAAAAAAGCATAGTCGAAATGACATCTGCACTTATATATTCATCGCAGCACTGTTTACAATAGCCAGAATCTGGAAAAAACCCAAGTGCCTAGAACACATGACTAGTTAAAGAAACTCTGGTATATCTACACAATGGAATACTATGCAGCTGTTGGAAAAAGTGAAGTCATGAACTTTGCATATAAGTGGATCAACATGGAAAGTATCATGCTAAGTGAAATGAGTCAGAAAGAGAGAGACAGACATAGAAAGATTGCACTCATCTGTGGAATATAAAATAACAGAGTAGGAGACTAATATCCAAGAACAGTAGAAATAAGTACCAGGAGATTGGCTCCATGGCTTGGAAGCTGGTCTCACCTGCTGGGGAAAAAGGCAGCTCAGATAGAGAAGGGAACACTAAGTAAAATGTGGTTGGAGATCCCACTCGGGAAGGGAGATGCGTGCTGAAAGTAGACTAGAGACTGAATACAATGGCTACTCAATACCCCTATTGCAAACCACAACACCCAATTGGAGAGAGAGATCAAAAGGGAATACCCTGGCCACAGAGGCAGGGTGGGGTGGGGGGGAGATGGGATTGGGGGGTGGGAGGGATACTGGGTTTATTGGTGGTGGAGAATGGGCACTGGTGGAGGGATGGGTTTTCGAACATTGTATGAGGGAAAAACAAGCTTGAAAATGTGTAAATCTGTATCTGTATCCTCATGGCGACTCACTAATTAAAGAATTAAAAAATTAAAAAAAAAAAAGCCCTGAGCCGGGTGTGCCCCCTCACCCTAAAAACAAAAAACAAAAAAACCCAGTAATCTCTATAATGAGACACATATGTTATTTCAAATAATAATTCAACAACAAAATAATAAAACACAATTGTGATGATAAAAAATAAATGTTAAACAGTCAAAAGATTAATGATTTCTAATGCAATGTTTATATCTATTATCAATGAACCTTAGAAACCTAATTATTAATTGCAATCCTCTCCCCCCAATTTCAGAGTTTACATGTAGTAGAAGGGTGAATTTTCCTTCTCTAATCTCTTAAAAATGCTAGGAATCTGAAAAAAAATGCAAAAAAAAAGTAGAATCAGTTGCAGAAGAGTCCTTTGATAATTTTGCATTTAAAAAATTTAAATTTCAAAATATCAAACTCCAATATATAGGTGACTTTGGGGGTCTGGGCACACCCAGTGGCACTCAGGACTTACTCCTGACTTTATACTCAGGGATCACTTTGGTGGTGCTTGTGGAATGTGTGTGCCAGAGATCGAACTCAGACCAGTGGTATGCAATACCTTATCCATTGTTTTGCTTTTTTAACATGGAGCAGAACTTTTCTTTTTTCTCTTAAACTTTCTAAAATTTAGTTTTATTTATTTACTGGGGTCGGGGAGCTTGTGTCACACTTGGCTGTGCTCAGGGCTTATCCTGGCTCTGCACTCAGGGATCACTCCTGGCAATGCTTGAGAGAACGCATGTGGTGACAGGGATGGAACTCAGGTAAGATGCATGCAAGGCAAGTGACCTACCCATAGGACTATCTCTCAGGCTGCCATAGTAGCCAGGCTTTTAAGAATTTCCAGAAGAGCTAAACTGTATTCAATATAAGATTTGCTTGGAAATGGTGTAACAAGTGAGTATTACATGCCATCTTAGATTTTAAAGTCTCCATTAGCACTACTAAAAGTACTTATAGTAATTTTAGTAATTTTATATAGTAATTTTAACTCTTGGGTTCCTCATCACAAAAGAACACAAAGTTAAAACAGTTGCTTAATTACTGAGTGCAGAAATAAGGCTCCCTACTATTTCTTAAATGTCTTTCCTTCTCCCCCCGCCCCGCGCCGCCCCCATCTCTCTACCTTTCCTTTTGCTCTACATGAAATACAAAGTCTTTGAACATCAATCTAATTCATGTTAGTTTACTTACCTAAATGCCTGCTCCTCCATAAAACCTTCCTAGATTGTCCACAATAGTTGATTTCTGCTTCCTTAATATCCCCAACCACTATCTATACCTCTTAAAACAATAAATTACAAACGGCAGAGCTAAGATTCACAACAGGCCCTTATCTCTTCCATTGCCGTAGGTCTTAGAAAGAAGCCAATGGCCCTAAGGCAAAAGCAACAACAAAACATCACAGGTTCCTTATTAGAAACAGTGGACATAAATCAAAATTACACTCTTCTGTCCTAACTCACAGCCTGGCATCCAACTCAATGTTTTAACTACCTTCTTCTTTGAGACCTTTATTTATCTAACATACATTGTGGGGGGGAAATACTGAAGAGAGATGTGACTGCTTTTGAAAAATGGGAAGCTATAGGTGAAACCAAGATTGGATTCTAACTGCAGGACTCTGCAGATCATTTGATGTTCTGGTATGCTTCATTATACACAGCTTCTGTATATTTAAAATTTTTTATTTTTTATTTTTGGGCCGTTCCCTGCAGTGTTCAGGGCCAATTCCTGGTAGGGGACCACACAGTGCTGAGGCTCCAACCCAGTGCTCCTATGCAAGCATGCATTCCCACCCACTGAGCCATCTAGCTGGTCCCAGTGCATTTCATATTCTAGAAGACAGGATGTAATCATCTATTTTTGTTATATATCATGGAACCAAACTATCCTTCATAAATTTCATCTAATTCAATATAGCAGTACAACACAGCAAGTTTGCTTTAATGCATTATTTTCAAAAAAGAGCAAATTCACTTCAAATCATTTAATAAAGTAGATTTTTAATAAGAAACCACATAACCAAGTGCTATGGAATTTAAAACTAACAACATCCTACTTTGTATGAACTGATTCAGTACTACCCACACAATGTCTGACATTTACTGAGGGAGTCACATGAAGGCAGAATATTTTTCACTAATGATTGATAGAGTTCTCTATAATTAGTTTCGATTTGAACATTTCACCTATTCTTTCCTATCTCTGAATTAACCAATGACATGGTATGAATTTGGTATTAAAGAAAAAAAAATGGGGGACATAGCATAAATGGCCATGTAGGATATCATTGGTTTGTCCTTTCTCCCTTGCTACAGAAAAATTAGTTTCTCGGGTTACACCCATCACAGTGCTCCTGAGGCACTTTCATTCCACTGTGTTTATCTGTAATCTCCTTTCTATGCTCTCTTCCCCAATCGGTCTATCACCTTTCCCCCCCCCTAATCAGACTCTGTTAATTTGTAAGGTCAGATTCCTCAGAAATCTATGATTTTATATATGAGTAAAATATTGCCTTTCTCTTTTCTTTTTGTCTTTTGAATAGTTTAGTTTAAAGCAATGTCCTTTTTGTATAGACAAAGGAAGAAAGTTAATAATATGCTTTTGTAATTTGGGATTTAATTGGCTTTGAATGTTATTCCTTCCCAGGCATCTGCTTCCTCAACTTAAGCCTCAGTTATCCTTAGTTCCTAGCACCCCAAAAGCAGGGTCCTGACGAGGGACTGAATGGACCCAGGGCAAGCTGTGAGCTACCCTAGCATCAAAATGGGCCAGGCCAAAGCGTCACGATACTCAACTATAAGTTGAGAGCATGGTCGTGGACAAATACTGTCATGATCCAAAAGTAACGATGAGATTAGGACCCTGCTAGGGACAGGAAAGACTAATCTGGCCTGAACACTGTAGTCTGAAATTGAGATGGCCCCAGGAGAACAATTCTATAAACTTAATGTATCTCTTACTGTATCCATAGAAAATGATTAATATTATGAAAGTTTATATGTTTGTTGGACTAAGGAAAGAAGAAACACATCCATAGTTGGAATTTCAGTCTTGGGAGAGTGGTCCTGCTGAATGAGTATCTGTTCTAGAAGAAACTTCCCCTGAGAGAAAGACTTTACCCCTATTGATTGTGACCACACCTATGTGTAAGCACCAACCCCTCATGCTTTGGGAATTAACTAGGCTGTAAGAGTGGGCTGGGGGATCCAGGGCCAGAGAAGGAGAATGAGAGAGGCAGAAGGAGACTGATGACAGACTGAGAATGAGAATGAAGTAGCATGGGGGAGGGAGAAGCAGGAAGAGAATCAGAGGAGAATGGAGATGGGAATGGAATAAACTGCAGCTGACACCAACCAGCCTGGCCCTTGTTCTTTCCTTCACCTGCCCATTGCCATTGACCTGTCTGAGGTGGGGGAAGTGGTGTGACACTACCAAACATGGGCGGCGGGAAAGATAGAGCACCGATGCCCTTTTGTGATTACACATGGCCAGGCTAAGAATCTGGCCATTTGGTGAATGAAACAAATAATAAGACTTAAATTTTCTTAGACAAAATTATGAGTGGAGGGGAGAAGGCAGATGGAATAGAGAAGGGATCACTAAGAAAATGATGGCTGAAGGAATCAGTCAGGATGGGAGATGTGTGCCGAAGGTAGATATGGACCAAACATAATGACCTCTCAGTGTCTGTGTTGCAAGCCAAAATGCCCAAAAGTAGAGAGAGAGTATGGGGAATATTGTCTGCCATGGAGGCAGGGGGAGGGTGGGAAAGGGGGGCATACCAGGGATATTGGTGGTGGGGAATGTGCACTGGTGGACGGATGGGTATTTGATCATTGTGTGACTGTAACCCAAACATGAAAGCTTGTAACTATCTCACAATGATTCAATAAAATTTTTTTTTAAAAAGGAAGAAAATCAGACTCTTCTCCCAAAGTGTTATTTTTGGCCTATTTTCAATTACTTAAAACACTAAAATAGGGACCAGAGTGATAGTACAGTGGGTAAGGTGCTTGCCTTGCATGAGGCTTACCCACGCTTGATTCCCAGACCCCATATGGTCCCCCAAGACCTGCCAGGAGTGATCCCTGAGCACACAGCCAGGACTCAACCGTGAAAACCACCGGGTGTGGCCCCAAACAAAAAAACTTCAGCTAAATTTGATCACTGATGATCTTTAAAGAGGGCAATTTGGTGACCTAGCTATACCAGTAAGAGGAAAACTTTTCATTTATTCATGTTTATGTTTGTAGGGAGTATAATTTATTCAATCACTGTGAGATACACATCACTGTTCATAATTTTCAGTTGTCCATGTTTGAGCACCCATCCCTTCCCAGTGTCCACTTCCCTCCACCAGTGTCCCAGTGTCCCTTCCACAGCCCTCCCACAGGCCCCCCGCCCCCACCTCAGCCTACCTCTTTGGAAGACACATTTTTCTCTTTTCCTTCGAGGCATTGTGATTTTCAATACTGTTACTGAGAGGGTATCATCTATATCACTTTCCCTCCTTTCAGCACTCAGTTCTTGTCCAGAGTGATCACTTCCAACTATCATGAGATACATTCATTTACCTGAGATGTATTCATGAGATATATTACACACCACTAACTGTGAACGTGACTTTATTTGAAATTTTTTGTAGACATTTTAAATTAAGAAAAGGTAATAATAGGCTAGGGTAAACTCTAGTCCAATGGTAATATCCTTAGAAAAGAAAATATTTTCGTATATAGGCATAGAGGGAAACACAGAGAGATATTTTATGAATACAGAGATGAAATTGGAATGGTATAGTCACAAAACACCGAAGGGTATGGGATAAATTTTTATATCTTCCACTTGATTATGTTATAAACCGAAAACTTCTAAAAAACTAATAAAAATTCAAAGAAAGTAAAGGAAAAGTTCTGTCCTTTTCATGTTATAGTTTAATGAGCATACTGAATTCAAGAATAAAATTAACATATTTTCCCTATAATGCTTCTTGTTTTGTCATTTATGTTTTAACGGATTTTTTTGGGTGCCTGGAAACGTATCTAGAGAATCCAGAAATCAGTTCCTATCCTTTAGGACTATGTTTCTCAACTCAGACGAGGCTCCAAGATATTCCAAGTGACCACAGGTGAAAATCACATAAGTGTGAGGGGGCAACAAGTAGGACAGTAGAAAACAGAAGAAAATAAGGTCATAGGGGCATAGTTGGAAAAAGGTTGAGAAAACTGCTTCTGGGTGAAGTTTAATGATGGCTAGCAAGTGACTGCAGGTGTGTGTGAGAGAGATTACATTAATTTCTAGTGAAAGCATTATTCCTCTTATCTTGAGGCACTAAGATTAAGGTCAAGTGTTTAAGTGCTATTCAACCATGAATATGAGGCAAATGATATTTCTCCTCCCTAACATATTAAAAGATTAATGATACAGAATATATATCAATTACTTGGGAAGCATCTTGGGAGATAAGATGAAAATTACAAGAGAGCAAGGTCATTGGATATGTACCATGGAATAATAACCCTATCAAGAGTTCTGAGAAGGAGGGTGAAATATTTTTTAAGACTAGAGGGAAGAGCTGAAATAGGAGTAGATCCTTGGGCTAGAGAGACAGCTCAGTATTCTGAGTGCATGTAGGAGGTATGGGTTCGATCTCCCACCATTGCATGGTCTCCTGAGCCAAGAGGGGCTCCTGTGTACCACCAGGTGTGGCCCCAAAACAAAAACAAGGAGGATTCTGAAATCACAAAAAGTCTAGTGTTAAGAGAATGGAAACTGGAGATGAACAGGTTAAGTTGAAGAAGTTTATCATCTTTAAGAAAGAAAAAGAGTGTTTTAAAAAAATTATTCAGAAATGTTACTCATCAAGAGCAGAATTACATACGAATCAGGGTTGACACACTTCCTTACACTGTCCTCTCTCCTAACCTTGTGTTCTTCTGTTACTGTTGAGTCAGAAAAAGAAATTTATAATTCCATCTCCAGAAATTAGCAGATCAATTCAGTCACTATTCATCAAGGGAGAGAGAGAGAGAGGTGGGGGTATGGGGGAGAGAGAACATTTCAAAGAAAGTGTCCTTTCTAGGAACGAGGCTCTCTTAAAAGTTAAAGAAGAACAAAAATAAAAGACATTATATAATATGTATCCATATTCAAAGGACTACTGTCCTATCCCATAGAAAAAATTTATTCCCTATTATTTATGCAATCCTATGCTTCAAAACAGAAGAACATTACCTTAGAGAGATATGTTTTAATGCTTCTGAAAAACTGGGGAAAAAATAACAAGCTACTCCTTATATTGGCTCACATGCACCAAGCATTTAAAAATTATCATAAAGTCAAACAAAGAACTATTGTCCCATGAAACACACAAGTATCATTATATTCCAGCTCCTATTATCATTACATTTGAAGAGCTGAATGTGTATCATTGATTGAAAGGCAACAAAGGAGAGAACGCTTTTAATTTGATTGGGGAGAAAAATATGACATAATTATTTTACTTCTGAACAAAACATAAAAATCTACTTGATTGGGCTGACACTAAGTTACTGGACATGAAATTATTGGCAGATTTTGAAGACGTCTGCAGCAGAGGACAAAGATCTCTCTTTCTTTCTCTCTCTCTCTTTCTCTCCCCTCCCCACCTTCTTTCTTTTTCCTGTGAGTATATCCTCCAGTGCTCAGAGATCTGGGCACCACTCCTGTACTCAGCCAACTGGCACACAAGTTGAATGGTAGGACCTTCGGAAATGAAATTGTTAGCTAGGGCAAGGCAATGCAAGAGAGTACAAGGCTCACCCCAGAGGTGCTCAGGAATCTCTAGGGCTACACTTGCTGACAGGGTGGCATGTGGTGCAGGGGTTCAAACTTGGTCCTTCTGCATGATTTTGACCACTGAATTATCTGCCCAGGCCAAGGACATGAAAATATAAGAAAAAAAATCTTACTCTGCATGTGCTAGTAGTATTTGATAAAGATGCCACATGCATTTAAATAAATAATACCTGTTTTTAGAAAAAAAATACCCTATGGAATGCCACTTCCCCAATAATTGTGAACTGGTAGAACACAGATCTGGGAATAGCACATAGAATAGAATAGGTTGGATTGCTATGAACTTGTTAACAAATAGATAAAATCCAACTTAAAAGATGAGCACACTTTATTACAATTACTCTCCAGAGATGTAAACATACTCAACAGGAAAGTGTTCTTGAAAGCACCAACCAGTCTCTTCTAATAAAGCTTGTTTTCTTATGAGCTCTTCACCACACCTTACTTGTGAGTTTTATCTTTCGTTTTCCTAATCTTATTTGCTTCAGAATCCCAAAACACACATTTTCTATTAACTTTTGGCAACATATAAAATTCTATCCTGAGGTGAAGGGAATGGAGTACCACACCTTGTGGTGCTCAAGGCTTCCTCCTGTGTCTGGAGCACATCAGTGCTCAAAGGACCAAATAACGTGCTGGGATCTAAGCAGGGTCATGCAAAGCAAGAGCCTTAACCTCTGTACCATCCCCAGCCCTAAAATTCTTTAATGTATATTAGGGAATCTAGGGTTGATTTTTGGAAGCGGGGGCATATTAAAGATGAAATAATCTGCTCAAAGCAAAAATAGGTGTATTATTCATCTTTACCATTTTCAAAAAGATGATATACATTTCTTCTTGTTTTTCTCCCCCTTTTGGAGGGGTAAACCTGGGTGGTGTCCAGGGAATACTTTTATTTCTGTGCTCAGGGGTCACTCCTGGAGGTATTTGGGGGAATGATATGAAGTACCAAGAATTGAACCAGGGTTGGCCACACGCAAGACAAGTGACGTACCCCTGGACTATCTTTGGCTCTCATTTCCTCTTCTTGTAGAGAACTACCTAATTATAAGAAAGAGCATAATCTCTCACTATATCCAAAGTGGGCATTGGAAATGATGCTACTCTTCCTTAAATAGTGTTAGAGTAGAGGAAGAGAGGCAACTGCAGCATGTGAGTGACATAAAGAGCCCCATGTCAATTAGAATTTTGCCGTCTCCTCTGTGTTCTCTGATTTGCTGGAATAGAAATCTCCACACCGAGGACCCCAGATCAGCAGGATGAGTGCCAGCTGGAAACTCAGTAGAAATCCAGGTGACTCTGCTCTTCCCTAGACCAAAAGAATCAGAAACTCAAAGGGTGCCATGCAGGAATCTGTTTAAATAAGCGTTCCATGGCGTTGTGTTGTTTTGTGGATTTGGGCCACACCCTGCAGTGCTCAGGGTTCATTCCTGGCTCTGTGCTCAGGGACTACTCCTGGAGGGGCTCTGGGGACCATATGCAGTGCTTGGAAATGAATCCAGTTGAATGTGTGCAAGGCAAGCATCTTACCCACTGTACCATTTCTCCAGTCCCTGTACAGGCTTTTAATCATATACCACTAGAATTATTACCAAATGTGTTATTCTCCCTTTACCACAATTAATCTCTAAGATCCGAGGAGCAACATTTCCCTCCTCTCTCTCTCTGTTCCTTATGTACCTGTACCTTATGCAGAGCTAATAAGTAAAAGAAAACTAACATGCATTTGTAATGACAGAGATGGGAAAGGGACTTCAGGAGAGTCTTCTCTTCCCGTATCTGTTTCTGTCAATTAGGAGATAGCAATAAAAGGCCTTAGTGCAAAAACAAAAACAAAAAAAGGCCTTAGTTCTCTAGTCTACAGTTTAGAGAGGATTCATTCATTCATTCTCAGGATGAAACTCTTCAGTTTCATAATCTCTCTAATCCAACTTAAAAACAAATCAAAAGTTGCACAGAATATATCCTAAAGGCTTGGCAACCTTGATGGGGGGGGGGGCAAAAGAGAAAGTATTCTTTCCCTTTAAGCACCAGTAGGAGCCATACACAAAGGAAGGCTAATTAGTTATCCTTATGGCAGGAAGTAATCTTATAATCTAATATAAAAATGCAAGATGTTTTGCCTTGTCTTTGCTACCTTCAAAGTATAAAAGACAAATGAGTTTCCACACACAAAGGGTGTCCTCTCCATTCCCGAGCAAAATGAAACCAGTCATTAATTCACAAATGCTTCAGCTTCCAAGATTAATTGATGTCGAGGGTTTGCAAGGACAGAACCACCAGGGAATAGATGGAATTTGTTCAGGTGTGTGTGGTAGCACTGTGCGTGTCTTCTGATAAACTGAATGTACAGAGATGCTCCACATTATGATAGAAAGAATCACCGCATCTCCCACGTCCTGGCCCTGACTACTTCATTCAGTACCAAGAACTCAAAAGGTATGAGCTCTACCGCTGAACCACATCCCCGGCTGAGACCCGATATTTTGAAAAACTGCACATTTACTAGTGAGGCTATTTGCAGGTTCTTTCATTTTTTAAAATTTAATATGCTGAGCTCTTCAAACCTATCTGAAAAGAGACACTATTTGGGTTGAATATACCTCTTACATGTATATGTTGATCTTCTACCCACGAAGTGGTGATATTTAAAAAGAAGACTGAAGTACTTCATGAGGTTAAGATGAGGCCATCCGATGGAGCCCTCCTGATGAAACCACTATCTATGCCCAAGATAGCAGAATGCCAGCTCACGCGTGCCCTCACTCTCTCTGCAAGGTGAGAGGAAAGTGAGCAGGCAGCAGGCAGTAAGGCAAGAAGAACTAGACACCAATTCAGTCTGGAGCTTGAGTTGGTGTCTCCAGTCTGTGAGAAATAGTATCTGGTGTGCATGACACCAGTCCAGGGTACTTCCCATGGCATCTCCAGGGGATTAGTACAGTTCCCTTTCCTGAGTTCTCTTCTGTGACTCGTCACTAGATCTTGCCTCCAGATACCAAAAGGAAACCTTTTATTTGCCTGTGCCAATCTGTGAGGTAAATGATCTGTCCGCAGTCCAACTGAGCCAATAATATATGTCATGAGCTATGGAGAGGAGAGAGCAAATATGGGGATTGGGGGTGGGGGAAGGCATCTTCCAAAAGAAGCCACTCTCACTCTCAATTTAAAT
This sequence comes from Sorex araneus, assembly GCF_027595985.1. Lineage (NCBI taxonomy): Eukaryota > Metazoa > Chordata > Mammalia > Eulipotyphla > Soricidae > Sorex > Sorex araneus. The sequence goes on along the minus strand of NC_073303.1, from coordinate 281,802,251 downwards.
GGACTTGGAATTAGAAAAAAACTCTAGAGTTCTGACAAAGGCTGAATTTCTTTCCAGCTAGTGGGAAAGAAAAAAAAAAACTCGTTACTGAAAAATTAACCTATCCAAAAGTTTTTAGTGATTTCTAACTGATTCGAGTTTCTAAAAAGATTTATGTCTATAACAGAATGCGCATGATGAATCACCCTGGAATGATTAATCAAGTTAAATCCTGGCTCCTGCAAACACCAGAGCAAATATTATGCTTTTTTAAAAAAATGCTAAGCTTTGTCTTTCCTTGGATTCTTGCAAACCTAGACACCCTAGAACAGCCATTTTCAACCTCTGGACACCCAGCGAGCAGTATCTGCCCAGCAAACGGGTCACAGACCAGCAGTTTCGACCAAGATGGGAGGAAGCCCAGCGGCTTCCAGACATTCAAGCCCGTGGAGCAGCAGTAGCCTGGGGACGGGTGGCTGAAGACCTCTGCTCTAGAATCTGGACATGCCCTTTTCTTTTTATTTTAAAATTTACTTTTTAATCTATTAAATACTACTATTACTACTACTACTAATAATAATTATTATTATCTTTGCTTTTTGGGTCACACCCGGCGATGCACAGGAGTTACTCCTGCCTCTGCACTCAGGGATTACTCCTGGTGGTGCTCAGGGGACCATATGGGATGCTGGGAATTGAACCCGGGTTGGCCGCGTGCAAGGCAAATGCCCTACCTGCTGTGCTATTGCTCCAGCCCCCCTATTAAGTTATTTAAAAAATTGAATTGCCACATACCCTTTTTCTTTGTGACTCATTAGCAAAACTTTTCATTTCCTCTATGCTTGGGAGTTTTCAGCCTGTGGTTGGTTTCAGGGTATAACTCACTCACTGGTTATAAAAACATTAAATCGTTTTAGTCACAGGCCCGGCTCGAGCTTCTGTGAATAGGAAAGACAAACCAAAAACATCACATCTGGGGCTGGGGAGATAGTACAGCGGGTAAGACACTCACCTTACATGCAGCTGACTGACGTTAGATCCCTGCACCACATCTGGTTTCCCAAGCTCCATCAGGAACGATCCCTGAATGAATAAGCCCTGTGCATAGCTGGCAGTGGATCAAAATCTAAGCCAAACCCAAACATTATGAAGTTTCATTCCCATTTGCATCACAAAGGAAAATAGGACACTACCCTCTCTCCCGATTTGGCACCTCAACCTACACTGCAATTGCCCTAAGACAGAGTCTGAATGAAATATCTATGGGAGAGCTAGGTTCTAAAAGAATTATTCATTACGATTTTACCCCTAAAGATAAAATTCAGTGGCGCCTGCATGCAATAATTACTATAGATACTCAGTATCTATAGTAATATACAGGAGTATGATGAGATAGAGCTGAACTTTTGTGAAGAAGACAGAGATAATTTTCTTCAAGTACCTTGTTTGCCAGTTTTATTCCCCTATGATTCATATATATGGATGAAGCTAAGCATGATACATATGTCATTAAGAAACACTAACATATCAGGATTTCATTCAACATCAAGGTAATTTTTATTGCTCTCCTTCGACTCCAGGGTAGCAATGATTGTGGGTTGAGAAGGGTGGTAGAGACTGCACACACCAACACATACCAGAGAAGACAGAAGAGTACCTTACTCTTCCCTCAAAAGTCCTCAATTCCCTGAAATTGCTATCACAAGTCACTCAAGGTTGAAGTATCAGAGACAGAAATTGTCTGCTTTTAACACTGAACAACTAAAGCCATCATGAAGCATAAATTACACATATGAATCATGTGTAAAATGCTTATCATTTCTTAATAATATATAGATTTAAATTAAAAAAATCTTCACATAGTCACGATTCTCAAAATGCATATATGCTCACACTTTAACTAAGAGAGTAAATGAAACCCCTGAAAACAGTTTAAAACTATGGCTTTACAGCACATGAGAGATATGAGAATTATATCCTGGCCTGACTCTGAGAGGAAAGTACACGTGTGAGCAGAGCCAGAGTCTGTGTTATTGATTGGGGCCTTAAAGCTAATCCAAGAACTGTGAGTGGAAGGCAAGATCCACCAGGATCACTTCTCCATGTAGCTATGCTGCTTGGCAGTTACCAACACACTCACTGACCCTGGAGTCCTGGATTCAAATCCCAGGTCTTAGCTATGTGGCCAGGGAAAGTTGCATCTACCGTAAATGTGTTTCCTCACCTACAAAACAGGAAGAGTAATAAAATCTCCAGCAGATGATAGTTCTGATGATTACATGAGAACACCAGAGGTGCTCGGCATAGTGTCTGTCTGGCACTTAGTAATTCTGCAATACCTTTTTAAATTGTTTTAATAAAGTTGTTCACAATATTTGATTACATTTAATATTCAAACACCAATTCTGCCACCATTACACCCTTCCACCACCATGTTTTGGATGTCTCCATCCTGAACCCCAACCCCTGTCCCAAAGAAGAACCAAAATAATATATTTTTTATTGCTTGTTATGAAAAACTGTTGAAAATGCTACAGAAAAATTTCCTTAGAGGAAAGAGTGTGAAGATTGTTGTATTTCACCCAGAGGCCATTAAGCCCTTCTGTAAGACATTATTAACATGTTGTTAAAGGTTGAGCCCTGTGTATATGTATCTGTAAAAAAAATATTTCCCCCTAAAATTGGTTGCCTTCTACTTTGAACTCCATCAAATGTGGTGCAGTACTCTTGGAATATGGGTGCTGTGTGGGTATGAAGTGTTGTATGGCCGCATTTATGGCTGCACGGTCCAGGAATAGGTTCACTTGTGGGTGAGGGTCAGCCCAAGGAGCGTGTGGAGAGTGGTTGTGAGCATGGTGGTGTTTGAGTTCTGGAGGTTTTCGGCTGCCAGGGCTGGCTCTGTTGGGGCGGATGGGGCAACTCACCCACCCTGCAATAACTTTTGCTTGTTATTGTTTAATGCCTAAAACTTCCTCTAGCTGAAGAGATACAGTGAAAGGGATGAGGTGCTTGCCTGGCATGCAGCTGACTCTAGTTCAATCCCTGTCACTGTATACAGTTCCTCAAGCACAGGAATAACCCCTGTACAGAGCCAAGAGAAGCCCTTGAGCACTGCCAGGTATGACCCCCCCTCCCAAATAAATAAACACCACTAAATTCCCCTATTAGGTTGGACAGCCATCCTAAATTTTCATCTTGATTTTTGAAGGATCTGTTAGAGCCTTAACAGAAAGAATAAATTTACATTTAGAGACATATTTAAACAGGGTGCATGCTAGGCAATATTTTATTATGTCTGCAGTGACCTCAGATGTCAATATCCAGAAACCTATTTTTTTCCCAGCATTCCAATACTGAAGACAGCTTTGCTACTTTGCACTTCCAACAACATCAATGCTCTGTAATATTATTCTAGTCACAAGAACAATTAAGCACCATTCTCTTCCATCTGTAAATAAAAAGGGAAGAAACTACATCAACAAGTCCATTCCACAGCAATGCTGCTATATTTTAAGAATCTGAAGGCCTGACTCTGCTAGTGATGTCAATTTAGGTGTTCTGGTTTGAATATTTATAATAGCCATTGTCCCAGATACATAACACTCCATAATAAACCCAAAGTGACTTAAAACATCAGTGTTGTTTATTTTATCCATCTGCAATCTGGGCAGACCTCAAATGGAGACAGTTTATTTCTGCTCCACTCAGCATCTGGTGGGTCATCTCTGAAGCTGGAGGCAAAAAACATCTGAAAGTTCACGTGTGTCATCTAAATTGGAAAAACTCAAATAACTGTGAGCTGCAACAGCTGGGGTCCCTCTCATGTTCCACTCTTAACTCTTTGTAGTCTTCTCTGGTTATCTCTCCACATGGCAAATACAGGGTTTGTAAAGAAGAAAGAGAACTAGGGATGAAACTGCATTGCTCCTGATGGGCTGCCTTGGGAGATGCTCATGATTCAACATCATTCTGTTGACCCACTTAGTTTTAAGGAATGGGAACGCAGACCTCCCCACCGCCCCAAAGAAGGACTGTGAAACCATACTGTAAGACTAACGTAAAACACAGGAAATGGATTGGTAAGACCATTTTCGGAAAGTAAAATCAGTCAGAACTCTCACACAATGAATCGTCAGGGCTCTCGGTTTTAAGCAACAAAAGCCAATTTGTGCAAGCTTGATAGGTAGAAGGAATTTTATGCAAAGGGAATTGGCCATGCTCAGACTCTTAAGGAAAAGCTGGAAACCTGACCGGAAGAAGCCAAGGTCAAATGAGGTCAGAAGGCAGGAGGCTCAGTCCCAGGGGAGTCTGGCGATGGTGAGAGAGACAGGGATGTCACTGCACTCTCAGCACCACCACTGCTGACATTCAACTGTTGAGGTTTCTCTGAGACAGGCTTTCAAGATTCAAAGTTCTGACTGAGTGATTCGGTTTGGCTTAGGAAGACACAAACTGACACCTAGCATTCAGAAACTAGGATGAGAATCTCACTTCTTTTGGAGGAGAAATTCTGCGTCCCACAGAGGCCATGCAAGAAAGAATTCACCCCACATAAGATTAGAGGGTCAGAAGGGAGCTAACCCAAATCCCAGAAATTCTAATACATACAGAAATTAGCCTTTAAAAATTTGTTTTTTAAAAATTTTTATTTGTTTGTTTATTTATTTATTTATTTATCTTTTTGGATCACACCCGGAGATGCTCAGGGGTTCCTGGCAGTGCATGGGAGACCACATGGGATGCCAGGGATCAAACTTGGGTTGGCTGTGTGCAAGGCAAATGCCCTATCCACTGTACTATCACTCCTGCCCTGCCTCTACAACTTTAAAATGGAAGGTCAGATGACTTTCTGACCACCAAGAATAACAGGATCTAGTTATCAACTAGGTTTTACTGGAAAAAGGACAAATTCTCAGTTCACTATGCAACAATCATTTCCTCTTAGGGAAGCATAATCTATTATCTAAAGTCATAATTCTCCTTGAATTAAGGTCAAATCCCAACACAATAGACATCTCACAGATAGAAGTGAATCTGCTTTCCTTCGCAGAGATTAGGCTTGTGTGTATCTAGCAGAGGGAGGCAACATTCCAAACTCCACCTATACGTCAAGCCGTACTGGCTGCCAAAGAAAAATTTCCAATGATCTAATTGCCAGGTTGGCACATACGATATAATTAGTCTTAAAACACATGCGGTTGACTATGGCCATAATTATTTTACAGAATAAATGCAGTATTTAGAGATTTGCCTTTACTGGGGAGAGATGCCACATGCTCCTTTGTTCCCCATGAACCCATGCCTGAGTCTTGGCAACAGAGACTCCCCTGGTCTGCACAGGGAGCAGAAAAGAAGCGTCTATTCCGGTGGGGACAGTAGGTTCCCCCCACTGAGGTGACTGCTTGTAGAGAAGGAAATTGTGTACAATATTTTTAAAAGATCTTGTTTCCATTTTTATTTTTTGGGGTGCAATATCTGATGGTACTCGGTGGGCACTCCAAGGGGTATCTGGAGAACCGTGCAGTGCCAGGACTGACCCCAGGACTTCTGTATGTAAAGCAAGCACTGAATCTATTGAACCTTTACCATCTCCCCACTCCCAGTTTACATCTGTGACACTACCTAAATGTTAGGATAAAGAATCTAAATCCTCTACAAACTTCTGAATGCACATATTGATAGACAAGTAACTGATTGTCTCCAAATTCTAAGTAGTATAACAAATCTTTATATAAATTTTAATGCAAGAATTCAGTACCATTACTTAGTGTTTTTCTTTATTACTCCAACAATAAACTAAAATATTGTAAAAACTGGTGCTTGCTTGGGGCTGGAGCGATAGTACAGCGGGTAGGGCATTTGCCTTGCATGCAGCCAACTTGGGTTTGATTCCCAGCATCCCATATGGTCCCCGAACACTGCCAGAAGTGATTCCTGAGTGCTAAACCAGGAGTAATCCCTGTGCAGCGCTGGGTGTGACCCCCCCAAAACAAAACAAAACAAAACAAAACTGGTGCCCGCTCAAGCAAATTGATGAACAACGGGACAACAGTGCTACAGTGCTACTGTCAAAATATTTCCTATGTGCAACTTTCCAGGCAGTAATTTTAGTTTTCTCCTGGTCCTATAACAGAGTGCAAAACAATGGGGGGAAATGTAACCTCTCTGGGGGAAGGAACGGGCCTTTTGATCTTGTTCTATGCTAAACCTCCAGTTCCTTGTATGGAGCATAATGCAGGTACTCAACAAGTATTGACTGCTGTTGCTGAAGGCTTAAAATAGAATGGAATGGGATGAAGATAATAAAATAGTAAAGAAAGAAAGTGACTATGGATTATTGTGGAAAATTATTCAGGCTAATGGCACCTTCAGTAAGAACTGTTAATTCATTTCATATCAACAGTTGAGTACTAGAAATGATCCCCTAAATACTACTTCAAAATTCAGATGGCTTAGAGCTTTGGCCTGCTCTACACTGACAGAAGACTCCCAAGCACTTCTTCTGGCTGTTGTCTTCAGGTCAATCTAAAAGCCCCTCCCAATACTGGATGGGTGTCTTGTAATGAGCAAGGACTTATTTCTTTGGAAATCATTGCTCTAAGTATGATGGAGAAAAGATCTATGTGACATATGGTTAGCTTTAGTGTTCAGGGTTCACTTTTAAGATAAATAATACAGGGGCCAGAGAGATAGGGAGTAAAGTGTTTGCTTTGCCTATAGTCAACCCTAGTTCACAACTGTACTACATACGGTCCCCCAAGCATTGCTGGGAGTGCTCCAGAGTACAGAGCGAAGGAAAATCACTAAGTGCTTCTAGGTTTGACTTTTAGAATAGGAACAATAAAAAGAGATACCATAGCGGAGGGTATGGGTTAGAGGGAGGGGGATACTGGGACAAAGGTGGAAGGAAGCAGACACTCTGGCAAAGGGTGTGGTACTGGCTCATTTTATTTTATTTTTCAATTTTTCATTTTTGCTTTTTTCAGGGCCACACCCAGTGATGCTCAGGGGTTACTCCTGGCTCTGCACTCAGGAAATACTCCTGGTGGTGCTCGGAGACCATATGGGATGCCAGGGATCCAACTCGGGTCAGCCACGTGCAATGCAAATGTACTTTCTGCTGTATTATTACTCCGACCCCAGTGCTGGCTCATTTTATGCATAAAATCCAATAATCAACCATATTGTACACCACAGTGTCTAAAATAAAATTTGCAGGAAAAAATCATCAACTTAAGTGTCTGAAGCAAAATTATTCTGAAAAATATAGGTTTTACTTATTTTTTTAAAAAGAGGATGCTTTCATAAGAACTTTAAAAATGACTCCTAAATGTAAAGTACTCTCTAATATAATTGAAAATAAAGGGAGAGAATAAAGGAGGTTTGTGAGGGAGTATGCATTTTATTTAGCTTTTAAGCTGGCTAAAATAAAAATAATACACTAAATCTTCTGATGGAAAATAACCTTGACCATCTCATGCTAGTTTAACAGTTATTCGGAGAAGAATAAAAATGCTATGACCTAACTAGACAAATAAGGTAGGGATACTGGTATACTTAGCCTTGTTTAATTGGCTAAGACATTTAGTTCAACTCATATATCTAAATGATTTCCTTTTAAATCTAAATTCCTCATGTTTCAATCTTAAAAGAACATCCTTTCATTTTATACACAGCAGAGATATGGGCAGTTAATACCCAAAGTTCTGACATATTCTTTTACAGTAAATTACCTTTCTACTACTGTATCTGTAGAATACATCATACTTAACCCTCTCCACGTGTTTGTTTTGATTTTTTAGATTCTGCTGGTGCATACTTCTTAATTCTTCCAAACCAATTTTCTCTTTTCACTCAACTACAAATCCTATTCTGAAAAGGATTTGAACAGTGCCAGTCGTAAGAAAATATATTAAGGAAGCATAACAGCTGATATTATACAGCTCAAGTCTTGACATTTATACAAATTTTAGAGCTGAGATAAAAAGAGGATAATGGACCCTGAAGCAGACCAGGATAAATCCTTATATTTCAAGCAATTGCTCAGAAGTCACCTATTTAAATCCCCAGTTTTAAATTCAATTCAAAGGGTCATGCTATTTAATTTCTGAGAAATTACATAGAAGTGCGCAAAGGATGAGTGGGCAGGTCCCACTTGCCTACCAAGATTTTAAAATAACTCGTTTCACAACTGCTTTCAGTCTAACTCTATTACTATTACATTGCTATTGTTTCAGAATTTTCCAATAAGTAAGCCAAGCTACATTGTTAAAATGAAATATTATAGGAGACAAATTCAAATAATGCTATGATTTAATTTTTATAAGTTGTGTATAAAAATCTCTTATGTGTAAGGATATCAGTAGGCCTAATGATCAGGTTTTTAAAATCTAAATTAAATCTAAATCTTAATGTTTTAGATTCCGTATAGTCAAAGACACCATCACATATCAAAACATAGAAATTCCCTAGAACTTTGGCACTTCATAAATGGCCATGAACATGAACATAGATCAGTGTTGCCCGGCTATGTGTCCATCACTCTGCCTGTACTGTGGGCTTTAAACCATTATAACACCACCAAGGAGGGATTACTCTGTGCTGTACCAGAGCAGTGGCTCTGGGAACCTTTACCTGCTATTGTAGCTTTCTACTTTGTGGCCTTACTTTATAGAGTTTGTTATTCCTACCTCACCTGACTCAATTCCCCTGCCCTCCCTCTCCCCCTCTCCCCCCGTATAGTTAGGGTAGGTTAGGCTGAGGTAGGTGTGTAGAGGGGGGGCACAGAAATACTAAGCCTGTACTTAGTACAAATTCAGAATTGCTCCTGTATTCAGGAGGATAGTATTAACAGTGCTGGCTAGACAAGAGTAGCAGCCAGAGTAAAAAAAAATTCTAGCAACAATGGGCAACCCTAGACTGACTAACGCATTCCATAGCAACCTGAAATATATGCCAAGGCTTCTGAGCTCTAAGCAATTACATTCTCTCTGGAGCTTTCTTGGTAAAATACCTTTCTTTTAACTATGAAAATAAGACCCATTAATGTACATGAATATTTGTATATGTATACACAGAAGGCAAAAAGTACATAAAAGATTAATATTCTACTTCATTGAATATAAGACTTTAGCTTTTCATATTTTGACATATTCTGAATCAATATAGTCATGTAATCAGTGGTTCTCTTAGAAGGAAAATAGAACTCATGACATGAAAACAAAACTAATTTTTATATGGCAGAAAATATACTGTCAGGCAAAAGATAAGAAAAATATCACACTGTGCTTAATATTAGGTTAATATTCTCATAATAAGGAGCTTCACAGACAACAAAGGGGTAAATAACAAGGTCAAGAATGTGAATAGAAAATTTTTCTAAAGAGTAAAAACTTTTACATCTAAATATGTGCATTGTTATTTTTTATGATGATACTATTATAACCCTACCTCTACTCTACTTCTTGAACACTTTAGTTACCAATATACACTGGAGAACGAGGGAAAGGAAAGAACTCTCTCTGTGCCAGGACATCACTATGGGGTTTCACAAACATAAACTCATTAAAACCTCACAGCACACTGTGAGCCATATCATATAGAGGAGGAATTCAAGAGAAGCTGAGTGATTCAAGCAAATCCTCCAAGCAGGAAAAAGAAAAAAGCCCTGATTCCAAAAGTAGAGATCTTTTTTATAGCTTATTCTTTTAGATTATTTTAAAATATTTCAGATAAAATATGCCCCAACAGAGGCAGATTTCTCTCCTTCAGACTGGGCCCCAGTAGCCTCCAATCCTGACCTTTGTCATATTAAGGCTCACTTCCCCACCCTTCCAGGTGAGGTTAATGCCCCGACTGACAGCTCTAATCATCAGATTTCACACCGTTTACAGTTATGCTCCATGTCACTGGGAAAAGATGGGCAAGGAAGAAAAAGAACAACTCCCAAACTTCAGAGTCTCCCACAGAGGCGAGCTATAGAGATTCACCCTCAGCGCAATAGGAACACTGCAGACCCATATGGGGAAGATGTCCTACAGCTCACCAAATTTAATGAGCTAAAACAATAAGATAGAAGGTTCAACCAACACCATCCAGCTCTGCAAATACTCGAAGAATTACTTGCAACACCATGGTGAGGGTGTTTAATGAGCTCAAAAAAACCTGATGGTTTCTTTCTACCTAGTCAGCAAAACACAAGAAAGTATGTGAGCCAAAATGAGAAAACTAAAATCATAAATGACAGAAATGAAGAGTATGATGGGTGATACAAAAAAACTCAATAGAAAGTCTGAGCAGCAGAACAACAGCAGCTGAGGAGATCGAGGAACTCCAAGAACAGGTGAAAGAAACCTCCAGAAAACAACAGAATGTGGAAAATAGTCTGAAAGGAATTGTGGGATAAATCAAGAGGAACAATATAAGAATCATCGGAGTCTTTGAAGAACAAGAAGGCAAATGTGATGAAGAAATAACAGTTAAAGAAATCATAGATAAGAATTTCCCAGAATTGAGGAATACCAGTCAACCAAATACAAGAGGCCTGAGAGGTCCCAACAAAAATACTCAACTAGGAAAAACTCCAAACACATTGTGCTAAGAATGATAAAAACCAAAGACAGAAACAATATTGAAAGCACCAAGATCAAAAAGGAACTCACATACAGAGGAAAACCTGCAATATTCATAGCAGATCTACTGAATGAGATTCTATGAGCCAGAAGAGACTGAAAAGATACAGTACAAAACCTCACCAAGGACACTCTATCCAGTTAGATTATCATTCAGATTTGAAGGAACGATACAGAGCTCCATGGACAGGAAACAACCTGGAGAATTCATAGCCTTGAAACCAGTTTTGCAAGAAGTGTTAAAGGAGTTTACTTAAAAGATAGAACACCCACCGGCAGATGAAGGTCATGAAAGACAAGAGAATAAGGTTACTCAATCTCCCAGGAACATGGTTTTAAGAAAAAGTTAGCAGGACACCAACAACTCAGTGTATAGTGGCAACAAACTGGATAGAAATCTGAATAAGGGCCAGAGCAATAGTACATCAATCAAGTAGGGAGCTTGTCTTGCATGTGCTTGACCTGGGTTTGATCCCTGGCATCCCATATGGTCCTCCATGTCCTACCAGCAGTGATCCCCAAGCAAAGAGCTAGAAGTAAGCTCTGAGAACGACCAAATATGACCTCAAAACAAAACAAAATAAGAAATTGGAGTAACAGAGACTTCAACACTGCTCTATCACCCTAGATAGATCAAATAAACTAAAAGTTAACAAGAAAACACTGGCTTTAAAGGAACAGAAGAGATGGGATGTGTGTGTGTGTGTGTGTGTGTGTGTGTGTGTTGGGGGGAGGGTTATACACATCATGCCCCAAAAGTCATATACATTTTCCCCACAGGATGCATGGCACATTTTCCAAGGTTGACAATATGCTGAGTCACAAAACATGTCCATAGAATCAAGAGGATAGAAATATATCAACTATCTTCTCAGACCATGATGCACTGAAGATAGAAATTAATCACAAACATAAATGGGAAAAACCTCAAATATTTGGAAATCAGACAACTCACCACTGAACAACCAGTGGGTAAAAGAGGAAGTCAGAGAGGAAATGAAGATTCCTGGAAACAATAAGAATGAAGACATGAGCTACCAGAACATAAGGAATACAGCAAAAGAGGTGTTAAGAGGAAAGTTCCTAGCAATGCAAATGTTTATTAGAAAGGAAGAAAGTGCCCATATAAATAACAAAACAGTACAATGAAAGCAGTTAGAAAAAGAACATTAAAAGGAACTCAAAGCAAGCAGAAGGAAAAATAAAACTTAGAACAGAAATTAATGAAATGGAAACCAAAAATTCAATCCTCCCCAAAATCAATGAAACCAAGAGCTGATTCTCTGAAAAATTAAACAAGACTGACATGTCATTAATAGACTCACAAAGAGAGAGAAAACCCTGGTAAACTGAATCATAAATAAAAGGGGAAACATCACAGCAAATACAACAGAAATTGGAAGGATCTTCGGGTATTACATTTAAAATATTTATCCTATGAAATAGGAGAACCTGTTAGAAATGGATAAAACTCTAACTTCCCAAAACTGAAGCAAGAAGAAACAGAACACCTGAATATGACAATTACTATTAAGGAATTAAAATGGTAGTCAATTTCCCCAGGAACAAAAGATTTCTGGGAAACCTAGGCCCAGATGGTGTGACTAATAAGTTCTTCCAAACCTTTAAAGACCTACTGCAAAATCTTTTCAGGCTTTTTCAGGAAGTTGAAGAAACAGGAATCCTCCCAACCAGTTTCTATGAAGTAAACATCACCCTGATGCAAAAGGAAGGAGAGAAAGAGAGTGAGAAAGAGAGAGATCATAAAAAGGGAAAACTGTACATTTATATCCCTTATGAACATGGATACAAAGATCCTCAATAAAGTATTAGCAATCAAATCCAACAAAACATCAAAAAGATCATACACCAAGTGTGATTCAAACCTAAGATACAAGGATGGTTTACTGTGAGTAAATTAATCAATTTGATACAACATATCAATACAAGGAAAATGAAAATCTTATGATCATATCAGTAGATGCAGAGAAAGCATCTGACAAGATCCAACACACATTTATGATATAAAAAAAAACTCTCAATAAAATGAGAGTTGAAAGAACTTTACTCAGCATGGTTAAAGAAATTTACCACAAGCCACAGCAAACATTAGACTAGTCAATAGTGGAAAAATAAGTGTTCCCTCTATGATCAGGCACAAAAGACAAGACTCTCACCACCATTATTCAATATAATACTGGAAATTCTTGCCATAGAAATTAAGCATGGAAGAGAGATAAAGGGCATTCAGATTAGAAGAGAAGTCAAACTCTCATAATTTGCTGATGACATCTTACTCAGAAAACCCCAAAAACTTTAAAAAAGAAGTGCTAAAAACAACGGATTTGTATAGAAATGTGGCAAATTACAAGATCAACAACCATCAATGTAAGGGATTTATATATGCAAATCATAACATAGGAGAGACAGAGAGAGGTGAGAGAGAGAGAGGGAGGGAGGGAGGGAGAGAGAGAGAGAGAGAGAGAGAGAGAGAGAGAGAGAGAGAGAGAGAGAGAGATTTAAAAACCCATTTACACATCTTGAAGAGATGCCAAGTAGCAGAATCATCGCAGGTGGACCAGTCTCTGATCTGGGAATTCTGAATCCTTCTCAGGACGGGAAGGAGTTTGCCACACCCACACCCAACATCCTCCAACTAACATGGCTGCTCAACACCTCCAAGTTTCACAGACTGAGAGCCCAGTAAGAGCCCAGCAAACTAGATGGGAAAGTTCTGTAGAAGTCCACTAAGCACAATGAGTGAAAACAGTATCACAGAAGGCTCAGCTAGCACCGGACAATTTGGTAAATCCTCAGGCAATGACTTCACTAACACCACTGTAAGGTAGAATAATTTTTAATAAATTTTCCTTTACTGAACTATTTTTTGATAATTCCACTTGCCTTTTTGTTGGAACAAGCAATATAAGGTCAATTATTTTGTACCTGATAAGGGAGAATGCTTGATGGGTGGGGGGTGGGGGTGGGAGCAGTTAAAAAACTGGGGACATTTGTGGAGGGAAGGTGACACTGGTGTTAGGACTGATATTGGAACACTAATGCCTGAAGCAACTGTATAATGAGCAACTTTGTATATAAGTATTCAAATAAGGTTTTAAACATAAAAAGAATAAGAAATAAAAGGGGAAACATCGCAGCAAATATCACAGAAAAAAAATCACATTCACAATCAAACCTCAGAAAATCAAGTACCAGGAGTCAGCTTAACAAGAAAGGCAAAACACTTATACCAATAAAACAGTAAGTCACTACGAGAAGAAATAAAACAAGACATGAGGAAATGAAAACACGTTTCTGTTCATGGGCTGTAAGGGTCAAAATGACAATCTTACTCAAGCATTATACAGATTAAACGAGATCCCATAAGAACACCCAGGAAACTTCTTAAAGACATAGGTGAAATGCTCTCGAAATTTATATGGAGCGATAACCCTAGCCCCCGCACCCCAAATCACAGACTCTGACATGGCAGGTCTGAAGACCTGCAGGCACTTCCGTAAAACCAGCTTCTTTACCTACACCCGGCTTCCTCCATCTACTTATATCCATTTATCTATGTTTCCGATTCAAATTTTTGTGTGTGTGAAGCAGATAGTTTTTATTGAAACTAGATGTGAAGAGAGAAAAGAGAGGAAGGACCTGTTTAAGCGAGAACACAGGCATCTCTGGAGTGGAAACAAGCAAAGAGACACAGACGAGCGTGAGGTTCGACTGCATGTCCTGACCCCTTGCCAGGCTGTCTTCCCCGGAGCAACTCGGAGTGAGGCGGGTTGAGCTTCCCTACCTGCCCCAAGCAGAAACCTGGCAGCCGAAACCCTCCAGCCAAGAACCTCTGGAAACCTCCAGTTATGCTCCACAGGCTCGGGCAAGACTCACCTATGAGGGAATCTGCAGAAAAAAACAGGCATGCGGGAGCTCTGACTGAGATCTCCAAGCTCGCTCAGCAGGTGACAGGGCCTCCTCCCCGCAGCTCCCCAGTTTTCCCAGAGAAGAGCAACAGAGAACATCCTGGGATACAATCTCTTGTACTCTAGCCCACTGATGGACCTAAAGTAGGTACATTTGTTTGGGTTTAACATACATGCTTGTAATCTCTTATACAAGGGACTAAATGGCTCCAGGATGAAATACAACAATCTTCATACTCTTTCCGCTTATGGTGGTGGGAAGGTGCACGGTGGTGGGATTGGTGTTTGAATATTATCTGTAACTTTATAAAAATAAAATAAAATTAAATAAAAAAAATAAGTAAGTAAAGAGAGTAAGACTCTAGGGACTACAAAATACCCTGATACCTGGAAGACCACAGTGCTCAAAGAATAGGATCTGAGTCTTTCAGAAAGAAAGAACAGCTTGCGTTAAAGAACGAGACTTATTTGTGTGAGCAGGAGGCCAATTATTTATTATAAATTCTCAAAGTTAAAATTATAGCAACATACTCGGCATCTGTCCAGTCACAAGAGACCCTCCTGCAGTCCATAGACCTCAGATTTACAGTGTGCAAGTGATGGTCACTTTCCATGATAGGAAAGGCTCGAATCCGGACCAGGGGCCCTGGAGTTTCCCTGAGAAACGTTAACCTCTTTCCAACCGGGTCATGAGAGCGAATCTTTCTCCAGATAGCAATAATGATGAATGAAGTTAAAAATTCTGAAGTAAAAGCTAGTCACAAGAAGTACTTAGCAGGGTAAAGGAAAGTGGAAGAAGACGGCAAGCGGGAAAGAACGACTTCATCGGGCTCGTAGGTAACAGTTTCTCGGGCGCTGACAGAGAAGGCAAAATCAACTCAGGAACTCTTGCTTGAGAAAGACGGTTTTAAATGTGGTTTCCAAGTGCAGGTTTCTAAGTTCTACACATTTTAGTTTAAAAATCACTATTTTAATTTGTGGTGTTTTGTTTGGCATGAGAAAAATCTAATTTATACCTGTCATACATTGACAAAAACACCCAATATGTGAAAACTGTGCTGGCGGAAATGTCTGGGAATACACACGCCACCAGTAATTGTGTCAGAGAAAGGCTAGTAAATTACACACGGGGAGCCTGTCAGAATCAGTGGAGTAGCCTCCCACTGAGGAACCATTTGTTTGATTGTGTTTTAAAAGGAAATGACAGCCTGTGCTTTATTTTTCTCCTCAGTAGACCACCAGACCTATAATTTATAATAAATCAGAAAGCAAATTAAAAAGGCAGTTTTACACTAGTTCTTTTAAAAACCTGATAATTTTATTCTGCTGCCACTCCATCGAAGCTTCTTCCTCTCCTCTCCTCCCCTCTCCTCCCCTCCCCTTCCCTTCCCTTCCTTCTCTCCTCTTCCCTTCTCCCCCACCCTCCCCTCCCCTCCCCTCCCCCCTTTCCTTCTTGAGTTTTTCCTGAAAAGGAAAATTCATAAGGATCTGTGTACTACTGTAATCCAGAACTGTGGTATCTGTGTGCAAAATGAAGAATGATGGTTGAAACTTTCTGTGCATCTTCTGCACCATCTCCAGAACCTCAGCCAAACAGACTGTTGAATATTTCCAACATGAATACTAAGCCTCTGCTATGGACAATTCCCTTACCTCATTCTAAATCAAAGCCCACTTGCTCTGTTTCACATTTCCTTCGTGTCTCACTCAATTTTCCTAATAGTCATTTAGGAGAATACCTATCACCACAGCTGCTTTCCTTCTAGAAAACATAATGCATTTTGCTACCCTAAATAAAAAGGATTAATGTAAATATTCCAGGGGTTTCCAGGCAGCCCAGTAAAGGAAGCCATTTTGACTGCAGGGTGATGGAGCTTTTATCTGATCAGCAACCCAATCCCTGTAATAGGCTAGCCCAGCTCGCCTTAGATGTTTCGGAGTACCAGAACTTATTTTCCTGGGTAACATACTGGAATTATGGGAGCAGTGGAAATTTAATAGTGCAGCTACCATCTCTCCCCATCTTCATTAGCACCGTCATCAGAGTGTGGCGGGAAGAATAATCCACAAAGATGTCCATGTCCCTACTCCTGACAGCTGTGAAGATGCTACTTTGCATGACATATGAGATTTGCAGGCATAGTGATGCCAAACTGAGATAGAAAGAACATCCTGGAAGATGAGTGGTCATCCTGTAACCACAAGAGACCCTAGAGGAAATAAGACAACAGCAGCAGAAGTTAGAGTGATGTCATTTTGGGAAGGGTGACAGGAGTTTAAGGAATGTAAGCAGTCCTACGAGTTGCAAGAAAAGGAGTCAATTCTCCCCTAAAATTTCCTAGTAATCATCAATACATAGGGCACCATTACGAGGTAGTTCTTATGCCCACATTACATATTAGGAAGCAGAAGTTCAAAGACATCTCATATAGTAACAAGACAGGAATTAAATGTAGAATTGTAGAGCACTAAAAATAACATGCTAGTAAGTAGTCATACTAATGAACTAAGATCAGTTACCATGAGAACAAGAATGGTTTAGAATTTCTTTGTATCACTCATTGAGTAATTGATAAAGGCAGGTTTCCCCCTGTCACTCATCTATTTGAAAAGTCCAACATGTTAGTTTTTTTCCAAAGTTAAAGTTATCAGTATATGTGGCGAGAGAGATAGTACAGTGGGTAGGGCACTTGCCTTGCATGTGTCTGACCTGCATTCGATCTCTGGCACCTCATCTGGTCCCGTGTACCTGTCAGGGGTGAACCATGAGTGCAGAGCCAAGAGTAAGCCCTGAGCACTACTGGGAGTGGCTCCCCCACACCCACAAAAATACACAAAGCTATCAGTATCTTCAGAGTTGTATGCAGCTTGCAAACATGATACTCCATTCAGCCAAATACATAGTTGGTCTTCATTCTATTCCTTACTCTATCATTACAATTCCCACTGTGAACTCTGCCAAGAAAATACAGGTCCTGGAGTCAGTGAATAAATTCAACTCACAGTGATGTTACTAACAATAACTGTGATTTTCCACTTTGATTCTACCTCTTCTCTGAAAACATCAAAGTCAAGTAGTGGCCCTGCCCACTGTCCTGGGCGCTTGGCTGCCCAAGCTTCTTTAGCTTCTGATGTTGCCATAAATCTTATTTCTCAGAATAGTTCCCTATCCATGAGATTCTGGAGGAAGCACAAGAGCATCTTCCTTTAAGAAAATTTATCACGAACGTTAAAGCCGGAGAGCTTAAAACATCCAAAACTGTCCTGGTTTGCCTGAAGATTAAAGCAGGATTTCATTTGATTGTTCAGAGAGTGATTATCCATGAAACAGACCACAGGACAATTTCTTTATCAGAGTTATAATTATGCAACCCCTAGGGCATAAAATCAACAGGATGCACGAAAACCGCAATGAACTCATCTTCTATGAGAAGCAAAACAAGGATCTACAGTTGAAAGAAAATGGAAGGTCTTGGTTGCAAGGATCTTTGCTCCAGCACGGCTTTGTCTAAGGAGTACTGGCACTGGGCCGGGGGGCCGCTCTCTCGCCTTCCATCTTCCTTCCAACCTCCTTGGCTTATTCCTCACCTTCCAAGAACATCTGCTCTCTCCATATAGCAGAGCAATGTTTTTGCTATTGTACTTTTCCAAGACATTCTCTTTATTGAAAAAAAGAAATCCTATCTTCAGTCCAGAGAGAAAGTATAGTGCTTAAGACACTTACCTTGCATACTGCTGACCGTGGTTCAACCCCCAGCACCCCGATAGTCTCCCAAGCCTCATCAGGAGAGAGCGAAGCAGAGAGCCAAGAGTTAGCCCCAGCACTGCTGGGTGTGGCCCCCAAACAAAACAAACAAATAAATCATCCTATTCTCTGGGATCTGTCACTTCTATCCCCATCAAGCCATTCCCATGAAAACTTCACGTTAGAAGTTCAGAAGCGCCTTTTAATACGTTCTTTTGCTCAAAGATGATGTGCTTACTTCTTCTAAGAAACTCTAACTTCTTCCTAGAAGAAATATTTTATCTCAACTCGGGAAGCAGAGTTCTGGGAGAAATTACTCTGCCAAGCAGTCATGGAATTTACTGGCAGAGGTAATTGACTTCTAAGAAAAAATAAAACAAAATAGGCATTTTAACTGCCCATTTGCACATTGTTTGGTCTCAAATTTGGACAAAGCCCCTCTGGTTTTCTGAAGGAAAACAGTGACTGCTTTTGGCATCTTTTTAAAATCCTAAGTAAGAGACTACAAGAGAGTGCGGAGGTAAAGCACATGTGCTGCCCACAGCCAACCCAGGTTTAATTCCCGGAACCTCCCAATCACGAACACGGAGCCATGCTCTGAGCACTGCCAGGCGTGGCCCTCCACATACAAACTAACAGTAAACAGATAAACAAGATCCTAGATAACAGGAGCTCAAACACACATCCACTTAAGAAAATAGAGATTAATCAGAAGCAGGCTTTCTGAAAGCCGAGGCTCTGGGTTTCTCAAGAGCAGATCACTGCCCCACTCCCCTAAAAAAGTACCCTGCCTTCAAGATAAGTGAAAATCAACATCGGTCAGGTCTTAGTGCCATATGTCATTTTAAATCCACTGTGACAGGAGGAGAGAACTAAACCTAAACATAAAATGATAGTATCTATAAAGATCGCTTTTAGGGGGCTGGAGAGATAGCACAGCAGGTAGGGCGTTTGCCTTGCATGCGCCCGACCCGGGTTCGATTCCCAGCATCCCATATGGTCTCCTGCCTGAGCACCACCAGGGGTAATTCCTGAGTGCAGAGCCAAGAGTGACCCCTGTGTATCGCCAGGTGTGACCCAAAAAGCAAAAAAAAAAAAAATCGCTTTTAGAGAGGGAAGGACTGGAGGACTGAAGAGAAACAAAAACCTTTGTAGAATTAAGGAAAAGAGATTACTCTCTGACAAGTATGATAATGGAGAGAGAGAGGGAGAGAGAAAATAATAACAAAAAAGGAATCTTGTCCAGAGTGCGGTAGCTCTCTCCTCCCGAGAAGTTCACAGTGAAGCCATTTACTTAGACCAGAGACTAGAAATCAGCTCGGGCTCCGTTCCTTGGCCAGCCCTGAAATAAATGATACAGTCAGAACTCTGCAACAATCACAGCAACAGTCTCCTGGTGAGAGCAAATGCCTTTTTGTCACTGGATTCTTTTGCTTTTGGAGGGGGCGGGAAGAGATGCACACCCAGCAGTGCTCAGGGCTTACTCTTGGCTTTCTGCTCAGGGATCATGTCTGGTAGGACTCAGGGACCATCTGGGGTACAAGGGATTGAACCTGAGTCGGCCATGTGCCAGGAAAGCACCTTACCTGCTCTATCCCCTCTTTGACACTCAAATGCTGGTATGCTGGATGTGAGAGAGGATCTACAGACAGTTCCTCATGGAAATATCATGCAGCTCTGGGGTGGGGGGTGGAGGGTGGGACACAAACTGAGGCTTTCTAGGTCTCGGGCATTCCAGAGACTTCTAGGGCAGTGTCGGCCAGCAGGGAAATTAAGAAATAGTGCACACGCAGGTGAAGAGAGAAAAGGCTGGGTGATCCCAGAAATGTCAGGACCAGGAAACAGCACACATGTTCAAACATTTGTCGTATGTCCACATAACTGATAAATCCTGAATGACTAGCCTCAGATTCATAATGACCTCACTGATCTTGTTAGTGTTCATATGTCCACTTCCCAAGTGCACTTTCTAGCTTGCAGCAGTAATGGAGAAGGAAGTAGTTTGGGACTATTGATATTAGTTTGAAATATATCTGGAAACAAAATAGAGAGGACTTCATGGTTAATCTGAAGGGTATATATGAGAAAGAAGAATCCAGAGAACTGTTATTAGATTTAGTAATTAAGTTTCACCAAATACATGTGTGAGAAAGAGTTAGAAAAAACAAGAGTGGGGTGGGGGCGGGGAGAGAGAGAGACAGAGACAGAGACAGAGACAGAGATCCGGCTATGTCAACACCAAGGAGGGAGGTAGTTCCTGAGATCAGAGTGCTTACTCAAGAATATTGCACTAAGAGACTCAATCTGGTCAAAGAATATTTGACTTGAATATCTGACAAAGAATATTTGAATTCTTTGACTGTGGTCAAAGAATAGAAATAGGGAATGTGACACATATGCCCCAGTACTGTGCAGAGAAGTTACAACCTAGGAATACTAACAAAAACCTAAATATAGTCAGAGAAAGAGTGGAAATGTGATGCTTGGCAAGAGAAAAACAGGAGAATGCAGTGTCCCAGAAATGAGAGAGTAACCAACTTCAAAGGTGTAAAATGTATAATGTGTCAAATGTAACTTAGAGTTCTGGAAAGATGGGGGTAGGGGGAAAAAGGTACATTCAATTTTGAGGCTGGGTCACAGTTGACGGAACACATGGAATTTCATTGCACAGGTGCTAGAAATCTGATCAATGGCACAATGAAGAGGGAGAAAGAGGTACAAAAATATCTGCTTATCCTGAATTCTGCACAACTCGACTCCACAAATCACTGTCGCTAAGGATACACACACCTACAAATCCTTGGGCCAGAGAGACAGCACCGGGGCTCAGGGGCAGACCTTGCAGGCAGCCAATCTAATTCGATCTCTGGCATTACATGGTCCACCAAGCATCGCCAGGTGTAACTCTAGAGACCCCTCAGCACTGCCAGGTGTGCCCTAAAGGCACCATGAGGGCCCAAGAACTTGGGGTAGCCCAGGTAACCCCTAGCACAACACCCCATCTTCAGGCCCTCACACTGAACCACTAGCCCAGATGTCCCAGAATCTCTTGGTGTGGGCGTGGGGTGCTGAACACTACTTGGGAGATCCTCTGCCAAAAAAAACCCCAAAACCAACAACGATAATTTCAGACAAAACTTACTAAATATGTAGACTATGTCAGCATCCTATAGGATGCGCCAGCATAAAAAGAAGAAGCCTATCCTATCTGTAGGAGCCCACCATTATGAAACCATGAATCCCCTACCATCTCTCCCTCCCTCCCCCCTCTGTCTCTCCCTCTGTTGCCATAGTAATGAATGACTGTGGTAGTCACAGCAACAGAGGCAGAGAAATACCTGGGTGGCATAGCAATAGGGGACACCTGAACAAAAATAAGTTAGGAATGGAGGTAAGGACTGGGGAGAAACATACCTGAAAGGACAGGATATACAGGGCTGACAGCGGTGGGGAAGGAAGCTCAGGCAGAAAGATTCTTGAAGAGGCTAGATTGGCCCGGATCTGTACGCTTATATTGTGAAGGAAATGTGTACCTTCTATAGGTTTGGAGGCTGGGGGACATGGCTTTGACATTTGTTGGGCAGTTTTGATTCTGAGTTTGTTTTGTTATCTTTGTTTAGTTTGGAGTGCCAAAACTTTTCAGTTTCCAAGGCAGAAGCACTAACAAAAAGACGTGTAGAAAGGGCAAACGAGTTCCGGGGAGGGCACTTTAAAAAAATTTTTTTTTAAATTTTATAAGGTAGTTCACAATATTTGATTACATTTAATATTCAAACACCAATCCCACCACCATTACACTTTCCCACCACCATATTTGGGATGTTTCCATCCCAAGGTCCAATCCCTGTCCCAAAGCACAATCGAAATAATATATTTTGTATTGTCTGTTATAAAAATCCGCTGAAAATGCTGCAAAAAAAGAATTCATAAGGGAAACAGTGTGAAGAATGTTCTATTTTGGCAGGGGCCATTAAGACATTCTTCAGGATATCACTAACATGTTAAAAGTTGAGTGATGTGAGCTTCCGAATATATATATCTGGAAATATGCATCACTGTCACTGTCATTCTGTTGATCATCAATTTGCTTGAGCAGGCCAGTAATATCTCCATTCATCCTAGCCCTGAGATTTTAGCAGCCTCATCCTTCCCAATGGTGCCTCATTAGAGGCTCGTCAGGGTCAGGGGAATGTACCCATCATTGTTACTGTATTTGGCATATTAATACGCCACGGGGAGCTTGCCAGGCTCTCCCCCCCGTGCAGGCAGTAAACTCTCAGTAGCTTGCCAGTTTCTCCAACAGAAAGAACTAGTCTATCAGGAGCTTGGTTTTATAGTCTATGGATGTTGGTAGTTGATGGGATTACACGGGCGGGCGCTAGGGGAAGTTTCTGGGTGTGACTGCCTAGCTACTGGAAAATGGGGAATCTGGGTGGAATAGGCCCAGTCTCAATCCGAGCAGCCTAGAGATCTCGGCCCCAGGTCCCGCACACCTGGTTTCCTCTGCCAATTCCTTCATGCATATATATGTTTCCCTCTATGATTTGTTGCCTACTATTTTGAACCCCATCAAATATGGTGTGGTTCTTATGGAGAATGGGTAGGGAGTGTCTTATGATGTGTCGCACAGCTGTGTGGTCCAAGAATACTGTCAGGTCACTCTTAGGTGAGGCTTGGCCCAAGCATGTGGGAAGCAACCTTGAGTGTGGTGCGGCTGTTGGGTTCTAGAGGTTTTCTGCTGCTGGGGCTGGGTCCCTTGGGGCCGGGAGGGCTCTCACCCGCCCACCTCTGGGGTGGGGAGGGCACTTCTTATCAGCTGAAATCACACACATTTATTTGAAGTCTTGTATTATATTTCATATAAATTCTGTATCAACCATGTATCTGATTTTATATTAAACAAAGTTTTCAAACTAATATGAAGTATTGGTGCTTCTCAAAAAATGTTGCTTTTTTTTTTTTTTTTTTTTTGCTTTTTGGGTCACACCTGGCGATGCACAGAGGTTACTCCTGGCTCTGCACTCAGGAATCATCCCTGGCGGTGTTCAGGGGACCATATGGGATGCTGGAAATTGAACCTGGGACGGTTGCGTGCAAGACAAACGTCCTACCCGCTGTGCTATCGCTCCAGCCCCTCAAAAAAATGTTTAGGTAGAACTTATGCTACAAGAAGATGTATTACCAGCATGTGGGGTGCTTGCCTTGCACGCAGCTGACCCAGGTTCGATCCCCGGGCATTCCATACGGTCCCAAGAGCCTGCCAGGAGTGAATCCTGAATGCAGAGTGGTGGCCCCCAAAAGGCGTGCCTCCTCCCCCCAAAAAGAAGGAAAAGGAAGAAAAAGAGAGAACGGCACCTGCCTTGCATGTGACAGACCTGGCATCCCATATGGTCCCCTGAGTACCACCAAGAGTGATTCCTGAGTGCAGAGCCGGGAGTAACCCCTGAGCATTGCCACCCCCGCCCTGCAAATAAAGATATACTATGTTTACTCCCAGACACAGACCCCTACCCAGCCACTTGCTCCAATATACATGACACCATGTATTAAGCTTATACATTAACTTAATATATGGCTTTTGACTAGAAAAATCAGTAGATGTAATTTGTATAAAGATAATTTTTTATCTATAGAATGAATTATACACTAGTAGAGTTAAGAATTTTAGATTTAGGTGCTGGGCTTAAAAGAAATATTACCTTAGTTTCAGTTTGAGTTTTATTTAGTCTTCTCTTCATATTAATGCTTTTTAAAAATTTTATTGACTGTGATTTACAAAGCTGTTGATACTAGAGTTTCAGGTACTTAGTGTTCCAATTCCAAACAACCATAATGTCAGCACTCTGCCACGAATGACCCAAGGTTCCCTCCCACTCTCTACCACTCCTGTAATCATGAGTCTCTTATTGTAAACCATCTGGAATCTATTTTGAAGTAAAAGTGATATACACAATTGGCAATAATAATAATAACAACAATAATAATAAAATAATGGATGATTAATACTTATATCACATAACAAAATATTCTGAAATCAGTGGTGAATCTAATCTAATCACACTGGAAAAATTACTGACTTACACATGTTATAAAATAAATTTTATTATACATAAACTATAAAATTATATTCCAGTAGAAATACTAGGGGTGGGGGTGGGACACACCCAACAGCGCTCAGGGGACACTCCTGGTGGTTCTCTGGGGACCATGCAGTACCAAAGATCAATCCTGCCACATGCAAAACATGCCTCTTAGCATTTTGAACTCTCTTCCTGACTCCCCAGTAGAAAAAGAAATAAAGATCAAAGCAAAATCACCAGAGACACTGCAAAGATATACTTTAAAACTAATCAACTGATTTACTGGCAACCCATCTCTGGCGGTTTAAGTACATCCATGCTTATTTGACTATTCCAGGTAACAGGAAATGTGCTCCTATTAAGAAAATGCTAGTTAAGATCACAGTAAGGTACCACTGCATGCATATGAGGATAACTAAGAGGAAAAAAAATAGCATCAGTTCTGTCAAGGAAGGCAAGGATAATTAGTCCTACTTTGCTAGGATATACTCTAGCATGTCAAATACTACATCTACACTGGAAAAAAAATAGCAAGCAGGGTTTTTTTGTTTATTTGCTGCTTTTTTTTGTTTGTTTTTTGCTTTTATGCACTCAGGAATTACTCCTGGCGGTACTTGGGGGGACCATATGGGATGCTGGGAATCAAACCTGGGTCAGCTGCGTGCAAAGCAAATGCCCTACCCACTGCGCTATTGCTCCAGACCCAATAGCAGTATTTTTTAATTTTTGTGTTTGGAGGCCATATCCAGTGATGCTCAGGACTGAGGCCTGTCTCTGTGCTCATAGATCACTCCTGAGGGAACTTAGGGGACCATATGGGGTGCTGGGGATTGAATTCAAGCACTGCCGGGAGTGATCTCTGAGTGCAAAGCCAGGAGTAAACCCACAGAACCACCAGGTGTGGCAAAAACATGCAAGACAAGCAATCTACCTACTGTACTATTGCTCCAGCCCAAAAATATGGCAGTATTTTTAAAAAAATACTAAACATGGGTAACTCATATGATCTAACAATTAGACTTTTGGTCACTCACCTCACAGAAATCTTATGTTCATACATAGTCCTATATACGTTAAGTTTTTGTTAGTTCCAAATGAAAAACAATGGTTAAACAAACTCTATTATATCCATCCATATCAAGAAATAGAACTCAGCAATTAAAAACAATCAACTACTATATGCCGATCTTGAATATGTATCAAGGGAATAGTGAAAAGGCCAATCTCAAAAATATGCTTTCACAGTTATCTTATTCAAAATTCTAGTTAATAAAAATTATGCCTATTGTATTTATGCTCTTCATAAATATCTGTGAGATGAGGCAGTTATCTAGATCTTGGAATATTCGCTCTTTTTTGTCCTTCTATCTATGGTAAGTGACTAAGACTTAAATAGTGTTTCTTAGACATGTAATGTTTATCCCCCAATGTGAAATAATAGCATTTTGTATGATTCCACTTACATAATATTTTTGAAATTTCAAAGGTGGAGAATAGACTAATGGCTGCCAGGATGGAGAATAGGCTAGTAGAAGTATAGAGAGATAAGTAGTTGAGGTTAAAAGGGATCTTGTGTTGGGCTGGAGTGATAATACAGAGTGTTTGCCTTGCACACAACTGACCTATGTTCAATCCTGGGCAACACATATGGTCCCCCAAGCACTGCCAGGAGTGATCCTGAGTGCAAGGCCAGGATTAAGCCCAGAGAAACACCAGGTGTGGAAAAAAACACCAAAAACATTAAAAAGGAGATCTTGTGTTGATGGAAGTTTGGTTACATGAATATACATGTGGTAACAATACATAGAATTACATGTCTATGCATATGGACTCATAAGTGAATGCATGTAAAATCTGAAAAAGAAAGCAATGTGGGTGGTAATGTTATACTACAATGTGGGTGGTAATGTTATACTACAGTTACACAAGTTACTATTAGAGAAAATTATTGCAGGGTATATGGTGTATCTCTCCTATTTCTTATAACTCATGTGAATCTACCTATATCTCAAATTTTCAAAAAAATTAAAATTCAGTTTAATTTTTTTTTTTTTTTTTTGCTTTTTGGGTCACACCCAGCGATGCTCAGGGGTTACTCCTGGCTTTGCACTCAGGAATCACTCCTGGCGGTGCTTGGGGGACCATATGGGATGCCGGGGATCGAACCCGGGTCGGCCGCGTGCAAGGCAAACGCCCTACCCGCTGTGCTATCGCTCCGGCCCCTAAAATTCAGTTTAAAAACCTCAATATGAGGGCTGGGGTGATGGCTCAAAGGTCATGTCTTACATGTATCAGGTTCAGAGCTTTATCTCTATTAGAGCTCTGTCCAGGCCCCAAGAACCATCAAGCCTAAATTTATGGGCTACGTATCAACAGAACAGTCCCCAGGCTCCTATAGGCAAATGATAAAAAACTTTCTTTTTAATTAATTTTTTATTAGAGAATCACTGTGATGTACAGTTACAAACTTATGAACTTTTGTGTTCATATTTCACTCATACAATGATCGTTTACCCATCAAAAACTTTTTTTTAAAAAAAATAAATGGAAGTTGTTGCAATAGCAGACTGAAATACCTACACAGATATTTTAAGATGTTGTAATTATTTTTCTTATTTTTATTTATTTAATTTGGGGCTTGGGACTCAGCCCAAGGTCTCAGAAAGAGGATATACTTCACTACTGAGCTACATCCCCAGCCAAGATGATTGTTTAAATATATTCATGGATACAATGATTGTGGTCTATATTTTAATGAGTTTGACGTGCTAGAAATAATGACTAGTACAAGCATATGCGACTGCAGAGCAGAAGCTGGAACAAAGTGTCTCTCAGTTGAGCTGAGAATGAACTGTTCCGAACATTTCAAAATTCTAAGACATAACTACAAAAAGGAATGATTAAAGTACTAGACCAATTTGAACAAAACAAAATTTAACCCCCTTAAAGTTAAAATGAATTATGACAGATTAAAAAACTGAAGATAAAAAAAATCTACATTAAGAATACCAGAAAAACAGAAACAGATTTATACAGTATTTTAAATGATTATATGTCCAGAGAAAAACATCTTAATCAGCTTTGTTTCTGTGAGGAGACAGCCCAAACCACAGAACCCTGTTAACCACAGGCAAACCACTATCATCTATCAGAATCTGGTCACGCCCTCTTCTGTGGATGGGCTCTCCAGGAGGAGACCCAATTCCCAGTCTTCCCTCGGACTGGGACAACACTTTGGCTCCAGGAAAGTGCAAGCATCATGGGGGAGTTTCTTGCACCCTCTTTACGTGAGACTTCTCTGATTCCTTAATGGCTTTTGTTTGTTTGTTTCTTTCTTTTTTGCTTTGTTTTGGGGCTGTACTTGGCTGTGTTCACTCCAGGGTTGCTGTGGGCAAGGCAACCCCCTTGTACTGTCTTTCCAGCCTGTTACTACACATTTGATACCCTGAACAGGGCCATATCCTTTAAGAAGACAGAAAGGGTAAGGAAATACAGGAAACAGACAGGCACAGTTGGAAAAACGTAACTAAACTAAACCAACCCAGGTCCGACCACCACCAATAACATCTACTGCTTTGCCAGATGCCTAGTTTGAGTCTAGCAGTGTGACTGTCTTAATATTCAAAATAACTCTGTAAGGTATGTCTTGATTTTAACATGAAAGATTATGCTTAGAGACAATAAGGGCCTGAAATTGGAGGAGACATAACATTCAAAAATCCAGAGTCACACCTTGAAAATAAGATGTTAGTGAGAATTTTATTTTTCATATATTTTAATAAATGTAAATGTATTAAAAATTTTAATATATATTTAATAAATATAAATTTTACTTCAGCAATTTGCAACATATCATCTAGGAGAACCAGGAGTAACTTTAAAAAAAATGAAAACAATTCTTGGGCCTGGGGTATTTGTACAGTGCTTAGGGTGCATACCAAAACATCCTTAACATCACATGTCCTCATGAGCACTGTCATCTGTAGTCCTGGTGGCCACCAAAAGCAACACTGGGCAGCCTGGATTACCACCAGCAACACAGGACCTGAGAGGCACCAGCCTTGTCCTGCCCTCTCTTTGAACCTCATGCCCAGATGACCAAGTACCCCCAGGAAGGGCATGAGCACTCCGGAGCCCCCATGAGCACCACCTGGGAAGTCCCCCTCAAAAAGAGGAGCGGAGTATAACTGAATATTTGGAAAAATTATTTTATAAGCAAAAGTATCATAGAAGTGAAAAACTATTCTAGAGGCCTGGAGAGATACAGTACAGTGGGCAGAGAACTCGCCTTGCACTCAGTCAACCAGGTTCAACCCCAGGCATCCCATATGTAGGCCCCAAGCCCCACCAGGAGTGATCCCTAAGAACAGAGCCAGGAGCAACCCCTGAGCATGGCTGGGTGTGACCCAAAACAAACCAAAAAGCTGCGCTGGAGGTGCCGGATGTGACTCAAGTGGTCTAACACTTGCCTACCACATGTGACATGTGATTTGATCCTAGTTCCTAGCACCAAATGGTCCCATAGCAATGCTAGTGGGGCCGTGGTAGCCCCCCCAAATCCCAAGGTTCCAAGCACTCCTGGGAGTGGCCCTGAACCCCATTAAAATACATTAAAATAAAATGAAATAAAGGAAAATTTAAATATTCTTGGCCTTAACTTATATGTCTTTTGGTCTGAAAGAGCCAGACAACTCTTTAGGCAGACAAGAAAAACACATACTTTCAGTGGAATGATGAGTTAGAACTAGGCCACATCTCATTTTTTTCTGTCCCAAAGTGCTTAATATAGAATTGGATTTTAAAAACAACACTCCACATGCCAGGTTTGGCTCTTCCAGTTGGCACCTGGACATCAAACTCCTGTGACAATCTGGAACAACTGAAAATAGCTGTGGGTATTCAAACTATCACGCAGTAAGGAAGGTCAAATTTGAACAAATGTATTTCAAGACTAAAGAGAGCTTTTGTACCAGCCTTAAAAGAGAAGAGGGAAATTCAAGGGAAGAATGAAGATTAAGCAGCTAACCCAACCTCTACTCACATCATAGGTGAGGACAGAGCTAGCCCAGAGTTTTTTTCGCCACTGCATCTCCATATGAAGCTCTTCACTTCAGGGCTGTGTGAAGCCTCTGCTCCAATAATAAAGCCACTCCCTGTATTTTCTGATTCAAATACCTTCACTATTTATCCATTTTCTACAAAATTAAGTCCAAATTCCTTACCTGGCATGCAAAACCCTTTCTTATTTGAATTCAACCCATCTCTCTAAACTTTATTTCTCATTATATTCTCCTTCTTGAGTTCTCTGTTAGAACCAAACAGGTCTATTTGCCTTACACACTTACTTGTCTTACACACTGATGATCCTTGCTTAGATCTCTGGCTCCCCCAACAGTATTTCCAAGCATCACGGGAATGATCCTTGGGCACAGCTGGGTCTGACCCCAAAACAAAACTCTGATAGCAGTTAAGTAGTATTCTAAACAACTCATTTTGGACTCGTAAACTCTCATCTTAATATGTATTTCTATGTACAACTCATCAAATAACCTTAAGTTCTTTTTCATGGTACTTTCCAAAGGCATTCTCAGATGTACCATTTTATTTTTTAAATAAATTTTCAGAGGTACCATTTTGTTTTTAAAATAGCATTTTAATTTTATTTACTTGCTTTTTGGCCCATAGCTGGTGGTACTCAGGGCTTACTCCCAGTTCTACATTCAGGTATCACTCCTAAAAGGGCTCAGGGTACCATCTGGGGTGCCAGGGGTCTAACTTGGGTCAGTCTGGTCCAAAGGCAAGCACGTCACCTGCTCTAATGTCACTCCAGCATCAGAGCTAACCGTTTGCAAGATCTCACTGGCAAAAGAGTCTGGAATCATTAGCTACTTGCTTCCCTGTAGTGAAGATCACTTGTTACAAAAGGAAATCTTTTAAGACTCCTCTTAAAATAGGAAAAGTAACTTACCTTCATTCACTTAAGTCAGCATTTTCACATTTATCTAAATAACACTTCCATAAAGCTGTCTTTCTTCACCCCATGATTTTTAACACTATCTGTATGAAAGTCATACATGTAACCTCTATAACTAAAGAAACACAAATCAGGAAGATGAATAATTTTGTCTATTATTATTTTTTGTGGAGGCTTTGGAAAGGTATGAATGGAGATGTTACTGTGCCCACTCAAGCAAATCGATGAGCAGCAGGACAACAAGTGATAAGTGATTATTATGGTGTATTCAATATGCTAAAAACAGTAACGATAGGTCTTACTCCCCTGACCCTGAAAGAGCCTCCAATCATTGGGAAAGACAAGTAAAGGAAGCTGCTAAAATCTCAGAGCTGAGTGTAATAGAAACATTACTGGTGCCTGCTCGAGTAAATTGACGAACAATAGGATGACAGTGATACAGTGATTATTATTATTATTATTGGGCTGGAGCAACAGCACAGCAGGTAAGGCATTTGCCTTGCACACAGCCGACCTGGGTTCAATTCCTCCGTCCCTCTTGGAGAGCCCAGCAAGCTACCGAGAGTATCCCGCCCGCATGGCAGAGCCTGGCAAGCTACCTGTGGCATATTCGATATGCCAAAAACAGTAACAACAAGTCTCACATTACTGGTGCCTCCTCGAGCAAATTGATGAACAACGGGAGGACAGTGCTACAGTGCTATTCTTATTCTTATTCTTATTCTTATTCTTATTCTTATTCTTATTCTTATTCTTATTCTTATTGGTTTAGGGGCCATACCTGGCAGTACTTAGGGCTTACTCATGGGTCTGCATCAGGGATCACTCCTGGGGGATCCTACGGGTGACGGGAACGGAATCTGGGTCAAGTACCCTACCCGCTGTAGTACTGCTCCTGCCCCTAATGTATTTGGTGTCACTTTGTGAAAGACCTTCAACTGTGCCTCCCCAAGTGACACTGGCAAATTACATGGACAAATCTGCCAATGTCTAGAGTCTGGTCCTGAGCTATGTAGTCCAAAACTGAGTCTGTCAGCATACCACAGAGATTCCAGATTTCACTGGAATCTGGAATCCACAATAACCATAATCGGAACTACAAAATCAGAACGCCAACTTATTAACCAACAATAATCACAGAAAGGTCTGTATTCAGGCGTGCAGAACCCACACTTGTGCTCCTGCTGGTAGATCCATGTGAAAACAAGTCACATCATACTGAGATAAGCCATAATTGGGGGAGGGGCAGGGGGAATTATGTGTCCATTCTGTTATGTCTTGTTTTAAAATAATAAGCCATGACAGTAAGGGGCAAAAGATTAATTTGAGTCAGTGAAAAAACTTTTATTCTACCTTAATCTTTAGCAGCCCTAGAATCCTGTCTGTTCCTAGAGATGAGCAAATACAACATTTATAATCATATCTAACGTACAGAAAAATATATAAAAACGCTGGGTTATTATGGAATCTGAGGATTTTATCTTATGATATTTTTATTTTATGGGATTATTTTATGGGATTTTATGGATCAGATGCCATACGCTAAGTAAAAACACTGTTTTGGGGGTGGGAGAGACAGTACAGTGGGTTAGGGCACTTTCCTTGTACAAGGCCAACCCAGGTTCGCCATACCTGGTCCCCCAAACACAAAGCCAGGAGGAAGTCCTGAGCATAGCTGCCTCCTGTCGGCCTCTTCTCACTCCTCTGCTTGCTTCCTTTTCAACTCTGTCCTTCTGACAATGAGGTTCAGGATAATCCAGGTCTCTCCCCGTTCGGTACTTGCACTCTCTTGCCCTATTACTCCATATGCTACCGAGAAGAGGGAGCATCTGGTATTAGTCCTTTTGACGTATTCCACTTAACATGAAATCCACAAGAAAATTCATTTCCCCGCCTCCATTCCAGATGTATTCAGATCTTCATTGAAAGTTTGGATCTGTTGAGTGTTAAAAGTAGGTAAAGGAATATTCTTGATACCTTTTCAGTATCAATATTGCAAACCACAATGCCCAAAAGGAGAGGGAGGGAGAGGGGGGAGATATAGAGATAGAGATAGAGAGATAGACAGAGAGAGAAGAAAATCGAAAAGCACTTGCCATAGAGTGGGGGAGGGTGGGGATAGAGGGGATGGGAGGGAACCTGGGGACACTGCTGCTGGGAAACGTACACTGGTGGAGGCATGGGTGTTGGAACACTGTATGACTGAAACCTAATCATGAACAGTTTTGTAGGGTCTATCTCACAGTGATTCAATAAAAAGGTAAAAAATTAATTAAAAATAAATAAAGTTTGGATCTGCCAACTTAGCATCTCACACCAACTCGGGGAGGGGGGGCAGAAACTGACCCTGGCGTCATAGCCTTCTGCTGAGGAGCTGTCTCTGAGGGGCCGCAGAAGTCACTGCTGCCTTCTGAGGTGCTGGTGTAGCCTTCATGCTTCCCTGGCCACCCACAAAGCTTGTTCTTGTTGAGCCTTTCCAGTGTCCGGTTCTTCTGGGTCATTAGATAGACGAGGCATGACCTTCTGGAATGTGACTGTGCCACCATTTTTCCTTTTCGGCTTTTCCTAGCTCTCTCCTTCCCTTCCTAGTGTTCCTTGTTGGTGCTTTCTTCTGTACAGCACAGTCATCTGCTGAGAATTCCTCTCGGAAAGGGATATTAATGGGTATTTTGCATCAAGAAAGTGGAAAGCCTTCCTGTCAGTTCTCAGTTCTCAAGTGGCACCTTTCCTGTCCAGGACAGATCTTGTGCCCGCTGAAACTGCACACCCCAGCCTCCATGGGTACAGCTCTCAGGACAAAAGATGAAAAGAGAAGACAGAAATCTAATCCTTTTTTATTTTAGTTGTTTTAAACTTTTATTTATTTATTTTGCCTTTTTAGGTCACACCCAGCAATGCTCAGGGGTTACACTTGGCTCTGCACTCAGGAATTACTCTTGGCAGTCAGGAGACCATATGGAACACCAGGGATCAAACCCAGGTCAGCCGTATGCAGGGCAAAGGCCCTCCCAGCTGGAGTCTCACTCCAACAACATTTTTTTTTTTTTTTGCTTTTTGGGTCATACCTGGCAATGCATAGGGGTTACCTCCTGGCTTTGCACTCAGGAATTACTCCTGGTGGTGCTCAGGGGACCATGTGGGATGCTAGGAATCGAACCCGGGTGACCTCATGCAAGGAAAATGCCCTACCCGCTGTGCTATCGCTCCAGCCCCTCTGTGGAGACTAGTAATGAAGCGGTGGAATTGAGTCCTTGGTTGACTGCTGTGTTGGGGTGCGGGTGCAGCTGCCAGGGCTTCAGCATGGTGGGGACTCCACCTGCCGGCCTCCGGAGAGTATCCCAGAGTTTTCAGTCAGGGGAACCAGTGTGTCCATGAATTTTAGCTATGTGGCAGCTTGCATCTCCTCAGAGATCCGGTCATGAGTTGGTAGAGCAGGGCGGCTGTGTGGGTCACCAAGGTGATGGCTATGACAGCTGAGCAGGGCTGCCAAGGTCTCCGGAAGTTCAAGCTTAGGAGGGAGAAGGCTACCCACCCCCATTTCAGAAGACCCCAGAAAGACTTAATTCTTCAGGTGAAATGAGCTTTTGGATCTTTTCGCTCTACAGGAGCTAATGTTTTATGGCATTCAATAAACTGCAGCAATGATAACTGAAAGGCGAGTGATGATAATGGTGATAGTAACAAGAGAAAATCCCTAATTTTTGTTTGAAATTCATCCAAGAGGGATCAAGGTCACCAAACTAGGTCTAGATTCGTCATGCCAGGCTTTTGAAAATTCTCCTTGTTTTCTCAACTGCCCTAAAGACTCCAGTGCTATTTATGGGACGCGGTGAATTTCTCCATTCGGCTGCACCTTTGCAGGCTGAGTGCGCTGTGTGTGAAGGGGACCTTAAGCGTTACTAAACAGTCCGAGAAAGGAATGCTGATGGGACCAAGCCTGAAAATTTCGCTCTCTTTAATCAACTGAAAATAGCTGTGTATTCATTCCACCTCTCACCCCCTAATAAACCAAGCCGCTGCTCCCTTAATAACTCGACCTCCCAGGCCCTCTTCAGGTTCAACGGTATCTCTGCCAGCTGACAAGTCGAGCTGACAGGTTACAAATGAAATCCTGTTCCAGCCTGTCTCCCTGAAGGATGTGAGTGAAGTTAGTGGGGCAAGAAGGGAACAAAGGCCCTCGGGTATGGGAAAATCAGCCTTTTCCAAAAAAAGGGTATATGGAAGAGTAAATGATCTGACTTAAAAACATGAAAGCAAAGAGCCTCCTCCTGCGGCCGCTGAATAAGCGTCCCGTGAGTCTCTTAACCACCGTGTCGCTTGGGTTCAATTACAGGAATGTGAAAGGAAGGAGAGTTGAAGACAAGTGAAATATGGGGCAAGGTCTGGCGATGCCACTTCTAACCGCTATCTGCGGACAGACAGGAGTGACAGTAAATGTTCACTCTGCTCCTCACGCACGCATGTATTACAAATTTATTGACCACTTATGGGTCAAATAAAAGCTGTTAATGACATAGAGATACGGGACTGGGTCCTTATCCTCCAGGACATGAGGAGAATTTTGATAAACAAAATGCAGGGAGGGCATTTCGGAGGGGGGCGGGGAGTGAAACCTTAACTTCGAAAGGGAAGACATATGCAGAGGTAGACAGCAAGCAGAGAACATGTTCTAGGATGCCAAGGGGATCTGAGTCTTCTATTGCTGACTCTTACCTAGGCCAGTCAATGACATGTTCTAAAGCCTCGCTGTGTACCTTCCCTGTCTTGGGATTGTGCTCCTCGCTGTTCTCAACAAAGCTAAGCACGACAATCCTATTGGAAGTAGAGATTCAGACTCCATGAAGAGCAGGTTCTGCTGTGTTGGTTTTAGAGGGGCCACCCCTGATGAGGCTCAGGGGCTACTTCTGGCTCTGCACTCAAGAATTACTCTTGGTGGTATTCCAGGGACCATATGTGTAGCCAGGGATTGAACCCAGGTCAGCCACATGCAAGGCAGGCACCCCACTTGCTGTACTATCTCTCTGGCCCCCAAGAACAGTTGTTGTTTTCTTTTTGTTTTAACATATTTTTTCTCGGGTTATCTAGTGATTGTAGCTGGGTCAACCACGTGCAAGGCAAGTGCCTTACGTACTGTACTATCTCTCTGGCCCAAGTTCTGCCACTTCTATCTTGGAATTTGAAACAAACACACATACACACACAACACTTTCCCAAAATTTTACAGATGAAGACAGTCATAACCGAAAGAGAGAAAAACAAGAAAGAATATTCCTGATGTAGCTAAAGAAACTTTAAACCTTAGAATTTTTAAAATACAACTGAAAAAACGGACAATAGGACTTCCTCTAGAAGCTAGTCCTTGTAGAGGCTAACCATATTTGCAGATATGGAATTCCATTATCTCCCCCAACAATCTCAGCAACCTTAATCTCTGGCCAAGGATCAGAGGGGAAGAGAGGCCGTCCTTCTAAAAGGGGAATAAGAGCAGTCAAGCAAAAAATTTGAGGAAGAACAATGACCTCCTAGTGAGAAAGCTTGTTAAGTAGGTCGGTATAGGAATGGCATTTTGCTGCATACAATTCCATCATTGTTCCCTTACATTTTCTTTTCCATTTGTTTCCTCCATCGTTTCTTTCCCCTGCCCTATTCACCATTACTGTCTTTATGTGGGAGCTCTTTTCAAACATGATGTATTTATTCAATTATCTGTGGAACTGTGGCCTCTTCATCAAATTTGCTGATCCCATTTATAGCTCACAATTCTATACCAGGGATCTAATAAAAAAATTCTTGGGAGTAGTAAAACTAAGGCAAACTTTGAATTTCTGTTTTCAACCCTGGATTATTGCCATTAGCCACTAAATTTGTTTGAATGGGTGTTGTAAATATACTTTTCCTTAAAAAAAAAGTATAGTGCTTTTGAATAAGAAAAACTAAGATAAGTGTTATCAGGGACTAACATTTCTACAGTTTGCTTCACTCTGGCTCCAAGACCATATTACCTTAAAAAAAAAAAAAGAACTTTAAGAGAGAAAAAGATGGAATAAATATATACAAATAGCAGAAAATCTAAGTAAAAAGTGTCTAACAAAGACACTAAGCTACATGCTGATTAACAGATCAAGTTCAATTTTAAAGGCCAAGTTCACCATATTCTTTCAACAACTGGGATTTCCATACCCAAATGACAATGCAGGCCTGTGTTCATCATTAGACTCTGACATGAGGCTGTTACATTTACTTAGAGTGGGGTCAGTGGAATCAAGCGTTGCCAAGCTGCCAGACCATCTCTTGCAGAACAGGGCACAGCAGAGAACACAGGCTGAGGCAGAAAGAGATAAGATCTATGCAGATCATTATAGGTGGTCAGGAGCGGCAGGGTTTCAAAAGTCTAGGCAGCAAGGCAAATTCTGAAAATCTGAAAGTTGGCAAAAGCAGCCAGAACAAGAAGTAATAATAAGCCTACTCACATGGAAGAAACTGGATGCACCCTGGCTTAATTTACTGGGTATGAAAGTTGAGTGCACACACACATCAGTTTGAACCCAAAGGAAGCTAGGAGCTTTATCTGCACTGGAGCACTGTCCTCCCGTTGTTCATCAATTTGCTCAAGCGGGCACCAGCAATGTCTCCATTGTGAGACTTGTTGTTACTGTTCACAACATTGCTGACTCAAAATGTGCCAGAGACCTTTTCACAATTAAATACTCTGTGTGTCAGCTATTAGGAGAGATGAAGTCATGAAATTTGCTTATGAATAGATAAACATGGAGAGTATCATGCTAAGTGAAATGAGTCAGAAAGAGAGGGACAGACAGAGAGGGACTGCACTCATTTGTGGAGTGTAGGGTAACATCAAATGAGGCTGACACCCAAGGACAGTAGATACAAGGGCCACGGAGACTGCCCCATAGCTGAAAGACTGCTTGATGAGCGGAGGGGAGAAGGCAGATGGAATAGAGAAGGGGTCACTAAGAAAATGATGGCTAGGGGAACCAGTTGGGATGGGAGATGTGTGCCGAAAGTAGATAATGGACCAAATATGATGACCCCTCAGTGTCTGTGTTGCAAGCTATAATGCCCCAAAATAGAGAGAGAGTATGGGGAATATTGTCTGCCATAGAGGCAGGGAAAGGGTGGGAAAGGGAGGGTATACCCGGGATATTGGTGGTAGGGAATGTGCACTGGTGGAGGGATGGATGTTTGATCATTGTGAGATTGTAACCCAAACATGAAAGCTTGTAACTATCTCACGATGATTCAATAAAATTAAAAAAAAAATACACTGTGTGTGTGTGTGTGTGTGTGTGTGTGTGTGTGTGTGTGTTGTTGGAGTTATATTGGGCTATGCTCAGGGATCACTCCTGGCAGGGCTCAGGGAAGCATATGGGATGCCAGGGATTGAACCCAGATTGGCTCCAAGCAAGGCAAGTGCCAACAGCTAAATATTCTTCCTTCTCATCGTGTCATATTCTATTGACTCAATCAGCATTACCAGGCAACTTGAATGACATTAAGCATTAGTCAAGAGGACTCACAGAACCTCTCTAACCTGTTCCAATATACATAAAATTATGGAAATAATACTTGTCTCATAAGGATGGACAATTTAGTAATGCTTGAAAGCACTTAGCACAATCTTGATAAATAGTAAAAAATTAATATAAAGAAGCCACTACTTATAGATCGAATGATATAACATTGGCAATTTTGTATAATTTGATTTAATCAACAAATACAAACATTCTAAACAACTTAATACTGTTTATAATTGCATTATTGACAAAGACCTTTTATCTTTTAAGGTTCTAATTTAGGTTTCCAGATTCTCTCATGTCAAATTAGAAATATTGACAAATAAACACCACCCATTTAAAATAACCATGTATCAATATTTTGACCTACTTTCTCCTTATAGTTCTGTAAAGATTTGCCAAGAATAAGAAAAACTAATCTAAATCAGGATACAAAATATAACCAATGGATGAGGTGACCACAAATTTCTAGATTTTCACTATACAGTTTCACCAGTTAAATTATTATCATGCTATAACACAATCCGAGGTGCTAAGACATAAAATCGAATTCTAAATTAAGGAAAGTTAAATTAAAATATGCAAGATTAGACTCCAACAAGAAATATATCAAAGGAAATTAAATTTGACCCAAAACAGAGTGAACAGAAATGAAACTAAGGGACCTGAGAGATAGTAAAGTGAAGAGGGCACCTGCTTTGCAATTGGCAAACCAGGATTCTATCCCCGGCATCCCATATGGTCCCCAGAACACTTCCAGTTATAATTAATGAGTGTAGAACTAAGAGTTACTCTTGAGCATTGCCAGGTGTGGCCCAAACCGCTCCGCCTCCAAAACAAAAACAAAAACAAACCTAAACTAAAAAAAATATACCTTTCAAAAAACTAATAATTTTTGTATGTTTAATATACACACACTTTCACTAAGACTTTGATTTGTTTTAGTACTGGATGCACAAGCTTATTTCTGGTGCCCCTTATGCCCAAATATCCAATTTGGTCAGGTGGGGAAACTCAGCTCGAAGAAGCAAGTCGACACCAACAGCATCCCAGCTCTTAGCTTTTCCCTCACAATGGAACTCCATGCCCTAATCACATAGTGAAATTGAGCTCCCATTTGACCCAGCAATACCACTCCTAGGAATATACCCCAGAGAGGCAAAAAGGTATAGTTGAAATGACATCTGCATTTCTATGTTCATTGCAGCACTATTTATAATAGCCAAAATCTGGAAAAAACCGGGGTACCCAAAAACAGATGACTGGTTAAAGAAACTTTGGCACATCTACACAATGGAATACTATGCAGCTGTTAGAAAAGATGAAGTCATTAAATTTGCCTATAAGTGGATCAACATGGAGACTGTCATGTTGAGTGAAATGAGTCAGAAAGAAAGAGAGAGACATAGAAAGATCGCACTCATATGTGGAATATAAAGTAGCAGAATGAGACACTAACACCCAAGAGTAGTAGAGATTAGAACAAGGAGGTCTGCCCCACAGATTGGAAACTGGCCTCACATGCTGGGGGAAAAGGCAGCAGAGACAGAGAAGGGAACACCTAGTAGAGAATATTGGGAGGACCCACTCGGGTTGAAAGCTGTGTACCAAAAGTGGACTACAGACCGAACAGGATGGCCACTCAATACCTCTATTGCAAACTACAACATCCAACAGGAGAGAGAACAAAAGGGAATGCCCTGCCACAAAGGCAGGGTGGGGTGGTGGGGGTTGGGGTGGGGGTGGTGGGAGGGATACTGGGAACATTGGTGGAGAAGAATGGGCACTGTTGGAGGGATGTATACCAAATACAAACATAAAAGTTCATAAGTTTGTAACTGTACCCCACAGTCATTTACTAATAAAAATAAAAAGAAAACAGCGTTGAAACATACATTCAAAATATCATCAGCTTTACGATTCAGTACTTTAACAAGCACTATCATAAATAACCCTTTAAATACCCAGTAAGAACTGTATGTGTTGAGATGATTGCAAAACAGAAACAAAAATTCTCCTCATCTCTTAGTGTCTGTGTAGTTCAAACAACCCAACTTGAGTAAATTAAGCCTGGCTCTCTGTACAGAATAACACTGCTGTCAGACTGACTA
This sequence comes from Sorex araneus, assembly GCF_027595985.1. Lineage (NCBI taxonomy): Eukaryota > Metazoa > Chordata > Mammalia > Eulipotyphla > Soricidae > Sorex > Sorex araneus. Next base: position 281,762,267 of record NC_073303.1, on the reverse strand, counting down.
GATTTAAATTCCCTGATTGGAAGTTCTAGCATCTTTAACAAATTATTTAACATCACTGGGTTTTACTTTTATCATCATCATCATCATCATCATCATGGGGAGGGGGTACTATAAGCATATCTCATAGGTTCTTGTGAGAAAGAAATAATTTAATATATGAAAAGTGCTTCGCAAAGTAAATGGCACATTGTAAATTTTTTAATTCATTTTTTATTATTGAATCACCGTGAGAACAGTTACAAAGCTTTCAGGTATAAGTCTCAGACATACAATGATCAAACACCCATCCCTTCACCAGTGCACATGTTCCACTACCAAGAACCCCAGTATACACCCATTCCCACCCCCTCTCCTCGCCGTATGGCTGATGATTTTCACTTTACTCTCTCTTTACTTTGATTACATTCAATGTCTCAATAGAAAACTCACTATTATTATTTGGAATTTTCCTCAATCAGACATGCCGAGAAGGCATCATTAGATAATGTTTTCTATTGCTGATATTTAAGAGCAGATGAGGTCACGTGGATTTAGATTTCTGGTATTATAGTAATTAAGTCCAGGGGAATTTCTGCCAGAAGCCGCTGGGTTATGGAGTTAGTTTGTCTCCCTCCAGGATCATGGCCGTTCAAGAAGTGGAGGAGTCGTTCATGGGCAGCTGCTCGGGACCTCAACTGGGCTGGAAGCAGTGCTGGTACCGCCCCCCCCCCCCATCCTGAGATTTCCCTCGCGCCCCGTCACTGCAAGCTCGTACCTCCATGCTATGGCTCTAAAAGATGGCAGTCGCTGTGCCGCTCCAGCCAACAGGAAGGGCTAAGGGGGCACACTGTAAATTTTAAGAAGTGGTGACAGGATAGCTATATTAATGGTCCACAGGCCTATCTACACTAATAATTGTTGTTAGTACAGAAAATAAATGGACCGGGCACCCCAGATGGAGCAGTGCAGTCTTCCAGACTACTCCTGATGGAATCCTGGTGACCAAGAGCTTCCACAAGCAAGGCAAGCAAGGCCCAGGTATGTGGGTTCCAGGACTGAATCTCCAGGCCACATGGCAGCAGAGGACCAGAGCTGTTCCTCTCCCGGGTCCCTGCCCGCCCAGCAGACTGGCTGTCACACGCATAATTTGCCTCCAGGCTCCATACTGCTCCATACTAGGGCACCAACAGCCCTGGTCCAGAGACTCCCAATTGAATCCCAAAATGGATTAATGCCATAGAGATGTCTCTGGAACCCAATTATTTACAATCTAGACATTTACATTTACAATCGAGGCCATGCGAGCTCTTATGATATTCAAAATGAGCAATGGAAAATAAATTATCTATGTCTGCCCCTGACAGATAGGTTTGAATGGTGATGGGAAATTTCGAGCAAAACATAATGCCCCAAATGAGAGAGAGAGAGACAGAGAGAGAGAGAGAGAGAGAGACAGAGAGAGAGAGACAGAGAGAGAGACAGAGACAGAGAGACAGAGAGAGAGACAGAGAGAGAGAGACAGAGAGAGAGACAGAGAGAGAGACAGAGAGAGAGAGAGTATTGGGGAAATTGTCTGCCATAGAGGCAGGGTGAGGACTGGGATGTGAGTGGTAGAAAATGTTCACTGGTGCAGGGATAGATATTCCATCACGGTATGGCTGAATCTCAAACATGAAAGCTTTGTAACTCTATCTCATGGTGATATGACTGAAAAAAAAAAGTTATGTGGAGTTCATGCCCAATTCAATCAGCTTAATCAATGGCTGAACAAATAGCAGTACTCCTACATTATAAAAAAAAAAAGGGAAATGATGAACACTATAAACAGAAATCATTAAATGTAAAAAGTATAATCATTAACATACTGTCCAACAAAGATCTGAATATTATTTCATACTAATATATAAAAGATCTAACTATTTTTGAAAATTACTGGCAACATTAGCAATATGTAATCAAGAATACTGAGGCCCAGGGAGTTAGCTTCAAGAGATGGAGCACAAACCTTGCATGCTCGAGGCCCCAACTCCCCAGCACTTCTTGCCTCTTCCACACACGCCACCAGGTGTAAGTATGGTATCCTTCGAGAACCACACAGCATTGCCCTGGTGGATCCCAGAATCACCAAACTGTCAGGCCTGCACTGCTGGGAAGATATAACTGGAGTGGCCCCAGGACCCCAAGTACTGCTGAGAAGAGGAGAGGAAGAGGGAGGGGTGAGGAGAAAAGATGCAATTCCAAAAAAGTGAAAGTTTTCTGACTCTTGTCTCACCAAAAGCACTCACCTTTCTTGGTGTTTGGTGCCAGTATAAATCATGCATGCTAAAAATCTCTCCTCTGAGATAAGACAATTCCATCTTGCTGTTATTTTGAGTAATGACTTTTTTTTTTTACTTTGTGAAAGATTAATTTCTCCCATGCCAGTATCTCACAATTTCCTTATATTTCCCCCTTTGATGTCATTTTATCTTCCTTAGATGTAGTCCCTTCTGGAAATTTTTCCCACTATCATTAATTTAATAGTCATAAAAATTTAATTTTATACCCCAGGACTTGGGCTGGAGTGATAGCACAGCGGTTGGGCATTCGTCTTTCACGTGGCCGATCCGAGTTGATTCCTCCGCCCCTCTCGGAGAGCCCGGCAAGCTACCAAGAGTATCTCGCCTGCGAGGCAGAGCTGGCAAGCTACCCGTGCATATTGGATATGCCAAAAACAGTAACAATAAGTCTCTCAATGAGAGACTTTACTGGTGCCCGCTGGAACAAATCCATGAGCAACGGGATGACAGTGACAGTGACCCCAGGACTTGTGATAGTACCTTGACTATTAGAGATATGTCGGCTATTTGTTAAATCAATGTAGCAACGTATCTGAACTACTTGCAACACTCATTGACCTGGGTAGAAGCTAGTTTTCATTACTACTACTACCTCTCACCATTAGGGTACCATATAAATTACCACTTACAGTAGGATAACATCTCCATTGTGAGACTTGTTACTGTTTTTGGCATATCGAATATGCCACGGGGAGCTCACTAGGCTCTGCCATGAGGGCAAGATACTCTTGGTAGCTTGCCGGGCTCTCCGAGAGGGGCTGAGAAATCGAAGCCAGGTCAGCCGAGTGCAAGGCAAATGCCCTAGCCACTAGGCTATTGCTCCAGTCCCTACACATACACACACACACACACACACACACACACACACACACACACACACACACACACACACACACACCACACTACTGTGCTTATAAACTGCTTTCAAGATATAAAAATTAAGTATACGGATGTATGATACAGTAAGAAGAATACTGATTTGCGACTAGAAAAGCTTTCTGATTTCATCTCTGCCTCCAGGGCAACCAAAAGAAGTAAAGACAGTGGCAAAGATAATATAATTAACTAATGCCTCAAGGATAGTAAGAGCCTGATAAAGACTAAGATCATCACCAAAGAAAACACAATACATACTTCTGTATCCTTTCAAAACCCTACTTGAATACAATGGCTTTTGAATAATGAAAGAACCCCACAAATATAATAAAAAGAGTAGAAAAACAGTAATAACAAAACTCAGGATAGTGGAAAACAGATGAATGAGTTCATAACTAAACTAGCAGAGCTGACAAAAATACACTTAGATTCCCTCCAGTACTCTTAAATGCTTTACCTAAAATTTGCCAGAAAAAAACTAATTAAGCATGCATTCTTATTTTTAAAATGCCAGCTAAGAACACACACAGACATACAGATTATATATGAAACCGCAACCCACAGTTTCAAATGGTATATGACAAAATCACTTGAGATAAGGACTCTGATATAGCCCAGTTTTTTAAGCTCCAGATTAACTGAAGAAAAAAACCCAAATGATTAGGATTTGGCCGAACATTCAACAAATAAACCAAATAAGAAGGAGGTTACAAGGACTGTAAAGATAATAATTTGCCATGAAATTAGTCACTACACTGAATACTCTCAAGGCATGTAAGACTCACCAAGATTATCTCTGACCTTTGCAGCACCCAGTACCAATAAAACAAACTAAGGGGCCAAAATCTAGAAAGAAATAAATGGCAGAAAAGGTGTGTGATCCGGGAGGTGATTTTCATGTATCAGAGTGCTTTTAACCTCTACTGAGACGCACTAATCTACAAAAATACAGGTTGTAAAGATTCAAGAAGCACAAGGAAATCTGGAGAATAATTTAGTAATATATAGTAAAGTTTAAGGTATATACATCTTATCACTTGGTAATTCCACTTCTATAAGTATATCTAAAATTACAAAGTAATTCAAAATATAGAACCCCTCTAAGTCTTGAGTTCAATCCCCAGACACCCCGGGACCTCCCAGTACCATCCAATGTAGTTCTTGTGGCCCCCAGCACCACCTGCCAGCTAAGCACCAAACCATCAAGCCCAAGCCGTGGCCCAAACACCCCAGGAAATGTCCAGAATCCTATCCCCAGCGCCAGTGCCACTAGACCAAAAAAATAAAAAAAAAACCCACACTAATTTTTTTTCATAATACCTTGCCTTCAACAGTCCTGACATCCAACAAATAAAATTTTAAGTCTCCATTCCATACCCCTACTGCTGATTCTTATGAGGGAAATTCCTTAGTTTCTCATGTTATGTTAAATGTTATATAAGGCCGTTAACCTGCACATGTCAATGCACCATTTAAAGTTCTACTTTTAAGATTCTGTTATGACTTTTAAGAAAAAAAAAATAAAATTAATAAGATAAATAAATTTAAAAAGACACTCAGACCAACCAAGGCCAAGGAATTTGTCTGAAGTCAGATACAAGACTGGTTTAGAATTCTTGAACTAAACAATTTCACTTTAGGTTTAGTTCCATTGAACATAATTATGACACTTAGTTTATGCATTTCTTTTCAATAGCTGTTCAATATTGCTACCAAAGTACTTAAACAGCAATTTACCGATAACTTCTGATCAAACTCTAAATATCCAAGCCAGGTTTCTGGCAGTTCACCAATATGCAAGGCAACACAAGTTTCAACCCTGAACAGAGGAAATTTGGTTTTGCTGAGATCAGAAAACATCTCACAAACTACCACAAAACGATAGCTGAAGAAAGGAAATATGACAAGACTCGATGGAATTGGAAACAAGGAGAATCAGATTTTTAACTCTGTAATGATTGCGTTGTTCTGTAGGCCATATCATTTCTTAGAGTTTTAAAAAATATAATTTTGGGGAGTCAACATTCTGTTGTACTAACAATGATTACTAAACGGGGCAAGGAATTTAAAGAAACTTAGGGCAGGAAGCACAGTAATTCAGTTGGACATCAGATCAAAGGCCTTCCAGTTTATTAGAACTACATCACAAAATACACATTCCAAGAAGCTGTTCTCCAATCTGAGTCAAGTGCTAATTTCATATAAAACATGACCTGGGCTGTTCTTTTCACTAAATTCCCTTGGTTTCCACTTCATCATTAACTTTTAAGCTGTAGTGTTGTCTTTGCTCCATAACCCTTCCTTTGCATTTGATAATGCTCTTGAAAACTTCTTAAATTCTTAACTAATGTGCTTGGTTCACTTGCAGCATCTAATAATATTAAGCTTTTCCTTCAAACTCAATTCCTCCTTGACCTTCCCTGATTTGTACATTTTTCTGATCCCATCACTCTTTAAACATGTCTTTACATCTGCTAACTATCCCTTGATGAATAGGCTGTACACAATGATTTTAACCAACAGCTCTCCATAGTTGAATCCCTGTCTCCCGATAACCATTCCAGGCTCAAGCCAAGAAGCATTTATCTGGCCAAACGTCTTCTTAGTCTAAACACGTACAAAGTTGAACCCAGTTTCTGCCATTCCATTCTCTCCCCTCCAATCAGCTAACTCCCTTTCTCAACTTCTCCATCTTTATCAATGGCACCATAGCTCTCTGGTCACCTTTGCTTCTGTGTCTCCTTCAATCTATTATAGTACTAAAATATCTTATTTATGGAACCAAAATTAGGACCTCCAAAATATATAACCTGAAAAAATGTAATCTACTATAAAATATAAGCAATTGAATAGTTTGATTATTAAAATACTAGAATTTGTCAAACATTACTATATTTGAGGACAGAATATTTAAAGTATAAGCTACGTAAAATTCCAGGTATATGTTTAGGATGCACACCCAATTACTGTCACCCCATCTTAGCAATTCTTTTTTTTAAGGATTCATTTATTTTTATTTATTTATTAATTTATTTTTTTGCTTTCTGGGTCACACCCGGTGATGTACAGGGGTTACTCCTGGCTCATACACTCAGAATTACTCCTGGCAGTGCTCGGGGACCATATGGGATGCTGGAAATCAAACCCGGGTCAGCTGGGTGCCAGGCAAATGCCCTACCCAATGTGCTATCGCTCCAGCCCCCCATCTTAGCAATTCTTGCTTTAATTACTATCCCTTCCTCTATATTCACTAATACCCCTACTCTAGCCCAGATTTGATCAATATCATATCTCAATAAATGTTGCTCCTCTCCGGGTGTTAGAACATAACTGAAATCCAATCATGAACAACTTTGTAACTGTGTATCTCAGTCATTCAAGGAAAAAATTTTTTTTTAAGTATCCCTCTCTTCACACAAATCCCGACTGAGAAAGTCTCTTGCCCCTGCGCCTGGCTGTCTTCACCTGGGTCCCTCAGAGTGGGTGGGTTGAGTTTCCCTCCCTGCCCTGAGCAGAGCCCCCGCAGCCAAAGAACTCCAGAACCCAGCCACAGCCATCTCAAGGTCCCTCTCCACACATTTGGATGAGCCTCATGCATGAAGGAACCAGCAGAAGAACCCAGGCGTGTGGGACCCAGGGCTGAGACCTCCAAGCCTGCTCGGATCGGGACTGGGCCTCTTCCACCCAGATCCCCCATTTTCCAATAGCTAGGCAGTCACACCCACAAACTGCCCCCAGCACTGTGTAATCCCACAAATGGCAAACATCCAGAGACTATAAAACCAAGCTCTCGGAAGCACATGGCCACTTTGTGGCTGCGTGACATCTTATAGCCTAGTTCTCCCTCTTGGAGAAACTGGCAAGCTACCGAGAGTTTCCTGCCCGCATGGGAGAGCCTGGAAAACTCCCAGTGGCGTATTCACATGCCAAAACAAGTAACAATGCTGGGTCTCATCCCCCTGACCCTGAAAGAGCCTCCAATGCGGCACCGTTGGGAAGGACGAGCAGAGAGACTTCTAAAATCTCAGGGCTAGGACGAATGGAGATGTTACTGAGACCACTCGAGAAAATCGACGATCAAGGGGATGATGATATATCTCTTAATCCATTTTACCCATCAGTCTCTCAAGCATCAGGGCCTAATGTCTATGATAACATTCACTTGACCAAAGACTCCTCAAACTTCTTGATCTGACAAACAGTCTTACAGTCCACTCCTACGACTGTGGTTTGGGAGTCTTCCATTTCAGAAAAACCCTCATGTTTCAAAGGTTGAAAGCACCCATGCAGGTAGGAGGGCCGGTGAAAAAAAAGCGCCCTCATTGACAACATTCTTTTCAGTCTCTTTTATTATGGAGCCACATTCAGCTCAAAGCCACATGTGGCTCTGTGCCTGACTGACTTGGGGACCATGTGGGGCACCAGGATTAGAACCAACACCGTAGTCACTGCCACAATTGCCTTAGTCTTTGTACTATCTCTTTGGTCCTTATTTCCTTTTCCAATTTCATGTCTATGCCAATGCCACCAATTTTATGTCTATGCCAATGCCACCAATGCCACTAGGAAGTTCCTAGTAATATCACCCAAACCCCAAGTAACTCAAAGAAATAAAAGATTAGATTGTTTTAGTTCCATTTAAGAATGTCTCAGATCTTAGCTATGAAATACCATATATCCAAGGTTCTCATTATAATTCTAGGAGTAGGAGTAAGGTCACAGATGCATTTAGAACTAACAATGGGGGCTTCACTGAGGATGAACAGTATGCCCTGCTGCCTATTTCTTCAAGAATACACTAGTAACATGAACATAATTTCTCTCTTATGACTCTCTTCTTCCCCTTATAACTCCTCAGAAGCTGTTCAGTGTCCTGGGCTTCTCTCCAGTACAGATAAATAACACATAGCCAAAAATTCGAATTTTTAATATTCTTTACCTTCCCTAACCCCATCATCCAAGGATAACTTGTTTTCACAGAGGCGGAATTAAGTTGGTTTAAAACATACCTTCACTGCTTTGTTTTAATCTCATATTTTAACTGCCTATTTCTAGACTATGTTTGTGTGTTAAAGGAAAATGGATTTTCTTTCCATTTCATAATTTTTCCCACAGACTAAAACATTTCTCACTGTTCTCATATATATTTAAAGCTGCAATATGATATCGATGTATTTCACCTAAAAATGAATCGTTGGCTGCTGATATACACATATCTAATTCACTTCTTTTGCTTTGTCTCTAACATTTTTTTCATCTTAAGAAAAATTGTTTTATTGGCTGGAGTGACAGCACAGTGGGTAGGGTGTTTGCCTTGCACGTGGCTGACCCAAGTTCGATTCCCAGCATCCCATATGGTCCCTCGAGCACCGCCAGGAGTAATTCCTGAGTGCATGAGCCAGGTGTAACCCTTGTGCATAGCCATTTATGACCCAAGAAGAAAAAAAAAAGAAAAATTGTTTTATTGATATTTAAGTATTTTAGATATTTCTTCCCTTCTTTCATCTCCTCCTCCATTAAAGCAAAATTTCAGGGCCCTATGCAAAAGGAAAAGCCTTATATGTTCTAATAGCATATTTCTGTGAGAACATAAACAGTACAAGGGGCCTGAGAGGATGACTTCCAGTGTTTGCCGTAAGTATTTATCTCCCTTTAATTTTCAGCACCTAGCTTAACCATACTATTCTTCCTACGGAAAAAGAAACCCAAATGTTTTCACTCACTACTCCAGGACCTGTCCATAGCATTGAATATGTGATTCATTCAAAGCACTTCTTAGGCAAACAGAAAAGATTTAACTAGTTTTAGCAAAAGTCATTTTCTGCATTTCTCAGCCTTCCCCTTCTCTTTGACTATAACTATATCTCTCAGAAACTGATGATCTCTATACGGCCCCTGGGAATAATTACAAATGGCAGAATGTCAGATATTGTGAGACTTGCAGAACAGTTATTTCTTGAAACAATACTTTTTAATCACCTACAGTGAACAACCCAGACCTCTATCACTAAGTAATTAATGATCCTGGGAAAGAAATGATTTTTAATCGAAAGGGTTTTTTAAAATGTATATTACATGTAAAGATAAATAATGAGTATTTTTTAATTGAAGTAACAATGCTTTACATAGTTATATATGTTTCAAGTATGCATTATTGAAAAGCAACATGTGTATGTACCACATTAAGTTCACCACTAAATAATGTTTTTTTCAAATTTATGTTTTGTTGTTTGTGGGTCACAGTCAGCACTACTAAGGTACTCAGGGACTGCTACTAGTTGGTGCTCAGAGATCATGCCATGCTAGGAATAAAACCCAAGCCTCTATGTGCGCGAGTCCTTTAAGCAAACTCCCTAACCCTGAAAGCTCTATTCTTCAATATAGAATCGTCCCTCCACCTCCTTTCAGATATGCCTATTTTAATTCTCTTTCAGTCTAACCAAGTTAAAATATCTTGCCAGTTGCAGTTTATAAAAGATAAAAATCATCAATAATTTTTAAAAAGCCTTTACTACTGAAGATGTCGTCTATAGAACTGAGCTTACATGGGGAAGGGGGCCAGTGGCTGGGACAGTGGTGGGGGCAAGCGGGCTCTCCGGAGTTAAGTGCGGTGTTGGGATGATGTATGCATGAAAAGTATGATTAACAATATTGTCAATCCTAGTACCTCAACAAAACAATCTAAAAGTTAAGATGTTTTCCTTTATTTTTTAAACATTTTCAATGATTTTAAAATCTTAACAAAATTTTTAAAATCTAAATGAAAACCTTTGGTAGGAAAAGAAAAGTCTTTACTATTCTATATACTAATTAAGAAAGTTTCTGAGGCTGGAGAAATAGCATAGCAGGTGATGCACTTTCCTTGCATGCTGCCAACCTGGAATCAATTCCCATGATTCCATGTGGTCCCCCTAGTCTTGTCAGGAGTGATCCCTGATCACTGAGCTAGGAGTAAGTCCTGGGCCCTGCTGGATGTAGCCCCAAAACAAAATTTCTCAAATGTAAAAACTATATTATTGTGCCACTTTATTTCAGATGTACAGATCTACATAGCTGAGTTGTCAAACATTAGTGCTCTCAAGATAAAAAGTAACTGTATATTGTACAAAGACTGTTCCAGTCTAATTCTTCCCTCCATTCCTCAATCTCTAAGATGAGTTATTAGTGAATATTATATTCTAATTTCAAAATAAAAACTCTGACATCTAACAACCTGAGTGCCCAAGAACAGATGAATGGATAAAGAAACTATGGCACATCTATACAATGGAATATTATGCAGCTGTCAGGAAAATGAAGTCATGAAATTTGCCTATAAATGGATGCACATGGAGAGTATCATGCTGAGGGAAAGGTGTCAGAAGAGGAGACATAGAACGACTGCATTCTATGTGGTATTTCATTTGTGGCATATAAAAATATATAGTAGAAGACTAATACCCATGGCTAGGGAAAAAGGCATTAGAAGGACTGGTCAATGGCTGGAATCTACCACAAGTGTGTGTGGGGCAGAGGGTAGGTAAGATAGAGTAGAGACCAGTATGACAATAATAGCTGGGAATGATCATGATGGATAAGATCTGAGGGTTAAAAGTAGGTAAAGGGATATTCATGATAACCTTTCAGTATCAATATTGCAGACCACAATGCCTAAAAGGAGAGCGAGAGGGGGTAGATAGAGAGAGGGAAATGAGAGAGAGAGAGAGAGAGAGAGACAGACAGACAGACAGACAGACAGACAGACAGAAAATAAGCACCTGCCATAGAAGAAAAGCACCTGCCAGGGGATGGGGGGTGGGGGATGATTCGAGGGAACCTGGGGACCCTGGTGCTGGGGAATGTACACTGGTGGAGGGATGGGTATTGGAACACTGTATGACTGAAATACAATCATGAACATCTTTGTAAGGGTCTCACAGTGATTAAAAAATATATATAAAATTAATTTTTAAAAAATATTTAGCTGTAAAGTGTATTGTTAAAAATCCGTGGCAAGGCCGAGGAGAGTGCTCAAAGGGCTGAAGACACACTCTATTTATTTATTTATTTATTTATTTATTTATTTATTTATTTATTTATTTAATCTTAGGTACTTTTGTTGTTTGTTTTGATTTTTAATTTTATTGAATCACCAAGAGATACAGTTACAAGCTTTCATGTTTGAGTTACAATCACACAATGATCAAACACCCATCCTTCCACCAGTGCACATTCCCCACCACCAATATCCCCAGTATATCCCCTTTCCCACCCTCCCCCTGCCTCCATGGCAGACAATTTCCCCCATCCTCTCTCTCTACTTTTGGGCATTCTGGTTTGCAATACAGACACGAGGAGGTTATCCTGTTTGGTCCTTTATCTACTTTCAGCACAACTCCCATCCCAACTATCCCTCTACTTTAATCCTGGACTCAATTCCAAGCACCACATTTCCACCAACCATTCCATCACTGACCTGCGAGCACCGAGCAGGGAGCAGACCCTCCAAATAAACCACCACCAACAACAAGACTTGGCCAGTGTAGAAACCCAAACAATGAAGGATTTCTTTAAACCTGTATTTAGGGGCTGGAATGATCACACAGCGGGCAAGGCCCTTGCTTTGCACATGGCCCACCCAGCTCCAATCACTGGCCCCACACATGGTCCGCGCTCTACCAGGAGGGACCTCTAAGTCCAGAGCACTGTTGGGTATGGCCCCCCAAATAAAAAACCAACCAAAAATAAGAAAATAAAACTATGTTAGAAATTAAAAGATGGTTTTAAGTTGTGATAAAATGGGCAACATGAAATCAATCCCTTCGATCATCTTTGAGTGCAGTGGTGTTCGGCATACGAACCTGACTGTGACATCCAGGAAAGGAGTTTCTTACGCCAGCTCAGATAAAATTTCAATTTGGCTCTTAAACAATAAAACAATACTTACTAATGGTTCATAAGGGTGGGGGGCGGAGAGCAATGTTCTTACAGAATATTTAAGATCTCAGTAGAGCCACTCTGTCCTTGAAGGGCGGCGGGGGGGGGGCGGGGGGGGGGGAGAAGGTACATAAATAAAAGGCATTACAAACATTATCTACTTTCTTAAGTTTGGCAGGAAATTTCTCACATTTGGGTCTTTTCACTTCCTGCTAAAAGCAATCATGTGCTAGGGGTGTAGAAGTCTAATTTAGCATCTATTACCTGTAATGAGAGTACTAAGTCTGGCCAGAAGCCCATCCCTCAGGTCATGCCCTAAGCACTTCCTGTAAGACAAGACTTGTCGGCAGCCCCACCGTTTCAGGGAAAAGAACTCTGCAGCCCTTTGAGTGGGTCACACTCTCAATCTCAGAGACTGGATGCAAAGTTGCAATAGGATAACCTCAACACTTTTTTCTTTGTTTGCTCTGGAGCCACACCCAGCAGTGCTCAGGGATCACGACTGGGAGGGTTTAAGGGACCATATGGGGTGTCAGGAATTGAACCAGGTTGGCTGCATGCAAGCCAAGTGCCTTACCCACTGCACTATTGCTCCAGCCCGAACCTTCACATATTTTTAATGGAAAATCAAGCAGCACCTAACTACAAAAACAGACATTTTTTTGTTCCAGTTGTTTTAAAACAGGAGGCATAAAGCAGACTCTACCTTTTTATCTTTTGATTGACACACCCTGAGTGATGCTCAGGGGCCAGGGTGCCCACTGCTAATTCTTGGTCACCTGGGCCAGATGCAAGGTGCGATTCAAGGGCCCAAGGATGAGGTGTTGCTAGGACATCAGGGGTCACCCCGGTGGTGCTGGCCTCCAGGGCTATTCCCAGCAATGCTGTGGGTCCTGTACTGCCAAGGATCGAGCCCAGGTTGGCCACATGCCCCTGTACAACCAACCTGGCTCAATGGAGAGTTTTTCTAAGCCAAACCCTCAACTTCAGTCACCATTGAAAAGTACTCAAGGACTCTTAATCCAGAACACAATTCATTTTGTTTTTTATATTCCTGAGACAAAGCAAAAATAATATTTTGTTTGATGAAGAAAGAAAAAGCAAAATCTGGTTAAATCCCTTATTTGACGTCACTTAGAAATCACAGTAACTTAAAGTGGACAGTTAAGAAGGATCAAATTCTTCTTTTTGACCCAATTAATGCACACAATATCCCTAAGGAAAGTAAGGAGAGGAAAGGGACAGGGCAACAAGAATCAGCAAAGGTTCAAATGCTGACATACACCCAGACATACCCGACGTGTATTAGGCTCAAAGACATAAATATCACTGGGCAGCTCAAGGGCGTAAAAGGACCAAAGCAGTGATCTGAGGAATAACTGCCCTTATCAAGGTGGTCTGAAACAGGGGCAGCTTTGCAGAAACCACCAGCAGCAAATATTACAGTGCAGGAGAACCTGCGATGGAAACATTAGGTGATGTCTGCTCTCGGCCACACAGAATCCCAGGCAGGTCTTCTGTGCCCATTTGCAGACTGGCCTGGTGAAATTTTTTTTACAGCTCTCCTCAGCCCTTTATTGTCACTGTCAAGTCACTTCCTGGACAGGGAGACAGTGCAAGGGGCAGGAGCTTATGTCTGTGTGTAGGAATGCCAGATTCCATCTCTGGCACCACCTGGTGTGCCAAGAGTAGTCCCAATGCACCAGGGGGTGTGGTCCCCAAACAAAACAAAACAAGAACCAGCCTTTTCTAGGATCCTACTTAGTGCTGGGCTCAGAGAACAGCACTGAAGACGCTGCAGTTTACAGGAGCGAAGCAACTGTCCTGGGGTTTCCAAGCAGAGGGTCACACAGCCCAGATTCGGATCTGTCTAGTTCTGAAGCCCAGAACTCTTTCACTATTCCGCTGTGCTGACCTCACAGAGGCTGTAGTCCAGAGCACTCACTGAAGCTGGCAAAGAGAAAGACCAGAGGCTGGAGAGAGAGCACAGGGGCTAAGGTTCTTATTTTTTGCAAATGGCCAACTGATCCCCGGCTGATCTTCAGTTCTGCAAATGATCCCCAAGGCACCATGAGGAGTGATCTCTGTGTACAGAGATAGGAAAAAGCCCTGAGCATCACTAGGTTTTAAAAAAAAATAAAAATAAATTTAAAAGATTTAAGAGAGAGAGAGAGCAAGAGAGAGAGTGAGAGAGAGAGAGAACATAGTCACAATAATTAAAACAGGATTTGGCATACTTTTTCTATCAAGGGTCAGTGAATATTTAGGTTTTAAATGCTATATATGGTGTGCCCTGAATATTTGTTTTTGTTTTCTCTTACAACCCTTGGATCATGCAGATCATTTTTAGCTTATGAGGTTATAGGGAAATATAGTTCAGGAGGTTAAAGGGAAATTTTGCCAACTGCAATTCAAGCAAGGCTCAGTGATACTGAAGGATGAGAACTCTAGCACTGACTCAAATCTTAATTTATCAAAGCACTCTGAGTTACGGGATGGGGTTAGAGGGTGAAGAAGAGCTTTAAATGGATCAGTGTGCAATCTAAAACTATGCAGCATTTATTTCCTTATTCTACTTCTGTTATCTTTTTGTAATCCTACTGTCACTGATAATCTATGATGTCTTGCTATCTAAATCAAAGTATTTCAAAGGGTTATAACATAAAAAACTGTGTTCTGAGGATATCTGAATTGACCATGGGCTCTTTTAATAAGATTAGGCCTCTGGGATTTTATTTGAAATTATAGAAAATATTTTTCATTCACTTCAGGAAACTTGCAAAAGCTATCAAGATAAGCTAGCAGATACAACACATAGAATCCATCAACATTAGAACACATCATGAAATATATGTGTGTATTAACAAAAACATGATGTTTTAATTTGAAATTTTATGAAAGCATCAGAATGTACTACTTGGTTTTTATACACAGTCTGTTCTAGTATCAACCCCATCCTCAGTGTCTTCTTTCCTCCACCAGGATACTCAGGACCCATCTCCCCTACCTCATCCCCACCTCACCCAGCCACCTTGACAAGCACATCTTTAAGTTTTGGTTGTTGAAGTCGGGTCTTTGTTGTCCGCATTCTTGACTGTGGTTTGGATTTTTAACTATACCACTCCTATACACATTCGTACTTGGGTCCCCTTGGCCTCTGCTTCCTGCTGCTTCCTCTCTTTATATCTCTGTTTCTCTTCCTTCCTTCTTTTTTTAAATATATATTTTTTTAATTTATTTTATTGAATCACCATGTGGAAAGTTACAAAGTTCTCAGGCTTATGTCTCAGTTATACAATGCTCAAACACCCGTCCCTTCACCAGTGCCCATATTCCACTACCAAAAACCCCAGTATACTTCCCACCCCCACCCCTACCCCCGCCTGCGTAACTGATAAATTTCACTTTTCTCTTTACCTTGATTACATTCCATATTTCAACACAAAACTCACTATTGTTGTTGGAGTTTCAACACAGACTCACTATTTTTGTTGGAATTTATCCCCCAAGAATACAGCCCTATTGACAAGGAAATATTTGATAATTAGTTTTCCACTGATGAGAATGAAGAGATAAAAAGTCACATGGTGCGGTTTACAATTTCTGTATTTTAGTAATTAAGTACAGGGAGATTTAAGTTGGAAATTGAATCATTTCCCTTCCTGGAGCAGCATGGAGCAAAAGCTTAGTTCACAGTCTGGATACATGGTTGCAAGCACTCACTGGAACCCCAAGTCATATACCTGGCTCTGGCTCCTGCTCGTTCGGCAGCCATGCGGCTGTGCAAAGGCATGGCCACCCGGGTCGAATCTCGGCCAGAGCCCGAGCTCTGGCCCCGGCCTGAGACTGCCCAGGCGTCCCGCTGTTTCAAGTTCAAAGCACTTTTTTTTTTTTCCGCGCCACAAAGTTCATACCTGCTCAAAGGACCCATAAAATGTCGGACACTACGCCTCCTCCGGGAGGGAAGAGAGACCAAGGAAGAAGGATATTTCCTCCATTAGCCGGCATGGGGCAAAAGCTTAGTTCACAGTCTGCATACATGGTTGCAAGCACTCGCTGGAACCCCAAGTCATATAGCTGGCTCTGGCTCCTGCTCGTTCAGCAGCCACGTGGCTGTGCAAAGGCATGGCCCTCTTCCTTCCTTCTTTGTCCTCCATGTCCTCTGAGGTCAAGAGTGATCTAGGCATCACCCCTTTCAAACACTGCACTCCCTCATCCGGTTATTCTATATACCACAGGTAAGTGAGATCATCCTGTGCTTATCCTTCTTCTGGCTTACTTTATTAAACGTGGTATCTTCCAGTTCTAACCACGTTGCAGCAAATTGCGTCATTTCATCATTCCTTACAGGTGTAAAGTATTCCAATATATACATACACATAAACCACATCCTCATGATCCAGTTATCCATTATCAAACACTCAGGTTGATTTCATATCCTAGCTATTGTACTAAGTGCTGCAACGAATAATGAACGGTATGCATAGGTTTTTTTTGATTGAATGCTTTTGTGTCCTCAAGGCAGTTATATAGGAGTAGAATTGCTAGGTCATATGGCAGCTCAATTTTAAGTTTAGTGAGATATCATTATAGTACTTTCCATAAAGGTTGAACCAGGCACTATTCCGACCTGCAGTGGATTTTGACCACACCTCCTCCGACACAGATTGTTCCCAGTATCTTGGATATGTGCTGTTCTCACTGGTAAGAGATGGTATGTCACTGTTGTCTTGATTTGGATTTCCCTAACAATAAGCAATGGTGAATGTTTCACATTCCTGTTGGCCATCCATTGATCTTCCTTAGAGAAGTCTGCATTCATTCTCACTCCCTAGTTTTTACAGGATTTTGGGATTTTTTTGCTGTTGAACCTTGTAAGCACTTTGTATGTCCTGGATATCAGCACTTTATCTTATGTGTTGAATGCAAATATTGTCACCCATTCAGTTATCTGTCTTTTAGCTTTAGTTCAGGTTTTGTTTTGTTTTTTGTCGTGCAGAAATTCTTTAATTTGATGTAGTGCCATTTGTTTGTTTTTTTATTCTGTTGCCTGAGCCAGTGGCACTGTATCATTGAAGACACCTTTGAGGCCCAGATCTTGGAGCATTCTGCCTATATTTTCCACAATGTACTATAATTTTTTTGTTGTTATTTGTTTTTCTTTTTTGGGTCACACCCAGTGATGCTCAGGGGTTACTCCTGGCTCTGCACTCAGGAATTACTCCTGGCAGTGCTGGGGGACCATATGTGATGCTGGGAATCGAACTCCGGTTGGCTGCGTGCAAGGAAAACGCCCTACCCACTGTGGTATCACTCCAGCACCACTCTAATTTTTTAAAAGCATGGCGTAACCAATATGGATTTTTGTTATTATTTTTTTATTTAATTGATATTCTTTGAATTATCAGACTGTTAACGATGGCTTCTCATGCACATAATTCCAAGATCACACCCACTGCCAGTGCATCTATCAAAAAGTCTGGAATAGTCATTGTTGATGGGGCTGTGTGAGAAAGAAGCCCTCATCCACTGTTGGTTGTTATGTCTTCTGGTGTATTCTTTATAGAAAACAGTACGAAGATCTAGCCAGAAGACAAGCACAGATCTACCATAAGACCAAATAATACCATTTCTTGGCATCTGTCCCCAAAATATAAAAACATTAATCCAAAAGGATGTATGTATAACTGTTTTCATTGCCACACTTAGTACAACAGCCAAGATGTGAAAACAACCCAAAAGCCCAAATATGGATGAACTGACCAAGAAGTTATAGTACTCAGACTCCCTCTCAGTGTCCTATGGGTTCCCTGTCCTCAGAAGACCTTGTCACAGTGAGAAACATAGGGGACAGGAAGGGATCGTGGGGCAAACCCCTGGCTGCCAGTTCCAAAGCAACCGAGTTGGAGAGGACCATTGTGAGCCTGCTAGAGAGTGAACATACAGTGAAGACACAGTCTATACTACAGTGCTGTCTGGCCAAAGGAAGTCTCACTAATGCTGTTCAATACAACAAGTCCCAGGTTCATTTGACCCCCAACCTCTCCTCCTCCCCATAAACCACTATTCTTATCTCTGATAAACACTTTAGGATCAGAAAAGGCAATATGGGAGGGGGGGACTAGGAGATAGTGATATGGGTAGAGCTTTGAGCATGGCTGACCCCACTTTGATCCCTGGCACCATATATGGTACCCTGGGCACCCCTAAGAGTGACAAAAGAAAGTTAATATATACAACAGAAGTTAATATATGTATATATATACTTAAATATATTTTAAATGACATACACAAGCCAGGTAGACCCAACAGGTGAGTCATATTTGCATGCAGCAGGCTGAGGTTCAATCCTCAGCAAAGCACGACCAATCCCAAGCACCACACTGAGTGGACACTCTGAGAGCACAGGGCCAAAAGTAGCTGCTGAGTACCACCAGGTATGGTTCCAAGACCCCAAAATAAATGACATTCAAATTTTAACTATGCAAAACAAAATGAGACACTATTATGACCTCCTTAATTCTCTCTTTTTATACAGAATTTGCAAATAGACCTCACAGACCACTCAAGCATATACTAGTCACGTGTTTAATTACTTGGCAGGCCGACTTTCGCCTTGGTATGGCCAGTCCAACTTTCATGCCAAGTCCAAGTGAAGGTATCGCTGGTTAAAATACTTTCAGCTCTGCTGATTCATGCCCAGCTGCTTAGTAGCTATAGAGCAGCAACAGAAGATGGCCACTAGGGACCAATTTAAAAGCAATGAATGTTTTCACTGCAGAGCTAAACAACTTGGAGAGCAAAAACCTCCAGATTCCAAAGGCCAGGGCTTGATTTCATTTCATAAGGCTACATGTGAAACCACACAGCCCATCTTAGAGGAAAACATATGTAAACCTATCTTAATCACAGAAAGGGAAAACTGGAACAAGAAGAGGACAATAAACGTAGTTCTCTTCTCGGATTTTACCCCTGTCTGATCAATTACGTAATCCCCTCTTGTGAAACTCAGGACCTTCAGGCCAAAAATCTGACTTGAGACCTACTAACACAGATACAACAAAGACTAGAAAAAGTGACCAACTGAAAGAGTCAACTTGGGGTGCAGTCGAGCAAGGAAGTCACTTCCACGTGTACAGCCTCATCAGCATGAAGACCCCAAGCAGAGAAAGGAAAGAAATTAGGTGTGAGTGCTTCCAAATGACTTGGAAGTGTGCCAGGTGTTTTATAAACAGTATAACATTCAATCATTGACTAGTAAAATAAGAAATAGTACTCTCCTCCACACTTGAGACATGAAGAAATAAGGCTCCAAACAAGTTACTAAAGATCACAGAAGTCTTTTTTTTTTTTTTTTAACTTTTTGGTTCACACCTGGCGATGCACAGGGGTTACTCCTGGCTCTGCACTCGGGAATTACTCCTGGTGGTGCTCAGGGGACCATATGGGATGCTGGGAATCGAACCCGGGTCGGCAAGGTAAATGCCCTACCCGCTGTGCTATGGCTCCAGCCCCAAGATCACAGAAGTCTAAAGCTCTGATGCTTAAACTAGTTTTGAGACTAGCCAGCTCATTCCATTCATCAGACCCCCACAAAAATTTTTTTCAAAAACACCAATGGCAAGGAGTGGATCAGTGATTTTCAATCTTATTACATCTAAGAGCCGTTATGTATTCAAGCACCAGTCCTCAGGGCAAGAACGGAAAAGGCGCTCAGGAGTCAGACTTGTAGGTGGGACCTATAGGCAGTAGTGTTCCGAATTCCAGCCAGGAGCCTACTGCCTCTGGGAGAGATGTAAGAGCAGGGCAGGCCAGGATGCAAGTAGGCAGTTGCAAAGTATATCATACTAAGAGGCACTAACAATTTTGCCAGAGTCAAAGTCAGCCCCAGGGCTTAGTGATGTCAGCCAGAAGTTAGAAACCAGAACCCCGTGTAGGGTAGGGAGAGAGCTAGTTCACTTGAGTTGCCAAGACTGAACAGACACCTTGGGAGCAGAGAGGTGAGTCACCTGGAATCCACCAACCAAAAGGTTCCTGCCATTTAAACACTATGCCTGGGCCTCCAGACTGGTACAGGAATTGAAGCTGAGCCTTCAGATGAGAAACTCTTTGCTGGCAAGAAAGAATAAAACCAAGAATTATAAAATACGGACCTGCAGGTTTTCACTTTTGGGTCATAACAAACACAATCAACATTTCATTTCCTCATGTTGAAGCCTTTCAAAGAAGGCCACAACCACAGAAGAACAACAGAGGAGCCCAGGACTAACTATAGTCTATATAAACTTAAGTGGGGGAAAGGTGTGTTTGAGAGAAATAGATCAGAATTTTTGTATTTTGAAAAGGAGCCTGGGATAGCTGAGTTGCAGGAGCAGATTCTGGGAAGGACACCAGTGACAGGCCTGCCAACGTTAGCAGCTGGCATCTCTCCCCTGCCCTTGTTGCCAGCTCTCTCACCCTTTGGAATCTGGCCACCACCTTTGCATTTCAGTCATTGGGTCAAACTTTTGATGCCTGCCCTGGATTGCTGTGAGGAAGGGAAGGGAGCTGGCGGGAAGAGCAGAGCGCAGGACAGGTGTCCAGGAAAGTGGAATGTTCCCAGGGGCAACCTTTCCTTCAGAAAAGAAGGAGCTGCTCTACAGACATGGTGGGGGGAGTGTAACAGGACCTCAAAACCCCACCTCTGATCTGTCAGGCTATCACTGCAGAGCTCCAACTGAGTGAGTGTGCCAGGCTGATCCCTTTGTCTGCTGGGAGTGGAAAGTCAGGTCTCAACGCCAGTAACTACAGCCCAGTGTCCCCAGGTACTCAAAGGTGACGCCAGGCTGGGCAGAGCCTCAGATGTGGCCCTTTGGATTTCCTTTCTCTTCCTCTGAGTGTAAGGAGGCCACTGCTCTGACCCGGGAATAAGTTCGGCTGGGTCAGGGGGCGAGGCTGGAAGGCAGGATGCAACTCAGCCACCCACCTTTCTCAACACATAATGAGGTTCCCCTGAGTCTCCACAGGGCCAGTTTCTCTCCCGTGCCCTCACCCCACGCAAAGAATTCTGGCCAAAGGAGGTCTGAAAAAAACAGATCCCTACATTCTAGTCTCCGATCAGCCAAAAGGGAAAACAAAGTTGAAAATGTTTAGAAAATCTAAGACACTACCCTCATGAGGACCTGCTGCTAAAATTAATCTAAATAAATAAACTTTCTTAGTGCAATAAACTGGCAGTTTATGTGAAAAGGTCACTTGTGTCAGATAAAAGTGCTAAATTAGGGGCCAGAGAGAGATAGTACAATAGGTAAGGCCTTTGCCTTGCACGCGGCTGACCTGGGTTCAATCCCCAGCACACATATGTTCCCCTGAACCCTGCCAGGAGTGATGCCTGAGCATAGCTAGGGGTAAGCCCTGAGTACTATTGGGTGTGACCCAAATACAGGAAGAAAAAAAGATTTCAAACTGCTAAATTAGAGCATCTCCACATGCAGCAGTGCTGGGGGGACAGAGGGGGAAAGAGCTGGGCCACTCCTTGTGTGGTGCTCAGGCCAGCGTGCCAAGAAGAGCTACTTTTCATCATAAAAATGAAATCTCAACTGATTAGACATTTTAATAGTCAATCTTCATAAAGAATAAGTCACAAAGATTATACCACTAACAGTATATAGAAGCAAGAAACAAGTTTTCAGACATAAATCTGAAGACATACAACCTATAATTTTATTTTTATTTTTTTATTTTGGGGGGAGCCTCCCAACCAGTGCTCAGGTGGCCCAGGGGCTACTCTGGGCAGTGTTGGAGGTCGACACCCAGTTATGCGCAGGACACTCTGTGGTGTCAGAACTGAACCCAGGCTGGGCACGTTGCTACAGGCTGGCTCCTAAGACTCTAATTTTAAAGCATTGCCTACTAAGTAGTACTCCATGAAAATAAGCTACTATCCATCAAAATGCTCCAAAAATTTTGTCAATTGTTCTCCCAAAATAAAACAATCCCAAGTCATATCTATTTCCTCAATTCTTTCACAATTTTTCCCAAATCCTTTCCAAGCTGAGCATGATCTCAAGACCAATCACTTAATTATTAGACAATGCAGCTGCTGACAGCTTTCACCAAGTTAAAATGCCTTTTATCCCAAGTGTGTTTTCCACATGGCAATGTTTCAGTTTTCATCTATTTTCCAACCAGCAACACCAAAGCAACATGGAAGAATACCCAGAAAAAAAGAAGCTGTTGTAATGGGAGACTAAAACCCAAGAATAGTAAAAATAAGTACCAGGAGGTTGGCTCCATGGCTTGGAAGCTGGCCTCACATGCTGGGGAAAAAGGCACCTCAGATAGGGAACACCAAGTAAAATGTGGTTGGAGAACCCGCTTGGGAAGGGAGACGCATACTGAAAGTAGACTATAGATTGAATACGATGTCCACTCAATACCTCTACTACAAACCACAACACCCAAAAGGAGAGCGAGAACAAAAGGGAATGCCCTGCCACAGAGGCGTGGTGGGGGTGGGAGGATGGGGTGGAAGGGTGGGAGGGATACTGGGATCATTGGTGGTGGAGAATGGGCACTGGTGGAGGGATGGGTTCCTGAACATTGTATGACGGAAACACAAGTATGAAACTGTGTAAATCTGTAACTGTACCCTCACAGTGATTCACTAATTAAAAAAAAAATACAGCTTTGGGTCCAAGGGGAAATTTTCAATGATAAGGTGCTTGCCTTGCATGTGGCAGACAACAGTTCCATTTATGGCACCATGTGTGGTCCCTGTCAGGAATGATCAGCTAGGAGTAAGCCCTGAGCATATCTGAGCGTGCCCTAACCCCTCTTCCTAAGAAAAAGGTACACCTTATTTTCTGAAAAATCTCTCTATGGATCACTTCTATAGTACACAAATAATAAATTCAGCCAAACTTAAAAAAAAAAAAGAAGCTGTTGTGTCAGAAACTCTGAATGTCTAAGCAAATTTACATAGTGACTGGAAGTATTTCAGTAGAATTTCAATTAAAAATTCATCAAGGTGGAAACTGGCTCATGACTGCATAACATAATTCCCTAAATTACAAAAATATGTTAATACACTGAGCATGACATTGCTGATTAGCTTCTCATCAATAGCATCGCTAGCAGAATTACTTGCTTGCCTTGGGAGAGACTGCTGTCTCAAAGATGGACCCGTACTTGTGCTCCCAAAGTTAAGTAAAAAAGTGTCCATCTAAGGTGGGTGTTCTCAGAATCCTCACCAAGTGTTTGGATCTCACGTGGAAATAATAGCAAATTGCATTTCTTTTTGATTACCGAAGTCAAAAACTCCTCTCAGCCTCACAGGCACATTAGAATTACCAGATGAGTTTAAAAACTATTGATACCTGGACCCCAACCTTAGAGATTATGATGTAATTAATTTGTCAAGGTGATGACTGGATGCAGAGTTTCCCCCCCCCCTTAAAAGTTTTTCTTATTATTCTAATAAGCAGTTAAGGTAGAGAAAACCTTCCCACCACACACACTATTGAAGATATCGATTAAAGAGAATATAGTAGAGTTGGAGTGATGGTACAGCAGGTAGGGCATTTGCCTTGCATGCGGCCAATCCAGGTTTGATTTCTCCATCCCTCTCGGAGAGCCTGGCAAGCAACTGAGAGTATCCTGCCTACACGGCAGAGCCTGGCAAGCTACCCATGGCGTATTCAATATGCCAAAAACAGTAACAACAAGTCTCACAATGGAGACGTTACTGGTGCCCGCTCGAGCAAATTGATGAGCAACGGGATGACAGTGATACAGTGATAGTAGAGTTTACTACGAGTCAAGGATAGAGTTACCAAGTCTAGGTGGAAGTACCGGACAGGGACTGCTCTCAAGGCCCTCGGTCAAAAGGTAAAAAGACACACAGCTCAACCACACAGAGCGCTGAGTGCTACCAGGTGTAGAGGTGGGAGCCTCTGACACAACCAAGCAGAGAGTCAACGGGGTAGGGCAGCAACGCAAACACCATGATCACGCTGCGCCTTGGGTCTCGAGGACTAAGGCGGAAGGGGTTTTCCAGGGTGCCCAGATGGCTAATGTGCTCAAATCACTAAAGGAACAAGGCTTCTGAGTCAAAGACCAGCTGGTGTGTGTGTCAAGCCACCCAAACCAGAGGGTGCTGTTGCGTTTTAGCCCCAGCCAGTATGCGAATAAAGGTTTAATGCAGACATATTTCCCAGGCATGCTGCGAATCCGGGTCTGCTGTAATAGTACAAGTCCGTAAATACCAAGCAGAAAAAAAATAAATAAGACTGAGAGGGGACAGATATATTTTTTGCTCACTTTGGAAAATTGCTGAAAGGATTTTCAAGGGGAAAGGTGGGTGGTTCCAGTTTGGATGCAATGACAACTGTAAATGTGAAATTTGTCTTGCCTTAACTCTAGAGCCATACCTGGCATATGGCTCGCCAAGCACTGCCAGGAGGGATGCCTGAGCCACCCTTGGGTGTGCCCCAAACACCAAAAAAACAAAAGTGAAATTTACCTGCAGTGTTGCAGACAGAAATTTAACAAACCCAATAGCACTACATTTTCCCTACACAGCAATGCTAGTCAAAGTATCATCTAAAATTAGAACACAAGCCCTGCTTGGAGACTGGAAAGACAGTTCAGCAGGCAGGGTGCTGCCCTTGCACGGAGCCTTCCTGGTTCCTATCCCCAGCACCCCATATGGCCCCTCAACCCCCACCAGGAGTGACCCCTGGGTACAAAGCAAGGAGTAAGCCCTGAGTACCAGCAGGTGTGGCCCAAAAACCAAATAAAAAGCAAATAAATACTTAATTTTATTCATTGGTTTACAAAAGTAATCCTAAAAAAAACAAACTAAAGAAGAGTGATTCTATACCCTACTTTTCATTTCTCAGATTTAATACAGGACCTTCTTATAATGACAGAAAGAGCAAGTCATCAAATATATGTAGGGGAAAAAAAATAAACTTCAGGGTCACAAAAATGATAACCATATTTGGATTATATGTACGTACTGGCATTCAGAGGTGGCAATCATAAAACATAGATATTTACCACGCTGGGCTAGGACTCAAGGTCTTGGGCAGTGACCCTCTGAAGACCGGGACTCTGGCCCGTTGTCCACACAGGGCAGCCTGGCAGTGGGCAGGGATGGAGGCACCCAGATGGTGGGGAAGGTCACCAGAGAGGGCTCTGCCTGGTCCATGTGTCCTGATCCCCCTGACACACACACATAAGGACATTCCCCAGAATGGAAGGGAGGAGGTGGATGCCTTACACATTCAATCTGTTGTTAAATACTGTCAGGGCTAAGTTCAAACAGGAATTCTCCACCCATGTAGGATAACATAGCCCATGACCAAGCTCTTAACTTATAGTTAAGCATTAGGCGCTTCGGCCAGGCCCATCTCCATGCCAGGGTATCACACAACTCACCACTTGCCCTGGGTCCGTCTTGTCCCTTGTCGGGACCCTGCTTTTGGGGGTGCCAGGAAGTAAGGGCAACTGAGGCTTAGGTTAAGAGAACAGATACCCAGGAGGAAAATATGTAGAGTCAAATGACTCCCAGGTTACAGAAGCATAGCATTTGCTACAGTCTTCCTTCCTGTGTCCATACAAAAGGACATGGCTCTGAATAAACTATGTACAGGACTCACGGAGAAGAGAAAAACAATATTTACAAGTCAACAGAAAAGAAAGAAGTTACAAACAAACTGAGGGATGGGAGCACTGTGATGGGAACAACCCAATAAACCTAAACTACCTGAGGCTATGTTATCCTACAACCCACCCTCTGTAAGAACTTCATACAAGTTTATAAAATCACAATGCAAATGCACGGCAAGTCAATTACTTAAACACCCCCCCCCCACCAATGTCTAGGAACTAGAGAGTTCAAAGAACAAGATCCACACAATTCACCTGTGGGAGGCCTGGGCCAATCCCTAATACCTTTTGGTCCCCCCAGCACCACTGGGAGCAACCTGTAAATATCAGGTCAGGAGTAGCCACTGAGCAAGGCAAGGTATGGCTCAAAGGGGAAAAAATAGATGGACAGATATCAAAACACTTGGCTTCAATTTGGCGAGATTATTTTTCACATGCTGTCAACAAACAAATCAGAAAATAAGAATATTTGCACAACCTCAAATATTTGACTAGGAGAAAAAAAAGTAATACTTTAAAAATCCCCCCCAAACAGTGATTCCACACCCAGTACCACCAGGAGTGATCCCAGTCCGGCACAGAGCTGAAAGTACCCCTTGGAGCAACACTGCATCTTCCATCCCCCAGACCCGTCCCCTGCCTACCTCCACAACCCCCAAAAAGGGCAGTAGTAAGAAGCACATAATCAATACATGACTACAACAAATTCTCAAATCAAATAAATGAACTGGAGAAAGGGCTGCCTAGAGAAAGACAGACTGTTCATTGGTAAAGAGCTAACTGCTTGATCTTTTCTTCAAGTTTTAACAAAAAGAAAGAAAAAACGTATCATTACCATGTCTGGTAAAACGCCTGTAGTCTCTGCATGTCATTTCTAATTTTAGATATGGAAATGGGATTCTCTCAGACACTCTGACTTTCAGAGAGACGCTGTGCAACTGTGAGTTATCAGAACCTTTGAAAGCTTGAAATTATACAATAACATTTATAATTCGGCAAAAACAATGGTCCTATCACCAAGAAAAGGTTACTTGCAGTTAAATTACACTTAACGATATACTGAGTCTCTCAAATGTTTTTTTTTAAAGATTTAAATAATATATAACTCCAGAAAGATCTCTAATGGCAGAGAGAGAAAAAATATCTCTGACTACGAAGACTCAAGGCCTGATCTGAAGAACTGTTCTCATCCATCAATTGTCATGTATAATTAAATAGTTAAATAAATGACTCAGTGAAATCACTAACGGGGTCTGTTTTTTGAACCATAATATAGTTCACCTTAGTAGACCCGTAAAGCATCTATTAGAATGTAATAGATGTAATGATGCAATATGAACATATATAAATATGTTCAGTAATATGAACACATTTTATTAGATCTTTCTTTCCTTTCTTTCTTTCTTTCTTTCTTTCTTTCTTTCTTTCTTTCTTTCTTTCTTTCTTTCTTTCTTTCTTTCTTTCTTTCTTTCTTTTTTTGTTGTTGTTACTGCTGGTGTTTTGGGGCAATACCTGGCGATGCTCAGGGCTTCCTCCTCGCTCTGCACTCCAGGATCACCCCTGCAGGGCTCAGCGAGCCATACGGGGTGTCGAGGATTAAGCCCAGGTGAGCATCATGCCAGCCCCTGTTCTATGACTCTGGCCTCACTCCAGCTTTTCCTTGATGAGACATTAATATTTGTGTAAAAATAACCAGGGGTTTCTTTTAAAATGTGCCATAACGTCACACCCGGTGATGCACAGGGGTCATTCCTGGCTCATGCACTCAGGAATCACCCCTGGTGGTACTCAGGGGACCATATGGGATGCTGAGAATTGAACCTGGGTCGGTCATGTACAAGGCAAACGCCCTCCCCACTGTGCTATCGCTCCAGCCCCAATTTCTAAAACTTTCATTCCAAAAGAATGTAACTCAGACAAATCATTGGAGATTGCAGGGGGTGGGGGGGGGAGCAGGGCGGGGTTCCTGCCATGGGAAGAGTTCCAGAATAATGACAGTCCACTAGGAAAAAGAAACATGAGCATGACCCCCTAGAGGGAGTGGAAAGGAAACCTCTTTCTCCTACTCTGGGATTAGCTTTGAGGCTTCTAAATTTCCTCCTATACCCACTTGAGGAGTGGGGTTCAGGAGGGACATAAGCCGTGCTGGGATCAAACTGTGGTCAGAAGCAAGCAAAAACCTTAACGTCATCCTCTCTCAGATCCTCTCCGAGACCTATTTTACACAGAACGTTGAGTTACCCCAGGGTCCAGAGATCACAGGAGCAAACAGCACCGTTTCTTTTTTTTTTTTCCACCTATTTGACTTTCCTAAAAAAAAAATCTAAGAAATCTATAACTAATCTGTGAAGCCAATTTAGTTGTTGTCATAATCTTTCTACATATAGCCCACGCTCTATCACCGGAGAGCCTGCGCCGGTATCATCAGGAAGCTTTTAATTCAAATTTTGCTTTTTTAAATATGGAGATTTTTAAGTAGAGTAAAAATGGGAAATACCTATATGCAATACCACTCCAAAGAACATGAAAACACTAATTTAAAGGCTATTTATATGCCAATGTCCATAGCAACATAAATTATAAGAGTCAAAACATGGAGCAACCTAAAAGTCCCTTAACAGGTGACTAAATAAAGAAGTCATGTGGTCTATATATTCAAGAGCATACTAATCTTTGAAATAGAGTAGGAAAAAATTACTAATTAAAAAAAATAAAACCCTTCCTTTTGTGACAAAATGAATAAAATTTGAGGGGACTGTGCTACCTGAAATAAAATAAACAATAGATAATTTCACTCATATGTGGAATATACATAATTATGGCAAATTAACTGGCAATGAAGAAGAACAAAATTTCTAGACTTGGTGAAATGTATAGTAGAGGGTTGTAGGTTTTATCCACCCTGCAGAATCCCATGTCCTCTCTTGAACATGTATTTCTTTTTCTTTTTCTTTTTTTTTTTTGCTTTTTGGATCACACCCGGCGATGCACAGGGGTCACTCCTGGCTCTGTACTCAGGAATCACCCCTGGCGGTGCTCAGGGGACCATATGGGATGCTGGGATTTGAACCCGGGTCGGCCACGTGCAAGGCAAACGCCCTACCCGTTGTGCTATCGCTCCAGCCCCATTGAACATGTATTTCTCTCATCACACTTCTCTAAGTAAATTTCTTGAAATAAATAATCATTTTGCTTCAGAACGGCGGAGGGGAGAAAAGAGCATTGTAGGGCTAATTCCTAGAACAAAATGTTTGTAATGCAGGGGATGCGGGGCAGATCCCTCTGTAGCCCCTAAGTCGCTGCGTGTGAAGTCGCAAGGAAAGCACTTGCGAGGCTCAGAATGGGAGCGAGGTGGAACTTGCTTTCCCAGTGTCCAACGTGACGAACAGAAATAGCTGTACCCAAATTAGACAAGCTGAAAGTCAGGAGAAACGGGAAAGAGAGCTGGGAATGACTATATAAGTTCAAACCGTGTAACACTGAGCCAAGACCAAGCAATGTGAACCTATGAAATAGCTTCACTGCAAAGAACTTAAGTCCCCAAGCTCCCATATGCGAACGGTTAACTTACCTCAGGATGAGAGACTGTGGAAAAGGAGAAATGCTAAAAAGAAATGCACTGGAGAGAGGGAAATCAGCTACAAAGGGCTGCTGGGCTGAAGGACCAAGGGAGAGAAAGGATTAAAAATGTTCAGAAGTTCCCTGAGTAAAACCAAGAGAATGCAAGTAACACGGGCGAAAACTGTCAGGCAGGGACTCTTCAGAACTTCCCTGTACCAAGTTTCAGCACTCAGCACAAGAACCCCTTTGTACACAAGGAAAAGCATATATTCTTTGACTCACTGGATGATCTATGTAACGTCTAGGAAACGTAGATGATTATACTTGAAGCGCACCTCGTGGCATGAATGGCCATGCATGGAATGGCCACGCATGGACAGTCTTAAATTGGACAGCATTCTCTCCCCCACGCTGCCACTCAACTTTCCTTTTTTTTGCCATTTCCCCCCCCCCTTTCCTTGTGCATAAAGAAACTCTGCGTTATAACTTCTCCCAGCTCTGCAAAATACAAAATGCACTTTCTTAGGTGGGAAAGATGCCTGTGGCGACCCTGGTTCAAATACCCAGCACCACATGGTCCCCGGAGCACCACCAGTGGTGACTCCTGAACACAGAGCCAGAAAGTCCCCCAAGTACCACTGCACAGAGCCCAAATCACCCACCCCACCCCAAGTCCCATTTTCTTAACGGATTTTGCTGTGTTCCAAGAGTAAGAACATTCTTCAGAGAAATGGTTGTTTGTCCATACTCTGAAAAGGGACATAGTTCTAAAGTGGACGAGTCTAAACACACATCACAGATGTGGGCCAGCGAGATAATACAGGAGTTAAGGCACATGATTGGGAGGTGGCCAGCCCAGGAGGTGGAACTGAGTCTGGGCAGCGTTGCAACAGCTGAACACCAGCCCGGGTGGCTCATCATTACCAGGAAGGCCTCCAGGACTCCCGAGCACCACTTGGGAAATGGGGGGTGGGGTGGGGGCATGGGAATATATGTATATATACATATATTTATATATACATAATACATAAATATACATATGTTTTTAATTATATGGGCCACTCAGAGGTTCTCAGGGTTTACTACCAGCTTTGTGCTCAGGAGGTACTTGAGGGACCATCCGTGGTGCCAAGGATTGAATCATGGGACAGCTCCATGCAAGACAAGAGCAATACCTCCTCTACTATCTGCTCCCCCCAAGAGTATTTTAATCACAGATATCTGAAATGATCTTAATCATCCCAGAGTTAATGACCTGGTAAATATTTGGTTTTACTTTGATCTCATTACGAAAACAGAAGTGTCTTTTTCTTTTTTAATTGAATTACAGTGAGATACAGAGTTACAAAGTTGTTCATGATTGGGTTTCAGTCATACAATGTTCCAACAACAGTCCCTTCACCGTATATTTCCCACCACCATTTCCCACCACCAACGGTCCCTGTTTCCCTCTCCCACCCCACCCCCTGCCTTTGTGACAAGCACTTCTCTCTCTCTCTCTCTCTCTCTCTCTCTCTCTCTCTCTCTCTCCCCCATCTCACCTCTCCTCTCTCTCTGTCTCTCTCTCTGTGTCTCTCTCTGTCTCTCTCTCTCTTCTTGGGTATTATGGTTTGTAATACAGATACTGAAAGGTTATCATTTATATCCCTTTACTTCTGTTTACCTACTTTCAACGCTCAGTTCTTGTCCAGAGCGATCATTTCTAACTATTCTTGTCATATTAGTTCCTTCTTTATCCTAACTGCCCTTTGCCTCCCCACATACCCTCATGGCAAGCTTCCAACTATCCACCAGCACTCATGCTCTGTTTTTCCTGGCCTTGAATATTAGTTTCATACTAAAATAGAAGTGTCTTGTGAACATCGATAAGTAGTAAATCTTGCCATTGCCACTGAAAATAAAACAACTTTGTGAAAGCTAACATATCAAAGCATAATGCTCTGAAACAGACTTTTCCACAGCAATAAAGAGATTTGCAAGGAACCCTGATCCCTATTCTCGCAGTGTTTTATTAATCTAAAGGAGTCAAGGTACATATTCAAAGGAGAGACACCAACAGGGCAGCAATGAAACAGGACGTTAAGGGTGAGGCTTTGTTTTAGCTTTGTTGTTTGTTCTGAGCCACACCAGGCAGTGCTCAGGGGACCAGGGCAGGGCAAACCCAGGCCTCCCACATGCAAAACATGCGCACCAGTCCTTGAGTTAGCTCTCTAGTTATAACTCTCAGAGGAGAGCTTAAAAGTACACAACCACTCGCCATGAAGGTAAGTGCTCTTATGATCAAAACTGCTAAAAAAGCAAAAGTCACAAGAACCCCCACTGTTTAAAATAAGGCTTGCTTTTCTTTTAGAGAACCCCCCCAAAAATATTAAAGTCACAAATACCATTTTTGATTATTGAGAAAAGCTAACTCAATTTCCATTAAAAAAAATTAAATACTAAAGATTTTGATAACCAGTTGAAGGGCACAAAAAATTACATAAGTAGAACACAGGTCTCCCTATTTCCCCAATCTACCACACAACAGTGACCTACAGAGAGAATGTTAATGATACAATTAAAAGGTCTCTAAAATTAAAACTGCATAAAGAAGAAGGCCTCAGAAGAAATCATTTACTGTATAGGAAAGAGAAAAAATGATCACCTCTAAAGGGAATAATATTGTGGTGTGTCCAATAAGAAATAATTTAGGTACTTTAATTTTTAAAAATACTGTTTTTTCCCTTGAAAACCAAGAAAAGTGTAATACTCATTTATTCGTGCATTCAGCAAGTGTCTGCTGAACACCAAATACAGGCTAAGTACTGTCCGAGGCACTCAGCATTGAATTAAAAGCTCCCACTTTTCATGAGGTTTATGTTCTAACAGGAAGGCAGAGTCACAAACAGAAACAAGTCTAGAGATGCCGAGAGGCATGGAGGACAACAAGGAGGCTCAGCTTGGTGGGAAGCACACGGAGGGCGAATCCTCTTCATGGTCAGTGAAAGTTTTCCCGGTAGGTCACAGAAACATAGGGGAAAAGATTGGAGCTCCCTGGATTTCTGGGAAACAGATTCTAGGCAAAGGGACAGCAAATATAAAGGCCTTTAGGCATGATCCATTAGAGGTACCTAGGATAAGACTGTGTAGGCAGAGTAAGTATGCAGTACGGTGGGTGGGGAGATTTGGTGTATTCTAGATTCTATAAAGTGATCGGAATCAACGGGCTTCAGCAAGAAACATAGAAGGGAGTAAAGACACCACAGAATGGGAATGAACTACATTTAATTGAGCTTCTATTAAGTACCAGAAAAGGGTCATTATCTCATTTAATCCACACTTCAGGTTATTAGACCTACTTTACAGATGAGGCACACAGAAGTCAGGATATAGTAAAAGGATAGACCCAAGTGAAACTGGGGACTCGGGGCGGTGGGGAGGTGTGGGGGGGGGTGGAGGAGCTGGGGGAAGAGGTGGGCAGTGGGAGGGGAAGGCAGATTGGTCAGGAAGCTACCAGCAATGTTTTTCTCTCGGGAAATAACAAAACCAAGATTTGTATTAAAGAAATCACTTTATCTCCAGGCAAAGCCCCAGAGCATAAAATTCAAAAATCCATTTGGATGGAGAAAAAAAGGCCACGTAAAAACTGACTAGCTCCAGCATCACTCAGACCCCGCCACTGAAAGGAAAAGTTCCATCGGGAACAGAAGTCTACGGTAAGAATGTGAAAGAACAGGGCCAGAGAGCTAGAACACTTGCCTTGCATGCTGAGAACCACCAGGTATGACTCAAAAATAAAAAATGATGACAGGGTCTGGAGCGATAACACAGCAGGTAGGGCATTTGCCTTGAATGTGGCCGACCTGGGTTTGATTCCCAGCATCTCATATGATCCCCTGAGCAAGTCCAGAGTAATTCCTGAGTGCAGATCCAGGAGTAACCCCTGTGCATTGCTGGGTGTAACCCAAAAATAAAAAAAAAAAAGATAACAGTACCCAGGTTGAGAATTTAGACCTTAGTCTACAGTTAATCAGAAGAGGAAACACCGATTATTAACCACAAAAACAAAATAGAGTTAGAAAAACGTTTCTAGGAAAAAATACTTTCTGATGGATTGGAATTTTGATGAAAGGCTATACCAATGTTTCTAACTGGTCCTTGACTGTTTTTCATACATAGCAGCTTCTTCCTAAAAGTGGTTTATTTTTTTTTCTACCTAGTAGCTGAGATTCACCAGGTACAGCTGAAGAAGCAGCAGTTCTTTTTAAAAGATTAGATATGAACCCAAATGTGGATCCATGACAACCACGGCCAGTCTCAGCCCCTTGAATCAGCATTCCCTGGCTCTCCTCTCTCCACAAGCCTGATTGCATTCTTGCTCTCCGGAGGTGCTGCTCGACTCAGACAGTCCATTTACAACTCCATGATTCATAATGAGGACAGAGAGGGCTGAGTGTTTTCAGATATTACCATGCTTACTGCTTAGGGCACTAAGTAATGATAGAAAAAAAGATGTGACTCAAACTACAAAGCAAACTACATCTCCCCACCCCATACCAAGTGCTTTTGGGAAACTACTTTGACTTAAAATTTCATATTATTTGCATATTGCTGAAAGCTAGAGTTTCTTCAAAGAGGAGCTATTTGCATAGATACCGCTCACAGTAGGGTTCTCAAATCCACCAGCTCCGAAGAAGGTGCTTTCCCCCACTCATAATCAGGTGATAGTTTTTATCCAGTTTAATCTAATGATCGTCTTTTCTCTAAGTAATTCTACTAGTAATTTGACATCTCAAAGCACAAATTTAAGCACGTACTGCATTAAAACAATCCCCCATAGCCTAAAGTTGAGGCAGCCCACATAAAAACAATAAGCAAACCTCCAAAGAATTTTCTCATCGTGTGCAGGTATTCATAATAATTTTTAAGTGTTTTAATTATCTGTGAAGTGTCCTTCAAGCAAGAAAGTTGGCTTAATTTTTTTAAATGATAAGAAAAAAAATCTCCAAATGTCATCATACACTAATTAAATTTTGTGGAAACTAACACACACTAATCTAAGTTGAAATGAAATAACAAGATAGCAGATTACATGCAAAAGTTGGAGTGAAACCAGCCCAAGAAAATGAGGAGTTGAATACAGTAATAGAAACCAGAAACCTGCTTGGTTATGGATAAATGAAAGTATCAAAAATCCCCCTATAAAAAACCTCCAACCCCATCAAAAAATGGGGAGAAGAAATGAATAGAAACTTCCTCAAAAAAAAAAAAGAAAGAAATACAAATGGCCAAAAGGCACATGAAAAAAATGCTCTACATCACTAATCATCAGGGAGATGCAAGTCAAAACAACAATGAGATATCATCTCACACTACAGAAACTGGCACACATCAAAAAGAACAAGAATAACCAGTGCTGGCATGGATGCAGGGAGAAAGGGACTCTCATTCATTGTTGGTGGGAATGCAGACTTATCCAGCCTTTTTGGAAAACAGTATGGACATTCTTCAATGAGGAATAGAAACCGAGCTCCCATGTGACCTAGCGATACTTCTGGGAATATATCCCAGGGGTGCCAAAAATAAACACAGCAAAAATGACATCTGTACCTGTATGTTCATTGCAGTACTGTTCACAATAGCCAGAATCTGGGAACAACCAGACTGCCCAAGAACAGACAACTTTTTGAAGAAAATATGGTACATCTACACAATGGCACAATGGGAAACTATGCAGCTGTTAGGAAAGATGAAGTCATGAAATTTGCTTACAAGAGGATGGACATGGAGAGTATCATGCAAAGTGAAATGAGTCAGAAAGAGAGGGACAGACATAGAAAGACTGCACTGATTTGTAGACTGTAAGGTTACATAATATGAAACTAATACCCAAGGATAGTAGAGACAAGGGCCAGGAGGATCGCCCCACAGTTTGGAAGCCCGCTCATGTGCAGGGGGCGAAGGCAGTTGGGATGGAGAAGGGACCACTAAGTCGATGATGCTTGGAGGGATCACTCAGGATGAGAGATGTGTGCTGAAAGTAGACTAATGACCAAACATGATGGCCTCTCAGTATCTGTATTGCAAACCATAGTGCCCAAAAGTAGAGAGAGAGTAAGAATGAAGGTGCCTGCTACAGAGAAAGGAGGTGGGATGGGGTGGGGGTGGCGGGAGGGATACTGGGGACATTGGTGGTGGAAAATACACACTGGTGGAGGGATGGGTGTTCGATCATTGTATGACTGTAACTCAATCGTTAAAGCTTTGTAACTGTATCTCACGGTGATTCAATTTTTTTTTTTTTAAAAAGCCCCCTTTTTATTTTCCTTAAGGATACGATGATGTTGAGGTCTCAGTAGCTGGCCTGAGACTTTGACTAAATCCCCTGCCTCTGAAAGAAAGAGCCGGCCTTGTTTACAGGGACCCAGGGGCTTGCTTCAGCACTCCACACACATAGGCACTCTGGTTGAAGGTGAGGGGTGTAATAGTTACCATCTGCCTGAGCTGATACACCTGGCCCTGAGATGTAAATCATTAACATCTGTATTGAGTCTAACAAGGTAAATGTGATACATGTGGATTGCCCCTGAAATGTACGCATGAAAACACCTGTGTGAGAGCTAATAAACGAGTTGCTGATTGACCACCGGCCTTCCCCCCTCTGAGTGGTTCTTCTTGGTGGCGACGGGAGTCGGCGGATGCGTGGAGGGTCAGGCCAGAGGCTTCTCCCTTTTCCACTCCCTCTCCTATGGGGAGTAAGTTTGGCGACTGGGGGATCGTACTCCAGAGTGCCAGGGTCAAGTGGCCAGGACCCCGACATCTGGCACCCGAACAGGAACAGCGTGGACGTGGACAGCGCAGACATCGCTAGAGCAAGGTATGACCCCCTGATCGCCCCGAATATATGCAGTAAAATAGGTGACTGCATCAGAGATACCCGGCTGGTAATTCAGGTAGGGGAATGAAGGGGCGCTTAAGCCCTGCCCCCTGATAGTAAGGCAGACTATCAAAGAGTCCTCCTTGAGACAGGACTGTTTCAGTCAGTTCCCATTTTTGTTTTTGCTTCTCGCCCCCCCACCCCACCGCATATGGGGTGCCTAGCATTTATCCATTTTTTTGGCTTCTTGCCTCATTCTTGCTGTGTGGTTTGTTGTTTTTTTTTTTTTGCTTTTTGGGTCACACCCAGCGATGCTCAGGGGTTACTCCTGGCTTTGCACTCAGGAATTACTCCTGGCGGTGCTTGGGGGACCATATGGGATGCCGGGAATCGAACCCGGGTCGGCTGAATGCAAGGCAAACGCCCTACCTGCTGTGCTATTGCTCCGGCCCCTGTGTGTTTTTTTGACCTTTGTGTTCTTTCCTCTGTCTCAGTGATCTGACCTTCTCAACCCCACTAAATTTCACGGGTAACTCCATTCAGAAGCTGCCTCACCCAGGTCTGAAAGCTTTACATTATCTGCTAAAAGGCCGGGGGCTAGAATTTTCTGAGGATAGGGCATTGAAGATTTGGAGCACTATCCTTGACGTGGCTCCTTGGGTTACTACTGAGGACCTCTTCTTGTGGGACACCTAGGATCAGGTAGAAGAGTTTGTTGTAGAACGGGCCGTAAAGACAGGTTTGCATGCGCAATGGCAGCCTTAAAGGCATGCTTCCAGGAGGAGAGAGAGTCTGTCTCTCCTGGTACTAGGCAAGTAGCCGTTTCAGGGTTGCCCTTTATCAATCGGGAAACAGAGGATGGAATAGCTGAGGAGATTTTTTTGGAAGACAGACTTGACTCCTCTCGCCCCACTGCCCCTCCAGAAAAAGCTTCTTCTCCCTTTTTATGACCCAAGATGGAGAAGGATTACCGGAGGCCCTTTTGGGACATTCCGGGTCAATCTCAATTGGGTGGGGGTGGGGAGGGGGGCTCGACCTGCAGTTTGGTATCCTTGGGAACCTGGGGACTTGAGTTAAAAAGGCTGAGGATGGGCCCAACTCCCCATGGGCTGACACCCTCCTCCAGGGGCTGGCCCATCAGCCCTGCACCACTGCAGACTGGAGAGCCCTTTGTCGAGCAGTGCTCCCCCACACCCAGTTTATAAGATGGGGTGCTTTAAGGAAGAATGCTACACACAGGGGGACCATAATGCTGCTGCCCAACCCCCCATCCCCATAACATACGGGCAGCTGTCAGGGACAGCAGGTTAGTGGAGCACAGACCTCCAGCAGGCTACCATCCCGGACCCTTATCGAGATCAGATTCGTGCCCTAGTATTATCAGCCTAGCAGCGGCTTGAGGAGGGTCCCACTGAGGCCCGCCCCCAGGTGGAATGTGACAGAAGATAGTGGAAGACCTCCCAACCTTTGTTGAAAGGGTCCAAAAGAGCATCAAGTGCATCAAGCACAAGTTTCCCCCGGGGCAGCGGAGAGATCAGTTTATCACCACAGCTTTCCCCCCTCCACGTGGTTCTTTCTCGGTGACAGCGGGAGTCCGCGGGTCCGTAGAGGGTCAGGGCAGAGGCTTCTCCCTTTCCCACTCCCTCTCCTATAGGGAGTAAGTCCGGCGACCAGGGAATTGTACTCCAGTGTGCCGGGGTCAACTGGCCAGAACCTTGACAAGAGGAAAGAAACGGAAAGCTGAAATCTTTATTTGCAGTCACATCCAAAGTGGGTCTCGGGGGGGTCTGCCCCTCAGTAAATGTACCGATCCGTCTGCTGACCCCCAGCCTGTGACCCACCTTGCCAAAAATAGTGCTTCCCTAGTCTCCACCTCTATGGTCCTTCTTGTGACCATGAAGACAAGATAGATGTTCTGAGGACATGAGTCTAATATCTTCCAACCTGTCACATGCTGCCTGACAATTGTTTTCTCTCAACCTTTACTCATGTCCCTTGCTTGAGTGGCCCTCGAGTGGTAGTAAAATGGAAACTTCAAGGTCAGTCACCATATTTCCTGTCACAAAGGCCTGACAGGAGGCTGCCTTCCTATTCAAGAGCTACCCTCAGTTGGTTCACACTGAACAGATAACAACTTGGGCTGCAAACATATAAGTACAGAGCTTGGGCAGTGAACTCTATCTCTGCTAATTCTGTGGTCTTGCTACTTATAGGAATAGTCCATGCAGTTCTGAGTCCATGTATTCTAGGTACTTAGAATACATACCTTTACTCATGTATTCCTTTACATGAGTAAAGGTTGAGAGAAAAGATAACAGATTCTTAATGAACTAAAAATCTCATTTTTTCCTATCAAAAAACACCATTATCAGGGCTGGAGTGATAGCACAGTGGGTAGGGCACTTGCCTTGCACGCGGCTGACAGGGGTTCGATTCCCAGTGTCCCATATGGTCCCCTGAGCACCGACAGGAGTAATTCCTGAGTGCTGAGCCAGGAGTCACCCCTGTGCATTGCCGGGTGTAACCCAAAAAGAAAAAAAAATATACCATTATCGAGAGATGCCAGCAGCTGAGCAATCCCAGGAAGGCCTGGCGCAACCAGGCCCAGATCTCTGGACCCTAGGGGGGCTGGGGGCAGACTGAGTACCCACCCTGGAAAGGCCCAGTGCTCCACCCACCCACTTCTGCTTCCCACCCCTGCTAGAGAAACGGTCCAGCTTCAGGACTGGTCTCGAGAGGCCAGAGAGATCCGCAGCGGATCATCCCAGATCCAAGGCCCGAAGCACACAGGCGCACATGCAGCTGTCACCACCTCCAAACCACAGCGTGGACAGCCCAAGAGAGACAGGAAAATGACTGGGAAAACAGAGCAGAAGCCCACTAAACTCAGTGAGCACAAAGTAATACAGAAGACCCACCTCACACTTAAGAGCTTAGCAAATCCTGAGTCCATGGCTTTTGCAACACCATTACAAGATATATGTTGTAATAAGCAATATAAAATAAATTAATTTACTTTATAATGTAAATTATAAAGTAAATTAATTTATAATTTACTTTATAATTCTAAATTAATTCTAATTAACTGACCCTAGGAGATTAATTATTATAATTAATCCCTAAGGGAGCAGGCATGGAGAGGTGGGTGGGAAACCAGGGACCTATGGAGGTAAGGGCACATAGGAGGTGGGTCTGGTGTTGAAATATTGAAAACCTGAAACAACTGTATTGTGAACAACTTTGTAAATTACAGTGGTTAAGTAGTCTTTAAAAAAATCTTAAAAAAAACATTATCTTAGTGCATACTTGAGGATGTTGCGTGTAACTTCCTG
Organism: Sorex araneus; assembly: GCF_027595985.1. Lineage (NCBI taxonomy): Eukaryota > Metazoa > Chordata > Mammalia > Eulipotyphla > Soricidae > Sorex > Sorex araneus. Next base: position 281,722,755 of record NC_073303.1, on the reverse strand, counting down.
CTTCTTAAGTGTGAGTTGCAGACTTCCATCAAAAAAAAAAAAAATACTATAGAAAAGTGGAGAGGAGGGGCTGGAGTAACAGTACTGAGAGTAGGGTGCTTGCATTGCATGTGGCCAGCCCAGGTTCAATCCCCGGCAGCCCATATGTTTCCTTGAGCCCTGCCAGGTCTGTCCCCTGAAGACAAGGCCAAGAGTAAGCTTTGGAAACCATCAAGTGTGACCCCCAAACAAAAACAAACAAAAAATAAGTGGGGAAGAGAGGAAAGGTAACTGGACAGTGAAGAAACCAGAAAAAAAAAATTTCCCAACCAGATCAAGATCAACATCATCACAGTTATCATGCTGATAGAATGTAAGAATAGTAGTTTATTAAATAGTGTTTCCCCCAAATAATATTAGCCCAATTTAAATGTAAGAAAAACATCTTGCAAATCCAAAATTGAGAAATATGACACAATTTTCCTGGTTGGTAATCACACATCAATGTTCCAGAAGGGTGATGTGTCGTCCCAAGGCGAAAGAAGTGAACCATTAGGGACTTTTGCAGACTTTGTCGCATGCATCATTTCGTTGGCTGATTTGACTTGTGTCCTTCACGATGAAACAACGGGGCAAGGGGTCGAGTATATGCTAACATCCCAAGTATAAGATCCCAAGTCTATCCTGAGTACCACATGGTCGTGGGGGCTTTAAGCATCACTGGGAAGACCACAGAATTGGGATTATAATGAAACCATGTATTACAAGCATGGCGCTTTCCTAAGTTCTGAATCATTCAAGGGAATGATTCACAAGGGAAAGGCTGAAACTGAAGTGGTAGTGAAATGCCCTAGACTTATAACTTACTGTCCGCAATCCGGGAGGCCCGTGAATACTGAAACTTGTAGCTGGAGTCTGAAATCAGTCTTGCAGAGAGGCGTGCTCTCAACCTGTGACGTCTGAGCTAACTGGGTAGTGAGTGAGCTTCAAGACAGCCTTGCAAGTAGAGGCTTTAGCTCATAATTGTAATCAGACGATCAAATCTTTGCCCAACTCTATGTTCCCTTTTGTTCTCAAAACTGAGGTGGAGTCTCTGGCATTAAGCAAGGAAAAATAACACTCCACACTGGCTGAAGCTTTCACATTAGACAAAGCACTGTTAGACGAGTCCCTCGGAGACATTCCTTTTGGTCTTTTAACTGGACTAAGAGATCATTTGGAACCGAACAGGATCCCAGGCTCCTGGCTGGACAGAACTGAGCAGTGGAGAATGAGTCCATGACGCAGTCACCCGTTTCCCCCCATTACCATACTAAAATACATGAATCTGAGGATATTTCTCTGCCCCTTTCTCTACTGGAGATATTTGATTATGTGTGTGTGTACGGAACTAAATTTAAATTGTCAATTTCTCAACTGCACGGACCTACCTTTCCCTCTCATAAATATTCATGATTACTCCTGTAAAACTCGTAAATATGTATAGTCTATGTCACCTCTACCCTACTCGGCACATAACCAAACTTTTAGTGGCCAGAGAGACGGGCATATGCTCTGCATGCTGAAGACCTGGGATTCAATACTCAGTACCTTGTGGTCGCCAGAGGACTGCTGGGAGTGACCACTGAGCACAGAGCTGGGAGAAGTCTGCAAGCACTGCCAGGTCTGGCCCCAAAGGCAAACTCAAAAATAACAGGCTTTTGGAGGGTCAGAACGATAGTACAGTGGGTAGGGCATTTGTCTTGCACACGTATGACCTAGATTTGATCCCCGACACCCCATAAGGTCCCGCAAGCCCACCGGAAGTGATCTCTGAATGCAAAGCCAGGAGTAAGCCCTGAGCACCACCAGGTGTGGCCTCAAAACAAAAAAAATCAGACCCCTTTTCCTCTTTTTGAATACTCTCTGTGATGATGGCATGCTTCCCAACTTGAATTATTTTTTAGTCATAAAGCCCTTTTTAATTCAGCTGTTCCTGTGTTTTGTTATTTGGAAGAGGGGGGAATTCCTGTGTTTTGAATGATGCAACATATTATCAGTATTGGTTCCTCAATTTTATCAAAAGTGTCACACTCAATGTAATTTGTTAAAAATAGGGGGAACTGGATATGGATTATCTGGGATCTCTCTTCTCATCTTCACAACTTCTGTGCAAATCTAAAATGCTTCTAAAAAGTGTATTATTTTAAACCTATCTTTATCTTAATTCTGAGATACCATCAAGTATTGAATACAATGCTCATCTTTTTTTTTTCTTTTTGGGTCACACCCAGAGATGCTCAGGGGTTACTCCTGGCTCTGCACTCAGGAATTACTCCTGGCGGTGCTTGGGGGGACCATAAGGGATGCCGGGGATTGAACCCGGGTCGGCCGCGTGCAAGGCAAACGCCCTACCCGCTGTGCTATCGCTCCGGCCCCTACAATGCTCATCTTTAAAGTATACCTAAAACCATAGTAAATCAAGAATTATGATAAACTCATGGCACTAGGAAAAATAATTAAAAGTTAATTAACTGAACAAACTGCACAGGCAAGCTACCCATGGCGTATTCGATATGCCAAAAACAGTAACAAGCCTCACAATGGAGATGTTACTGGTGCCCGCTCGAGCAAACCGATGAGCAACGGGATAACAGCGGTACAGTACACTGAACATATTACTGTCATCACCTCTCATTACCTAACACAAAAATCAGTTATGTGTGTTAAGCCTCACTTGTAACTTTAAATCCATTTACCAGACTATATTAAGGCTCTCATTCTCATTCTCCCGAAGAACAGCACCATATATATTATCCTGGTACACACTGAGATTTGACTATTACCACAATAGTTAATCAATGAAAAATCAACAAACACTCAGAACTCTTAGGCCCAGGGGACTCTTAAAACTCCCCTCACGTCTAATATCACCTGCGAGCCTGTGAGAGTCGCTGCAATTCCGGCCTTGTCTGGGCAGCTCCACCTCTTGCTGGAGCATAACAAGCTCATTACCACCTGTGCAGCGGCTGGTCGCCCTGCCTGGAAAATTCTTTCTCAAGATTTTAATAAACCTTACTACTTTTATTAGAGTCTCAGTTTAAAATGTCACTTTTCCCGAGAGGTCTTCCTGTTTATCCAGTCTAATGAAGCATTCTAAACTCCATTTCTCCTCGTTCGTACTTCTTTGAGTATACTCAGTATTTTGAAGGAAACACTGCTAATGACCAACTGATATTTTTAGCTTTTTTAAAAAAGTCTCTTTCAGGGGCTGGAGCGATAGCACAGTGGGTAGGGCATTTGCCTTGTATGCGGCCGACCCGGGTTTGATTCCCAGCATCCCATATGGTCCCCTGAGCACTGCCAGGAGTGATTCCTGTGTGCATGAGCCCGGAGTAACCCCTGTGCATCACCAGGTGTGACCCATAAAGCAAAAAAAAAAAAAAAAAAAAGTCTCTTTCTACCTGTGTACCAGTGTTTTTTGTTTCATGCAAGAAACAGACACCATGAGTTTCCCATAAACTTCTGCCCTTTAAAGGCAGTATTTCAACTAGAACAGCCTGTGGGGTTTTTAGGATTACAAGATGACCTCAGTAAGACCAGAGATAATGCAGAGGGTAAGGCACTTGCTTTGCAAGTTCAATCCCAGGCACTGAATATTACCCTGGAGCCCTACCAGGAATGATCTGTGAGAAGCTTTCGAGCCAGGAGTCAGCCCCAAGCACAGCCAGGTGTGGTCCAAAGTCCCCCTGCCCCCCCCACAAAAATAATGACAACAAAAACCTGAGCAAAAAAGAGACGCTCCTCACTAATAGCCATATTGAGTTATTTAACTTACATAATCAAATAATCAACATTTTTTGCAACACTGTGTCCCTTCTCATTGCCCCAGATTTAAAGTATTTAGATCAAGCTAAGACAGACTGGCCAAGCCTCAGTCTGGAAGGTTTGACAACCACTCCCTGCAAGAAGCCATCTTGTTACATTCTTCTGGTTCTGAGGGCTGAAACAGTATCTTAAGAATATTGGGGGCTAAAGTGATAGTATAGCGGGTAGTAGGGCATTTGCCTTGCACGCCGCTGAGCCGGGTTCAATTCCCAGTATCCTATATGGTCCCCTGAGCACTGCCAGGGGTGCAAAACCAGGAGTAACCCCTGTGCATCACTGGGTGTGACCCAAGAAGCAAAAAACCAAAACAAGAGTATCTTTGTACATGACCCCAGGACCTCTAGTCAACGATAAGAAGACTGTGACTCTCTTATCATTTTATGACCTCTCTTTAAAAAATGTTCTGATAACAACGGGGAGCTGTGTAGGATGCATCTCGCAGCAATCATGGGTATGATAGAACCTACAGTCCATAATGGCCTCATTACCATACTTCAAGTCCACCCCATGACGTTTCTCTGTCCTATGTTGGGGTAGGGAGGGAGTTCTGGGGGCCACTTCAGTGATATTCGGGCAATGGGGGAGAGAATATTCAGTGCTGCTCAGGGCCTGCAGTGCCAGGAAACTCCAGGCCACCTGGAGGTGCCAAGGGTTGCCATGAAGAGCCAGGCATGCAACCAGGGCCAGGCACATACAAAGCATATGCCCCAACCCCTGTGCTATCACTCTGGTGCCTCCAACAATTTGCGCGCGTGTGTGTGTGTGTGTGTGTGCGCGCACGCGCGCTTATGATGTATGTCTTGTATGTTCTTCAGCTGCACACTCCCTTAACTCCCCTTCATAAATATACATGAGTTTCCTCAAAACCTACTACCTATATATAGTACTCTCTTGAAAACTGCTAAATATGTGTAAGAATTACCTTAGACTAAAACTAGACTGGTGAATGTTGTCACACTACCACAGAGGTTCTTTAACTTATTTCACCCACCACCTTTCAAGAAACCAAGCAAACCATTAATTACTTGCCCTCCAGGGAGGTAATCCTGCCATTGAGAGGGTCATGGATTCTGCCCACTTCACCATTTATGAAGCAACTGGACCACCCCAGAGACTAGGTCCCAGAGCCAAAGTCAAAGGAGGAGACCAGCCATGGGGACCCGAACATTCTGTATCTGAGCCCTGTCATTAAGCACCAACCCACCCCTGGTACTTCCTATCAGGAGCAGAATGGCGAGGACGTACCCCCAGCTTCATAAACCCTGAGTAGACACATATACAAGTATCCCAGGTCTTCCTGTTTGCCTAAGTCCCATGCCCAAGATCCTATCTTTATGGGTCCTACAAGCAAACAGAACATGGATAGAGACACTCCAGGACTCACTGCCATCTTGGCACAGAGACACACGATCAGCCCCTTTAGCTGAAGGCTGAGCCTGTTTTGTGTGAGGAGAAACCTAACAATATTATTACTTCCCCCCACATGTCCTGCCCCCAGTCTACCTTCCTTTCTAGCACTCTCCAATTGCACCAGAGGGTACTATTGGGTTCCTGGATCTTTCCAGCACCTTCCCAGGGGAAATAGCATTGCCCACTTTTGGAAACACTGCTCTGCCGGGTATAAAACCCAATTCCCTGTTCTTCTCTTTGAAGCCTGTTTCATAGGTAATGCTACTCAGACTTGCTTCTCAACTTAAATAAGTTGTTTCTTTGCCAGAAACGTTCCTCTTTTCTATTCAGCAGTTTCTGTGTGGCTTGGATGATACTCATAAGACCTGGAAACTGCACAGTGTACCTGGGCCACAGTGAGATCCCAGGTGAGGAGAAAGAGAGAATACAGGGCTCTAGGGGCCTGATTTTATCTGGGTGAGGGCAGGGGGGGGTGTACTGTGGTTTCCAATACTTACTCCTTACTGGCAAAATTCCTTAGCGTGGGAATTTAAAACAGATTGACAAAAAAAAAAAAATTTGTGGAGGGGAAGGGTGGGGAGGAAGGCACAAGAAATCCCAACGGGTAATCATCAAATCAACCAGAACCTGTAGGACAAAAGAGCCTTAGTGGGCAGAGGCAGCCTGACTCATTGTGTCCTGTATCTGACAAGTGCTTATTTGAAGTAAACTTTTGGGAAGTTGATGCCTTAGTCGGAGCTTAATCAGGCACTTACATTACAAAAAGAAAAGAAAACATCTGACTAACTACACACGTGCTCTCTTCACCACCACCCCCTTTTTAATGTGTTTAAACACATCTCTTCATTTTATGACCCCCTTTAAAAACAAAAAGTTCTGGTAAAAAATGCACTGGTACACTAGAACCCACAGGCCGTAGTCTGAAAAATCTGATAAAAGATCAGAATACCGAGTATAACTAACGAAGCCTGGCCCAATGAATGACAAGGCTGTGAGCCAGTAATAATGTTTACAAGACAAAGACTTTCTAAAACTCCCTACTGACCAAAATGCTTAATTCTAACTCAAAAGATGCCTTAAAACCTACTGGATCCTAGAATCCTCTATGAACACTGTGAAAATGGAAAATTTCTACCAGATCAGCCTAACCCTGACTCACAGGGTTCTTAACAATGTCTTCCCATGTGAATCCTACTTTCACTGAGGAAATATTACAGTTGTTATATACAGAAGTTTAAATGCCACTCTTTAAGTGACCCAGATATAATTGTTTCCCTACAGTAGGCTCATCCGGTCCTGGGTAATTTCCCAGTAATGTGACTATCTTTCTGGCGCATTTCCAAAAAGAACACCCAGCTGCATAGAACATTCGCAAGTAAACCACAGCAATAATTCATGACATATCTTCATGTTACTCAGGGCAATTCCACCAGAACAAGTTCCCCTCAAGTCCTTTCTGCTTCCCAAAGTCTAATATTCCCAAATATTAGAATATCAGGCAATATATGTACAAATCTCAAATGAAGGACTCTCCTGGTACTCCTGTGGCAAGATCAGAACCATATACTTTGGGGCCAGGGAGAAGACTCAGAGGCTGAAGTACATGCTTTGCAAATAGGAGCCTGGGGTAAGGATCCCTTTCATCAGATGATCCTCCGGGTAGTATCAGGAATGATCCCTGAGGACTATCAGTTGTGGCCCAAACACCACCACTCCCTGCCCCCACTCCACAAAAATACACTTTTTGATTGAAAATTTCCATCTTTAGAAATTTACCCTAATATGGACAGGGTCCAAATAGGAAGAACGTTAGAATAAATGAAATATGAAATTGAAGTGTCACAAGGCTGAGCCTGATAGCAAAGGATGAGGTGACAGCTACCATAATATCTGCCTGCCCCCATCTTGTCATCCTGCCTGCCTCAGTTTAACGAGAAAATTTTTTTAAAAATTGCTTGCTCCCTCCTTCCCTTCTGTTATAAAAGTATAAAAGAGGGTAATTATTCCCTACTGGTATCCTATTCTGGGGACCTTCCACATAGGAGCCTTTCTTCCCTTTCAATAAAGTATCCTCTAGTGTTTAACCATTTTCATTTCTTATTTGGGACCAGAATTTGGGCAACACTGGGTGGGCTCAGGGCTTACTCTTGGAATCAGGGATCACTCCCGGCAGTGCTCGATGGACCATGAGTGGGTCTGGGAGTTGAGTCACAGATGGCCACATCCAAGGTAAGCGCCCTCCCTGCTGTACATCTCTCTGAACCCTGCCCCCCACTTTCCCTTTCAACATTAAAGATCCAGAGTTTTTTGCAACATAGTCATTCCTGATTAATTATTCATATAGTAAAAGATGGTTTGCTCGGCTCGCCACAATTTTTCCAGTCCATTATCAATATCAAATCACATTGCAAGAGTCATATAACTCTAGTAATATTATTAAGAATAAAACAAAATATTAGGGTAGAAGTAAACCGTATTAAGCCATTCTTTAAAATATGGTAAAGGGGGGAATGGAGAAAAGTACAGTGGGTAAGGAGCTTGCCTTGCACACAGCTGACCTGGGTTTGATCCCCAGCACTCTACGTGATCCCCAAGCCCACCAAGAATGATTCCTGAGTGCAAAGCCAGGAGTAAGCCCTGAGCACAGCCATATGTGTGCTCAAAAAAAAAAAAAAACACAACAAAATAAAATAAAAATAAAATAAATAAAATAAAATAAAAATCAGTAAAGGTCCTGAGTGCAGAGGTCTAGGGTACCTGCTTGCAAGCATATGGTTAAGGATTCAAAACCTCAGTGTCCCACATGTAAGAAATTTGGCAGCTTCTGTGATTTCTGGCAGCATAAGCAGTTTCCAGAAACATCTAATAAGGCCTGTATCTATCAACGTCACAAAGGGGGTGTGGAGTGGCAGGCCATGGTCAGCACTGCAACTAAAAAGGTGTGCAAATGCCATGTTCAGGAAGTACAACCTCAAGTGAGCATGGACCGGAGACTGCAGGGCCTCCAGAAAGCTGTGTACCTCCACTAAGAGTACAACCCCAGAAAGCTGTGTACCTCCACTAAGAGTGCGACCCCAGCAAGCTGTGTGCCTCCACTAAGAGTGCAACCCCAGCAAGCTGTGTACCTCCACTAAGAGTGCAACCCCAGAAAGCTGTGTACCTCCACTAAGAGTGCAACTCCAGCAAGCATGTGTGCAGGCATCACAACCAAAGCAGCAACAGCATGGCTGAGTGCGCCTGCACCATAACCCAATGTGATCCTTGCCTGGAAACCCACCCTGGTTCAGAGAGCAGAGGTTGCAAAGCTGAGGTGAGGTTATGGCCTTCACAGGAATAGACAACATCAGTCCCAACCTCCCACTGGGGCTCAGACCACCTTTTATCACAGACAAGAAATCCAGGAGAAGACTAACAGTAGAGCAGAAGAGTTTATTACAGAATACGATCCATTCGAAGGGAGAACACGGAGAAAGAGAAAGAGCCAGGGAAAAACAAACTATGCGACAAAGAGAGTTGCAGGCATCTCCAAGACACAGTACTCTGAGTTATTTGGGGGTAAAGACCCTCTGGAGAGTCTTTTCCAAGCTGCCTCAACTCGGCTCTCTATACAGAAGTGGTAGATAAGATAGCACTGTCGTCCTGTTACTCATCAATTTGCTCAAGCGGGCAACAGTAACATCTCCATTGTGAGACTTGTTACTGTCTTTGGCATACTGAATACGCCACGGAGAGCTTGCCAAGCTCAAGCTCTGCCTTGTGGGCGGGATACTCTCGGTAGCTTGCCTGGCTCTCCAAGGGAGACGGAGGAATAGAACCTGGGTTGGCCGCATGCAAGGCAAATGCCTACCCACTGTGCTATAATATTTTTGAGTTCTAGTGCCTTTGTCGTTCTCTGTATTTCCAGAATCTTTGTAAATTATCTCCAGAAGTGTTCAAGCTTTCATTTTGCACTGGATGCAGGCTGGTTCCTTTTCACATATTTTTTCTCTCCAAAAATTTCTTGGTATTATGACTAACAAGGAGGCCCCTACCTGAATCCTTACCTCACTGAAACATATTTTAGGGTTTCCCTAGATTTTTCCAATAGAAAGATAGACTTTTTTTCTAAATTTTCTTGTGTATGTGTATGTGTATTTTCAAGAACGTTATTATCATCTCTTTACCACTAAGGTTTTTGTTTGATCCAAAACCTGATTGCCTAGAAGACCATTCTAAAATCAAAGCACCCCTACATAATTAAGAAGCTCTAAGAAATGACGTAGAATGAATCATGAGAAAAAAGATGTTTTTATTGTCCAAAGAGATACTAGTGGATCTATTCAACTAAGGGATTTTGATGCTTTTCACTATTTAACTTTTAAGTATCACTGTATCACTGTCACTGTTATCCTGTTGTTCATCAATTTACTCCAGCAGGCACCAGTAACGTCTCTATTACACTGAGCCCTGAGATTTTAGCAGCCTCTCCTTACTCGTATAGTAAATGTAAGTGCCGTTCTCTGCACATAAAGTACAAAAGAGCACCAGGATCATTTTTAACTAAAAAAGATTCACATGAGAATTTAGAAGTCATTTGGTCCTGAGAGATTCAGTTAAAAGCTGCTCTGAGAAAAAAGTCTCTTCTAGAGCTCAGGATTTAGGAGGCCTTTTCTGATGATAAACAGACATAGCTTTAGAGATGTTCCAGACTTGCTCATGAGTCGCACTGGACAAGGAACAGACCAAAATAATTTTAAAGAAAGATTACTGAGTTTATTATTTTTAGCAATTACCACTTTAAAAGGAAAAACTCTTAGGGCTGGAGAGATAGTACAGTGGGTCGGGCACTTGACATCCACCTGGGCTCCGGCTCCAGCTCCCCAGGTCCCCAGGGCTCTGCCAGGCACAATCCCTGAGCACAGATCTGGAAGGCCTGGGCACAGCTGGGCATCATCCAAAAACAAAAGGGAAAAAAAAACCCTTTCCTTCCTGTAACGCTAAACAATGTTAAACTACAAAAGCAACACGATTTAGTAAATAAGTAGCTTGAAAACTATTTATAAAAAGGTTTTTGTTTATTTTAATTTTTATTTTTTTGAGTCACTATGAGAATAGTTACAGAGCTTTCCAGTTTAAGTCTCGGTCATACAATGATCAAACACTCATCCCTTCACCAGTGCACATTACCCACCACCAAGAACCCCAGTATACCCCCCAACCAAAGCCCTCCCCCTGCCGATGTGGCAGATGATTTCCACTTTACTCTCTCTCCACTTTGATCACATTCAATATTTCCACAAAAGACCCATAATTATTGGGGCTGGAGAGATAGCACAGCGGGTAGGGCGTTTGCCTTGCACGTAGCCGACCCAGGTTTGATTCCCAACATCCCATATGGTCCCCTGAGCACCGCCAGGAGTAATTCCTAAGTGCAGAGCCAGGAGTAACCCCTGCATATTGCCAGGTGGGACCCCCCCCAAAAAAAGACCCATCATTATTATTTGGAATTTTCCCCAACAATCAGACCTGCTGAAAAGGCATCATTAGATAATTTGTTTTCTACTGCTGATTATGAAGAGCATATGATGTCATGTGGCCACAAAGTGGACATGTGATTTTGGATTTTTGATATTTTAGTAATAAGTCTGGAGGGATTTCTGCCAAAGGCCTCTGGGTTCTAAGATTGGTTTGTGTGCCTCTAGGATCATGGCCATTCAGAAGCCAGGAGCTGTTCGTGGGCCACAACCCCAGGGCCTCGTTGGGGCGGGGAGAGGGGCCAGTTCCACCCCCTATCCCGTGGGGCCTCAAGTGTCACATTACTATAGTCTCATATCTGGCTGTCCAGTAGGTTCTGAAAAGGTGGCAGCCACCATGCTACTGGGGAGAAAAGGCAGAAAGGACAAATACCTTTCCCCACCCAGGGTGGCACGGTGCTGTAGTTCAATGCTCAGTCCAGATGCATTTCTGCCAAAAACTGCTGGGTTCTGAGATTGGTTTATGTGCCTCCTAAAGCCGTTCAGGAGCCAGGAGCCATTTGTGGGCAGTAACTCGGGGCCTCGTAGGGGCGGGGAGAGGGTTTTATAAAAAGTGTATAAAAAATGTGTATTTTTACTTAAGTGTACTTAAGTAAAAACAAAGCCAACTGTATTATTAGACGAAAAATTACTTGAGTTCAGAGGTAAAAGAGCTATCATCTCCCTCTCCCCCCAAACTACTCTTATAACCACTACAAATTAAAATTTTTCTAAAAATAATATTAACACAAGCCATGGAGAATCCCAAAGAGAAGTTGGTATGCATGCTTTGTATGCAGGAGGCCTGGGGTTGGTCTGGGGGTTTGTTGTTTGATGGGTTGGTTTTTGCTTTAGGTTGCTGTCCGGGATGTGCGGGCTCCTGTTTCTGGGACTACTGCAGTCTGCAAAGAAATACCAACATGTGTTTTTAAATAAAGAGCTTTAATTTAAAAACCCATAACACCAAAGACAGCTGGTGTCCGGTGTGTTAATTTTACAGGCCATCCACGAGGACCTGGAGTAGAAGTTATGCGGTAACAAATTTGGCATCCAAACTTGGGGCAATCAGCATCTCTATAGTGAGTCACAGAAACATATTTTAGAGACCAGAGCAGTCACAAAGGTAAGCAGAATGGAAATTTGTCTCCCAGGGCTGTCCTAAAGGCTCAGTGGGATTGGCACTGCATGGCAGCCATTGATTTTTCAGGGTCATGTATTTAGTCTCATGCCAGAACCTGGTCATGGGATAAAGCACGTCCTCCTAAAGACCCAGATTTAGAAAGAGAGGACAGTTCCTTACCTTCGTGTATTTCCTTCATACCTGCCTACCTACCCCTTCCAAATCCTTCCTCTCCTTGGCCTTTGGGAGAACATTCCTGCAAAGGCTGCTTTTACTTTTCAGGTGGGCAAGGAGCCTGTGTACTACTCAGCGGGGGCCAGGTTAATCCCCTATCACATTCAGGATGTAGAGGGTTGCCCGGACAAGTGAGCTGATCTGGGAGCCTGAAGCGTTCAAGAGCCCTTCAGCCCAGTCTCCCATTTCCTCCAACCATTCTGGACAAGCCCAGAATTTATGTTGTTGCTCACTTTTGTGGTTCTGATTCAGAGGAATATCCCCACCAGATTCCAGCTCCGGCTCTAGTGCTAATGCCCAGGCCTACTTGAACAGGGACCTTCGCTCTAGCCCTCAGCAGCAGGCACAAAGAAGGAACAGAGGAATTCCCCTGCCTGACAAAGTCAAAGAATACCAACCAAGTCCATGAGAGCTCGGTTAACTCCCCATAAAGACTTCAAAGAAACAATCCCATGACACACAACGACACAAGGAAATCAATGGAAGACAGCCAGCCACAAGGACAATATGTGAACAAAATCCAAACAGGAATCATTAAGCTGCATAATACTGTAGAAGAACTAAAAAACATAATAATCTAGCTTAACCGCAGAATGATAGAGAATGAAGAACAAATCAGTGAGCTCAAGGATAATGCAGAGGAAATCATTTAAAAAAAAGATGAGAAAAATTGTAATGGAGGTAACAGATTTTTGTGACAGTATCAAGTGGAATATTTGTCTCACAGGGGACCCAGAGGAAAAGAAATAAGAGAGAATTCTTATTTGAAAAAACATCTCCAAACTGCAGATGGAGACAGACACTCATATCAAGGATGTGCAAGGAATTTCAAACAAAATAACCAGAAATACACCAACATACATTGTAATAAACACGTCAAAGTCAAAGAGAGAGGTAGACTCCATAGTCTAAAGGAACAATCATTACTATGCTTTATACATAGTTCAGAAATATTTTCTCAGTTCACAAACCTCAAAAAAAAATTCGTTGCTGTTGCTTTTTTTGTAAACTCTGGTAGTGCTCGGGGTTTACTGGCTCTGCACTCGGGAACCACTCCCGAACCATGTGCAAGGCAAGTGCCCCAGACACTATGCTATCATTCCAACCATGACAATTTTTTAAAAATGCAGTCTGACTGGCAGATAAGCAAAATTCTTCCCTGTACTTGTTTATCTTTCTAGGAAGTACGATGCCATTCACAAGCACCGATGTTTTCAAAATTGACTGTGATTAATCCTCTATCACTTTATGTCCTGTAACAGTTCCAGTCAACCTGGTGCTTGGTGTCAAGACTGAAAAATACATTTCCAAATCAACTTTATAACAGAAGATATATGGGGAAAATATCTATGCAAAAACTTATGCAACTCTCACGACACCAAAACTTTTATGAAAGGTGAAAAATGACAAATACATTTGATAAAACTAAATTAATGGAATGGGGGCAGGGTTTCTTCTTCAGGTAAAGAGAACACTTTGAATTAGACTGTGGCATATATTGTACAACTTTGTGACTATACTAAAAGAATATTAAATTACACACTATAAATGGGTGAGATGCCTAGAATGTGAATATCAATTTTTAAAAAATGGAATACATAAGTCTCAAAAAAATAACACTGGCTATCAAAGGTGTAATGACATTCTGAAACGCAGGCACTATTTTATGGCAGAGTAATCAGCTGAGCCCAGGAAGTTACCAAGATGCGTAAAGCTAGGATGATGTCCTGAGGGTTTCAGAAGAAATGTGTTCTGGACTTTGGCTTCAAAAATTAAATATATATAGGGGCTGGAGCGATAGCACAGCGGGTAGGGTGTTTGCCTTGCACTCAGCCGACCTGGGTTCGAATCCCAGCATCCCATATGGTCCCCTGAGCACCGCCAGGAATAACTCCTGAGTGCAGAGCCAGGAGTAACCCCTGTGCATCGCCAGGTGTGTCCCAAAAAGCAAAAAAATAAAATAAAATAAATATATATATAAAACCCCTCATATTCAAGACCCAAATTTGTGTCACTCCTCTAAGATGCTTCCTTCTGAAGAGCTACCACTGGCTTTTCTAATTCAGTCAATAGCAGGGAAAACACACCCAAGTTCCAGATCTGCAGCTGCTGCCAGTGCTGTGGCCTAACTGCTTCACTCTGTGGCGGGAGCCCAGGACCCGCAAGGGCGCCCAGCATAGTCCGCTTTGTGCTCTAAGCGCATCCTTGGGTCATGAACTCCTCTGAACGCGGAATGCTTTTTGAGAGAGCATCTCCAAGTCTTTCAGCTGACCCATTTTCTTTTTATTCTAGTACAATGAACAAGTTTTGGGTTTCAATGAACTTCAGTAAGTCAGGAAAAATAAAAGCAGAGAGCACTCACCTATTTTCAGAGCAAGATCTATAAGACCACTCAGTCTCTCTGGGCCCAAACAGAAGATGCCCTTTTTAAATCAAAGACAATGAAAGCAGACGTAAAATACAAAAGAAAATAAGGTGATCCCTAAGGCTATAGCTGTCAGTCATAGCCATTAAGCATTTCTATGAAGCCATGAATAGCTCCAAATGTCACTTAAATGGAAAAACAACTTTTGGTCCTGATAAAGGGAACATGATGAGCGGATTCCAGGGTTAGAGGCTGATTGTATAAATATGTTCATTTGAATGAAAATTTACTGTTATACTTTTTAAATGTATGTCCATAAAATAAAAAGGAATAAAACTCCTAAAGGGGAATTAGAGTAGCTGGTTGAATATGTAAAACAACTTAAATTAATCCAAAACATAATGTTTAAGCATAATAAAGAGGTTCAGGGTACAGTAATGACAATAATGGTAATAATAATAATATTAAGTCTTAAAAGCAATGCCATCACTATGCTAAACTCTAAATTATCTAATTTTATAATAAAATGTATATTCTTGGGGGTTTTTTTAAAGGCATATACTCCATAAGTGTGTCCTTCTACAAACTCCAATACCTCAAACACACTGGTTCAACCTGACAAATGGTTCCACCATAGACTACCTTAATTCTACTCTACCCTAGTAAGATGAAAAGGACCTCTGTGCCATTCTGGCACATATCCACACCCCAAGGGTGAAAATGGAGCTTGAAAAGACTATCTATTTTTCTACTTTCATTTATTGGGAGCAAGCAGCCGTTTCCAGCCCAAACCTCCTTCTCTCTCCCTGT
Organism: Sorex araneus; assembly: GCF_027595985.1. NCBI lineage: Eukaryota > Metazoa > Chordata > Mammalia > Eulipotyphla > Soricidae > Sorex > Sorex araneus. Next base: position 281,707,478 of record NC_073303.1, on the reverse strand, counting down.
ACTTCATAGCTATTCTAATGACATCTTTACAATTCCACAGAAATCTGACTAAACCTACAATTCTTTAGGTACTTTTCTGAACAAGGATCTCTCCCACCCCTTTTGCCATACTTCCTTCATTTTTAAGTATAACAACTTATAATAGCAGTGATGTTCTAGGCTGACAATGATACCGTACCACACCCACTACCAGCACACCCTTGTCCCTCCATCACTATTCCTAGGTCCCTTCTCACCAACACACCTTGCCCCACAGTCGACAGCCTCAGTTCTTGGCAGTATCTTTTTGGTGTTTGTTTTTTTGCTTTTTGGGTCACACCCAGCGATGCACAGGGGCTACTCCTGGCTCATGCACTCAGAAATTACTCCTGATGGTGCTTGGGGGACCATATGGGATGCTGAAAATCTGAACCCAGGTCGGCTGCATGCAAGGCAAATGCCCTACCTGCTATGCTATCGCTCCAGCCACTGTTGGCAGTATCTTAGGGTTTGTGTCCATTGACCATTGTTGTGCCCTTGTCTTATTTCTTTATATTCCTTGAGCGAGGTTATTTGGTATTTCTTTCTTTTTCTGAATCTCTACTTAGCACAATGTTTTATGGTTCCATCTTAGTTACAGCAAAAGACAAGCTTTCATCTTTTTCTCATAACCGAGTAGTGTTTCATTGAGTATATAAACCACATCTTTATCCACTCATCTGCTATTGGGCACTTTGGTTGTTTCCAGATCCTGGCTATTGTAAGAAGCACTGCAATGAACAAAACTGTACGTGTATCTTTTTTGTTTTTGTTTCTGTTTGGAGGGCCACATTCTACTGTGCTCAAGAGTTACTTCCACCTTGGTGCTCAGGAGACTGTCTGGTGCCAGGAAGCAAAGCCAGGGCCTCATTCATGCAAGACATGTGCTCTACCACTCAGCAATATCCCTGACCCCCTTTTCAGTTGATGTGTGTGTGTGTGTGTGTGTGTGTGTGTGTGTGTTCCTGAAACAGATATAAAGAAGCATAATGGAATCCCTGGGTAATGTGGAAATTCTGTGTTTAATTATTTTTGAATTCTTTTTTTTTTAATTGAAGTCACTTTATTTTATGTACAAAGATCTGCATGTGTTCCAGGTACCAGGTAGATGTTTCTGATGACCAACGTCAGAAGTTCACTTAGTCCAACTTGATGAAGCCGAGGTCCTTCGCGTACTGGCAGAAACACTGGGGCACACATTCAGGCCGTATTTCTGGATCAGGCTGTGCCGGCTGGAGCAGATGCCGCAAGAGCGCAACCCCTGGCCGAATTTTCTCGGATGGCTCCAGTAGAGCTGCTGGTGACCCATCTTGCTCACTCAGAGGCAACGATGCAAAAGGAAGGAGCGGGCCTACGAGTGCGCTCTTGAAAATTCTAATTATTTTAGAATTATTCATAATGTTTTACATAGAGGTGAACCAAAAAATGTTTGCTCTAACCCGTAAATGGGGATTCTTTTTCACCACATCCTTATGTAGCTTTTGATGTATTCTATTTTCCAGGTTTTCTGATGTAGCTCATTTTCACTGGTGTGATATGATACCTCAGTCATCTTAACCCATATTTCCCTTATAGTCAGTGATAAACATTTTGATATGCCTATCGGCCACTGTATATCTTCTCACAGAATTATCTGTTCAGCTCCTTTTCTGCCCCTCCTCACTTTATTTTATAAGGTGGTTTGTTTTGTTGTTCAGTTCTGTGTTTGGATATAAATCCTTTGTCAGACATATGGTGTGCAAATATTTTCTCACATTGAGTAGGATGTCTTTTCATTTTAGAAAAAATTTCTTCCTTCTATCATTTAAAATTTATTTTTATTGGTGTAATATAGTTTGCATTAATAATGAAATCTTGGCTTTATACTTGTAGTTGAACAAAGACCTTAAAGGTAAAATTACTACATATTACTTGTCAAATATAAGTGAAATAATGAGAATTCCCTCTTGCATCTTGATGACTTCTTACGATCAAACTCCTAGTAATTCAACTTCAGGGGCTAATGAAATTTTGTTATAATAATAGCATTAAATAATAACACACTGCTACTAAAATATAATATTTTAAAAATTGGTTATCCCATAACTGATATAACAGAGATATTATATATTAAATGCCTGAAATTCCATAATTTTGGAACCAATTAATGTATGAAAATTTTAATTTTCCTTAAAAGCAAAGAGGTAAAATATAAGACCAATTATCAAGCACTTTTATTTTTGGTTTTTTGGACCATACCTGCTGGTGTTTAAGAATGACTCCTTGCTCTGTGTTCAGAGGTGACTCCTAGCAGTGCTCAAGGGACCCTGTAGTGCCAGGGATCAAACCCAGGTCTCCTGAATGCAAAGCATGCATTCAAATTATTAAGCACTCTCTCTCTCTCTCTCTCTCTCTCTCTCTCTCTCTCTCTCTCTCTCTCTCTCTCTCTCTGTCCCTAAGCACCTTCTTATTGCTTAATACTACAAAATTCTTACATTATTTGTCAATTTTTTTCCAAAAAGAGATAATACTTACCAAATTCTCACAATATTAGAGTATTTTTTTGTATTTTACATATAATAATTTTTTCCATGACAAAATCACTTGTGGGGTAAATACTACTGTAATCTCATTTTCTAGATTAAAACACTGAGAACTCGAAACAAGTCAAGGGACTTACATTTATATGTTGAAGATTTGAAGTCTGACAATTAGGTGTGAGTCCCTTGTCTAGACAACTGGCCCTCACCATTCAATGAAGCAGATAATATCCGTGGGCAGAAAAGAGGATATTGAGTCCAGAGTGTCTCATTTACCTGCCAAGGCTAGTGAAGAATGGGCCTGAATTCAAATCAAAAGGAGATCAAACCCTACGCTATTTCTAGCCTCCTCCGAGTCCGCTGAGTTAATGATAAAATGGAGCTAACCCCATGCATCTCCACATTGAACTGAGACTTGGAAGGAAGTCATCTAAGATACACTCCTGAAACACTGTTTCTCACCTCTAAACTTTTGTATGATGCTGTTTGCTTTTTTCAGTTAACATAGTAGTTTTTTTTGTTTGTTTTTACTGAAACAGTGCCAAAGAAAAGAAAAAGAAATAACAGAACATATCATTTATGTTCTACTGTGTGTGTGACTATAACACACACACACAAACAAACACACACACCATACACACACAAAGCCAGGGAAATCATTTTTTAGACTATTTATTCTAGAAAATTTATGATTAGCAGACTAAGTAAGCCTCTAACCAAGCACTCAGTGTGTTATCCAAGTGCTTTGGATGAACTTAAGAGTTAGGCCCAAAGCCTTCAAATTTCTCAAGGTAGGTTTTTGCAAAAGAATAGGACAAAAATTGTCCTTTGGGGCCAAAAATCATCCCTTTTGGGAACCATCAGAATAGATGACAAGTTCTAATGATGGGAGTTACTCTCACCTTTGGTCCCCTTTCATGTTGTTCTTATCTATGTTAGTTTCACCTATATTTCTTGCTTTAAAACACTCTAACTGGGTTTGCAGGGGAAATGTTTCTACTTTCACAATTACAAGTAATCCATTCTGTTTTGAGGTTCATCACAATGTCAAGCTATCCAGGTACTCTTCTTAAAAAGTGTCTCAGATTAAAGGGCACATTCAGGCAGCATTTGTGAACCCCTCTTACACCTGTGGACCATCTTCTGTCATACATAGTTGGTTCATGAATTAGCAACTATTCACCAACTGGTCTGTAGACCAGTGGCTTGCAACCTTCCTACAGCTGCAGACCATCACTGGTCCATGGACTGGTGGCTGAGGACAACCATAATAGGGTTTCTCATATAGTTTTCACATGTCTCCCATTAATTTTTAAGTTCTATCAGTGTACAAACTCACAAAAGCCCATTACAAATGTAGGGAAAACGGAAACATCGTTATGCTTCTTCCCACACCAAGTACAGTTAGGTCTGATAGCAGGTTTGGGAGCGTCGGATGAAATGAATTCTTCAATGTCTGTGTTAGTGGGATGCTTTATGAATTTTGCCAAACAGAGGCAAACAACCCGTTCTTGGCTTAGGCAAAAAAGCAGGACCTTGGGATGACACCCAGGCAAAGAGTAAGACCTTGGATAACGTGTCCACCTGATGGCCTAGGGGTCTGCAGAAAGCAATGTTCTTGTAACAGCTTTATTCCTCTCCCTGTGAGCGCTGTGAGGTAAGTGGAATCTGCCCTGTTGGCTCGAGGTGTAATTGTTGCTGCCAGCTGAAACAAGCCCAGGAGACCCAGGAGAGCAGAGGAAATGCTGATGTCCCCAGCACTGGCCAGAGGGAGCTGGAAGAGCCCTCAGACAAAGCAAATAGAGACCCCTGAGGCTGGCAGAGGCAGAAGGGCAGCTTGAACGCTATAACGTCTGTGGCTTAGATAAAGAATGTGATATCCCTGTGGCTGATCTCCTCCTTCAGCTGCTTTGACTCTTGAGAAGGACCAGCCGCTCCACGAGTGCTACAGCTGTCAGACTTCTGAGCCTCACAAATGGCACAGCGTCACCAGGATGAGTCCCACAACACGGGGGAAATAGTAGCCCCAAAGAACGAATTAACATCTACAATATGAAAATTACTAAAACTCAACAACTGAAGAACAAACATTTATTTTATGTGCAAAAGTAAAAATAACTATTTCTTGAAAGATGATACGGCCAACGGGTATAGGAAAAGATGGTGAGCATCACTAGAAAAATGTGTACCAAAATGACAGTGATATATTCAGACATTTACTTTAAAAAGTAACAAGTATTAATATAAAGGTAGAGAATATCAAACCTCTATGATCTGTGGTGGAAGTGCCGTTGCTCTAGAAAACAGAATAGCAGTTCCTCAAAAAATTAAAAATAGAACTACCATATGAGTCAGCAACGCTACTGCTAGGAATATACATCCCCAAGAACTGGAAGCGGAGTCTTGAAGAGCTATTTACATACCCATCTTCAAAGCACTTCGTTCCACCAAGAGGTGGAAGCAACACCAATGTCCACTGATGGATGACTAGATGAACGAAATGTGATATACATATATGAGCTATTGTTCAGTCTTAAAAATGCAAAGAACTCAGTTCACATGCTACACACTAGATAAACTTTGAAGACATTTTTTTTCTAAGTAAAACAAGCTAGTCACCCAAAAAAAACCAAATATGGGGTTTGGAGAGCTATCACAAAGGGTGAATAAACCAGGATGTTTCCCAAAGTACCGCTAGGAGCAAGCCCTGGGACCACACCAGAAACAGTCCCTGAGTTCAACCAGGTCTGACTCAAAGCAGAAAGAAGCAAAAAGTACAAAACTAGAAAGTAGAGCAGGGGTTATTGGAGGGGCAAGGACTGGAATGGCTTCATATGCTTACAGTTTTCATTTCCTTAAATGAAAACGTTCTGAAGATCTATTTCATAGAACTGAACGTATTGAACAATTTTAACTCAATAGTACTAAACTGTATTTCTAAAATTACTAAGGTGGCAAATTTTTTAATTAAAAATCTCTTTAAAATATTCGAAATTAGATAAATCCTTATTCTAGAAGAAATGAGAAAATCACCAATAGTCCACAGTAATAAAGTTCTCTGATTCCATAATGAGATTAATTTTAAAAATATCTTTGGGGTATCATAGTATAATACAGGGGAGTAGTAAATAGAATTTCTGAAAGCAGAATCATCTAAACTATCAAAATAGGCATAATGTTAGCTAAACATAGATAACTAAAAAAAATCAGTCTAATTTCAGGAAGGCAAAAATGAACCTTCAGCTCAGACTCAATACAACCATGGTAAAATTTAACTTAATGCTATAGGAAATATGGTTTTGTCTTAGGAGACCTCATCTTCTCTGGAATGAGTGTGGTAGCTGCAGGGGTGAAAAAAAAAATCACAAAGCAACTTCTGTTTCCCACAGCTGGAACTGAGCACCATTACAACTAATGTTAATTACTAAAACTCGTGTTACTTGGATTTCAATATGATTCATAAAACTCCCTAATGTGGAAAATGCCCGTTCTGTAGGTGGGAATTTTAAGTCCTTGTTGGATGTTTTCTCTCTGAGGGGAAGGAGACAAGGCCTCCACGGAGGTGCACAGGGACCCAGGGCCTCTCCCCGAAGTACTTGACAGGCAGAGTGAAACCGGCCAAGTGTGGTACTCAGGCCAGAGATGTAGTGCTGCTTAGGCCACCAGAGTCACCCCAGAAGTGCTTGGGGTCACAGAGTACCACCCAGAGGAGCTTGGGGTCACATAGCATCAGTGATAGAACTTAGGGCCTCACGGATGCAAGGCATAAACTCCAACCCCTTGCTAATTTTAGCCATTTGGGGGTGGGGAGAGGTTACACCTGGCGATGCACAGGAATTACTCCTGGTGGTGCTCAGGGGACCGTATAAGATGCTGGGATTTGAACCCGGGTCGGCCTCGTGCAAGGCAAATGCCCTACCTGATGTGCTATCACTCCAACCCCAATTTTAGCTATTTTTACAGAGAAACTGCCATTTACAATGCTATTAATTATTAAATTCTTTTTTGTCGCACCTGGCGATGCACAGGGGTTATTCCTGGCTCTGCACTCAGGAATTACTCCTGGCGGTGCTCAAGGGACCATATGGGATCCTGGAAATCGAACCCAGGTCGGCCGCTTGCAAGGCAAACGCCCTACCCGCTGTGCTATCGCTCCAGCCCCTGTTAATTATATTTTCATGCATACATCATGCCCACACCACACCCATCACCAGAGAGCCTACTGCCCTCCCCCAGTGTCCCAAGGACCTACCCCACCACCCCCTCGATGTGAACTCACATCTATAGACAAAATCTCTAGTTTCAAAGACTTTGCCTATTTGCTGTTCATTTACATGTTTGTTTGTTTTTTTTAATCCCACAGATTGAATAGTAAACTCCAACCCTTTGAGCCATCTCCCAGCCTGGTAAAATTCTATTTCTTTGGCTCAGTAATTAGTATCCCACTAATTAATCTGGATGACATTAGGCAAAATAAGATAAAGTTAATTACTTATAATCCTTTCTCATATAAATAAGCTAACAAGCTATTTTATGTTCTGTCAAGCAACTTGTCTGGTGCCTCTTCTGAGAGTACAAAACATGTTTGAGCACTAAATCTTGAATCTATGAACCATCTTTTCCATTTCCAGGCAATTGAAATTATCTGCTTACATGTCTATACTTTTCCATACTCACTAAATATTATGAATAATCTCATTCTGTGTAATGCTTTTAGGAGGGAAATTCTGATTGAACTTCTTTTCAACTAAGCACTGGAACAAGTTCTTTTATACTAAGCTTGAGCACTAAAACACATCTAATATCCTATAATCTATAATACTTCTAATTGAATAATTGAACATCTTTTGAAGGACAGAGTTAAATATGAGAACAATGCCTAGTTTTGTTTTTTGGGTTTTTTTTTTTAATTGAGTCACCATGAAAAAAGTTACAAAGATTTCAGGTTTAAGTCTCAGTCATACATTGATCAAACCCCCATCCCTTCACCAATGCACATGTTCCACCACCAAGAACCCCAGTATACCTCCCATCCCACCCACAAACGTTTATTTTGCCTATTTCTAGACTGTTTCCTTAGTATATTTCCATAAAATAGATCTAATAATAACAATTTTCCCACAAAAATTAAAAAATGTTTGTTCTTCCAATGAATGCTGATTTTTTGCATGTGTGTCTGTGTATATATACACATATATATTAGTTTATATATAAATTTATTATATATACTAAATTTAGTCAATACTCATAATCCCCAATTGCTCCTATTTCTATATCTTGAATTTCTGTTCTTTTTTGGCTTATTTTACCACTGAATTTCATCTTTCACTACATGAGCAAATAAACTTTAGACGCAATAAACCATTAAACCAGTCATTTCACATTCCATTCACTCATCAACTTTTCTAAATCATCTCAGATGCAAAGTATGATAACATCCACAACAAGAGGCATTGCTTTCACTGTTCTACACTACACCTAGCATCAAAGCATCCACAATCCTCAACCACTATCTAGGTCCCTCCTGGTCCACCCACTCCTTCTGTATGCCCTATTATCCCTCCTTCCATTACCCGCTCTCCACTTGGTAACTTCAATTCTGTTGTCAGAAATGGGAAGCTTGTTTTCATTGGCAATTGACCACTCCTTTGTTTTCTGTCTTTATATACCACATAAGAGTAAGATCATCCAGTTTTTTTCCCTTCTCCTGGCTTTTTTTTTCTCACTAAAAAACGAGAACGTCTAGTGATATCAAAGTAGCAAAGAGCAAGGTTTCATTTTTTCTTATGAATAGTATTCCTGTTTGTATATATACCACAATTTCTTTATTTACTCACCTGTTACTGAACACTCAGATTAAGTCCAGATATTGCCTATCTTAGCTTTGAAAACAGGTGTGCGCACGTGCGCGCGCGCACACACACACACACACACACACACATACACATACACATACACACACATATATTAAATGACTGCTTTTGGGGTCTTAAAAGAGTTAACAAGGAAAGAATCACTGGATCAGAACCAGAGGACATTTCTGTTTTTAACTTCTGAGAAGTCTTGTACTGTTTTACATAGAGGTTGAACCAGTTTACAGTTCCTCCAATAGTGAATGAGGGTTTATTTTTAGTCATATCCCCATAAACTCTGGTTGTTTCCACCTTTTTAATATAAGCCATTGTCACTGGTATGAGATAATACTTCGCTTATATTTTTATTTACATTTCTTTGATAATCAGTGATGATGATCACTTTATCACATGACTGCTGTCCAGCCCTCTGTCTTCTTTGGAGAACTGTTTGTTAAGGTCTTCTCCCCATGTTTCAATAGAATTGTTCATTTTTTTGTTGAACTTTTTGGGTAATTTATATAGCTTGGATACAAGCCCTTTGAGAGACTAAAACACTTATTTTTTTCTTATTTCGTACAGAAATTTTCAATTATTTTGTTTTGGTTTTGGGGGCAAACCTTCTGGAGTTTACAGCCGCCCTACAAAGAAAAGCCCATAAGAGGAACAGCAGATTATCAAATGAGACCATACGAGTCAAAAAAAAAGATGGTGGCATATACTACAAAGCTCAATGAAATGAATACCTTACTAAGATTACTCTATTCACTAGATTATCATTCATATATAAAGAAACAATACAGAGCCTCAAATACATGCAACAGGTTAAGGACCTCATAGCTTTGTTGCCAGTTTTGCGAGAAGCATTAAAGGAGCTTCTTTAAAAGAGTAGAACTGAGTGGTGAAATAGATAACCTTTCAGTACCTGTACTGCAAACCATAATTCCAAAAGGAAAGAGAAATAGAGCAGCAGGAGTGGGGGGATGGGAGGGAGGGGGAGAGAGAGAGAGAGAGAGAGTGCAGGAGAAGAAAAGTACCTGGAGGTGGGGTTGGAGGTGGTAGTAAGGAAACTAGAGACACTGGTAGTGAGAAATGCACACTGGTGAAACGAAGGGTGTTGGAACACTGTATGACTGAAACCCAACCATGAAGAACTTTGTGTGTATCTCATGTTGATTCAAATAAATAAGGACTAGACAAACTTCTCAGCATTTTGCCGTTAAGTGTGCTTATGGATGCCCTCTACAAGATTAAGAAAGGTCTGATTATTCCTAGTTTGCTAGGGATTTTATACTTTTTCTTTTTTTTATTTTATACTTTTTCAATAATGAATTAATGTTTTTTTATATTGAATATTCTGTCTACTCAGGGGATTTTATTGCATCTATAAAGACTTTTATTGCATTTTTTTACTTATTAATGCAGTTTCTTAAGCATTACCTATATGATATTTTCTAGCATGAAGCCAATATTCCCTTAGTAAGATAAAACACACTTTTATAGGCCTATTTTGATTTTATCTTTAAATTTTCTTAATTTTCTTCTCACTCTTACTAAACTATATTATTTGCAATCCTACAAATAATTTATCTATTCCATGTTCATTTTAAAATGTATTAGCATCGGTAGGAGACATAAAGTCATGAAATTTGCTTATAAATGGATAGACATGGAGAGTATCATGCTAAGTGAAATGAGTCAGAAAGAGAGGGAAGGACATAGAAGGACTGCACTAATTTGTGGAGTATAGAATAACATAACATGAGGCTGACACCCAAGGACAGTAGATAGATACAAGGGCCAGGAGGATTGCCCCATAGCTGAAAGCTTACTTCATGAGCAGAGGGGAGAAGGCAGATGGAACAGAGAAGGGATCACTAAGAAAATGATGGCTGGAGGAACCAGCTGGGATGGGAGATGTGTGCTGAAAGTAGATAATGGACCAAACATGATGACCTCAGTGTCTGTTTTGCAAGCCATAATGCCCAAAAGTAGAGAGAGAGTATGAGTAATATTGTCTGTCATGTAGGCAGGGGGAGGGTGGGAAAGGGGGACTGTATTGGGGATATTGGTGGTGGGGACTGTGCACTGGTGGAGGGACAGATGTTTGATCATTGTGTGATTGTAACCCAAACATGAAAGCCTGTAACTATCTCATGATGATTCAATAAAGTTTTTTTAAAATGTATTAGCATAGTATTAGTCATATACTATTAATTTTTTAACTGATACCACTACAAAAAGAGAAAAAAATAGTTTTTGAAAAAAATTGAAAACAGAGTGGTGCTGAATAGACTGTTCCATTAAGAATATAATCTGATCTTTCCAGATTTATTGCTAAAGAGCATTAAATCACTACACATTTATAATGACCAAAACCTGGAATATTAACTTTGAAAAGCAAATGCAAATAAGTGTTTACTTCTCCAGGGAAAAATAGGCTTCCTGACATGATGACTAATAGATAACTGGTCTTTAGTTTAACAACCAAGATGCATAGATTATCTGTCAGTTGCTCAAGCAGAAGCAAAACCAAAAGGGCAATCATGATGAATGGTATGGTATAGCTATACACCCTACTGTGATGATGAATTTCACTTTTATACAAATTAAGAAAAAAGACACCCTTTCACACAATTATAAAGCCTCAGATGCCCAGTTTAGTTTAGGGAGCAGACAGCTGGGAGCCCTTTGGTGATTCCACATATCAGATAGGAACTCCCTTATCTTCTAGGAAAGGGGGGGAGGGGGAATATCTTTTATATTTTATTTAAAATGCATATTCTCATTAATTCAATAATACTTTCAGGGTGTAATATCTAAAATAAATACTCTCAGGATCTAATATCTAAGGGCCTTGTCAATCATAACTTATTTTAAAAGACATGTCATTAATGTTTAAAGTTGAAAGCCTTAACAATAACAAACTTAACTACCAAAGCCCTCCCCCACTCCAGAAAAGCCGGCTGTGACTAAGGTTCCACGAGACCGACTCCCAGTCTCACTCTCCGCAGAGAGGAGGAAGAGGCTCCCAAGAGCTCAAGAGCAAGACCCACGAGTTATTGTGTTTGGGGAGAAATCAGGTTTTCAAATACTATTTTGCTTTCACAATCACAAATTCAGGACAATTTTTTGGAAGGGAGGAGAGAGAGGGAGAGAGAGAGAGAGAGAGAGAGGAGAGACACAGAGAGACAGAGAGACAGAGAGAGAGATAGAGAGAGACAGAGAGAGAGAGAGACAGAGACAGACTTCCGGAAAAAGCCTGGTAACTTCCTTGGGACTTGTCAAGGAGGAACTGTGCAGAACATATCAGGGCTGTTAGGCCATATCGAATTGCTTCACCTCGATGTTCTGGCACCTCTGTGCAGTGGAAACCAGTCAGGGTGCTCGGGTCCTCCACTCCCTGGGCAAAGCGTGTCCTGGTATCCCAGAGCACAGAGGCCTGGACTGGAGTGAGTCTGTGAGCAAAGCCCTCCTGGGGTGGCCAGGCAGACACAGCCACACGCTGTCCCACAGGTCATTCTCAAATGTAAAGTACAAAGTTTTTAACTTTAATCATGATTGAGCTATCGTAGTTTACTACAGTAATGAAGTTGTTATTTTATAGTTGCATATTATTACACCAATCCCCCCACCAGTGTTTCAGGATAATTCCTGCATTTTCCCATCTTAATTCTAAATTTGTTTAAAACATAGATTTGTAGAACCTAGATTGAACTATATTTAAAGACTATCAACTTAAAATTGTACATGAGTTATAACTACGAGAATATGCATTTCAAACATTTTGAGATTTTTAAGAATGGAACAGAACTATAAAAGGAAGTTATAAAATATAGTTAATGTCTTCCTTTATTTAAACTTTAGCTTTGAAGATTTATATTAAAAACATTACAATTAACCACCACCAAAGTTTGGGCTTGAATTAATATTGTCTTGGAGAATAATGTATCAAGTAGTTCTCTGGAATGGAAATGTAACATCTTCTATTTTAGTTTAGAGACTCACATCCTCTCAAACTAAACATACCAATTTAGCATTATAAACAAATAAGGAAATGATATTTTGTTGATTTTCTGCTGTGTAAATTAACAATAATTTACATACTAGGCAATTATTTTCATCTTCCGAAGTAGGCAAAAACATACATGACCCTGAAGACTAGAGCAATAGCACAGTGGGTAGGGCATTTGCCTTGCATGCAACTGACCCGAGTTTGATTCCCAGCATCCCATATGGTCCCCTGAGCACTGCCAGGAGTAATTCCTGAGTGCAAAGTTAGAAGTAACCCTTGAGCATCGCTGGGTGTCACCCAAAAAGAAAAAAAAAAAAAACACATACATGACCCTACATATTTATCCTAAAGTCAAATCTAACCTATAGTCAAGATCTATCTGGCATAGGAACACGTGAAATGTCCTGCGAGGAATGAATAAAGACGTTGTCAAATAAATATGCAAAGAAATACTATTCAGTGATTAAAATATGAAATATTACCTTCTGCAGATATATGGAAAATGAGGTGATTATGCTAAACAAAGTACATCAGAAAATATAAGACAACTACCAGATGGTCTCACACACTCATGTAAAACATAGAGCAAATAAACTGCTGAAACATACATACAAAAAAATCTTAGACTCAAAAAAATATGATTATTGAAAAGGAGGGGCAAATTTGATAGTGAAAATGACACTAGAGGTATATTTTGGAATACGCACATGTTTAGGAGTAAAGCTATGCCCCCACACTTTAATAATTGGGTAAATCAGTAACAAATCAATAATTATTTTGTGTAAAATGAAAAGATCTACAAACACAGAGCTCTCAAGAACCACACCACATATCACAAGAACGTGGGACATGTGATCTGGGAGAATAAGTGGAGGGTCGGGAGTTCTTGGGTGGGGGCTGCGGGAGGAAATAGTCTGTGCCAAAACCGCAACTGTTAACCAACAAGTGGTGGGGGCCTGGGGAGGGAGAAGGAAGGTCAGCCAAAGGTGAGAGGAGCAGGGGGTCGTTATAGGCACTGTTTATGACCGGAGAAATGATGACTTTCCTAAGGTTGTGTGGCTAGTTCACGGGCTTCAGTTTGGTGATCTTTATATTTAACAACTGGGACACATTAGTGTGCATATTTACCTAGAGAGAGAAGTCACACACTAGGGATACAAAAATTAATGAAACATGATTCCTGTCTTTTTACTGCATAGGAAGAGAGAAATCTATAGACCAGAGTGACTGTTGTGATGTCTGTTCTATAGGCTGTTATGGGAACACAGTGGAGGGACACCTTGAGCTATGTTTTACTGTACGGTTAAATTAGAGGCGTTGGCTTCAGATTTTGCTTGGATCTCTGTTATGCCTTACATTAAGAAGAGGCCTTGAGCAAGTTCCTTAAGTCATTTTACCCGGGGATCTTTCGTCTTATATGAAAAATAATGCATATAAGGAACATCCTCATGTTGAATATATCCGTTCAAGAGAAATGATGGAGAAAAGGATGTGGTAGAATGTAGAAAAGATGACCTGTCTTGGGAGTGAGGTTCATGAACCAAATTAATGCATGCTGTAAGATTCTGCACATTTCCTAGCGACAGATCAGAGATTTAGCTCTCACACTCCTAGCAGTCAACACACACAGGTCTATCCAGTTGGTGACATGATTCACCATCCTTAAAATAAGAGCAAAAAAGGCTTCAGAGAACTATTCTTGGTACAAACAAAGTCCTCAACAACATGCTTGCATTTGATTTGTCAGTGTGCCTTAAAAGATAATTAATCTTGACAACCATCATTGGCCATGGACAACACATAAGTTAGTAAATACAAATGACAGATAAGAAAGCAATTAGCAAAGGAATGAGTCCTACTAGTCCTGGTATAAGAGCTTTATCAGAAACAGATTTCATTTTATCTAGGTTAATCTAAAATCCAGAGCCACATATCTCTGAAATCATAAGCAAAATTTGAGGCACATGTTTTTTCTGGGAGGGTAAGCTTATTGTTTCATAACATTCTCAAGGGGAAGCATGACTCAAGAAAAATTAACAGCCACTAATCTAAAGAACTATACTGTGTATATCCTTTGGGCAGCCATCCATAAGCAGTTTCTCTTCCGCACTTCTAAGAAATGCTGATCCTCGAAACAGACCAGCCCCAGAAAAGCGTCTGAAGAACGCCTTTCCCATGAAATGTAAAACATTAAGCTTAAGCCACTGTCTAAGGTGTATGTCAACTGTACGAAACAATAATATATGACCTATTATCAGTAATGCCCATAAGCATATGGAAAACATAACAATTCATTCTTCTAAATAGGTTTTAGCTATAAATATTTACAAAGTTGCCTCAAGGGACTGGTGATATTTCTTTTAGGTAATACAATAATTAAGCAAAACATAACTTTTTCTTGTGAATAAAAATTATAGATAAGTATGAACTATTTTCCTAGATAATTTTTTTTAAATTTTTATTAAATCACCATGTGGAAAGTTACAAAGTTCTCAGGTTTATATGTCAGTTATACAATATTCAAACACCCATCCCTTCACCAGTGCCCATATTCCACCACCAGAAACCCCAGTATACCCCCCGCCCCCACCCCCTAGATAATTTTTTTTAGTTTAAAAATAACCTTTCCTTGGGGCTGAAGCGATAGCACAGTGGGTAGGGCATTTGCCTTGCATGTGGCCGACCTGGGTTTGATTCCCAGTATTTCATATGGTCCCCCAAGCACTGCCAGGAGTAATTCCTGAGTGCAAAGCCAGTAGTAACCCCTGTGCATTGCCAGGCGTGACCCAAAAAGTAAACAAAAATAAAAATAATAATAATAACCTTTCCACATCAATTAATACAGTTTTTTCCTGAGCTTTATATTTTTAATGTTTTAAAATCTAGACAGCAAACAATCACTGCCATGGCTCTAAACGGACACACAAAGTCAAGTGTGTACCTACAGTATCTTGGTTAAAGTATTTCAAGATCCCAGGGTATCACCTAGACAAGGATCTTTAAATTTTCTATCTGGAAGTCACAGTCATCCAGAATCAGCATAATAAATCCAGAGACTTTGTCACAAATACACGACTGAGTGCCAAAGAGATAGTACAGCAGTTTAGATACATGCAAACAGACAACATTGGTTCAATCCTGAGCATTGGCACCAAATACGATCACCTGAGTGTCACCAGAGATAAGCCCTGAGGAGAGCTGGATATGGCCCAAACACTCCCCCCCAAAAAAACACACAGTTGAGTAAACTCATGAGAACAAACTTATGTCTGCCAAACCAATAAATATGATCTACAAGTCAAAATTTCAGCTTATTAAACGTAGAGGAAATTCCTTCCCCAAATCAAAAATGCTACATCTGAAGCCATGATCCTTTCCCAATGCTAAGCTACCTGGATGTCTGAATTAATAATTTACCAGAAATTGGAACAAGGAGATGATGGGATATACCTAATAAATCAGCCACAGTCAGCAACTTTCTAGTGATCAAAATTGTGGTTTTCCCTTGTAGAATGTACATCTCCCTGGTTATTGTTGCCCCAACACTGAAGACTTCTAAATCTCTAAGTTTTCTTCTATCACATCCTTTTCTCTATTTAGCATTTCTCTTGACTGGATATAATAATACAACATGAGAATGTTCCTTATATGCATTATGTTTCATATAAGATGAAAGATTCCCAGGTAAAATGACTTAAGAAACTTGTTCAAGGTCACTACTAATGTAAGGCATAACAGAGATTCAAGCAAAATCTGAAACCAAAGTCTGCACTTTAACCGTGCAGTAAAACATAGATTTAAGACAGGTGTCCCTCCTCTGTGTTCCCATAAGTCTATAAAACAGACATCATGACAGTCATTTCTTTTTTCTTTTCTTTCTTTCTTTCTTTCTTTCTTTCTTTCTTTCTTTCTTTCTTTCTTTCTTTCTTTCTTTCTTTCTTTCTTTCTTTCTTTCTTTCTTTCTCTTTTTTTTTTTTTTTTTACTTTTTGGGTCACACCTAGCAACGCACAGGGATTACTCCTGGTTTTGCACTCAGGAATTACCCCTGGCAGTGCTCAGGGGACCATATGGGATGCTGGGAATCGAACCTGGGTTGGCTAAATGCAAGGTAAATGCCCTACCCGCTGTGCTATCGCTCCAGCCCCGATGACAGTCATTTCTTGTCTATAGATTTCTCTCTCTTTCTATGCAGTAAGAAGACAGGAATCATGTTTCATTAATTTTTGTATCCTTAGTGTGTGACTTCTCTCTCTAGGTAAATATGCACACTAATGTGTCCCAGTTGTTAAATATAAAGATCACCAAACTGAAGGTCTTGAACTAGCCATACAGCCTTAGGAAAGTCATCATTTCTCCAGTCATAAACAGCTCATCTACAAAATGGGGATGGAAGAGATATACATGGTAGCTTAGGAAACTTCTGTAACTAAAAGACCCTAAGATTACAGCTTTTCGAGCTCTTATACCTTACCTTATTAATTTATTAGAAATGAAATTAAACTTGTCAGTATTTTAATTTATTCAACCTTTATGCCTTATACCACTCTACCATACCAAACATATAAATAATAGATCCTAGAAAACTTTCTCTTATAAAAGGAGATAACTATCATATAATATACATATTTATATCAAACCCATAGCACCCACCTCTGGTGAATGAAAAGGTTCTAAACAACAAAAAGACCATTTAAAAGTGGGATTCTTTTTTACTTAAAGAAAATTGCCTAATATTATTATCACATTAGCAAACTAAACTTCTATTTTAATAGCACCTTGTTTTCCCCTAAAATAAAGTAAAAATGAACTAGTTATATAGAGTTTATTGTTAGAACAATTATTCTGTGTTTAAGAGTACTGATAATACTAATTACTTTTGCAAACAGCAGACTTTTCAGTCTACAGCATAATAAAAGGCATTTTATAGTTTAGCTAACAGTGATCACTTTTAGGGGGAATCAAATGCGGTACCAGGGATGAAATCAGATCAGAAGTATGTAAGGCAAGTGCCTTACCTCCCGTAACATCCCTTCAGCCACAGTTATTTTAAATTTTAATGAAAATGCCTATATTTGTCAAATAAAACTGTCTACCATACTCCTTTTTGAACTGTACATTTTCCGGAAGATTGTACTGCAAACTTTTCAACCTGAAATCTGCTTGGGCCTAAACTTCCAGGTTTTACATCAAATAAAAAAAAAGTTTAAACACGCCTTAACTATGTGTACTGGGTCAAAGCATGTCAATATCACATACCCACACAAACACAACTCAAACTTTGACTGTATTAATATTGCAATCAAACCTTTCAATTACAGTTGAAACTGCTTTCTAGAACCAGAAGTAGATTATGGTCTATCAGTGATTTTAATGTAAAGATATATCCTACCTATAACCTTTATTAAATAATTTATAAAATGAAAGTAGAGCAATTTGATTGAAGCCAAGAAAGCAAACCAATCATTGCTCTGGCAACCTTGTCATTCAGGCATGTTTTTACCGAGGCACATCACATCTTTTCCCTTACTTAATTTTTTGTTTCTTTTTGGGCCGAACCCGGCGATGTACAGGGGTTACTCCTGGCTCTGCGCTCAGGAATTACTCCTGGCAGTGCTCAGGGGACTATATGGGATGCTGGGAATTGAACCCGGGTCCGCCGGGTGCAAGGCAAATGCCCTACCCGCTGTGCTATTGTTCCAGCCCCCCCCTTAATTAATTTTGCATCTTTCACCTGCCCTGTGGCCAAAGGAAAATAAACAGCAAGTTTCACAACACACCACAAAGGCTAAGACACCCCCATTTTGAGATAGAGAACACAGAACGGGCTGGGGTATGGAAAATAGCAAACTTTGGTTTCAGTTCTACCAAAGAAAATTTCCAACCAGGTGTTTTGTTTTGTTTTGTTTTGTTTCCTGACCAAGCCAGGTCCATGGGCAGGAAAATTCACTAATCTTAAATAGATTAGGGACGTGGAGTGATGTAGAGTCTGTATTAGAGAGAGACCACAGGTAAGATAACCAATGAAAAACTTTCTTAATGTTCACCCAAAACAAGGTCAAACATCCCCTACCCAGGGCCTAATACTGCCAGGGGTGGCCATCTGAGCAGCTGGACCCTACTCTAGAAGCCCTCCTTCACACCCCACCCTTCTCCAGCAATAAAATGAAGATCAGGAGATCCCTTGCAGACCACCCACAGAGCAGCAGGGCCTAAGAAGAGTTATGGGGGGAAGTTGGAGTCTGGGCAGGAGGGAAGGGAAAGGCGATGCAGAGCAGGTGGGAGAATGTGCAGCAATAAAACGACTATAAACGGAGAAAGAGGAGGGCTGGAACGGAGGTCTGCATTCTTTTTATACCAGTCCATCGCCCAAGGAACAGAACCTGCCCGAGCCCCGACCTCCAGGAGTCCTGATGCACAGCCCTGGGTG
The DNA here is from genome assembly GCF_027595985.1 of Sorex araneus. Lineage (NCBI taxonomy): Eukaryota > Metazoa > Chordata > Mammalia > Eulipotyphla > Soricidae > Sorex > Sorex araneus. The sequence continues at coordinate 281,688,646 of NC_073303.1, read as the reverse complement.
CAGCACAACCGCTGTAGAGCAAGTGGCGTCCAACCTCATCTTTTGCTCCCTAGTGACCCCTAGATAAACTCTAAATGAAGTCGTCTGTACCCCACACCCGCTAGGGCGCTGGGCAGGGATGCAGGCACCTCCACACTGCACCACTACCTCTGCAAAGGCCAGAGGCATCATCACCTGGCGCGCCAAGATCCAGCTACAAGCACGAGGCCCGGGAAGAGCTCCGGGAAGCCGGCCTTGAAGCGATCCCAAACTTACAGGACCCGAGAAGAAAACACCCGGGGCTGCCCTGTGGGTTCCCCCACAGGGTGAAGACTATGCGAAGGAATCACAACTCCCTTCACCCTCACTGATCTCGCAGATTCTAGTCTCTTTTCCCCCAACCAAGCATCAAAGATCATTTCTGCCTTCCGGGTGGCTAGTGTGGCCCCACACCCTGGAGCACGGCGTCTGAGCCGCTCCTCCGCCCCGGTGCCCACCCCACCGCCCAAAGTTCACGGCCAGGGGGCGGGAGGCGGTACAAACCGTGCACTCTACCCGCAAAACCATCACAGTCATTCTGGACGCGCGCAACCTCGTCAATTATAAGCCCAGGACCAGGCTTGAGATGACCCTTCCTCCGCCCAATGAATCTTCCCTCCCAGGAGGTCTGGCTCCGTCGGGGCTGTATTTAGACCCAGGGGCTCCAGTCCAGCTGGTCCCGGTTCTTCCACACGCCCCTTAACGCCCTTCTCCTTAGCCCGCAACGCACAGTGCTCAGGTGCTGGTATTACTTTGTCTGCTTCTGCCCGTCTCTCTCTCTTTCTCTGTCTCTTTCTGTCTGTCTGTCTCTCTCTCTCTCTCTCTCGCATCCACACATACACATCCACGCACTGCAAAATCCTACCTCGCCCCCATGCCCGTCGAAGATGCCAAAGATAGATGGGTGCGTCTTGTTGACGAGGTCAGTAAGAACTTCGAAGCGGTCCTCCATGTGGTCCCTCCGGCCCTGGATGGAATACACCGCCACGTTGTGGCTCTTGAACTCCCAGGTCTTGGAGAACTCGGCCTCCAGCACGTCGAGCCCCCCCAGCCGGTCATTCTGCATGATCTCGGCCACCTTGCCCTTCACCATCTTCACCGCGTCCCGGCTGGACTTGACGATGGTCTTCACCTCGTCCGTGTGGAAGAAGTAACTCCACAGCGCCAAGCTGATGCACAGCAGGAAGAGCGTCTCGGGTCTCAGCAAGAAGTAGCGCATGATGCGACCCAGCAGAGACAGCAAAGTCATTGTATCCTCTATCATTTATTATCGCGGTAGACTCAACCAGCAGCAGCGAGGCGCGCCCCGAAGGCTCGCCGGATCCCGGAGCACTGCGGGGACAGCCCGCCGGGCGGGAGGCGGCGCAGCGCCGGGCCGCCGAGGGGGAAGAGCGCGGAGCCGGCCGCGGGGCCAGGTGCGGCGGCGGTTCCGCTTCGGGCTCGGAGAGCCAAGGCAGTTTTCCCCTTTTGTCTGCCCGCTTGCTAGAAGGCCCGCGCCCAGCGCGCTGGCGCCGGTGCCCGCCGCCTCTGTCGCCTCTTTCCCCGGCGTCCCTTTGTAAGGCGACGGAGGCGGCGGCGGCGGCAGCCGCGGGTGCCCGGGCTGCGCGAGAACAATCAAGTTGAAGTTGCGTCCAGGCGGCGGTGGCGCGGTGGCGGGGAGAGTTCCACGGCGCTGGCACCCGCGCGGCCCGGGCCCCTCGGCCGCTCGCGGGAGCGATGGGCAGGTAAGGAGACGCGGCGCGCGAGCCCGGCCGTGCGGTCCGCCCGTCCCCCGGAGTCGCCGCTGCAGGGGCTCCCCGGAGCCGGCCGACAGCTCCGATTCTCGCATACACCCCTCCCCGGGGAGGAGGGACAAAAAATAAAAAGTTTTCCCGGCGCGGGGGGCAGAGGCGGCGGTCCTCGGAGCTCGGCGACGTCGCTCGGAGGGCGCTGAGCCGCAGGCGGCCGGCCCGGCTCTGCCCGCCTCGGTCTCCCCGCACCTCCGGGCTCGTGGCCGCGTCGCCTCGGCGCGCCCCGCTCGCCCCGCCCTGCGCGCTCGGCCCCGCCCCCGCCGCGCCGCCCCGCCAGCCGGGACCGGGACCCGGAGGTGCTCCGACCCCGCTGTCACCCGCGGAGGAAGCGCCGCAGCGGCTGGCGCGCTCGGACGGCCGCGGCGGCCGGGGCCAAGTGCGGGGGAGACGGGGGGCGTGTCGGCTGCCCGCGGCCGTCCCGCGGCGCTTCCCGGCTCCCGCGCGCCCCCCGCGGGGTCCAAGGGGTCCGCCCGGGCGTCTGAGCGCCGGTGGCCCGGGGGCCGCGGCCGCCCGCTGCCGGCGGGGACCCGCACGTGCGCTCCCGTCCCCCTCCGGCTGCAGCCGCGGTAGTGCGGTCCCCGCCGCGCCGACAGAAGGCGAGCGAGAAGGGACGCACTTCCCCCGGCTCGCCGGCGGGAGCGGGAGCCCGCGAGCGCTTCTCCGCCTGGTGACGGAGGCCACGCGCGACCTCCCGGATGGCAGAAAGCAAGCCTGGGGCCTAGCAGCCTTTCTCCCAGCGAGGGGACGGTCCCCACCCCCACGCCCGCCCCGGACCCCCGGGAATTGCAGAACGTGAAGGACCACCGCCACCACCCCCGCCCCCTCCAGCCACCAGCCCGGCGCGCGCAGACGCCGCCCGCCGGAGAGGGAGGAGGAGGAGGAGGTGACTTTGTCTCCCAGCTGCCGCCGCCACCCCTGCACCCCGGGGGTCGCCTGGGAAGGCCTTCCCGGGTTTGTGTCACCCGCCGCCTCCCAGTGACTCCCCACGCTCCGGTCTCTACCGCGGGACAAAGGGCTCGGGCTCGGCCGTGCGGGTTTCAAAGGTCCCTTTGAAGCTTCCAGCCCGCAGCCTTCCCTCGTGGCAGGGGGAGCGGAAGCCTGGAAAAAGCAGAAATCGGACTGTCCGACAGCATCAAGGTGATCTTGTTGAAATATGGGAAGGTGGCCTTGCCCGTGGAGATGTAGGGAAAGAAAAGAGCAACGTGCAAATCGGTTTAGGATTGGGAGTCTAGGAGAAGAGGATTCGCTCTCGCTACCTCTGTCCAGGAAGAAGAGTGCTGATCGCAGCTGCCGCCTGGCGCTGCCTGACCCCAGCCTCGCCCGGGACCGTCTGCCCAAGCACCTCTGCTTTACAAAGAGCCCAGCTGCGTTGTCTGTTTGTTTTAATGAATGTAAAATGCCAGAAAACACCAAAATTTTCCCTAGATTACATGTACTTTTCATTTCCTGCTTTGGACATTTGTTTCCTATTGCTTTTTCAAAGATTGTACTAAAGGCATAGATTGTCATCATATCCAGAAAAAAATTAAAATGTTGACATTTAGGTGACTTGTGTATAATTGATATTATTTCACTAACAAACATGCGTAGAAAAGACAGGAAAGAATATATTAAGAGCTGTTAACAGTAAAAATGTTTACGCTTTGAACAATTGGGGTATGGCCTTTACACTTGCTGGCTGTGTCCACCTAATAAGTAGAGGAATAAAATTGTTTTAAAAATAAGCTTAAAAATAAATAAGGTGATTCTGGCCAAAAGTCATGAGGGATGAGTTTCCAAAATGGGATAATGCATTCACAAACCTCTGGGGAGTATAAAGCAGAAGTAATGCAGTAGTGCTCTTATGAAGTTTTCTTACTAAAAATCAGCAAATGGCTTTTGGGTGCATTCTCGATCACTGTACACAAAACTTTTTCTGTTACAAATATTAATTATAGATATGCTTATTGAAATTTCATAATTACAAGTCAAGGAGGCCTTGGGTAAAAGTAACAGTGGAAGATTTGTCCAGCATGTTCACAATATTATTTTATTGGTGGTAACACCTTGGATATTCATAAGTTTGGCTTCTTTTGCTCAATATTTCCAGAAGAGAAGGGAACAAAGGGTTCATACTGTACCTCTGAAGGTTAATAGCAAAAGGAGTAATTCCCTAGCACCTAAGGGCCTAAGGCCTAAGGCCCTCAGACCTGTCAAAAAAAAATTTTTTTTTCTTTTCGGGTCACACCCAGCGATGCACAGGGGTTACTCCTGGCTCTGTACTCAGGAATTACCCCTTCCGGTGCTGGGGGACCATATGGGATGCTGGGAATGGAACCGGGGTCACCCGCGTGCAAGGCAAACGCCCTACCTGCTGTGCTATCACTCCAGCCCCAAATTTATTTTAATTCATAAATATTCTTCAAATTCTGTGGTGCTGCATTTTAACATATATATCCAAGTATATCTGTGTGAAAATCAATAAAATAATTTTAAACAGATCCTAGACATTTTATTATTTCTTTTAAGGCATTCTAGTGACAGATCAAAATGTGTATATTCCTTGACATAAACATTTTTTAATTTAACAACTTATTTCAATTCTCATACTAGTACTATAAAGAAAGTAGAAGAACTATTACTATTACCTCTTTTTAAACAAAGGACGTTCAATGATATCACACTCTAGCACTGAGCATTCAAACTGAGTGATTATTTCTTCTAAACATCAAGTCAGTAGTCTAACATCCACCAGTTTCCCAGTAATAGAAATGGTTAGTCTAATTGTTCTACATTTCTATAGAAACATTTTAGGAGATACGTTATGAAATATTAAAAAGAATATACAGACTGTTATAGCATAGTTCTGACTTCAGCCTTTAAGGAAAGCTCTACCCTAGGACCTCACCTATTCACTACATTTGTGGGCCAGAAGACAGTGTAAATAAACTTCTTTGGCTCTACATAAAAACTTAGAAATGGTAGCTGTAGTAAAATGCTATCTAAATTTCACGGAGAAGAAATAAGTACTATAGAATGTACTTAGGGCAAATACGTTACCATTATAAATGACATACTTGTATGAAGCAGCTCCTTAATTCTAAGCTTCATGAGATATGATAATAGTAATAAAATTACTATGTAATTACCATTTACAACTGTGCAATTAACTCATGAAGATTACACATATATTAAGTATGTAAAATACAGTTTTTAGAAATAATGCACTCAGAAAAAAAACAGATAATGTTTTGTTGATATGGTTTGGTTTGGGGGACCAGCCCAATGGTTTTCAAAGGCTTCTCCTGGCTGGGTACTTAGTGTGTAGGTTTCTGTGAATGTTGTGGTATATGGTTTTCCTTAAATTCTATTATTTTGATTTGGATGGTACCCTTCCCAATCTCAACATCTCATTCTTAAACCAGATTGTTTTGGTAGCTTCTCTTAGATCCTAAGAATAAATTTGGTTCCTTTCAGTTTTCCTATATTCCCCAAATGGTTTTTGTTGAAAACATTTTTTTAACTTTAAACACAGTGGTTGAAAGACTAAATTTTGGAGTCTAGTAATTTAGTTGCAGGATTATTTATGAAACCTGTTTTTATATTCTTGCTGGTAAGTTTGATATACTTGCATAGAAATCTTCAGTCACATATGGGTTGATTCTTACATATGCTTCCAGTAAATGTTATGATGAAATGATTATGTAACCTGTTATTGTATAAAGGTTAATATAGGGCACATGTCCCATTTTCATGACTTTTAAAGTTCATGTTTTCTGGCTCTTATGTTGCCTATGTACGCTCCTACATTTATTCATGGTAACCTGAACCCAAATTTCCAATGATAACTTTTTGCAGTAAGGCCATAACCTTTAGTTCATCAATGCGTTCCTTGGAAAGTAGCTATACAATACCTTGTCTTGGCTATACATGTGCTTTTAAGAAAATCCTTAAAGTTCCCCCACTTTCCTTCACCTACTCAGAATACATGTCTCTTTTCCTAAACTATTATACCTCCACAAATATTTTACAAATCATATGACAATTAAAAAAAATAATCACTACTTTCTATGCTCACTTCTGTCCTAGAGATGAAGAAGACTCTTTAGATCATGTGTATGAACTCCAAGTTGACCAGATGTCTTTGGGATAGAGAATAAATATTATAGTTTCTAAGACTCCAAATAATAGACACCAATAATAGACGCCAATTGAGATCGGCTATGACACATATTTTACTGAATTCTAATACCTATGTTTTTTTTTCTACTTCCCATTTTTTTCACTATAAATTCCAGTATTTTGCCAATATATCTAGCTGCCTGAAAGCTTAAATACCTTATTTTTTCTTATTACATAGTTTTTCTAATATGTTTAATCAATGGTGTGCTCACAAATGTGTAACCAATTCTATTGTGAGGAAAGAGGTGAAGTGAGAGAGATGAAAGAGAATGAGACTCAAATTTGTAGGATTTTTGCCAATGTGTATGGTATAAACGTTCCTGCTCTGGCCAATTTGAACTCCATCACTAAATGTGAAGTTGGAGTTGCTCATAGTATGATTTAAAGAGTATTCTACTCACAGGTGTTTCAGAATTTATTTGCAAAAGCAAGATAAAGATAGTAAAATATTTTTTATTTTGACCTTTATTTATTATATTTTATTAGCACAGCGGGTAGGGCGTTTGCCTTGCACACGGCTGACCTGGGTTTGATTCCTCTGTCTCTCTCAGAGAGACTGGCAAGCTACCGAGAGTATCGCGCCCGCATGGCAGAGCCTGGCAAGCTACCCATGTTGTATTTGATATGCCAAAACCAGTAACAACAAGTCTCACAATGGAGACATTACTGGGGCCACTCGAGCAAATTGATGAACAACTGGACAACAGTGCTACAGTGCTATTCTAATTTTACCTTATACAGTACATGTATGCGATTTAGTTAATTTTTTTTTATCAAGGCACCATTGTTTATAAAGTTACTCTTAGCTGAGTTTCAGACGTATAATATTCCAACACCAATCCACCACCTGTCAACTTCCTATCCTCAGCTTCTCCCTCAATGCCCAGCCTAACTCCTTGACAGTCACATTTTTAAGATTTCTTGGTGTAGTTTGGATCTCATGCTTTCAGTATTCTTGGTTCTGTGGTTTAGAAGTATATGTATACCACACCTCTCCACCATTGATGAACCTTAGGATCCTGTTTCCTTCCCTATGCCTCTTTTAACCACCCTCATGATTTATTTTGTCCCCTGTCCCTGTTTCTGTAAACTAGGGTCCTGGGTAATCTAGGTATCCCCTTTTTGATAGCTTTCATTCTCTCATCCTATTATTCTATATATCACAGATAAGTGAGATCATTTAGTTTTTCCCTTCTTCTTCTGGCTCACTTTATTTAACTTGATATACTCCAATTCCATCTTGCAGCAAATTGCAAGATTTTATTGTTTCTTGCAATTGCATAGTAATCCATTGTGATTATATACCTCATCTTCTTTATGTCATATGTCATTGAATCCTTAGGCTGATTCCATATCCTAGCTAGTATGATAAGTGCTGCAGTATTTGCATGCATATATCCTGTTGAATAAATGTTTTTGTGTCCTAAGGGTGATACCAAAAGTATAATTACAGGGTCCTGGGACAAAGGACATTTTTCTAATATAATCCTTACTTTTCTAAAAAAAACCTCCATACTTTTTTTTCTTTAGGAGTTGTACCAAACAACATTCTCATAAGCAGTGAATGAGAGTTCTTTACTTAGCACATCCCCACGCACACAGACTGGTTCTGTTTTTGTGGGGGGATTTGGGTTGTGTGTGTGTGTGTGTGTGTGTTTAATACATGGCATTCTGACTGATGTGAAATGATATCTAATTGCTGCTTTGGTTTTCTTTTCCCTAATAGCTGTAGAGACAGTGGACTTCCTTTCACTCTGAACCTTTGTTTTTACTATAAATTTAAGTGTGTTTCTTGTAAGCAACAAAGAGATGGATTTTGTTTCCCGATCCATACATACAGCTACTCTGTGCTGTTCAGAATGCCAATCCATTTATATTCAGTGAGAGTATTGATAGAAAGGTTTATGTTGCTGTTTTCCATGTACGGTTCATTTGTTTTTGTAATTGGCAACTTGCTTTTTATAGGCAGCCTTTCAGTAAATCTTGCAGGGTTGATTTAGTTATAGCAAAATTTTCTAGTTCTTGTTTCTCTGAGAATGCATTTATCCCTCACTCAAACATAAATGACAGCTTTACAGGGTAGTAGACTCTAGATTGAACTTTTTTTCATTTCGTATTTTGCGTATGACATTCCACTGTTTTTTGTTTGTTTGTTTGAATGGTATGGGAGATCTATTGTGATTCTTATTTTATTTCCCTTGTATTTGAGGTTTTTCTTCCCTCTTGATGCTTAGTCTGTCTCTCTCTTTCTTTGGTTCTTGCCATTTTGATTACAATGTGCTGTGGTATTGTTCTGCTTTAGTCTACTTTGTTCACTACCTTTTGAGCGTCAAATCTATAGAAGTCTCCTCTCCAGAGACTATGGACTTCCTAAACTACAATCTCTAAGACACATACACAAACAAACAATCTCTCTCACACCATCTCTCTCTCTCTTTCTTTCTCTCTCTCTCTCACACCCCATTTTCACATGGCATGTGATCAAATTGTTAAATTAGTCCTACCATCTGGGGATGTGGCTCTGTGGCAAAGCAATTGCTTTCAGACACTAGGCTACAGTTTGATCCCTACCACAATCCCACATTGCTGAGCATATGTTATTACTGCATTGCCAGTAAGCCCCATCACCACAGAGTTGAGATTTGTGTCACCACAGTAAAGTGTACAACCTAGACATTACAATGTGCAACCCTGGCTATCACAATAAAGGGGGTGGAAAGAGCTAATTTTGAACCTTCAAATTCTATATACACATACAGAACACTACAAATACAATATTAAAAATTACCTTTAACTAATAGTATGCTACTGATAATTTTAAATAAGATGGTTAAGTGACATTTCAAAGCAAACATTTTTGTTTATGAAACTGTTATAGGACAGGATATGTGGCTCATAGTAGAATGCATGCCTCATGTGAAGCATGAAGCCCTAAGTTAATACCCAGCACTACACACAAAAAAAGATATATTATGGAAATATATATTGACTTAGCTACATTGGAATTCTAATGAAGCTTCTTTCAGTAAATGTATCTGGAATTTAATAAATAATTATACCTAATGCTAAAATTAGAGCTTAATGCTTTAAATGCTCCATATATGTTAATTAACTAAATTCACCAACAGCTCTATGACACAGGCAATTTATCATCCTCATTTACAGATTTTAAGAAAAACCTTTATAGGCACAAAAAGTTTGCAGTCTATCCACATTTACCCAGTTAACATATGGCAGAGCCAGAATTTAGGAAGTCTGACTTAAATCCAGGTTCTTTATGTATATTATTAAACTTTTAAATGATAATTTAGATAATATGGTTATAATAGTATCCATGTTTATGCATTGGATGTACAAAATTACTGTTCCACACCACCCTCAAAAGTGCCCAATACCCTGCAACAAATGTCTCTATGTCACCTCTAGCCTGTTTCTTCAACCCTTTCTTCCACTGCTTGGTATTCTGGTTTTGTAATCCAAAACCAAGGGTTTGTAGCCATTCAATAGTGCCTCTCTGTATACCACAAATGTGTGATATCATCAGTATTTGTCCTTTTCCCTCAGACTTATTTCACTTAACATGTTATCCCCCAGTTCCATTCAATTTGCAGAAAATGCAAGATTTTATATTTTCTTGCAGCAGCATAGTATTACATTATGCATCTATACCACAACTCCTTTATCCATTCATCTACCTTCAGACATGTGGGACCTTTCCATGTACAGGTTATTTACTAAGTGCTGCAATGGACATAGATATGCATGTGTGTTTTTGAACTAGTATGTTTTATGTTTAAAGGGAGTAGGTGCCAAGAAGTAAAATCACCAGGTCATCTGAAAATTCTATTCCTGTTTCTTGGTTAGATCTCCATACAGTTTTCCATAGTGGCTGAACCAGATAACATTCCCACCAACAGTGAATGAGGGTTCCTTAAAACACATCCCTGCTAACACAGGTTGTTTCTGTCTTTTTTATAAATGCCATGCTTACTGGTGTGAAATATCTCATTGTCATTTAATATGTATTTTCCTGATAATAAGTAATGATTGGGCTGGAGCGATAGCACTTTGGAAAGGGCGTTTGCCTTGCACGCAGGCTGACCCGGATTCAATCCTTCCTCCATCACAGAGATACTGGCAAGCTACTGAGAGTATCCCGCCCGCACAGTAGAGCCTGGCAAGCTACCGTGGTGCATTCGATATGCTAAAAACAGTTTACAAGTCTCACAATGGAGACATTACTGGTGCCCGCTGGAGCAAGTTGATGAGCAACGGGATGACAATGACAGTGACGAAGTAATGATCTTTTTACATGTTTACTTGGCACCCAAATGTCTAGTTGGGGAAAGTGTCTCTTCATCTCCTCTCCCCAATTTTTTAGTGGGATTATTTTTTGTTATCATAGTAGCTCCAAGCTATTAATCACTAACCCAACGTCTTTTTTTTTTCAGTACATGAGGAAAGACAACCTTTCTTCATTTTATGGCCTGAAATATATCAATGTCTTCTGTTATTTGAAATTTCTATTTGCTGTGTGAATAACACCAGTGTGGTTATTTAAAGTGCCCAATTGGTCTTTTCTATCAATTGAAAGAGAAAAGATTTATTGCTTAAGCCATAAACAATATCAAAGTATTACCAAAGAATTGTCATAAATTTTCCCCTTCCGTCTCATAAGAAGCTTATTTATATACACATTACACTTCACTGAATTTTGAAGTTCTGTCTGGGAATACATTCTATAATAAAAGCAATTAGCTTGTAGGATGGTTTTCTTAGAGAAAGTATCAAATTCATTATAGCTTTCAGCATGGATAGTCTCATCTAGCTTAAAATGTTTCTGAAGAGAACCTTGAGCAAATCAGTTCAGGGTCTCATTCCTAGTTTGTAGAGTCTCTGGTCAAAATGCTAAGGATAGGGGCGGGAGTGATAGCACAGTGGGTAGGGCACTTTCCTTGCACGCGACCTACCTGGGTTCGATTCCCAGCATCCCATATAGTCCCCTGAGCACCGCCAGGAGTAATTCCTGAGTGCAGAGCCAGGAGTGCAGAGCCTGAGCATCTCTGAGTGTGACTAAAAAAAGAAAGTGCTAAGGATATGGGAGACATTGATATTCTTCCTGGAGTAGAGGCCACAATTTTTTTTAAGTTTTTATTTTATTGAATCACTGTGAAAAATATACAAAGCTTTCAGGTTTAAGTCTCAGTCATATAATGATTAAACCCCCATCCCTTCACCAGTGCACATGTTCCACCACCAAGAACCCCAATATACCCCCCTCCCTCCCACCCCCACATAAGTAGCTAATGATCTTCATTTTATTCTCTCTGTACTTTGAACACATTCAATATTTCAATAGAGAACTCACTATTCTTGTTTGAAATTTTCCCCCAACAATCAGACCTGCTGAAAAGGCATTATTTAATAATTTCATTGCTGAGAATGAGCTTCTGGATTTCTGATATTTTAGCTCAGTGCACAGTCTAGATGCATTTCTGTAAGAAGCCGCTCTGGGTGCCAAAATGGGTTAGAAGACCTCTCGGATCACAGTCTTTAGGAGCAGAGGGTCCGTTTCTCGCACTGCAGCTCCGGATCTTATCTGGGCGGAAGGCGTGTCGGTAACGCCCCCCCCACCCACCCCAGGACTGCCTACAAGCTACGTCACTAAAAATTCCTACCTCTGGGTTGGGGGTCTTAGGAGGTGGCTCTCGCCACGTGGATGTTGCTGCCACCGCCATTTTCAGCGCAGAAAAACAGGGCAGAGAGAGAAAATCCCTCCCCTGGTGACACGGGGTTGTAGCACGGCTCACAGTCTAGATGCATTTCTGTAAGAAGCCACTCTGGGTGCCAAAATGGGTTAGAAGACCTCTCGGATCATTAGGATCCGAGAGCAGAGTCTTTAGGAGCAGAGGGTCCCGAGGCCACAATTTTTTATGATTCCTGATGCCCAAGGATTTTTCAGAAGTGAATCTACACTTTGTACAATATGCTGGAATTTTTTCCAAATAAATCTGGAAAAAGTTTATCATATTTTCAGGTTTTAATGCAGGTGTGAAATACATTCAACATTTAAAAGTTGATGAGTACTTAAGCCAGGCATGGTTAGCCACTGAGCAATGGTGTGTCGAGAATAATTCCAAACATAGCCTGTGGATTCCAAGTGCCTCTCCAAATATCTACTGTGTATTCTGCCAATTTTGCTTCATTTTTTGGCACAAATGACAGCTCTGTCAGTATGTGTCTGTGGATTTGACTGAATAGCTTGCATTATTTTTTATACTTGTAATTTTGGATTTCAGAAAAGTAAAGGTGTTGAAAGAGTTTACAGATTTTTTTTCATTTTTCCATTAACATTTTTAAAGAGCAAAGTTTGATGTTTCTCTTGAAACAGCTGCTTCAAATCACTGTGAGTGCTTTGACATCTAGTTCTATAAATAAACAAAAGTACAATCTCACAATGTTCAAACCAGGACTTAACAAAGGTTTTCAGACAACTACATATATTATTTTTTTCAAGTAACTTAAAAAATATTATGGTTTTTGGTAATTTATGAGCCTAACATCATTGATTATCTCCATACCATATACTTTTTTTTAGAAAAAAGATAATAAAAATAAGTTCTTGACACATTTTTTAGAAGTCCCTTTGTATTATGATTCTCATTCTATACAGTGAAAATGTCATATTGGGCCCCTAGCTTTTAATTTATGCTTTTCCACTAAAGGGACCCAGGAACTTCTCAGAAACCAGATTCTCTCTTCAGTTCTTGACAGTGAACATGTGACTTAGATTAAACCAATCAGAATTGAATGCAACCCATTGGAAAAATCAGCTTGTCCAGAGTTTGAAAGGAGAGTATTATTCTACCATGAAGAAAGCCAACTCGAAGAAGACATCGACACATTGAGAGGACAGAGTTGAGAACAGCAGAATGAAAAAAGTTCATGTTTCTTATGATAACAAGTGCTTCTACAACACTACTGAAATCTGCTTATTTCTGATTTCAGTGGAGGTTACTTCAGTGGAGGTTACACCAGAGATACACTGAGTGAAGCTTCAGGAGACATGTGGAGTTGGGGATTGAACTTGGGGTCTCAAGCATGCCCCATCCCAAAATGATATCTTCTTGATCAATAGAAGCAATTAATATGAAACTTTACCTCCCCACTTCATGGAGTAAGGTAAAGTTGCAAGCAATATAATATCTACCTAAAGTGCTGATTAACATCCATAATATAGAGACTCACAGATAAATCTCTGAAGAGAGCAACACACTGCAGAGATGCTATCTCACCCCATGTCAGCCTGATTTCAACCATGGAACCTTAGAGAGGGCAGTCTTCACAGGCTGAAAATAAGCCCCTCACGCCTGAGGATGAATCTGATGAAAACACAGGCATGCGGGTTTTGTGACTGAAACCCCCAGGCTTGCATGGAGTCAGGAATGGGCCCCTTCCCCTCATCTCACTGCACGTCCTGCTGCCTGGCAGTCACACCCATGAACCATCTCTAGGTGCCACATAAGCTCATTAATAGCCATGATCCAGAGATTCACAAACAAATCTCAGAAGAGAGCAACATGCTGCAGAGATGCAGAGATGCCTCTGGACCACCAAATCACCATCCAGTTAAAAATTTGAATTCAGCTCTCACACCTCATTTTAAATTTCAAAGTTTCTTTCGCAGCCGTGTGATATCTCATACTTTATGCCATGGATATACTAAGAGTAGTATACCACATTTGATGGGATATAAAGTAGAAGACAACTGACTTTGTTAAATATGTATATATACACACATATATGTGTATCACTGTATCACTGTCATCCCATTGTTTGTCAATTTACTCAAGTGGACACCAGTAACATCTCTATTCCTCCCAGCCCTGAGATTTTAGCAGCCTCTCCTTACTCATCTTTCCCAATGATTGGAGGCTCTTTCAAGGTCAGGGGAATGAGACCTATCATTACTGTTTTTGGCATATCGAATATGCCATGGGTAGCTTGCCAGGCTCTGCCCGTGCATGCTCTTGGTAGCTTGCTGGGCTCTTCAAGAGGTATATATATATACACACACACATGTGTGTGTATATATACATATATGTGTGTATATATACATATACATATGTGTGTGTATATATTACTTTCTATGATTTGTTGCCTACTGTCTGAACTCCATCAAATATGGTGTGGTAATTATGGAAAATGGGTAGGAAGTGTCTTACAATGTGTCGGGAAAGCAGCCTAGAGTGTGGTGGCAGTTGGGTAGTGGAGGTTAGCCGCCGGGGATGGGTCCCTTGGGGCGGGAGGGTTCTCACTCACCCCCTTCTGGAGCGCCCTGAGCGAAAACAGTCTGGCGCAGAGTCCCATATATGTATATATACATACAAGTCCCATATATGTACATATACATATAAGCACACAAGGCTCAGCCTATAACAGCATATTATACAGGGCTCAATGGCTCCAAGAGGAGATACAACAATTTTTACACCCTTTCCTCTAAAGAAACCTTTTTGATGATTTTAGTGGATTACTCATAACAAGCAATAGAAAATAAATTATTTAGCATCTGCCTTTGGGGTAGGCCTGGGTAGGGGTGGGAAAATTCAAAATAATACTGGTGGAAAGGTGTAATGTTGGTGGGATTGGTGTTGAAATATTTTTTTAAATTTTTTTATTGAGTCACCATGTGGAAAGTTACAAAGTTTTTCAGGTTTAAGTCTCAGTTATACAATGCTCGAACACCCATCCCTTCACCAGTGCACATATTCCACCACCAAGAATCCCAGTATAGCTCCACCCTGCACCCCCACACGCCTAGCCCCCTCCACCCTTAACCCCCCCTGCCTGTGTAACTAATAAGTTTCACTTTACTTTCACTTTGATTGCATTCAATATTTCAACAAAACTCACTATTATTGTTTGGAGAGTCTCTCCCCTAAAGTCAGACCTGATGAAAAGGAAGCATTAGATAATTTGTTTTCCATTGCTGAGAATGAAGAGGTATGAGGTCGAGTGACCACACTTAGTGGCCTCTTGGTTTTGGGTAACTAAGTCCAGAGAGATATCTACCAGAAGTTGCATCATTGCCATGGTGTTGAAATATTGAATGTAACAAATGATTGTGAACAACCTTATAAAAAATAATTTCTCTTTAAAAAGTGCCTGGTACAGAACATCAGGACTGTCCTGGTTACAGTGTGAATGGTTTGCTGCATAGTGGCTTTGCAAAAGCTCTTATAATATCACACAACTGTGCCTGATGCAGGATCAGTTAATTTTACAGCTCAACAAAATCATTCGTACCTTGGTTCATCTTTTTCACTCTGTATCCTCAGTGGATTGACTTGGTCCCTTTTATTTCCCAGAAAGAAAGCTTTCTCAGAAGTTACCTATAAATTTCATATCTCATTTCTGGACCATAACCACCTACACAAAAATGAAAATAAGTAGGACTCATAATTTATATTTAGGGACTTATATTACATTAATGATCGTTAAAGACAAAATCAGGCTCCTTAATACAGTTAAATTTGCAGCTAATAGTGTTTGCCATATCCACCAAGCATATCCATCTGAATACATATTACAACCCTATGTATAGAGATATTTCCTATCAAAGTGTTCAAAGTGCATCATAGTGAAAAAGAGACTGTAATTAAAGTCAGTTTTATATTCATATTATTATGTCAATTATGCCTCAAGAAGGCTTTAAAAAAATTCCGAAAGTTATTAGTGATACCATGACTGTAATCCATGGCTTAGTATAGTCCTTGAACCTGAGTAAACACCGATGATATTAAACAAAAGAGGATGCTCCATTAACTTTCTATGCAAGCATAAACTAACTTCAGATATGGAAGTTAATGTTCTCAATACCTTCTCTTAAGGAAAATAAATTGGAAGCTAGGCAGTAACTAAAGTATTTATTTAACATATTTATGATTCAATACATTATTGAAAAACCTAGAGACATATATTTGGTAAGTCAGGTTTTTATTGTATACATATAGGCATTACTTAAGTATAGTCAATAATATAAAGTCATATTTTGTTGTGGTTTATTTCCCTCCCTTGCTTCACTTTACTGTTGCTCAAATTTGATTTTTATTTTTCAGATGGTCCTAAAGAGACTAGGAACTGGTTATATAACTTACCTGCAGCAAACAGTTATCATACGAGGAGCTTGTAGCTCCTGGGTGGGGCTGGAGGACAGCACTGTTGTTTTTGAGTGACAATTGCATTCTTCAAGAAAATAGAACGAACATTACTAAAAATTTAATGGAACCACAAAATTCCCCAAATAGCTAAAGCAATTCTGAGCAAAAAAACATATTGGAAGGCATCATGCTGTCTAACTTCATACTTCAGAGAAAAAATAACAGTGTCATTGTTATTTTGTTGTTGCTGTTGAGCTTCCTGAATGGTTTATATCAGCTTTGTATCTGATTATGGAGTGCACATATTTTCTTCCATTTAGTAGGGCATCTTTTATTTATCCCTAGTTTCTTTTGCCATGGAAAACTTTTTAATTCAATGTAGTCGAATTATTTTTGTTTTTGTTATCTTTGCAATGCCCTGGAGAGTTCTGCTTGTTTTCCTCAATGAATTTGTGGATTCTGGAAGAATCTCAAGGTCTTTGAATTTACTTTGGTGTACAGTGTGGGATACAGAACCAGTTTCAGTTTCCTCAACATTATTTGTTGATTGAAAGCTTGCACAAGAGTGTGGGGGGTGGTGGTGGGGGGAAGGTTAGGATAGAGAAGGAACCCCTCTAACACTGTAATAGATGGAAATGATAATTTTAGACAGGAACTCAGTTTTGAAAGTAGAAAAAGGGATATACCTGATAACCTTTCAGTATCCTTATTGCAAGTCATAAGGCCCAAAAGAAAAGAGAAAGAGACAGAGAGACATGGAGAGAGAAGAGACAAAGAGACAGAGAGGACAGTCAAGAGAAGTGCCCTCCCTAGAAGCAGGTGGGGGAAGGGCGTGCAGGAGGAAAATTGAGGACATTTGTGGTGGAGAATGTACACTGATTAAGGGACGAATGTTGCAACATTATATGACTAAAACCCAATCATAAACAAAGTAGTGTATGATTCCTTCTAGTTTGAATGAGAGTATAGCCGGATAAAGTATTCTTGGTGAAGCGTTGATTTCATTGAGTTTTTTCACTATATCCCACCATTGCCTTCAAGCTTGGAGGGTTTCCTCTGATAGATCTGCTGTGAGCCTAAGGGGTGCTCCTTTGTATGCGATTTCCTTCTTGGACCTTGCTGCTTGCAGTATTGTGTCTCTCTGGATGATGTCCATCATTGTAACTATGATATGTCTTTGGGTTTTTCTGTTAGGATCTCTTTTAGCTGGCACTCTTCGGGCGCCTTGAATCTGGATGCCCGCATTGTCCAGCTGTGGGAAGTTTTCCGCAATGATTTGTTTGATTGTGTCTTTTTTGTTGGGGTTGGTTCCCTGTGGTTCTGGTAGTCCAATGATTCTAATTTTGTTCCTCTTGAAATCATCCCCTAGGACTCTGATTCTGGCTAGAGCTATTTTGAGGTCTCTTGCCATGGTTTGTTGTTGCCTGTAGGCCTCTTGCAGCTCATCTTCAAGCATACTGATTCTGTCTTCGGCTGCAGTCATCCTATTGTTGAGGGCAGCCAGAGAGTTTTTGATTTCATGTACCGAATCCTTCATTTCTTTTTGAAGGTTTTTTATTTCTGCTCTCATTTCTTCCCATATTTTGTCGGCTGTCTGTTGTATTGTTTCTGCCAGGTCTTCCTTGAAGTTATCCATCTTTGCATTGAGTTCATTGAACATGTTGAGGATTTCAACTCTGAATTCTTTCTCAGAGAGGTCAAGTTTGTAGGAAGCGCCCATTGAGGTTTCCGGACTCCTTTGGTCGTCCTCTGCTTGCAATGGGGATTTTCGCTGTTTCTTCATGTTGTTGTGGTGGTATGAAAGAGGGCCCTTGAAGATGAGTATCCCTGTTTCTTTTTGTTGCGAAAAAGGATTGTGGATAGGCTCAGTTAATAGTGGTTGCCTTTTTACTTGCTGGTTGTAGAACCTGGTCTCCTACTGAGATGTTTCCTTCAATCCTTCTGTGAAGTCTTGTGTTTTATTGTCCTACTGCTTGCGAATAGCTAGGATGTTAGTCTTGGATAGGATGTTGAGGAAATTATCTGCTGCCGCGTTAGCCGGTGCTGGCTAGTAATGAGGCCACGCTCACTTTTCTTAGACCACGCCCACTGACTATTAGGCCACGCCCCTTTCCCACAACCCGATAGCGGTCAACAGGCTGGGGGTGGCGTGCAGGCCACTCGGCTGGCAGTCTGGAGAGGAGGGAAGCCCAGGGTGCTCAGGGCCGCGGAGCAGGCTGGGTCCGGAAGGGCGAAAACCCAATCATAAACAACTTTGTAACTATGTATCTCACTGTGATTCAATTAAAAAATAAATAATTGAAAAAAAAAACATTTGTTGAAGAGACTTTCTTTGCTCCATTTTATGCAACAACCTCCATTGTCATGATCAACTGCCTAGAAATCTGAGGTGTTATCTCTAGGCTCTCAATTCTATTCCTCTAGCCTGAGAATCTATCTTTCTTTTGTACCACATAGTTTTAATTACTGTAACTTTAGTGTACAATTTAAAGCCAGGACATACAATACCTGCAATTTTCTTTCTTTTTTTCCCCTCAGAATAGCTTTATGTATTCAGAGATGTTTTGATTACAAACAACTTTACTAGTTTAATCTAAGTGCTTGAAGAGTGTCACCAGAATCTTGATAGGTATTTTATTGAATCTGCATAAAGCTCTGAGTTGGATGATTGTTTTGGCAATGACAGTTCTTACAATCTATGGATATAGAATATTTCCCCATTTCTTGGTGTCCTCTTACATTTAATAGTGAATTGTAGTTTTTTTTAATTTATAAATAGTTTATATTCTTTGCTAAGTTGATTCTGTGGGTTTGTTGTAAATAGCCGTTACTTTCTGTTTTCTTTGATTTAGGGACCACACCCAGTGGTGCCCAGGGACTATTTCTATTTTTTTGCTCAGAAGTGACCCCTAGCAGTGCTCAGAAGACCATGTGCAGTGCTGAGGATAAGACCAGGGCTGCAACTAAAGCAACAGAATGCAAGCCCTTGCCTGCTGTACTATCTTTCTGGCCCAGACATTACTAAGGTGCATCCCTCCCATCCCTCTTTTGTTAGTTTTTTTTAAAAATTATTATGAATGGATGTTGAATCTTGTAAAAAACTTTCTATGTCTATTGATATGATAATATAGGATTTTTTTGTTTTTTTTTTCTTTTTGGGTCACACCCGGCGATGCACAGGGGTTACTTCTGGCTCATGCACTCAGGAATTACTTCTGGAAGTGCTCAGGAGACCATATGGGATGCTGGAAATCGAACCCGGGTTGGCCTCTCACAAGGCAAACGCCCTACCTGCTGTGCTATATCTCTAGCCCCTGATAATATAGTTTTTATCTTTCCTTTCATCATTATGGTGTATTACATTAATTAATTTGCATATTAATTCATTCTTGCATCTCTGGAATGAATCTCACTTGATATAACATATAATCTTTTTTATATACTGTTGTATTCATTTTACTATGATTTTGTAGAGAATCTTTGCAGCAGTGTTCATTAGGAAGATTGGCTCTACTTTTCTTCTTTAGCACTGTATTTGTCTTATTTTGATATTATGGTAATGTTACTTTTTAGAAGCTCTCAGAAAAGATTACCATTTCTTCGATATTTTATTTATTTTGCTTTAGGGGACATACCCCTCAAGGTTCTGGGCTTACTCTTGGCTCTGTGGTCAGGAATCACTCCTGAATGTGCTCAGGAGTGCTGGGGATCAAATCCAGGTCAGCTACATACAAGGCAAACACTTTACCACTGCACTATCTACCTACTACATCTTCAATATTTTAGAAGAGCTGGAATACAGTTAGATATTCTTCACTGAAGATTTGCTAGATCTCATTACTGAGTCCTGGACTTTTGTTCTTCCTAGGGAGATTTTTTAAATTGCTTTTTTGATTTTCTTAATCATGAATGGTATGCTTGGGTTTTCACTTCCTCCTGACTTAGTCTTAGGCTGTTGTACAATTCTAAAAATTCATCAGTTTCACCTAGGTCCCTTCACTTAGTAGCACTGAATTATTCATAGCAACCTCCTGTGATATTTTATATTTCTGAAGTGACTGTCATAATATCTCCCTTTTCTTTTTCTTTTCTTTTTTGGTTTTTGAGTCACATATTTGTTCAGACATTAGTCCTATCTCTGTGCTCAGGGATCACTTGTGATGGGGCTTAGGGGATGATACAGGATGCTGGGGATGAAACCGCAGTGAGCTATGTGCAAAGTGAATGCCCTACCTACTGTACTATGGCTTCAGATTCCTATCTGGCTCTTTTAAAAAACAAGTCTTCCATTAGCTGTATGGATGTCTCCCAATCTTTCACTCTACGCCTGTTTTATCATGAGAGCTCAAGTGTGTCTCTTATAAGTAGCAGAAGGTTAGATTTTTGTTCCTGATCCATCCTGCCACTCTGTGTATTTTTTATAGGACTTAAAATTAAATAGATATTATAGACAATGAACAATGTTTAATTCACTGGCATTTAGATAAATCATCTATGTCATGGTTATTATTTTTCTGCATGGAATTTGGCCATTTTTGCCATTAGCCATTTTTTTTAATAGGAGGCAATTCATTATTCCTTGCAAAGGAGGCTTAGATTCAACAAATATCTAGAACTATCGTTCATCTGAGAATGTCTTTCTCAGTCACTCAAATCTGGTGGTGACGCTGCAGAGTAGAGGATTCTTTGTTGGAGGGTCTCTTCATACAGTATTTTAAACTTATCATTCCATCACATCCTTCCTATAGAGTTGAGAAGTCTGGTTGCATTTTATTTCCTTTGTATGTGAGTGTTCTCTTCTCTCTACTTTTAACTACCTTTATTTTTTTGTTCTTATCATTTTTATTATAATGTGTCTTGGTGGTGTTTTGTTCAGATTTATTTTGATTGGCACCATTTAACCCCCATCACCGTTACCCCCACCCCCACCTCCGAAATCAGTACTAGTTTTTGTCCACAGACTGGAAAAGTTCTCAGTTCTTCACTCTTCCATTCTCCCCCTTTCTCACTTTCCTCTCCTGGAATTTCTATTATCTGAAGCTTACTCCCCTTGCTATGATCCATTAAATATGTTAAATATTTTTCTCTTGATGAACTCTTTTCTATACCCCTTTCTTTATTGATAATGTTATGTGCTTTATCTGTAGGGTCACTGATTCAGTTTTTAGTTTCTCCTCTTCTGCTGCTATGTTTTGCTAGTGCATTTGTTTGCTCCTCATTTCTGTTAGAATCAGATATTTAACCTATTCCATCAATATTTCTCCAAGGTTATTGAATCATTCTTCTAATTAATTCCTCGGTTTAGTGAACATCCAGAGGAATTTTGTTATGATGTCATCCTTGGCCAACATCAAAAGTTCTGCTGTATTTGAGGTTTTCCTTCGGATTCCACCCCTCCCCCATTCCCTACTTATTGAGGCATCTGAATTTCTCACTTTTCCCCACCATGTCTATGCTTTGATAAAGCTAAGGGAGCTCTGTGTTCCAAGTTACCTGGGCACTTAAAACCATGTGAATTATTACCAAGAACCTTCTCTTAATGTGCACTGGGAAAGGCACTTTAATAAACATACTACAGAATGGGTGTGAGTTGCGTTCTTTAAATAACACTATGTTTCAAGCTACTTAATGTGAATGATACATTATTTTGATGTTAAAGGAGAGAGATAAGAACCTTACAGGACCATGCTGCTGAATTAAAGAAGATAGTTTTCCAAGGTGTCAAAAATCAGATGGGGGGGGGGGGGTCTGGAGCACAGCGGGTAGGGCTTTTGCCTTGTACACAACCGACCCGGGTTCGATTCCCGCCAGGAGTAATTCCTGAGTGCAAAGCCAGGAGTAACCCCTGTGCATTGCTGGGTGTGACCCAAAAAGCCAAAAACAAAAAAAAGCCAGATGGCTGGACATGTAATGCAATTTGGAGATGACTGCTGGACTAGAGCTGTTACCGACTGGATTCCACCGGACATCAAAAGAATGCCTGCCTGCCCACCTACGAGATGGTCAGACTTCTTCGCCAAGACCCTGAATGAATGGTTTGAGGCTCTTGTGTTCCTGGAGTGAGCAGATACCATTGGGCTACACTAGCACGCGACAGGGACGAATGGAGACGTTACTGGCACATGCTCGAGCAAATCGATGAGCAACAGGATGACAAGTGATACAAGAAGTGAAGTGAATATTTAGTAAAGAGCAGGGGTCCTGGTGATAATTCTGTCGGGAAACTGGAGATAGTCATACATCATTTGTCTGAAGGTGGATAAGTTGGTTTTCAAGGAGTTTAAGAAGACTTGGGCTAGCATCGTCTGGTGTGTGAGACTGCAGAGGGCGGGGCAATCACAGAAGACGGCTCACACACCAAGGCGATTCCGGAAGAGTAGAAACCAGGAGTCATACGTAAGTCGGCTGGGAGGCTAATGGGGAGGGCAGCACTGCTGTTGCCAACGGCACTGCTGTTGCCGTTCTCCGTTGCAGTAGAGCCAGTATCCCAGGCATAGCAGCTGGGAGCTCAGGTAAAAGGGAGTATGTGTGTGTGGGGGGAGAAATAGCACGAGATTTAAAACCCCTCTCCCCACAATAGTCACTAGATTTCCTATCTCCTCACTCCTACAAATGCCCCCAAATCAGAGCATGGTGGCAATGACTAGCATTCCCAAGTTGAAAGTGGTAAAAATACAGGATTTAAGATAGTGACAGAGCACAAAGACTAAAGCCACAGCGCCACCTG
This sequence comes from Sorex araneus, assembly GCF_027595985.1. NCBI lineage: Eukaryota > Metazoa > Chordata > Mammalia > Eulipotyphla > Soricidae > Sorex > Sorex araneus. The sequence goes on along the minus strand of NC_073303.1, from coordinate 281,665,787 downwards.
CTGGATAAAAAAGACCGATGATTTCTTATAAAACCAATTAGAATTAAGGCAGGTAGTCCTGACAAAAACTAGACAGGCGGTAGACACTCCAAGTGTGAATATAAAAGCACCTACTTAAACCAACTTAACACTAAGTTATGACATCAAAAAGACAATTACATTTCCAGAATCCAAGCATTAGCACATAGAAAATGAGTGTCAAACAGGGAATGCGTTCAAAATAGCTCTCATAAGGAATCTCAAAGAGATAAAAATCAAAGAAACCTAAACCTCAAAAACACAGTTTTAAGGAGCTTGGTAAAGAAACTTATGTGTGAAGTAAGAAACTAAATTGTGTGTGTGCCCACTTTTTAAAAAATTTTCTCTTTAAATTTATTTATTTATTTATTTATTTTTAAATTTTTATTGAATCACCATGTGGAAAGTTACAAAGTTCTCAGGTTTATGTCTCAGTTATACAATATTCAAACACCCATCCATTCACCAGTGCCCATATTCCACCACCAAAAACCCCAGTATACCCCCCGCCCCCGCCCCCCCCATCCCCAACTGTATAACTGATGAATTTCACTCCATTTTCTCTTTACCTTGATTACGTTCCATATTTCAACACAAAACTCACTATTGTTGTTGGAGTTTCCCCCAAGAAAGATAGCCCTACTACCACGGAAGCATTTGATAATTAGTTTTCCATTAAAAGATGGTATGTTTTCAATTTTTAGAAAAGGTCTGTCCCAGTCCCGCATCCCAGAGCCGTGTTAGTTGCTGCTCAGTGTCGCCAGGGCTCCATCTGGAGAGGGTGTGGTGGCTGCACCTCCTCCGTGTGGATCCCCGGTGTTGCTGGCCCGGTCTCGGGTCCGGAGCATTCTCCGGCCGAGTTGCTCACCAGAATGCTCGGCTTCTTCTCTGTTGAATGTGGTGTGCCCACTTTTTAGTTTTGTTATTGTTTGGTGTGGCACACCCAGCTTATTCTGGGCTTACTCCCCTCTCCCCGCTCAGGGATCAAGGCTGGCAGGCTCAGAGGACTGTCTATGGCGCCAGGGAGTGAACCCACGTCAGCTGCGTGCAAGGCAAGCACCTTACTTGCTGTGCGTTCTCTCTGTCTCTCTGTCTCTGTCACTGTCTTTCTCTGTCTCTGTCTGTCTGTCTGTCTGTCTGTCTGTCTCTCTCTCTCTCCCTCTCTTTCTCTCCTTCTCTCTGACCTCCAAGAAGAGATGAAATCTCTGTAAAAGTAACTGATATTTGGGATGAAAAATTCTCAATAAATCTAATCAAATCATGGGAATGGGTTAGATGTGATGAAGGAACAAGTGCAAAATCTTGAAGGTAGAAACCTAGAAATAATTCAGAAGGAATGAAAGAGAAGAGTAAAAATATTTTTAAAGGACATGCTATGAAAACTATCTAATTCCATTAGAAATGCAACATCATGCTCATCGGTGTCTCAGATGGTGAAAAGAAAGAAGAAGCAGCAGGTTCATCTTCAAATAAATTATAAGTGAGTTCACAAACCTGGGGAAGAAGCTAAATGTACAAGCCCATGAAGCTAACAGATGATTTAAATGCAAAGAAGAATACAGTAATACACATATTAGTAAAACTACCAAACATTTGGGTCCAGAGTTTTAGTACAGTGGGTAGGACGCCTGCCCGGCACGTGGCTGACTCAGGTTCCATCCTTGGCACCTCATATGGTCCCCAGAATCTTCCCAGAATGATTCCTGAGAGTAGTCAGGAGTGATCCCTGAGCACAGCCAGGTGTTACCCAAAAACAAAAAAAAAGATCTACAAATATTTAAGACAAAGGTGGCTGGGGGGTAGGGAGGTGGGAAAGTTAATTTATAAAGATACTCCAAAAAAGAAAAAAAACTATTATCAAATGTCTCAGAAGAAAGCATATAGGCCAGGGGACAGTGGAATGACAAAATACTCAAAGACTACCAGCTAAGACCACCCCATGGTATTTCAATAAAGAAAGAATCATGGTTGTTCTAGTTATGAAAAAAGTGAAATTCACCACCACTAGATCTCCAAGCAATGTTGAAAGGAGCTCTTCAATCAGGGTCCAAAAGATGAGTATTTACAAAAACTCAAACAAGGTGATGAATAGAAACAGAAAGTTTGATCTCAAGGACTACAAGAAATGAAATGTAATGCAAAGAAAAGGGAGCTAACATTTTAAACGTCCACATACAGGCTCGGAGGATGTGCTAATGGTAGTGAGTGTGCCTCTCATGTGTAAGTTTTAATCCCCTGGCACCGCAAAAAAAAAAAAAGGACATCAATTAAAATAGATATTATACTTGATCATTTGTGAAAACCATTCACTTACAACTTACTGAATTCCTTTAGGATTCACCTTTTCCAGCCCTGCCATCTTGTGGCAATTGTATGAATCGCACACTTGCCACTGGAATCTGATTTTAAAGGGACAGGGAAATTTCTCCTCTAGAAATTTTTGCCTTCTCTTGAGTCAAGGACCAGCAGTGACATGAAGAGAGAACAGGGGAAGGGGCTGGAGTTGGGTGGGGGATAACTTGTAAGAGTCTACTATGCCTTAAGTTCTGCCTGCTTGAGCTACTCCTGGAGGAGATGGGGATTTTCACAGGGGAGGGAAGGAGGTAGGTTTATTTAGGTTAATTTGCTTCTTTTCTTTTTAAAATAAAATTGAATGATCAAGAGAGTAAATTTCCAGGTAGTGTCACTGTTGTCATAATTTTATTATGTTGCAGTTGTTAGTGCATTTTATTACTGTTTGTCCTTTGTTGAGAGTCAGGGTCCGGGTCCTGTTTGACATCTCTACCTGCCCCCAGTTTCTGTGTTAGCCAGATGGGAAGCAGAATGAAAAGCTCATTTTCAATCCTACCTGGTTTCCTTTTTCTCCCTTACACGTAGGATAATAACCAAGGACTTGAAATTTTTAGAGTTTCTATTGCCTTCCCCAACTCCTGCCATAAAAAAAGCTGAACCGAAGCTGAGCACTTAAAGCCACCCCACCCCGGTGCTTGTATGAGCATGCTGTTGGTTCCCTGCAGTCTGAGTGAGTGGTGGCTTTGCTTCCTGATTGGCGATCTATGTTCCCTTGCCGCAGAGAAGTAAAACCAACGACTCAGCTTGACGATGCAATTCTTTCACATAGCAAATTAAGAACTAACAGCTGGGAGAATTTTCCTGTAGGCAGTCCTGATGGCAATATGACTAAAAGTGAAATAGTTTGACCTTCAACAAATTCTTTTTCTTAAATTATAATAATAATTAGTACTTGGCCTGTAATTTTTTAAAAATTGGATCACATCCAGGAGTGCTCAGGACTTACTCCTGACACTGCTGAGGAATAACTCCTGGTCAAGTTCATGGAATGAACCCAGACCAGTCTCATGCAAGGCAACCACCTTATCCCCTGTACCTTTTCTGACCAACTTTGTGCAATTATAACTCAAGACTTTGACATATGGAAAAATTTATATGAATGAGATTTTGTGGTGACATTAATTACATAAAAATGAAGGTATATACTTTTCCTCACTATCTTCCTCTTCATCCCTATTTTTTCTTCTTTTTTCCTAATTATCAGTGAATTGCGACTTTTAAGGATGTCATCTTTTAACGTGCTCTTTTTCTTTTTAGGCTTTTGGGACACACGCAGCAGTGCTCAGGGCTCAGGGATGGCTCCTGGCTCTGCCTTCAGGGATCACTCCTGCCAGGGCTCATGGACCACATGGGATGCCTGGGGATTGAATGCAAGGCTCTCTGGCCCCTATCATAGTCTTTTAAAATATTCTTTATTGGATCACCATGAGATACAGTTACAAACTTTCATGATTATGTTTTAGTCATACAATGAGAGAGCACCCATCCCGCCATCAGTGCACATTTTCCACCACCATTGTTCCAGTGTCCCTCCTGCCACCCCCACACTATCCCATCCCCTGCCTCTGTGGCAGGTACTTTCCTTCTTACTCTCTCTAATTTTGGGTGTTATGATTTGCAATACAGAAACTAAGAGGCCATCATGTTTGGTCCTTAGTCTACTTTCAACACACATCTCCCATCCCAAGTGATCCGTCCAATCATTATTTACTTAGAGATTCCTTTTCCATCCCAACTGCCTTTTCCCCCAGCACGTTGGGATGGCTTCGAAACCGTGGCGTGATCTTCCTGGCCCTTATCTGTACTGTCCTTAAGTCCTAACATATTCTAATTTGTAGTATTTACTCAGCACTGGATTCTGAATGACTTTGCCTCCTGCATCACCTATTCTTACTAGTGTTGGCTGTACAGCAGAGGAATCTATCTGTTCATATTCCACATATACGCAAAATCATTCTGTATCTGGCCCTCTCCTTGCTGCCTTCATTCAGCATGATACTCTTTGACCATCGGCATAGTGGCAGATTGAATGATTTCATCTTTTCTTAGAGCAGAGCAGTATTCCATAGTGTGTATGTACTGTAGCTTCTTCAAACATCTTTTGCCTTTTAGGCACCTATTGATAAGAGGAGGGTTTCATACACAAAACATTCCAGCACCACTCTCTCCACCAGAGTGTCCCAGTACCTCCCCCCAACAATCCCATCACCAATCCTAACCCCACCCCTGTACACCTTAAAGTGACATGCTTCCTACTAAAGACCAGTTCTCAATTTATGTTGCCTTTGAACATTCACTGTTTCCTTTCGATGCTTCTTTATATCCCAGATATGAGGGAGATTATTCTATCTGTCCCTCTCCTTTTTTAAAAAATGTTTTTATTGAATCACCCTCTCCTTCTAACTTCACTCAACTTGATCGTCTTCAGATAATCCTTATGGCAGAAAATTGCATGAATTCATCTTATAACCAAGAGTATTCCATTGTGTGTGTCATGTTTCTTTGTGTGTGTGTGTATATTCTTTCTTTATTTATTTTAAAAAAATTTATTAGTGAATCATGCTTACAATAGACAGAATCTGGAAAAAACCCGAGTGCCTGAGAACAGATGACTAGTTATAGAAACTTTGATACATCTATACAATGGAATACTATGTAGGTGCCATGGTTTCTATAATCAGTCAACTGGTCTTGAACATTTGGGTTGTTTCCAATTTAGGCTATCGTGAATAGTGCTCCAATGAGTGAACATAGGAAGCGCATATCTTTTCTGAACCTGGTTTTGGGGCCATTGGGTTACATGCCCAGAAGTAGAATTGTTGGTTTATATGGAAGCTCAATTCTTACTTTTTTGAGATGTTCATATTGTTTTCCAAAAACATCAGTGTCATAGCATAGTCCTTGGTAAAACTGTACTGCAGTTTATCCATTTTCCTGTCCATAAAAATTGGATTGTTGGTGCTGGAGTGACAGCACAGTGGGTAGGGTGTTTGCCTTATACATGGTCAACCGGGGTTTAATTTTCAGCATCTCATCTCACATGGTCCCCTGAGCACTGCCAGGAGTAATTCCTGAGTGTAGAGCCAGGAGTAACCCCTGTGCATCGCTGGGTGTGACCCAAAAAGTAAAAAAAAAAAAATTGAATTGTTTCCTTAAAGATAAAAAGAAACACTATGAACTTGGGATTACATAAGCACTTGTTTCTATAAGATATATATATATATATGTGTGTGTGTGTGTATGTGTGTATATACCACATATGTATATACTCTCTCTATATAGTATTTATGTGTATATGTATGTACTATGTATATAGTATTTATGGGTCATTTAAGTACAGTATTACCGAATCATTAAGTATGTGCATCTTCAGCTTTTTAAACACATAAAACCTGTTTCCAAAGTATATCATGCTCAGGCTTTCCTGTTTTTTATTATAGTGGTGTACCCTGGTAAGAACTGCACCTGGTTTTCCTGGCAAGAATAGATTGGTAAATTGGTTTGGGAAAAATTTTGTTTGCCAACTCCTATTTTCCTTGATTAAATTTTCTCCTATGACACACTATTGCAAACATTATTTTTCTTGCTTTTGTCGTATTATAAAGTCTTTTTGTTTGTTTTTTTTGGACACACCAGCAGTGGTTAGGGCTTGCTCCTGCCTCTGTGCTTAGGTATCACCCTCGGCAGGACTCGGAGGACCATATGGGATGCTGGGGATCTAACCTGGGTCAGCAATGTAAAAGGCAGGTGCCTCTACCCATCTCTCTAGCCCCATCATTAAAAAGCTAATTTATATCAATACAGCTATTTGCAAGAGTCAAACCAAAACCAGAGAAATCATTTCCAGAGGTTACACACAATTTCTCTTTGGCTTAAAGAATCTGTATTAAAATTTCTATATTGTGATGCTAATGTAACAGAATGGCTTAACACCATAAATGCCAATCTAATATTTAAAATACCAGTGTTTTTTTCTTTGAAGTCCAATCCTTTCAGGATATTATAAGGATGCAAGAAACTCCAAGGCAGTCTGACCGTTTCTACTTACTCATATTTTTAGTGTTTGCCTATAAATAAGGCACGCAGTGAGGAACTTGGCCTACACTAGCTCAGCACACTCAGCTGAAAGAAATTACTGACATCAGCATCTCCCTCCCCTTTTCCTTCCCCCTTGCTGACCTCTCTCTCTGCCTATAGGATGCACCCGGGTTCGACGCTGGCCCATCTTCAGATGTATCATTACCCACATTTTGCTCCTGTAAAATTATAATGATATTCATCTCATTCATCCAAGATTAATTTCAAATGCTTTAAATTAGTAGGCAAATCTTGGTTATGGTTAAGTTTGAGTCAATTTTCCCAAGCACTGGACAATAAAATGATCTCATCTCCAATGAGGTAAATAATTTACACACATCAATTGAAAACAAAGATGGTATAGTAGGTGACTGTTGTGACAATTATATATCATTATGATTGAGTGAACCCACATGCCCTCATATATTTTGAGTTATCATTTTGTGTGTTTCTGACCTTGGCTTCCAAAAGCATGTATTATCAAGAGTTGAACAGGAAATATGCAGGTTTCATTGAAAAAGAGTTAAAGTTAAGACTTTTGTGTTGCCATATGCAACATGTTAAGTATAATGATATAAATTATATTCGACAGAGTTGTGCCTGCACAACCTATTTTGTTTGTGTAAAAAATACAAACTTGAGCTCAGAAGGGGTGATGTGATGTGTGTTCTGTTGTTTGTGGGCTCTCGTGGCAGTGCTCTCTCTCTCTCTCTCTCCCTCTCTGTCTCTCTGTCTCTGTCTCTGTATCTGTCTCTCTCTGTCTCTGTCTCTCTTTCTCTCCCTCGCGTTCGGTGCTCTCGAGATACTGTATATGGACCGGATCGGGATGGCTTCTTCTTGTGATCTGCCTCTGTGTGTGCCGCTGTGCTCTCTTCTGTCTGTCACTCTATCTCTGTCTCTCTCTCTGTAGTCTCTCCTCTGGTCTCTTCCAATCTCTCTTCTTCCAATCTCTCTCTCCAGAGCCCTTCTGCTTCATTCGATCTCTGGATTCTCACTCGCTTTCACTTCTGACTCTGACTCTCACTTGCTTTGTGCTCTTTCTTTTCCCTGCTTCTGGCTCTGATGATTCTCTTTCGCTCTGTGCTCTGCTTCTGTGTCTTCTCCCTGCTTCTGTGTCTTCTCTCTTTCTTCTGTGTCTTCTTTCTTGCTTCTGTGTCTTCTCCACTGCTTCTGTGTCATCCCTCCTGCTTCTGTGTCTTCCTCCTACTTCTCTTACAGTCTTAGTTTATATGGCAATCACATAAGGTGGTGACACAAAGGCGAGTTGAACATTAACAAATCAACAAAGCAGGGTAAAACCACTCCTCCAGGAGATTAACAAAATCTCATCCAAGGAGATTACTTCAGATTACTAGGAGATTCGCTCAAGGGTGAGATCCAAACAAGGGTGTGTCTTTTTCTTCTTTCCTCAGCTAGTAATCCACTTAAATAGTTGTAGTAAATCTACTTCAAATATTTCTATCAATGTCATTCTGTATGAACACAGTAAGAGATATGAACTTAAAGTTTGGTTCTCCCTGAGGACATCTCACTATATTTGCTAGACCACAATCCTAGGTCAGGTTAGTCTTCCTAACCCCAGCAGGGTCCTAGTCTCATCGTTACTTTTGGATCATGACAGCATTCGTCTATGACCATGCTCTCATCTTATAGTTGAGTATTATGGCATTTTGGCCTGGCCCATTTTGATGCCATCGTAGCTCACAGCTTGCCCTGGATCCATTCAGAACCCTGCTTTTGGGGTGTTAGGAACTAAGGGCAACTGAGTGAGAAAGCAGATGCCCAAGAGTAAATATTATTGGAGTTAATCAGCTCCCAAGTTACAAAGCATAATATTAACTGTCTTCCTGTGTCCATACAGAAAGGACATTGCTTTAAGGTAAACTAAGTTCCCTGCTGCAAGGCTAAAAGGACAAACCCAATGTTACCCTACAGTTGGTTTACAAGAATCTTTTTGTTTGGGTGTAAATAGGACTGAGAGAAAGGGCCATCTTACCTGCAATGGAATTCATAGAACTGTGAGTTCTATAAATGCTGTCCCCAATATGTATCTGCATTATAATTTTATGTATACAGTGAAGCTGACATTTAAAGATATGTTTCTTTTATTTCCACACTAATATTTGTGCAAGAATGTTTATAGATGCATTGTACACAATAGCCAAGTCAGAAAACAATCTCATCAGAGAGAATGAATAAAAATTTGGAGCATACTCATATAACGGAATAAAAGGTACTCTATAATAGAAATGAAGGATTCACATATGAAACAAACTGGATCTATTTCATGGACATCCCGAGCAAAAAATAAAAATGACATGAAAAGAGTAGTGTACATTATATAAAGAGCAAAAATATATCAGAAGTGAATTGGAAACTGAAGTAAAAAGAGGAAATACAGAAGAGCAAAAGGAACTTTCAGGAGAGATAAAAAATACTTTTTAATAACAATGTTATATTTTCAGGAATGTGCTTCAAAAACTGAATGACATACTTTAAGTACATTTATGTGCAAAAATCATATAATAATGCAATTAGAGGATAAGAAAAATTATATTTTCTTTCAAATGATAATGTAGAGCTGAATTATTAATTAGTGATAATTTCTTAATCTTTACTCCTTTAATATATTTTGAAGGGATTTTTATTAATTTTTACCTACTAACTTTATTGAAAAATATAATTCTTTGGAGAATAGGAGAATTGAGAAATCAATTGAGTTATAAGAATTAATTTTTTCACTGTTACATTTTATATTTAAAAACTCAAATACATTTCTAAATCTTATAAGGAGTTATATTACTTTATATGATCTTTTTCTGATACAAAAATTTAAATTAAATAAGTAATTTAGGCCATTTCCCCAGGTAGCATTGCTGCTGTTGTTTGCTGAGTCAGTAGAGAAATCCATCATAGTTCAGTTCCATCAAATGTCTTTCAGGAATCAGGGAAGCAGAATGTACTCCACAGTCCAACCGGAAAGTCTTGCACCTTTTACCGTAAAGATATTAATCAAACTTTCTGATGGTGATTTTGTTTGGTTTAGTCATATAAATTATTCTTTTGTAAGGTATGAATTTGCCATTTTTTTTGAATTGTGGCTGAGTAAGGAGTTATCACTTCACTATTATGAATACATTAAACCCTGGTTTTTAAAATATTGAGCTTTGTATATTCATTTTGTACCATCCAGGGCTTGAAATTTAAACCTTTTGAAGGTACAGTGTAATTTATAGCATTTATTAGAATGAATTTAGAGTGGTCATTTTCAATGTTTATCACATTTGTGATTCGCCTCAGGAGCTCTTTAGATGTCTTGGTTAAACCTCATGTCCAGAGATGCTTATTCTATTTTCCTGACTAACTCCAATATAAATTTATAGTATTCTCCCAGTTCCTTAAACTTGATTTGCATTTTTGCATTCAAAAACAATGCAGAAAGAAATTTGATGTTGGTGGGAGATGTAGAAAGGAGATTCTTTAATTCATAAATAACAAATTACTGGAGTGTAGTGTGGATGTGCCACTCCTAGCACAAATTAAGAAAGTCACTTGTAAGTGATAAATTGCTGTATGAAACACATGTTTTTATGGGAAGGAATTTTTATGGAAAGAATTGAGGTAGGAAAATGGTGAGGGAGATCAGAAACAGAACTCTGGTTTAGGGGTTATGATGTTTGGCCACTTCCAAAGTTTTCTATCTGTTTCACCACCAGAAAGATTCCTTGACATATTCCTCCAACTTTTTATCCTTTCCCTCAAGTAAATGCCTTATTTTTCACCCTGTTAGTTTGTTGGGTTTTGTCCATTTGCCTTAATTATTTACATTTAATAGGTAAGTGAAATCATCCAACAATTTGCTTTCCTTTTTTCACTTTGCACAATCAACTCTGGATCCCTCTATTTTGTACCAAAAGATACAATTTAAGTTTTTTAGTGGCAGAATATTATTCCATTGCATTTGTATCAGTTTTTCCCCTGTTATATTTTTATGGGCATTTAGATGAATTTTGTACTTTGGTTATTTAAATAATGCTGCCATGAACATAGCAAATATATTTTCAAATTAGTATTTTCATGTCCTTTGGGTAAATTCTGGCAGCGGAATTTTTTTGATCCACATGAGTTTTATGTTGTATTAAAGGAATTCTATCTATCTAACTATCTATCTATCTATCTATTTCCATATTCCATAGAGGACATTACTTTTTATCCAAACTATGCCTTCATCTACTTCCAATTTTTTGATAGAGGTCACTCTCACTTTTAAATGATAAATTGCTGTATGAAATGTGTAAGGTGTAAGGAGCTATCTCACTGTGGATTTTATTTGCATTTCTCTAATAATAAGTAATAAACATTGCTTCATGTGTCTATACTATATATCTATATGTCTTCTTTGGAGAAATGTATATCCATGTATTATATGATTATGTTTTAAAGATGATTTTAGAATCTTGGATTCAATTCACTCATTTATTAATTCATTGATATAATGTGTGTGTGTGTGTGTGTGTGTGTGCCAGGGATCAAACGCAGCACCTCACAAATGCAAAGCAAATGCTCTCCTGCTAGATATACCCTGGGCCCTCATTTGTCTACCTTTACTTTAATTCATTAATTCTACAAACATTTTCATTCATTAATACATGGCTCCCTACTGCATTCACTGGCATTAAACTAGATGGCAGAGGCAGTCAAGTAAGAAGTCCCTTTAGCTTCTCATTACGTATTGAATACAAAAATGTTTTCATTCATTTAACAAATGATTATTGTGCACCTACTCTCTGCCCATGGCAGAGCCTGGCAAGCTACCCGCGGTGTATTCGATATGCCAAAAACAGTAACAAGTCTCACAATGGAGAGGTTACTGGTGCCTGCTCGAGCAAATCAATGAACAACGGGGAGACAGTGCTACAGTGCCACTCTTCACCAGGTATTGCTCTGGAGCCATTGTTCTTGTCTAGTGCTGGTTAAGATGGAAATGGTCCACTCTCAAGTACCTTAGTCTAATGAAAATCATGAACTACTGAGCATTGTGACTAAAGGCAAGATTAGAGTGCATAAAAGATAGCCTTGGGAGCTCAGAGAGGAAACACTGACCCCAGACTGGGAAGATGGAAGTCTTGGAAGATGGAATCCTTGATACTCAGAACAGAGCCATTGGAGGAGCAAACTGAGAACATTAGAAAAGTACTTCTCTAAAGTTCAGTTATGATTATTTCTCTGAGGTAGGAAGTATTAATCTAAGTTTGGAGTTTAATAGAAAATGTCTATTGTGAGGATATGTAATGAGTGGTGGGGAGTGTCTGGACGATGGAAAGCCAAATCCTTGGCAAAGCGCAGGAATGTGCCTAAAGTCCTCTTTGAAACTGTTTCTAACCACAGGCAGCATAGGGAATTATAACACTGAGGAAAAAGCACTAGCCAAAAAAATATTTTTTTTAAAATTTGAAAACAAAAGACCTGTTATGGCTCTAACTCCTCTGCAATCTTTCAGAAGGAATTATAGCTATGAAGAGTCTTGATTATAATGATCTGTAAGAGTATATAAGTCTATATTTTGGGTACCTTGGCAGAAGGAATTTTTGTCAAAGGTATGCAACTGATAAAGCAGGAGACACTCATTTTAAAGCAAGTTTATTGAATTTATTCAACTTACTATCTTCAAAGACTTCATTTTCTTCCAAATCTATAATTTTCTTTAAAGAAAAGTGTAATTCATCAATACATATACAAGTTAATATCAAAATACATAAGAAACAATAAAAAGAATAGGGCACATATTATTCAACAACCATTTCATTAAGCTATTTCAAGTCAGGCGGTCATGGAACCTATACCTGAGGCTGAATAAACAAAAACAATCTTTAGGATTGTCTTTTTCTGATCTCTTCTGAGCTTCTTTGTATAAATGGGTAACAGCTGCACAATTGTATATAAAAGCCACTATTTGAGTTAGCAGATACTCCATCTCTCTGTTCTGTTGGTTCATTTGATTAGTTTTAACCTTGCAGAGAATCTTGAATTATTAGTGTCATTACCACTACCTACTCTTTGATAGATATCACAGAAAAGGAAGTCTGTAGTTATTTCAATATTATAATTTGTAGCAAATAATCAGTCAATGAAATATACCCTTTTCATTCTTGAGAAAATCTTTCATTCCATCAAAATCAAGGTTTCCATTTATTCTTTGAGTGATTTCCTCTCATTTGCATAGTAAAATAATTGGCTTCAGAGATCTTGTAAGGCGCTCTTCATAGTATTTTTGTCTTTAGTTTTTTTTCCTCATTTATAATTGATTGAGCATCTTCCTTTTCTTCACATAAACTCCGACCATTTTTTTTCGGTATCAGTTACAGTTTATTCCAATCTCTGTTCCCGTTCTGCTTCTCTCTTTCTCTCGCCCTCACTCTCACTTCTTTTGCCTTGTGCTCTGCTTCGGTGTCTCCCCCGTGCTTCTGTGTCTTCTCCGTTCTTCTCTCATGTCTTCTCATATGTCTCCTTCTCTGTCTCTTCTGTATTCTTCTTCGGTCTGCTCTGTCTTCTTCCAAAACTCCGACCATTTTGAGGACATACCCCACCCACCTTTTTTTCTCCTTGATGGTTTATATGATTCTAGTAGTTTGGTATCTAATTTTTATTTCCATGCTTGTTATTTTCATTACCTGGAATATACTTTATCATGGAAAACAAACAAAAGTGTCTTTTCTTGTGGGTTACTGACTTTAAAATCCTTTGTTTCCTAAATTGAGTCTATATTTATATTACTATTTTTCAAGTCTAGAAAGTATAGATAGGTTTTTGGTTTTCTACCTCCCACGAGGATATAAAATTTAATTATGCTATTAATTTTTCCTTAGTAGCTCACACATAGTAGTCTCTTGTTTTCATTTCTGACCCTGCTTAAAATGTTTTCTATATTTCCACTCCCCATAGTGTTTTAAAGTCTTCAATTTATTAACGTCTTTTTCACCTTCCTCCCCACAAATCTCATCCTAATTTGTGCAGTTGGTTACCTGTGTTTAGATCATTAAACTCTTCTTTTTTTTAATATGAACAATTTTTTTCAACTTTCCAATTTCATTTAACTTTTTTTTTATCTCATCATTTTATTCAGGTAGTCTAAATGTACAATTTTCATGTAAGTTGCTTTCACGACTGAACTTTTCACATGGCTACTCATAACACAGACCTATTTTATGAAATCCATTCAACAAGTTATGTACTAGTGCTAGACATAGAATAAGCAGGAATCAACATTACATACTTAAATTCCATTTAGGAGTGGGGTAGGGAGACAATATATCAGAAGACAAACTAATAAGACAAACAAATTGTAGCATAATTTACAAAACCTCTTCTCCATATAAATGAAGGGCTTACTCCTGGCTCTGAGCTCAGGATCACTCCTGGCTCGCCTGGGTCAGCAAAGTGCAAGAAAAGCACCCTATCTGCTATACTATCTCTCCAGCCTCTAAATCAACTCTTTCAATTAATAAATTTCTCTCTAGTATAGCTAGAATGAAAGATAGGGACCAGCTCTGAAAGATGGAAGAAAATAGTCTCTGAAATAATTTTCTATAGCGATGGTTAATAGTCTTGTGGACATGGTTGAGAAAAATCGGAATTAAAGAGTAGTAATTGTGGGAAGCTTTGGAAGCCTTGACCTGGGAAATTCCTCTTTGACAAGGAATCCATTGAGAAACTAATTATCTGAATTAAATGGGGGCAGGGGTGGGGTTGTTTCTGAGTGCCCTATTAGGTGATGGGAGGAGGGAAGAGGGGACCAAGTGTTCTAGTTAGAGAGAGGTGGTATTAGTTTTTTGAGTAAAAGGTAAGAAGGTAAATCTAGAGAACTAGAGAGATAGCTTAAGGGGCTGAGTACATATGTCTTATGTAAGAGGCCTGGGTTCAATTTCTAGCACGGTATGGTTCCCCAGAATCTTTAGGAGCTGTAATCTATGACTTCTGGGGACAGAGGGACAAGACCAAGGTCATAGAAGTGCTTAGTGAAGGGTGGAGATGGTGGAGATATCAGAGACATTTCAACTCAAGTCAATCAATAGATTTTCTTTGCTCCTCCTGTTATGACTTGGGACTTCCGGTTTCAGTCGTCAACTTAATTTCACTGTCACTGTCATCCCGTTGCTCATCAATTTGTTCGAGTGTGCACCAGTAACATCTTTCTATTGTGAGACTTATTTGTTACTGTGTTTGGCACATCCAATGTGCCACGGGTAACTAGCTAGGCACTGCCGTGGGGGCTTGATACTCTCGGTAGCTTGCCGGGCTCTTCGAGAGGGGTGGAGGAATCGAACATGGGTCAGCCTCGCGAAAGGCGAACGCCCTACCGCTGTGCTATCGCTCCAGCCCACAAGTTAATTTATAATGTAAAATATATTACTTGACTTAGATTAAGTAAAGAGTGTGATAAAGGCTATACCTAAATATTAAGTGAAGGGTCGCTGTAAGTTGAACTCTAGCAGGAGTATTTTCTAAAGAAAATACCCCTTGAAGAAACTCAAGAACTAAAGAAACTTAACAACAGATTCCTGACCCAGTGGAGAGCTCTGAAAATTACATTTCCAAACTCACCACATTTCAGAGCAAAGAAGCTGAGTTTTTGTATGTGGATACTTGTTAGCACTATTGTGCTCTCAGTTCCAGGCATTTTTTGTTTCTTCAAGGTGAATGACTCCTGTTCAAACATAATTATCTGAAGCAAAGGGAGTGGTGTATAGAGTGCACGAATTATGGAATTATGGTGTCTATTGTCCACCCCAGAGTTAACACAGTATCTCAACCTAGAGGTCAGGACTTGAAAGATAAGCAGAAGATAAATCATGTTTATTTGCTGAGCTCTTTGTCCTCAGCTATTAATTCTGTGCTTACTACAGACAATTCCATTTTCTGAGTGGAAATGACTGTAAGTATGAAAGTCATACCAGACTCTGGCTGGAGAAATTTTATGAGATCCTGGGTGGAGGCACATGTCCCAGTGTACTTCACAGGATGCTATACTATTTTGCAGAGGAACAGCAATGTGGTAGTTCAGAAATCTGGGAAATATAGTCTGAATAACCATATCGTTGTATCACTGTCATCCCATTGCTTATCAGCTCGAGTAGACTCCAGTAATGTCTCCGTTCATCCTTGTCGCATTTAGGGTCAGGGGAATGAGGCCCATTATTGTTACTGTTTTTGGCATAACAAATATGCTACGAGTAGCTTGCCAGGCTCTGCTGACCCAGGTTCAATTCCCAGTATCCCATATGGTACCCTGAGCACCACCAGGAGTAATTCCTGAGTGCAGAGCCAGGAGTAACCCCTGTGCATCGCTGTGTGTGACCTTCCAAAAAAGAATAATCATATGTAGCCTATTATTATTATTAAATAATAATGACAACAAATTCAAATTATGTGATTTAAAAAATTAATAAGTACAAGGAACAAATAAATAAAAATATCTTTACGTTTTCAGGAAAATATCAAGGTATGTCAGCAGTTAGTTTTTATATGTTGGTGTTGAACTAACTGGAACATTCATAGAGAAATTGCTTAACTATTGAAAAGAACCCTTAAAGATGATGGTAGTAGGTTATAGAGATCTAAGTCACAGTTGTGTCCGGCACCGTGAAGAGCCAGGAATTTTCCCTTGGGTGCAAATGGAAAGCCAATAACAATGTGTTGAGAAGTCTGATATCACACCAAGGATTATAAGAAAACTGTGAACAATAATATTTATCTGGCATTTATATATACTAATCATTGCTTTAGTATTTTACATTATTGAATATCAAAGTTATTAACAATTTTTTCAGGGGGAGTATACATCTAGTAAAGCTCAGAGCTTACTCCTGGTTTTGTAGTCAGGGATCAATCCTGGTGCTGCTTGGGGGATCACATGTGGTGCCAGGAAAGTTGAATCCCGGTTAGCCTTGTGCAAGGCAAGCACAAGGCAATTGCCTACCTACTTCTCTCCAGCCCTAGCTCATTAACATCTTTAAGAGACAAGATTTGGGGCCCGAGCGATAGCACAGCGGGTAGGGTGTTTGCCTTGCACGCGGCCGACCCGGGTTTGATCCCCGGCATCCCATGTGGTCCCCCAAGCACCGCCAGGAGTAATTCCTGAGTGCAGAGCCAGGAGTAACCTCTGAGCATCGCTGGGTATGACCCAAAAAGCAAAAAAAAAAAAAAAAAAAAGAGACAAGATTTTTGTCTCTATTGCTATTATTTCTATTTTGCAGAAGAGAAAGCTGTGCTATCATTCACCCATTGCTTCCAAAGACCAAATCATACAGATTTATCTAGTGGAGCTGAGGTGAGGTCCTTTCTACTTAGAATTATTAGAATAGTTAAATAAAGAGTGTGATAAAGGCTATTATTAGAATTAATAGAATTATTAGAAAGCAGAGACACTATGATTAGAGAAGAATAATACATCGTGCATTTGCTTTCTTTGAATTCTGATCTTTTCTTCCCTCCTTTCAATGGTCATCCTTCCCCTTTCATGGCCAGGCAAATTAAACTACACTATCTGTATCCATGTCTCATGATCTTATGCTTTGTATAGGCTTCTGCTAGATTTGAAACATGGTATTTTACTGGTTATAACTCGTGTTATAACTCCGGTTTGGTCACCACTTAAAAGAAAACCTTTCCCGATCTTCAAGTATTTTGTGCTCTATTTATCACACAATACTTTTTGTTTGAATAGTGATGGTTTACTTTACATAAAATGAGCTAAAAACAGTCAGAGTTCAAGTAGAATTTTATCAAATGAAAGAGATCTGATTCTTCCCTTTTCTCTGCTCCGAGCTGCTTGTGCTGTCTTCTAAATGTCACATTTTCTAATTTCAACTTTGAAATTGTGAAACATTGGAATTGGACCATATAAAATTTCCAACCCTGTTGTTGTTTTAAGTATGGAATTTTCAAATAGTTAGGATGAAATTTGTTCATTTACAATTTGCTTTCTATTATATACATGCACTGTAGCATTGCACTGTGGTCCTGTTGTTCATCGATTTGCTTGAGCGGGCACCAGTAACGTCTCCATTGTGAGACTTGTTGTTACTGTTTTTGGTATATTGAGTACACCACAAGTAGCTTGCCAGGCTCTGCCGTGCGGGTGGGATACACTCGGTAGCTTGCTGGGCTCTCCGAGAGGGATGAAGGAATCGAACCCGGATCAGCCGCATGCAAGGAAAACACCCTACCTGCTGTAGGTACCTCCAGAGTGATAGCACAGATTTGCTCAAGCAAATCGATTAACAATGGGACAACAATGCTATATTATATACATATGATATGATATCTCCTCCTATAAACATTCTCATGATCAATTTTATCTCCATTGTGGCTAAGCCTGTTATGTGTAACTGATACTCCCAACAGAAAATTTGAGGCTGGAAAGATAATACAGTGGATATTGCCTTGCTTGCAGCTGACCAAGGCTCAATCCCTGGCATCCTATATGATCCCCTGAGCACCATCAGGAGTGTTTCCTGAGTACAGAGCCAGGAAGAATCCCTGAGCAACCTCATCTTGTTGGGAGGGGTGGATGGTAGTTTTGACTATATTAATAATGTTTTAATTCTTTTTTTTTAACTTAAATTTTATTGAATCACCATGTGGAGGGTTACAAAGTTCTCAGGATTATGTCAGTTATACAGTACTCAAACACCCTTCCCTTCACCCGTGCCCATATTCCATCACCAACCACCCCATTATACCTCCCGCCCCCTCCCGCCCCCCCAGTCCCTCCCCTTGTAAGTGATAAGTTTCACTTCGTTTACGCTTTATCTTGGTTACAGTCCATGTTTCAACACATAATTCACTATTGTTGCTAGGGTTTCCCCCCAAAAAAGAGAAGACAGTCCCACTGTCAAGGAAGCATTTGATGGCTCTCCATTGCTGAGAATGTAGAGATATTAAGTCCCACTGTTTGTTACATAACTTTTCTATTTTTTCCCCCCTCGTCCCGCGCCACCGAGATCACGCCTGTTTAGTAATCACCACGCTGCCTGACAAAGGGAAAACAAACCAAAAGAGATGGTTATTTCTTGTCATCAGCCGGCGTGGGGCTCTGGCTTAGTTGATAGTCTGGTAGAATGTCTGCAAGCAGTTTCTGGAACCAAAAGTAATACGCTGGTATCGGCCCCGGCTCAAGATTCCACCAGCGTCCCGCTGTTCCAAGTACATAATAATTTATTCCCTTGTATCCGATTCCCACGCCACCAGGTCCGTGTCAGCTTAATGGACATCATACTATGGTTAACGCCACGCCGCGTTTCTTCCCGAGAAAGAAGGATATTTCTTCTCAGCCGGCGTGGGGATATGGCTTAGTTCAGTCTATAGAGATGGCTACCACTTTGGTGGCCTTCAATATTTCAGCAAAAGACTTACTATTCTTGCTAGGATTTCCCACCAAAGTCCGACCCGTTAAAAGGGAACCATTTCATATTGGTGATGATTAAATGACAATAGGTTGCGCGGCCATGGCAGCAGCCTCGCGGCTTTGAATTTCTGTATAAAGTCCAGGGAAAGTACAGCCAGAAATTACACGTCGCTACAAACTTTAACCCTATTATGGTCCCCCCAAAGTCCAACCCATTACAAAGGAACCATTTCATATTGCTGATGATTAGATGACATTAGGCTGCCGCGGCCGCGCGGTTTTGGGTTTCTATATAAAGTCCAGGGAAAATTCTGCCTAAAATTCTATCGCTACAATCTTTTACCCTTTAACAAAAAACTTAGTACTATTGTTTGGAGTTTCCCCCCACGTTAAGCCCTGCCAAAAAGGAACATTTACACGTTGCTGACAATCAAGAGATATTAGGTTTTGGATTTCTATATGAAGTCCAGGGAAAATTCTTTTGGTAATTGCATCACTCGCTGGCAGCGCCTGGGCCAGAAGCTCCCAGCACACAGTTTGGAGGCATTTTGGGGGCGCCGCTCGTGTCCAAAGTGGTTCAGTTGCCTCCGGGGTCGATCTCGCGTGGGGCCGCAAAAAAAAGAATGTTTTATTTCTTAATTTGCATAAGGCCTACAGTCACATTGTTATACAAATTTTAAATATAAAATATTTATAAAAACATGAATATTTATAGTATTTACAGTATTACTTATATGTAGTTACATGTAAAGAATAATACATTATTTAACAAAATTATCTAGTAAATGTTTAGTGTTTTTAGTTAAATATGAATATTATATAAAATGGGATAAAAAGGGTATCAGCTATTACAACACATATATAGATATAAAATGTCCTGGTAAATTTATATAATAAACAGACTAGGATCTTGGCTTATCTGTGAATAGTCATGATTATACTCAATCTGAAGAAGCTACTTAGTGTCAGAGTAATAAAAATATAATTAGTGATTATAAATAGCCTATGGGGGTATCTGATCGAAATGGAGCTGTGTGTGTGTTTTTTTTTTTTTCCTTTTTGGGTCACACCCAGTGATGCACAGGGGTTACTCCTGGCTCTACACTCAGGAATTACTCCTGGCGGTGCTGGGGGACCATATGGGATGCTGGGAATCGAACTCGGTTTGGCTGCATGCAAGGCAAACGCCCTACCCGCTGTGCTTTCACTCCAGCCCCCTATGTGTGTGAGTTTTTGGAGACATTGGTTTATTTCTGATCTCATCTTTTCAAATGAAACTAAATATATTGCTAGGCATATTTTGGGGACTGGTTGAGTGGAAGGCTTGCTCAAGCTAATTTTAGATTTATATCAGGTACCATTCTCTAGAAGACAGACTGAAAAGCAGAAAATAAATGACTGCTTGGGTGTCTTTTTTTTTTCTTCAAATTCTTATGCTCAAGCAAGAATCTCTTTCTTATCTTTTTTTAAAAATACCTTTGTAATAAAAATAATTATTTTTGTTTAAATTTTGTATCATTATGGCTGGAGTGATAGCACAGCGGGTAGGGCGTTTGCCTTGCTCGCAGCTGACCTGGGTTCGATTCCTCTGTTCCTCTAGGAGAGCCCTGCAAGCTATCGAGAGTATCCCGCCCTCACAGCAGAGTGTGGCAAGCTCCCTGTGGCGTATTTGATATGCCAAGAACAGTAACAACGAGTCTCACAATGGAGACGTTACTGGTGCCCAAATCGATGAACAATGGGACAATGATACAGTGATACAGTGATTGCTAGTTAAATTTCAGTGAAAACTGTCCTTAATTTACCCAATAGATAAAACTACAAGTTTACAAAGTGAGAAAACTCCTTTTCATTTTAAGTGCTGTTGAAATATATTTTAAAAAATGTCATAGTAGAGAAGTTAGTTTGCAGGCTAATACAGCAGAATTCCATATTTTCTGTTGTGGCAAGTAAATTAATTTTCCAGCAAGATAGCTGCTGTGATAGAGCATATTTTTTAACTTATTTATTTATTTATTTATTTTTCTTTTTGGGTCACACCTGGCGATGCACAGGAGTCACTCCTGGCTCTGCACTCAGGAATTACCCCTGGCAGTGCTCAGGGGACCATGTGGGATGCTGGGAATCGAACCCGGGTCGGCCGCGTGCTATACTTCTCCAGCCCCTATTTTTTAACCTTCTTTTTCCAAATTTTAGACTGGTAATTTACAACACCATTAATATTAGAATTTCATGCATAAAACATCCCGGCACCACACCCTCCACTGGAATTGCCCCAGTGTCCTTGCTCCCGATTATGATAAACTTTTTACTGAAGGCCAGTTCTCAGTTTCTGTTGCCTCTAGGCATTTGTTATTTTCTTACCTTATTTCTTTATATAGCACATCTGAGAGAAATCATTCTGTAAGTGACCCTCTTCCTCTGACCTATTTCTACATGATACTCTCCAGATCCAATCATGGGGCAGTAAATTAAGTGATTATGTAAATTAACTTTTCTTATAGCTGAGTAGTATTCCATTGTGTATATAAGCCATAGTTTCTTTACCCAGGTTTCTGCTTTTGAACTCTTGGGTTGTTTCAGATACTAGCTATTATAAATAATGCTGCAATAAACATAGGAGCAGAAATGTATTTTCTGAATAGTTTTTTTTTTTTTTTTTGCCTTCGGATAGATACCAATAAGTGGAATTGCTGGGTGTTCATATGAAAACTCAATTCCTAGTTTTCTGATGAGTGTCCATATTGTTTTTCAAAAAGATTGGATCATTGACATTCCCACCAATAGAGGATGAGGATTCCTCCTTCCACCTCCGTCACCACCAGCACTGGTTGTTTTTGTTCTTTGTGATGTGTGCCAGTCTCGCTGGTGTAAGATGGTATCTCAAATTGTTTGGATTTGCATTTTCCTGATGATAAGTGATATGGAACTTCCCCCCTCCCCATATAACTTTTGGCCATGTATCTGTATGTCTTCTTTGGGGAAGCTTCTGTTCATCTCTTCCCTCTTTTTTTTTTATATAAATTTATTTATTGAATCACGATGAGAACAGTTACAAAACTTTCAGGTTTAAGTCTCAGTCATACAATGATCAAACACCCGTCCCCTTCACCAGTGCACATTTTCCACCACCAAAAACCCCAGTATACCCCCCATCCCACCCCTACCCCTACCTGTATGGCAGATAATTTCCACATTACTCTCTCTCTACTTTGATTACATTCAATATTTCAACACCAGCCCCACCATTATTATTTGGAATTTCCCCCCAACACTCAGACCTGCCGAAAAGTCAAGATTAACAATTTGTTTTCTATTGCTGATTGTGAATAGCATATGATGTTGCCTGGCCACTCTCAGAATCTTGGAATTCTAAAATTTTAATAATTATGTCTGGAGAGATTTCTGCCAAGAGCCGCTCGGTTCTGAGATTCGTTTGTGTGTCTCTGGGATCATGACCATTAAGGAGCTTAATAAGTAGCTGGAGGGGCCGTTCGTGGGTGGCATCTCAGGGTGTTGTCGAAGTGAGGGAGGAGAAGGACTGGCCCCTCATGTATCATCACTGCTGGCCCATACCTGGATTGTCCAATGAGCTCTGGAAGATGGCAGCCGCCAAGCTTCCCAGGGAATAGGTGGAGGCCTTCCCTCAGTTTTTGGATAGGTTTGATTTTTCTTTTTTCTTGTTAAATTCTACCAGTGCTTCATATATCTTTTTATTAACCTTTTTGTCAGAAAGGTGGTGGAAAATATTTTCTCCCAGTTTGCAGAGTGTCTTTATATTCCAGTCATCTCTTTTGTGGTGCTTCTTCTGTTTCATCCCATTTGTTTATCTTTGTGCCCATTCGCTTGGCCAATGGGCAAGATAACTAGAATAGATAACTTTTGAACTCCTAAATATTCCAATACTGAATAAAGTAAACAGAGCACCTGAAACAGGTAAATTATTATCAGGGAAATTGAAACAATAATTAAAGTCTCCCTAAAAGCAAAATCCCAGGACCAAATGGATTTACTAGAAGTTTTTATGAATATTTAAAGCAGAAAGAGAGAGACATAGAAAGATTGCACTCATCTGTGGAATATAAAATAACAGAGTGGGAGACTAACACCCAAGAGTTGTAGAGATAAGGACCAGGAGGTCTGCCCCACAGCTTGGAAACTGGACTCACATGCCAGGGGGAAAAGGCAGCTCAGATAGAGAAGGGAACACCAAGTAGAGGATTTTGGGAGGACCCATTTGGGTTGGAAGATGTGAACTAAAAGTTGACTACAGACTGAATATGAAGGCCACTCAATACCTCTACTGCAAACACCCGAAAGGAGAGAGAACAAAAGGGAATGCCCTGCTGCAGAGGCAGGGTGGGATTGTGGGGGATGGGGTGGTGGTGGTGGGAGGGATACTGGGAGCATTGGTGGAGGTGAATGGGCACTGGTGGAGGGATAGATAAACGATCACTGTATGAGTGAAATGCAAACATGAAAGTTCATAAGTTTGTAACTGTACATCACAGTGATTCTCTAATAAAAATTAAAAAAAAAATAAAAAAATAAAGAAGGCTACCTCCAATTCTTCTCAGTCTTTTTCAGAAAGTTGAAGAAACAGTAATAGCCCCCCAAATTTGAGATAAACATTACCCCATACCAAAAACAGACAGAAATCACGATAGCAGAAATTATTAAAAATCTATAGAACTCTATCCTTGATGAATATAGATGCAAAGACTCTCAGTAAAATATTGGCAAACAGAATTTAATTATACATTTACATGATCATGTACCATGATCAAGTAGGATTCATCCTAGGCATGCAAAGATGATTTAATGTATGCAAATCAGTCAAAGTAATACACCATATAAATACAAGGAAAAATAAATATCAAATTATCATATCAAGAGATGCAGAGAAAGAATTTGACAAGATCCAGTACTGATTCATAAAAAAATCTTAATAAACTGTGAACAGAAGGAACTTGCCTCAATATACTAAAAGTTACTTACCATGACCATATAGCTAACATGATATTCAATGGAAAACCACTGAAAGTTTTACCTCTAAGATTATGCATAAGACAAGGTTGTCTACTTTCAACCATATTAGTCAATATAGCATTGGCAGTCCTTGCCATAGTAATTAGGCAAGAAAGATCCAAACTAAAAAAAAGAAGTCACTTTATCTCTATTTGCAGATGGTATGATAACATGTCTAGGAAACTCCTAAAGACTCTAAAATAATCTCTTAGGAATAATAAACTTGTACAGTAATATGAGAGAATACAAAAATCAACAAGAAGAAATTATGGCATTTCCATATGCAATAATGAAATAGAAGAGATAGAGAAATGAAATTAACAATACCATTTATGATTTTGCCTCAGAAAATCAAGTACATGAGGATCAGCTTAACATAAGTGACAGACATACAAAGAAAAGTATAAATCACTATTAAGAGAAAATAGGAAATGAAAACACACATCCTGTTCCTTGGAAGAATTAATATTGTCAAAATGATGATCGTGCCCAAAGCACTAAACAAGTGCAATGCAGTCCCTATAAAAATACTCATTATAGTCTTGAAAGACAGATCAAATGCTGCTGAATTTTATAAGGAGTAATAAAACCTCGAGGAGAGTTTTTTAAAGAAAAATCCTAGGAACAAAGAAGATAGGAGGGTTCTCTTTCCCTAACTTTAAAGTATACTATAAAGTTACAGTAATCAAGCAATGTGGTACTAGAAAAAGGAAAGATTCTCAGACCAATGGAATAGAATTGAGGAATTGAGAATCCAGAAACAGATCCTGAGAAACATCTAATCTTTGACAAAGGAGCAGAGTATGAGGTGGGGGAAGGAAAGCCTCTTCAACAAATGGTGGTAGTGAAACTGGTTAGTCACATGCAAAAAATGAACTCAGATCCCTTACTTACACCATCCACAAGTCAATTCAAAATGGGCTAAAGACCTTGATATCAGATTTGAATACATAAATTATATTGAGGAACATAAAGAGCGAAAGCTTTTTGCCATTGAATCTTGAGACAGAATGTTTTGATTGGGCCTTACTGACTCAGGTAAAAACTAGGACATTAGAACTGGGTATGCAACTCAAATGTAGAGCACTTTACCTGCATGTTTGAGTCCTGGTTTGATCCCTGGCACTACAAAAATAACAAAACCAGGTCATACTTCACTATAGCAAATATCACTCCATAGAAACAGTATGTGCAACAATAACTTCCCCGGTTCCATGAAAAAGGATAAGGAGGTTCTACTGTGGTAGATTACTGTGGAAATCTGCATTTTAACAAGTACCCCAAGTGATTCTGTTGCATTTTTGGGAAAAATCTCAGAGGATAGCTTTATTTTTTCTAAGAAACTGAATCTGTGGCTGTATTTTTGTTGTTTTTAATAAAAAAAAAATCCTAAGCCGAACCATAAACCCTAAGTACAGGACTTCTTGGACCACATGCGCGATACTTCAGGAGGCTTCAGTCCGAGTGTTCTCTGCAACGAACATTCTGTCCACGGGTCGTTTCCATATTCCAAACTCCAAGCTGGCAGACTCCGGGCATCGAACACACCTTCCCTCACTCTGGTACTCAAACCCGGGGCAGGCTCCGGGTCTAAGCAGTTACTGACACGCGTTCCATCACGGGAGAAAGAGAAACAGGTCGCCAAACTTTCAGGTGACGTGGAGTCAAGAGTTCCAAACCGTCATTTCCTCAGACCACCGGCACCATCAGCACCACCTGAAGCGTGTCAGAAAGGCAGCAGCTCAGGTTCCCAGCCCCGACTCGCCGCCTCAGAAGCCGCTTTTTCCTAAGAAACCCGCATGATCCCCCTATTCGTCTTTAGTTTGAGACATCAATTGATCCAGTAATCAACCGACGGAAAACCAATCAGCTTCGAAAACCAGGTTCAGCCCTTTGTGCCCACCTGGCACCCGCTCCTCCGCCCGGTAGCAACCGAACCTCCAGGGACCGCCGAATGGGTGCTGCCGAGGGGCAGTGCGCGGATTGGCTGGTCTGGTCACGGGACGGGGCCCCCGGTGTGACGGGATTGGCTGGCGGGGTCGCTGACGGACAGGGCCGGGGCGGGCCGGAGCCCAGTCGGAGGGGAGTGCGCGGGGGCGCCAGGCGCGCGTGCGCGAGCGGCGGGGCTTTCTCCAGAGCCGTCGGAGGAAGCGGGAACGCCGCTGCTCAGGTAGGCGCCGCGCCGCCTGGCAGCCCTCCTCCTGGCCGCCGGCCGCCGGGTGTGGACGGGCCGGGTGGGCAGCGGGAGGCTAGCCGACGGGGATGTGGATCGCCTGCGCTGGGGTGCCCGCTCGGGGAGGATGCTGCTGACTGGGACTCAGTCACTCCCTCCCCATCGGGTGCCTCGATTTCCCTTTCCGACCTTCTCACCCGAGGGGGAGTTGCCCACCTGGCCGCGGTGACTCCGCCTTTGTTTCTCTCGCGGGGAGGAAGGTGGGCACCGGCCCCCTCCCCAGATGGTGGTTCTGAGGGAGTCCGGGCGGGGGCCGGTCAGAAGATGGCTTTTATGCCCTGGCACCTGTCACACGCGAGAGCCGAGGGAGTGGGGGGGAAAGATGTAGTGTCACTTTGGCCGAGCGGGAGGGAGAGGGGCACCCCGGTGCCCGGAGCGCCGCCGATCGCTTCGGGCAGCCGTGCGGGGGGTGGGGGGACCCGACCCGCCGGCCGAGCCCGGCTGCTGCGGGGAGCGGCTCCCGGGGACCCGCACGCGAGCCCGCGCCCGGACTCGCACTGAAATCCAAGAAGCGAGCCTGCCCCGGGAGCCAGAGATGCATCAAGAGGCGGAAAGAAATTATGATTATGATTATTATTAATATTTTTTTTTTTAAAAAAACGAGCAGTTGGAAACTGGTGGAGCAGATCTACCGAGAGGCTACAATAAGGAATTACAGCTACAGGGAAGCCAGTGACTGGGAGACTGTGAGGAGGAAAATGCCTGCAGTGAACTGCGGACCAGATGATCCCAGTGTGATTCTTCCTCAAGAAGCTAGGGTTTGGGGGTAGGGGGAAGACGCGGGGTGGGGGGGGATCTGGAATCTCTATAAACTGGGACCTCCCCCGCCCCCACCTTGGGCTATCTAAAGGAATAGTTATTTTTAGCATGTTAATGAAACGGATTGTAGGGAGAAGGGAATGCGGGTCTGGATTACACTTGTTCAGACCTTTATTCTTTGGAAAGTGCTAGTTTTAAGTTCATTGGGGTATCAAAAGTGATGTGTGTGTGTGTGACTTTGGAAGGGGAATGTGTCCTTTAAGTCACACTTAAACGGGCGTGTATACGAGATGTCTTCAAACCTTGCTCTCATTTCTCTAGATCTGCAACAGCAAGGGCACATGTACTGTCTTATAATGAGATACAAAAAAAGAGTATTACATTTTATACTTGTCAGTGTATTGGATATATCTGAAAATTGTCTACTCACTAGGACGATTTTTACTGTATTTGGAGTTCCATCGAAATACATTTAGAACTTTTTCTGGGAGGAGATGGAAAAATCTCAAGTCTGGAGACATTTGCACTTCAAAGTCCTTACTCTTACCTCTTGCACAAAATGTTATGTTTCTTTTGGGCATGGTGTTATTTTTCAAACATAGGAAACACCCCTCCTACATGTGAAATGTCTAGACTTGCAAACGAGTGAAATTGGTTGGTTGTTTAAGACAGATTGAAAAAGGAATAAATTTGTTAGGGAAAATCAGAGCTCACACTTATCAGTTGTAGCACATAAACTTTTGAGGGTTTTCTGAAGTGAATTAAAGAGGAAGTTGGTGTAAAGCTTGTTGGAAAAGTAACAAACGATCTTAGTAAAATGAAACAAGACGGAAACATGAGAAAATTAATGGTGATTTAGAAAAAAACTATCAGTTGTTTGTTTTTTAGCTGGTATACAGTGGGAAAGTAGAAGGAATTCTGAGGACAGGATATAGTTTGAAAAGGTTTATGTTTTTATATTTAGAGAGAAATGTTATTTTTGTTATATAAAGGGCACCGATGTTTAAATCGTGAAAGGGAGTCAGGAGTTTTGGAAAGACTGAGAAATACTTATTCGCTTACACAGGGGACAAGTGGAAGATTGGCAGGCTTAGTTTATCTAAAGGGAAGCAATGTATTTCAGTGACCTACAGGACACGTGTTTAATCTCTGATTCAATGAAATCCCACTAGTATTGCTTTCAAAGCAATAACAAAATCACTTTGTTGCCGTCATTTCTGTCCCTTGGGTCAGATACTGGCTGGAGAGTGGAGAGTGGGGGAGATTAGAGTCCGACCTGCATACCTAAGCAGTAGTGTCCTTTCAGCAGGATCAGTGTCACATTCATGTTCAGAGGGGTCTGAATGTTATAAGAGATATCTGATTACCTAACTCAGATAATGTCTCTGTGAATTAATATTGTACAAAGCATTGTAGAAAAAGGAGAGCTTGGAAATACTTAATTCAGTGAGGCTCTGATGCTTGCTTTTTGGTGCCTTAAGGAGGTATTTCCAGACAAAGCTGTCTTATTGATCTGTCTTCTACAGTCCCTGTCCTTCCAGAGGTTCTACCTTATTATTGATTTGACTTCCAGAACCCCTGTGTGGAGGTTCCATATCTCAGTTATGTTTATACATGTTCTAGAAAAGAAAGGCTTACAAAGTCATAAAAATAGGCTGCTTTTCTTTAGGTCCTTGACTTCTGTCACCCTCATGCTTCCACAAAACAAGTTGTGCCTTTTCTACCAGAAGATGGCACTGCTATCTCTGAGAATTCCTGGAGGAGGTGAAATACGGAGCTGCCAAACAGATTGTAGCCTCTAGTCTTGAAGATTTTTGAAAGGCTGTGTCAACTCCCAGAGAATTACTGGGGGGGAAAGGCTTTGAAAGCTATAACTATAAGATAGGATTAATGTGTGTAGTGGGGATTGGAGAGGGCTGTACTTACTCTGCTGGTGTGTTCCTAGGTTAGACAACATTAACATCACAGTACAGACATAGAAAGCACTTGGAATGCATTTTTGGCTAATTGAACTTAAAGTTGGAATCTTGATTGAATTAAAATACTCAACAACTTTACAGTTTTTAAGTATTTGCATTGAAAACTAATCTGTTTATTTGGACAGTACTGTGGTAATGAACACGTGACTTTGGGGAGGATTTGGACCTCACCCAAGAGAGTTTGGGGCTATTTCTCTTAGGATTTGCTCCTAGCTATGCTCAGGGAACCATGAGGTATTAGGGATGGATCTTGAAATATGTATAAAGCATCCCTCCAGGTCTTTGAGTCATCTTCCTAACCCAAACTTGTAACTTTTTTGAAATTGAATCACCTTGAAATACAGAGTTATGAAGATGATCATGACCCAGTTTCAGTCATAAAGTGTTTTAACACGTATCCTTCTACCAGTGTACATTTCCCATCACCAGTGCCCCCAGTTTCCCTACTGCTACCCTCCCCCATCTGTCTCTATCTATGGCAGACACATTTTCCATTTTCCCTCTCTAACTTTCTCTCTCTCTCTCTCTCCCTCTCTCCCTCCTTTCCCCCTACATCTTTGAGGCATTATGGCCAAACTTGTGGCTTTTAAACTGATCAATTCCTATAGTTACATTATCTGAAAACAGCAATATTTATATAAAAATAATGCTAGTTGAGGTTACAATTTCATGACTCCCTATATGAAGTAGGTCAAAGTTATTTTGCATCATTCTTTCTTTAAAACTGAAAATTCCTAACAAGTGATTTTTAGATTATTTTAGATTTGCTTGACAAGGTAGTTTTGTCCCTTTAAAATCTTGTTATCAATCCAAGTACTGAACTTTGGTTTTGTTTTATTAGTCAGTGTTCACCCATATGCTCCTTCATATCTGTATAAAATAGCTATTCTTGGTTACTTATTGTTATTTTAGAGAAACTTTGTGGGTATTATATTTAAGGAAAGTGGGGGCTGTTGCCAGCGAGATTACAGTGTCTCAGCGTTGGCTTTGCTCAAGGTATAAAAGCTACTTCTGTGTATCATTGCCTTAGTCACCTGCTTCTTTGTACAGTTCTTATCCCATGGCTCAGCTTATTTGAGTTTATTTCTGTCTCCAGGTGAACTGATGAGCTGGCTTTTACTACTAATGCCAATTCTAAAATCCTGCTTGTGCTAGATGGTAGTAATAAGATAATGTCATTTCGGTGACCTCAAATAATTCTCTCTCTGCTTTTCTGAACTTTGGTTTTCTCACCTGATCACTAGGATTTGTAAAGTGGTACATGTCTCTTAAAGTCCCTTCCAAATCTATTGAAATTTTATGGCAAAGTGATTTTACTTTTTTTTTTTTGAGGGAGGGTTTGGGCCTCACTCAGCTGTGCCAAGGGCTTACTCCTGCCTTTGTGCACAGAGATCACTCCTGACAGGACTTTGGGGACCATACAGAGTTCCAGGGATCGAAGCTGGGTCAGCCAAGTGCACAGCAATTTTCCTACTTTTTCTGGCATCTTGAAGTGATTTTCTTAAGGTATTTCTAAAACTTCTGTAAAATATTCTCCTTTAAGAATATTATTTTCATACGACAAGTTTATGGCAAAAAGAAATCTCATTCATATTTCTTTCCAGAGAAATGATTGTCTTAGAATCCTAATAATTCAGAGTTTAAAGAAGCTCCAGAGACGGTGGAACTCAATCTTATCATTATAGCCATGGAATTTTAGCTCAGAGCTGAGTGATTTGACCAACCAGTTAATGGCAGGGAACTGGAGAATCAGTACTCAAGTCTAGTCTCATCTCAGCCTTCCTTTTTTCTACTGCTGCCTTTTTACACCTGCCATCAAAATGCAGAAATGCTTTGTCTACAGAGTTGGAGCCAAGACAGTTCTGAGTAATTCCTTAATGAAGGATTTAAGAGCCACACCATGAGTTTAGGCAGAAGTTCAAGGTCACATTTCTCTTTGTAGCTTTTTGTTTTCATCCTTCACCGATCTTGAGCAGAATTCTTTACTATTAATATTTGGGTTTGTGAAACTTTTCTGCAAACTGTTTCCTGTAAGGAAAAACTTTGAACGTACTAGAAGAGTCATTCCCCACACAAATTATCTTAAATTATACCTTAGACTCTCTTAGGTCTGTGTGGATAGAAGAGTAGCTGTATATATTCCTTATAATTGGCTGCCTTTATAATTTATTTTATCTTGTGCATTTATTCCAGATTGAGAAAGGAGTCAGCAGACAAAAATAGGTCAAAAATTCTAGACTCTGTGTTCTAAAAAGTTAAAAAATGGGGAAATATTTTAGCTATATATACAATCATAGAAGTTTGATAGGTGGACTAAGAATTAATCTATAGTTCTTAGACTGTATTACCTTTTGGGCTGGAACAATTGTATAACAGGTAGGGCTGTAACCTGTACATGGCTGATCTAGCTTTGATCCTGGGCATCCCTTATGGTTCTTAAATTCCACCAGGAGTAATTTCTGAGCATAGACTGGAAGTTAGCCCTGAGGACCACTGGGTATGCTTTCCCCCCCAAAAAAAGCTTAAAATGAATATACTAGTAGTAATATTTAATAAATATGTGTGAATATTGATTTCAATTTATTAAGTATTCCCTCCTTTCATGTTGCTTTATTGGACATGACTTGTATAGTAAAAGGCTCCTTTCTCCTTCAATATCATTTGATTTCCAGAGAGTTTCTTTCTGACTTGAAATTTTTTTTTTTAATCTTTCACATCTGCGGCCCTTCATTTCATGTTTCACTGTAAGCTAAGAGTTTCCATGACTTCAGAGATAAAAATTAATTGACATGCCAAAAAATAAAAACATTGAGCTTCCTTTGTTTGTACCTAGGATTTGCCACAGAAACTTGCCTCTACTCTTTGACCCAATGAATTATGTTATCTTTTACTATTTTCAACCCTTAGTTCTCTTTTTAAAAATTTGTATTTTAAAAAGTAAATCACTATGAGAAAAAAAGCTATAAAATTGTTCATAATTGAGTTTCAGTCATACAGTGTTTGAGTATCCATCCCTTCACCAGTGTCCACTTCCTTCCACGCATACATTTCCCTCATGCCCCTTCAGCCTGCATCTATGGCAGACACTTTTCAATTTTCTTTTTCAGCACTGTGGTTTGCAATACTGTTACTGAAGGGTTTCATGCAAATAACTTACCTCCTTTCAGCACCCAGTTTTTGTTCAGTGATCATTTCCCATTATCATTGTCATAGTGGTCCCTTCTCTGACCTAACCACCCTCCCTCCATTGTGGCTAGCTCTACTAAGGACCAATCTTCCTGGCCTTTGTTTCTGTTATTTTTGGGTATTATTCTTCTACTGTTTCTTTGTATATTGAAAATGAGTGTAATCATTCTACATTTGACCCTTTCCCTCTGACTCATTTCACTTAGCATGATATGCTCCATGTACCAGCAAATTTCATGACTTCATTTTTTCTAATGGCTGCATAATATTCCATTGTGTATTACATAGTACCATAGCTTCTTTATCTACTTGTCTGTTCTTGGGCACTGGGTTGTTTCCAGATTTTGGCTATTGTGAATAGTGCTGTAATGAACAAAGGTATGCAGGTGCCTTTTCTGGGTTGTGTTTTGGGGCTGTTAGGGTATAATTCCAGGAGCAGTATTGCTGGGTGGAATGGAAGCTCAATTCCTAGGAATGTCCATATTTTTTCAAAAAAAGCTGGATGAGTCTCCAGCATTGAATGAGGGTCCCCTTTCCCCTCACACTTACACCATCACTGGTTGTTTTTGTTCTTTGTGATGAGTGCCAGTCTCTTTGGTGTGAGGTAGTATCTCAGTGTTGTTTTGATTCGCATTTTCCTGAAGATTATTTATATAAAACAATTTTTCATGTACCTTTTGATCATGTGTATTTCTTCTTTGAGGAACTTTCAGTTCATTTCTTCTCCCCATTTTTTAAAGGTGGTTGAAGGTTTTTCTTGTAAAGTTCTACCAGTGCTTTATATTACTTGAATATTAACCCTTCATTGGATGAGTATTGGGCAAATAATTTCTTCCACTGTGGAATGCCTTTATATTCTAGTCTTCATTTTCTTTGAGGTACAGAAGCTTCTTAATTTAATCTAGCCCCGTATATTTATGCTTGCTTACACTTTCTTGGTCAGTATTTCATCTTTAAAGATGCCTCTACATTCAATGCTGTAGAGAGATCTGCCCTTGTTTTCCTCATAAGGGTTTGATATCAAGCTTTTTAATTCATTTTGATTTGACTTTTGTGCATGACATCAAAAAGTGCTCTGAGTTCTTCTTTTTTTTTTGCAATGTGTCTGACTAGTTTTCCCAGCACCACTTGTTGAAGAGACATTCCTTGCTCTACTTCATGTTTTTTGTTCCTTTATAAAAGATCAACTGACTGTTGAGGGTGTAGGTTTTCTTTTTTTGCTGATAGTGCCCAAACAAGTGTGACTCAGAGTTTGCATATATTGAAACTAAATCTATTAGTCAGAAGTTATACAGAATTTAATTTGTGTTCAAGCCACTTTTAAAAAATTGGATCACTGTGAGATACAGTTACAAAGCTTTCATGATATTCTGTCATAAAATGATTGAACACCCATCCCTCCACCAGTGTGCATTTTCTATCACCAATGTCCCCAGTATCCCTCCCACCACCCCCACCTGGCCCCACCCCTTACCTCTATGGCAGACAATTTCCTTCCTACTCTCTCTATTTTTGGACGTTATGGTTTGCAATACAGATACTGAGAGGCCATCATATTTGGTCCTTTATCTACTTTTAGTACATAACTCCCATCCCGAGTGATACCTCCAACCATCATTGACTTGGTGATCCCTTCTCTATCCCAGCTGCCTTCTCCCCTGGCTCATGAGGCAGGGTTCCAGCCATGAGCAATCTTACTCGCCCTTGTCTCTACTGTCCTTGGGTATTAGTCCCATGTTATTTTATATTCCACAAATGAGTGCAGTCATTCTATGTCCCTCTCTTTCTGACTCATTTTACTTAGCATGATACTTTCCATGTTCATTTACTGATAAGCAAATTTCATGACTTCATCTTTCCTAACAGCTACATAGTATTCCATTGTGTAGTTGTACCATAGTTTCTTTAACTAGTCACCTGTTCTCAGGCACTAGGGTTGTTTCCAGATTCTGGCTAATGTGAACAGTGCTGCAATGAACATACAGGTACAGATGTCATTTCTACTGTGCTTTTTTTGTATCCCGGGATACATTCTCAGAAGTCATATTGCTGGTTCATGTGGAAGCTCAATTTTTAGTTTTTTAAGGAATACTTATATTGTTTTCCAGAAATGCTGGACCAGTTGGCATTCTCACCAGCAATGAAAGAGAGTCCCTTTCTCCCCACATCTGTGCCAGCACTGGTTGTTCTTGTTCTTTTTGATGTGTGCTAGCTTCTTTGGTGTAAGATGATATCTCATTGTTGTTTTGATTTGCATCTCCCTGATGATTGGTGATGTAGAGAATTTTTCATGTGCCTTTTGTCAAGCCACATTTTGAATATGTGAAATATAGTGGTACTGGTAAAAATCTTACTTGAAATTAGCTCAGTGTCTGTCCTCTGATACCTACCTATACTTGCTGGCCAAGTGCAGGTGAATGAAAATGAGTTAGAGTAATATTTGTTTTTGTTTTAGCAGAAGAATAAAAATTATCATTGATTGATGTAAAAGATAT
This sequence comes from Sorex araneus, assembly GCF_027595985.1. Classification (NCBI taxonomy): domain Eukaryota; kingdom Metazoa; phylum Chordata; class Mammalia; order Eulipotyphla; family Soricidae; genus Sorex; species Sorex araneus. Next base: position 281,631,254 of record NC_073303.1, on the reverse strand, counting down.
ATCAATTATCTATGATATAAAATATCATATCTTATTTAACAATAAAAGAGTTGTTAAATGAGTTAATTGCAGAAAATAAGTCAAACTTCTGTATTCTAATCCCAAGACAATATTGAACTATGAGATTTGGGGGGAGAGGGATGTCATTGACTTCCAAGTTTATTTCCATGTCTACAAAAAGAGACAATGGCCGACCACTTAAATTTTTAGTAGTTCTAAGTGCTGTAACTATGAAATTCTGATGTCTAAACATTCTAAGAAGTGCTGAATGGTTGGAAATTCATTTAAATCAAAGATAGCACATAATTATTCTTCTGTATTTAAATTTTTGTGGTTTAAAATATATTCTTTCTCTTTTTACTTAACATGTGGTCAAAGAACAGCATTGTGTCATTTCAGAGCCTGTTAGAAATACTGAATTTCAGGTTTTATCCATGACCTATTAAATTATAATCTGCATTTTTATCGAAGTGCTCAGCTGAATGTGTACAAATTAAAGTCTGAGCAGTGCTTTTTTGTCTCATTTGGAATCTTATATTGACCATGTGAGGAAAGCAGGGTATTTTACATCCTATTTTACATCTTGGAAAACCACTATAGAAAAACCAAGGTTTCTGTGCTAATATTTCACTCATAACTCTGTATTCTGATCTGCCTTTTGTAATCAAAACTAAGTTCTACTTGTACAGTAGCCCATGGTCTTAGCATGGCTCTGTGACTCTCACTAGCCAACAGATTGTGAGTGCAAATGGTGTATTCTGATCCACCTTTGGTGGGGGGGGGGGGAATTGGAAAGACCCATATATGTTCCTTTGTACTGTTTTCTGCTACTATGTGACTGGAACAGAAATAATCTCTGTGGGAAACTTGAAATGGTCTTAAAGATGGCAGTAATTTTGTCACCTTGGGTTCTAGGATCACTGTATCAAAAAGGGCCATTCCATTAACCCTGACTATTTGGACCAGGCCACTCAGCTATTTATCCTGTATGTATATAGGAACCAGACATAAACCTTTATTGAACTTGATTCGTTATGTTTGTTTAGGTCTATAGTGTTATGCACTTAGTATTTGCTCTATCAAATTCCTGTGAGCAGTAGTGTAGGGCTTGAAGTTATGGACCCTTTGGCCTAATGCATTCATTTTTGTTTGTTTGTTTGTCTGTTTTGGGATCACACCTGATAATTTTCAGGGGTTACTTCTGGCTGAGTACTCAGGAATCACTCCTGGTGGTGCTCAGGAGACCATATGGGATGCCGGGGATCAAACCTAGATCAGCTGCATGGCAAGGCAAGCGCCTTACCTGCTGTAATCTCTCTCCAGCCTGGATTAATTTGTATTTATCTTTGGCAGTTGGTGATTTGCTGGCTGTGGTCTTACATGCAAAAGCGACTGATGAAAACTGCAAAGCTGATGGGTCATGTGGATGTTAAGTGTGTTTGAAGACTCCCACATTCTTTCCTCCAGGGTAAGGCAAAGAATTATGTCACTGTTTTTGGTTTTACTACATTAGAGATGTTCTTGTGTACCAGTTTCTGGAGTGAATGTAATGATACTTCTAAAGTTATATTTGGTTCAACTAAGGAACCATGTAAATGAATAGTTATGATGAGAAATCTCTGGTCAGGGTGATGGGATGGAATCTCCACTGATAAATATTTCAAAATGGGAAGACTGAGTCAGTTTGTATGGAAAGTGACTTCCATGGGAGATATTAAACTTTCCTGAGATATGCTGTAGAAAACAGAACTAGACCTATTTACCTTTTTATTGGATAAACTTTAGTATATTGTTAGTTCTGTTCACTTTTATTTCCCTGATCCTATTTGTATCACTGTTCTTAACTGATCCTTCATTTCACTTACCTTAAGTTTTCCTTTATTAATCATTTTTCCCCCCGGCGGGGAAATAGCTTGCTGGAGCACTAGCAGAGCATATGGTTCTGCCTATTCTATTTAATTTTATTCAGTGTCACTGTGGAAGTCATATGTCCAGTCATTCCTTACTTATTTTAATACCATTGGGAACATTATAAGCAAAAATTGGCTCTGAATTTTCATTTTGCTAAAGATTTTTGAGACTTGGATGACAATTGATATGACCTTCTAAAAGTTTAGATGGGTCCACAAAAGGATGAATGGAAAGGAAACTGCATCTTTTCTGATCTCACCAGTTTCTGTAGCTTAAACTAAAACCAGACTCCTCATAGAGGAAATTATAATTAATACAAATATAAGCAGAGCTAAGAATGACTAGGAAAGAGGTGGGGGGAGGCTTAAAAACAGTGAGATAAAGAAGGAAACAGACAGCTCTCATGTGGGACTTGAGATGCACAAGGGCAACAAAGGGCCAAAAGCAACAGAACAGAACCAAGTTGGGGAGTGATCTTGGGGAGTGTTTGAGAAGGAGGGGTGTTGCGATACTTGAGGGAGAGAGGTGAGTTCACTGGTGAGGGGGTTGGTATTGGCATTATATACAAGGGAAACCATCATTAGCAGATTAACAGTATTGTATTTCACAGAACCTCTGTAGCACTGTAGCACTGTCATCTGGTTGTTCATCGATTTGCTCGAGCGGGCACCAGTAACATCTCCATTGTGAGACTTGTTGTTACTGTTTTTGGCATATTAAACATGACAGCTTGTCAGACTCTGCCATGCAGACGGGGTACTCTGGGTAGCTTGCTGGGCTCTCCGTGAGGGATGGGGGAATCAAACCTAGGTCGGCTGCATGCAAGGCAAATGTCCTACCCACTGTGCTATTGCTCCAGTCCCACAGAACCTTAATCAATAAAACAAGTTTTTTAAAAAGTAAGTAAGCACTTAGCTGAAAAACTGGGTGAGCAGTTGTTTTAAGCTTCTCAAATCAATGCTGTGTGCTAAATAATTACTCAGGATACAACAGAGGGCACCTAGAAGTCTGATGTCCAATAAGTGCCTCACATGACTCAGTAAGAGTACTATTTACTGAACAAAAAAGACAGTTAGGGCCTGTAGCTCTCTGGAGATTCCCATAAACATACATCATTACTATTCATGATGAATATTATTACATATTCAGTGATGAATATGTTTAGAGATACAGCAGAGAAAAGGCATCTGCAATGCAATTAACTGAAGAGTCCAGGTAAATAGTCGACACAGACTATGGTTTAGAGCTTGGAGGTAAAAGACCCAGTATTTTCTAGGTTTAGTGCTTACTAGATTTTGTTAAAAAAAAAATCCAAAATTTGTTAGCTTTTTCTATTTTATTCTATGGATCCATCTCTCTCTCTCTCTCTCTCTCTCTCTCTCTCTCTCTCTCTCTCTCTCTCTCTGTGTATGTGTGTGTGTGTGTGTGTGTGTGAGTGATTCATCTCTCTGTTTGAAGAACTAAAAACGTATACGGCACGCTAGGTGTGATTTTCATGTAAATACTATACAAGGATCAAATTGTGGAGGGAATGATTTTAAACTATTGTTTATGAAGCCAGAAAAAGGTAAAACTAGAGATATTAGAGGACCAATATTTTCTCTTTTTGTTGACTTAATGTGCCAGCCAATTTTTGTTTTCGGGACATAATTGCGTATCTTAGCATATTTAACACTGGCCTCTTTCCAGTCATGTCTGTAGCACTCTTACTATAATATTACAACAAAAAGTATATATCAGCATTATCAAATGTGTGAGGGGTAGGAATAGATTTGCCCCAGGTTGAGAATCCTGCTGAATGATTACAGTGATTTATATTTTGCTCTGAGTTTCCCAAAAACCATAATTTAATAATTTGGCCTTATTTTGCAGTTTTCTTTTACAGTCTGGTTATCTGTAAACTAAACATAACATTAGGAACTTTGTAGATTTGAGACTAATAAACTATGCCTGTTTTTCAAATTTCTGGGAGGAAATTCCAAAGATCATTACAAATCCTTGTGAATAGCAGTAACTGAGGTATACTGAAAGTTTAAAGGGTGAATGGTGAGTGTGGGAAATAATGAACAAAACTGGATTGTAATTTTATCTGAAAGCTTTATGTTATGCATGATCACACAATATATTTTCGATAAGGTTTCTTTTTTTGAAACTTTAGAATTAAGGAAATAAAGGAAAAATTGAGGGAGGAGGGAAGAAGGCCATTCAGAAGAGTAAGTTAATTACTTTTGTTGGAGTGATCTCTTGATGTTAAAATGACTTGTTAAAGACCAGGAAGATTGCTCATAGTTGGAAACCTGCCTCATGAGTTGGGGGGGGAGGGAAGGCAGCTGGGATAGTGAAGGGATCACCAAGTCAATGATGGTTGGAGGTATCACTCGGGATGGGAGATGTGTACTGAAAGTAGATAAAGGACCAAATATGATGGCCTCTCAGTATCTGTATTGCAAATCATAATGCCCCAAAATAGAGAATAGGAAGGAAATTGTCTGCCATAGAGGTAAGGGGTGGGGCCAGGTGGGGGTGTGGGAGGGATACTGGGAACATTTGTGTAGAAAATGTACACTGGTGGAGGGATGTGTGTTTGATCTTTTTAGGACTGAAACTAAATCATGAAAGCTTTGTAACCGTATCTCACAGTGAATCAATTAAAAAAAGAGACTTGTTAAAGTGGCCACAGTTTATAAAAAATAAAGTGGCCACAGTACACAAAGAAATAAAAATATCCTTCTAAGTGTTGTTCTTTGATTAGATTTTTTTCAGATAATACTATAAAGACAAGAGGATGATTGGAGAAATCTTTTTTATTCTAAAACCTTATGTTTCTTCTATTTGGGAATATGGGATGGAGTTATTATCAATATACATTCTTTGGGTGATAAAATATTTTAATACAACACATGTTTTTTTGATACCCTTTTAATACTGTGTTGATAGTGTTGGAACGTCCACCTATATCTGAAGTAATTATGTTACTCTAGTATAAAATTTCAATTTGAATATAAGTCAAAGGACCAGTGCAGGGATAAGATCTAAACGGGAAGATTTGAATTAAACTTTGCTGTGTCTCTGGTGCTAGTATTTACTAGGCATACTCACAGAATGCATAATAGATCCACTCTATCTTGGTTTTAATGTAGAAAAGTCATACAATACCTTTCTTTATTGATCTCTTTCATACATTTATAGTCAGATTTTTTTCAGAATTTATTTAATTTTAGGCTCCATGATTTACAATACTGTTAATGGAATCTGTTTTCATACACAAAATATTCCAGTACCACACGCTTCAGTAGAGTGTCCACTTCCCTCCACCACCATTCCAGTGGTCACCACTCCCCTGCCCCTCCGTGCCTCCCTCCCTCCCTCCCTCCCTCCCTCCCTTCCTTCCTCCTTCCCTTCCTTCCTCCCTCCCTCCCTTCCTCCCTCCCTTCCTCCTTCCCTTCCTCCCTCCCTCCCTCCCTTCCTTCCTTCCTTCCTTCCTTCCTTCCTTCCTTCCTTCCTTCCTTCCTTCCTTCCTTCCTTCCTTCCTTCCTTCGTTTTTAGGGCCACACCCGGTGGTGCTCAGGTCTTTCTCCTGGTTCTGCTCTCAGGAATCACTCCTGGCGGTGCTCAGGAGACAACATGGGGTGCTGGGGGTTGAACACAGGTTAGCATGTGCAAGGCAAATACTTTACTTACTGTATTACTGCTCTAGCCCCTTATTCTCTTCTTTTCAGTTCACTTTTTCTTCTTTTTATCTGTCCCAGATGTTGGATAGGCCCTGTTCTTAGACACTGTTAGCATTTTGATAGAATGATTCATCATTTATGGAACTTTCTCCTTCATTTTAGGGCATTTAGTATCCCTGGTGACTGAATACTCATTACTCTAACCAAGTCAGTGTGTTAACAGTATCCCTCCCACTCCATTTCCAATACCTGTGATTGTGAATCACCGACTTGAAAGATATGCCTTTTGTGGGATGAGGAACTATATATATATATATATATATATATATATACACAATTGTATTATACTTCTGTCATAATATGGTAGGAAAGGTGCAGGGAATCTGAGGTGCTTCAATTTCTGAAACAACCTGTACTTTTCCCAGTGTTTTTACTTCTCTGGAAGCCAAGTTTCTTCTACAGAGATCAAAAGAATCAGGTTTTGCCAATGCAAAACTACTTGGCCTGGACCTTGAAATCAGCCCAGATATGAGGAGGAGGGGTGGTAGGCAGGAGAGAATGGGGAGACTACTAAGGCTGTGTAGTAGGATTCTGGTTTTTATTCTTGACTCACTGCTACAAAATCTCCTATATTTACTTGGAAGTAAATTATTGCTGTCTACATGTGGCAGTGACATAGAAAAAGCAAAAATAAAGAGCAATTTAAAGGCAGTCCAAGCAAGAGATACTTTGCAAGTCATTTCTTTCTTTCTTTTTCTTTTTGTGATTCCAAATATAGGCAAAATAGCCTCTAAGTATGTGAGATTATGTGTAAGCTATCTGATGGGCGAATTGGAGATTGTTTAAAGTTAGTAAAAAGAAAAGGAATGCTTTTAGACATCTTGCTGTGGGACCATCTTTGACCACAAGGATAGAAACACGTTCAAGTTACCCTAAGAAACAGAAGGCTTAGTAAGGATACATAGAAAGAAAACATTGTCAGACATGTGGCACTTGTAGGAAGATTTAACCTTTTAGACTGAGAAAGAGCCTTAATCTGGTCAGACCTCCTCATGAAGATAGAAGTATAGCTTCCAGAAGGAAAGACTCCAGACTCTCTGCACCAAGTGGTTGGTAGAGCTCTATTCTACTTGACTGTTAATGTGGCAGAGTATTTCCATTTGGCTTCTCTCCTCAGGTCCTCTGTTTCTGCTGATTGCTTCCACAAGCTAACTGATGATCTGGACCAAGAGAAAACGCATACTTTTGTTATAATTATTATCCCTACAGGACTAAGCTCTTATACTAAGCAATATGCCTCCTCTTCTGAAATCCTTTTTGTCCTAGGGCTGCTTGGTTCAGTAAGAACTATGATCTTGGCAGTTTCTCTAGAACAGAGCAGTGGTGAGATAGACTGATAGAAGCTGAGGTCATAGAATGATCACAATCATTTGTGGGCTATTAAAAAAATAGAAACAAAACATTGTAAGAGACTAACACCCAAGGACAGTAGAAACGAGGGTCAGGACGAATGGTCCATGGTTGGAAGTTTGCCGCAAAGGCTCGGGGAGAGGGTAGTTGGGACAGAGAAGGGAACATTATGACAATAATGGTTGGAGATGATTGGAGATGTGTGCTGAAAGTGGGAAAATGACCAAATATGATGGCCTCTCAGTGTCTATATTGCAAATGATAATACCCCGGGGGGGTGGGGAGAGAGAGAGAGAGAGAGAGAGAGAGAGAGAGAGAGAGAGAGAGAGAGAGAGAGAGAGAGAGAGAGAGAGAGAGAGAGAGAGAGAGAGGTGTCTGCCATAGAGGCAGGCTGGAGGGGGGATGGCAGGAGGGATACAGGGGATATTGGTGGTGGAAAATATACTGTTGGAGGGATGGGTGTTGGAATGTTGTATGACTAAAATTTAATCATGAAAGCTTTGTAACTGTATCCAACAGTGACATAGTAATTCAATTAAAAAAAACTGAGTTCTTTCTTGTCTATGGGTCCAGAATTCTTGTGGAAGCAACCTAAACAGTTTTTGTGTGAAATGTGTATAATAAAATATTGGAAGATTTCAGAGTCTACAAATACAGGGGAAATTGTGAAAAAAGCCTGAACCTATTCTTTTGAAAAGATTGATTAGTGCAGAATGGGAAGAGAATTGTTGGTCTCGTAGAAGGAGTTATGTTTTTCAAATGATTATCTTATTTTTTGAATCTGTCAAATAAGACTGCCTCAGCCATCTATTAATCCCCCAGGAAAAATGCCTAGGTGACTAAGTATTGAAAGACGTTTTGACATTCTTAACAAGTGTTGTTCAACAGTTTGCCTTATAAAATTTCAGTTTTGACAAAGGAAAATTGTCAGAGTAGACTTAAAAAGGTTTTAATGTGTTTTTGTTCACTTCCCATTGATACGGGAGAGTTAGTTTTCATTTGGATCAGTGTGACTTTACAAAGTATCATCTTTGTGTGGCAGAAGGTTCTTTCCTTATTTATGATCTGTCAGTGTAAGTAAGTGCAATGATCCCAGCACTATGGACTTGCACAGCTGTGAGAGGGGGGTCTGTAGCATCACAAACAGCCCTTTACTTAACTGCATTCATCAACACACACTTTTCAAGTAACTGCTTATGGGTGTCACATTCAGAGAATTAATATTTCCTTATAGAGATGTTGCTTTTGTGGAATGGGACAGCAGGAGAGTTCAGCAAACCTTCTGCAGCTACTGGCCAGAGACAGAATGTATCTATTATTGAAGGGTGATCACGATCAGCTTTCTCACTAGCTGCAGACTACTGGGGTGAAAAGAGCAGAGACATATCATTTGTTTCATTTTTTTCACTCTGTGAAGATCTCAGTCTCTTCCATAGAACTAAAAATGTGAAGGAGAAAATACAGAACCATGTCCTATTAGTTTGATATATTTTCATATTTTTCTGAACCAGAATATTTGTATAGAGATAGCCACATGTTGTCAGATTAAAATCTATTTTAAGCCAAAGGAAATAAAACAATTTTAAAAGATACATTAACAAAAATTTTGTGTTTATATATAATTTTTGCTTTTTGAGTCACACCCAGTAATGCTCAGAGATTACTCCAGGCTCTGCATTCAGATTCAGGAATTACTCCTGATGGTGCATAGGGATGCCGGGGATCGAACCCAGGTCAGCCATGTGCAAGGCAAATGCCCTAAACTGCTGTACTATCACTCTGGCCCCTGTGTTTATAATTTTTAAATAAAAAACAAATATGATTGTTCTAGAATTAACAATTCTCCATGTCAGAATTGTAAAGACATGTGTTTGCTCCAGGGTGTAGAGATTCTGAGTTTGCTGAATTCTGAATCCTGCAATTTTGTCCTGTTACAGACCATTCTCTGTGAGGTTTCTAAGGAAGAGATCAGAGGGAAGCAGTTCAAGGGTGACATATGCAGGTGTCTGAGGGCAGGACTGGACCCTCTAGCCCCTGGTAGGCTGCATTGCCCTCTTACAAGGCATGGACGGCCAATATTGACTCAACCGAATATTTTCCCTTCCTTTTGAGCCCATCATTGAATTTTGGTCTTTTTTCACAGTTGCAGAGCTGTGACTAAATAGCATCCTCAAATTTGACATATTCTTTTTCAGCCCTTCTCCATAGAGGGGGTTTCACAGACAAGGAAGAAGGCAGACAAGTATGTGCTTTCCTTAGCAATTAAAAGCTGGACTCTGGACAGTTCCATGTATTGGAAAGAACACATTGATCACTTCTGAAAAATTTAATTATTAACATTAGTAAAATATTTGTCAAGGAGCAAATAATAGGATATTATTTGTGATTCCCACCTTAAAAATTAATGTTTTTACTTTGGAGATATGCAACTTTCCTTTGTTCCGTACTCAGTTTTAACTTTTTGTTCTTCTGGTCTTTCTCCAGGTGCCCTTCCATCTTTTACTTCTTTCTATTATCCTTATTACCTCTTTAGCACTTTCAGTCTCCTTATCTCCATTATCTTTCTCTATTTTTATAGTTCCATGTTCTCAGATGGCTGCATGATGAGAGGTTGTTCAATTGGGCATAAAGTTTACCCACAGTATGACTAAACCTCTTTTTACCTTTCTATTCTTTGCACAAATTTATTATCCACAGTGGTCCTTAGTCCCTTTCTCCCCTTTCCCACCTCCCCAGAATACCCACCTTTTTTTCTTTTTAAGTGACCATTTGGTTTGACAGCATCAATCCATCTTGGACCTGGTAACCAGATAGACCTGCAGTTCTATCCTGTCTCTGATTTTAGAAATGTGCCTTTGACAAATTTTTATTTAGCTCAGTCATCCACCATATGGTGGAATCACAATGTCTGTTTTATAAGGTGCTTATGATCATGGTATGTAAGGTATTTTTCTGCCTTGCGTTCCCTCTTTCTGTTTAGCACAGAGCTATGTAGAAGTCTTATACTTGCTTGCTTGTGAAAAAGATCGCATTGCATACTTGGTCTGAATTATAGTTCCTCTACCTGTTATTCTCATAACTGTCTAACTTCCTCTTTCTTTGATAAGACCCTACTTATTCCTAATCCTATCGGATACATTTTCTTTCCTGTTATTATGAAAATAAAGTTCATGTATCCTCATGGACTGGAGTGATAGCACAGCGGATAGGGCGTTTGCCTTGCATGCGGATGACCCAGGTTTGATTCTTCTGTCCCTCTCGGAGAGCCCGGCAATCGACCCAGAGTATCTTGCCTGCATGGCAGAGCCTGGCAAGCTACCCATGGTGTATTCAATATGCCAAAAACAGTAACAGCAAGTCTAACAATAGAGATGTTACTGGTGCCTGCTTGAGCAAATCGATGAACAATGGGAAGACAGTGCTGCAGTGCTACAGTTTCCTCGTGGTGTCATGGTATTTCTGCCCACATGAGAAGTTGACAGCAGCTTCAGAGCCACTGTATACAACTTGAGTGCAGATTCACATTCTGTGTTTGCTTTCTCTCATGTAAAGGAACGTTTATCATGAAAATCAATTGCTATGATTGTAGCTGTAATCTTAAAGTATACCTCTTGAAAAGTTTTTTATGACCTAAACAACAGACTTTTTATTTCAAATACCATGTAATAAAATGAAACATGACATTAAAAACAGGATTGTTTACACAAACTCTTGGACTTTATTCAAACAGACTCTATCCACGTTGATTCTTAATTATAACATGCTTGCAGGAATAAGCCTGCTGGTGTCCTCAACCAAAGGTGATGCTCTCCTGGCGGTGCAACCCTTCTTTAACTATGGGGCTAAAAGCACATCAGTTTTCTTTTGTTCATTCTATTTAAAATGTATTTTTCTTCCTCTTGCTCAAATTATTTAAACCCTATATTAGGCTTGTACGTTTGGTTTCTTAAATCTAACTGTTGCTGCTCTTGTTTTCTTTTTCTTTTCCTTTATTTCCCATATATGTATATATATATTCATTTTTATTTAGCTTTGAGGCCAAACCCAACAGTGCTCGGGGCTTATTCCTGTCTCTACACTTAGCACAGGGATTAAACCCCGGTTGACTGCATGCAAGACAAGCAAGCGTCTTTCCTGCTATACAAGGATATAAATAACATAAATAACCCTATGACTTATTTTCCATAATTTTTATGCATAAAATAAAGTTTTATTTTTTCTACTCAAGGTAATATGAATCAAATTTCATTGCTTTTCTAGTTTGAACTATTGGATTATTTATTAACATGGGTTAAAATCTCATATATGTCATTCTCATTGAATAAACTATCTCCCCATTTTTTGTTGATATGTTAATTTGTTAAAGAAATAACTACGGCTTCTTCTTGGATTCTTCAGTATTATTTTGCTGTTTATCAATATATTGCTGATTGGATCCTTACCAGTTATCTAGTGATTTTTTTTTTTTAATTAGGGCTTGGAGGGAAATATCTGGAAAGGGAAGCTCCTTCAAGGTCTGGAAGGAGCTGACATAGTATAATCTTCCCAGGCTTCTTTTTCTTTTCCTTTTTGGTAACACCGGGTGATACACAGGGGTCACTCTTGGCTCTACAGTCAGGAATTGCCCCTGGCGGTACTCAGGGGACCATATGGGTTGCTGGGAATTCGGGTTAGCTGCCTGCAAGGCAAATGCCCTACCCACTGCGCTATTGCTCCAGCCCCCCAGGCCTCTCTTTTTACGAAGAGTTAAGAGTTTGCATTCCAGATATAAAGATTAGCTAGTGTAATTTTCTTGAATGAAGAGATTTCAAAGATAGGAAATTGAATCCCCCTTCCTTTTTGTGAGCACTAATGGAGGAAAAACACTTAAGTATGTTTTTAAAACACGTTTAAGTGTGTTTTTATTTATTTATGTTAGGGTGGTTTTTGTTTTTGTTTTTGCCATACCCAGCAATGCTCAGAATTTACTGCTGGTTGTGCACTCAGGAATCACTCCTGGTAGTGCTCAGTGGGCCATAAGGGATGTGGGGTATTGAACTTGGGTCAGCTGAGTGCAAGACAAGTTCCCTTACACACAGTACTATTGCTCCCGCCACCCAAGAGTAAGGAAGGAAGCCCTGATTACTGCAAGGCATTGCCTCAATTCTCCCTTCCCACCCCTTGAGACACATTCTTCCATTACCATCACCGCCATCACCATCACCATCTCCATCCCTAAAAGATGCCATATTTGGGTACCGAGAAACTTTGACCTTGTTTGAATATTTTTTCCCTATTACCCTCCCCCCTTATGGCAGAGTCTGGCAAGCTACCCATGGTGTATTCGATATGCCAAAAACAGTAACAGTAACGGGTCTCATTCCCCTGACCCTGAAAGAGCCTCCAATATGGCAGCATTGAGAAAGACAAGTAAGGAGAGGCTGCTAAAATCTCAGGGCTGGGAGGAATGGAGATGTTATTAAACATCTCTAGTAAATCGATGAACAATGGGATGATAGCCCCCCCTCCCAATTAAACAGTGAAGCCTCTAAAAGCAGTGAGCATGTTATGTTCTCTTACATTCTTTTTTTTTTGTGGGCAGGGGGTGTGCTCACTCCCAGCAAGGGGTTACTCTTAGCTCTGCATTCAGGAATTACTCCTGGTGATGCTTGGGGGACTATATGGAATGCTGGGTATCGAACCTGGTTCGGCTGTATGCAAGGCAAACACCCTACCCACTATACTGTTGCTCCAGCCCCATGTTCTCTTACATTCTTTGTCTGCATTGAAAGGTATATGACTGGAGATTTGAGTGTGGGGCTTTCGTTGCTAAAAAGTTCTCTTTGTATTTTATTATATTTACCTTCATTTACTGTTTTCATATTTAAAATTCAACAACCTCTTGCATTTTTCTCCTGAAAATAGCATTAATTTTTTGGACAGGTTCTCATTTTGTATGCCTTCAAAGCAGTCTGAGTAGCTTTGATTTGGCCAAACCTGACATTGTGCATTAAGCTGATTTGTTTTTCTATCTTGTAACCCTGTCAAGATTCTATGATCTCTGGAGTGTGGAGCTCAATTTTTGACTTAAAGGTTTTCTTTTCTCTCCAGTACCAGGATATGGAAGGATACCAGGGTTGTTTTTCATCAGGTACCGCTTATATAGTTTTGAATGAGTTTATTTCTCTGTATGCTTATAATCTCATCATGATGAGTCATCCCTATTTCTGTTACTCAGATCACTCACTTTATTAGTTGGGCTATCACAACGGTGAAGTAATTTGTTTTTATTGGGGTTCTACATTTTTGTCCTAATTGTTTAAGGCATTTTTTTCCAAGCCAGACCCATTTATTTGAAGGTCAGGGACAAGCCCTAATTCCCATGTATCCTTGGCTACCCTTTATGTCTCTGCAGACCAAGCATAAGACTGCATTTAAATTAGGTGAGCCATAAATGTTTTAATCTAATTAAATCCAGCCTATAGAATTCAGCAGGAAGGAATGCCCTTAATACTTTTGCATCTAAGCACACCCTAGAGGTCTGTCTGGTTTACCACCTCATTATATAATCATCAACTTATTGATTCAATTATTCATACTTCTCCCATTTCCTTCATTTTGTGCCAAGCACTATGTAAAGTGTAGGGGATTTGAGGTGAACATTTAAACATCGAATGCATCATCAAATGAAGAGGACAGACATTGAACAAATAATTAAAATAATTATGAGAGTTATAATACAGATATCCATGATAGGAAGCTACTTTAGAACACAATAAAGTAAAGTTTATATGAAGATTTGATTTTTAAAATTAAGAGCTGAGAATATTTAATATAGGGAAGGGAAGTGACTTTTCAAAAACTGGTTGTAATTTACAGGATAAGTAACTCATTTCTACACTGCCCTGAATTCATTCTGCATTTCATGAGAGTGCTGTAAAAACACTCATTGTTACTTGATTTGATATTTAATTGTATAGGTAAAACAATTTAGTTATTATATGAATCACATTTGATAATGTACTTACTGTTAATATTTTGATAACAAAAAACCAATATAGACTTTTCCCTTTCTTGCTACTTATAAAACAATTCCATGCTTTACTATTTTACCTTCTGATTTTTAGTTTCCTTTCTCAAAACTCTGTTATGGTTTATACTCTTCATGAGTATTAAAGTATTCCCCCACAACTTCCCCTAACTCATCAGGATTTTTTAAATCTTGTCCAACAGAGTGATAAAATTGAAAGACTCAGGATTTATAGAAATTCAGAGTGGCCAAAAGATATGTGATAATCAGGTAAGAATCTCTAAGATTAAAAATTTAGCATATTGGTGTCAGAAAAAACGGAAAACCTCTAGTTTTAAAAGTTAGAAGCCTTTAAAAAACACTATGGTCAAGCAGCCTGGTGCGGAGTCTGGTGGCATGGTTATGGGGGCCTCATTTTATGCTCCCTTCCGGGAGAAGCAGCCATGAGTTCTGGACAGTGGCCGATGAGGAGATTATCTGGCGCTGGCAGGAGGTGGCTTATGGGCATGATCCCTGGGCTGCCAGAGTCTTGGGGGAAGCAGGCAGAGAATCTCTTGCTCCTGGGTCCCATTGAGCCCAGAGTCCAAGGTCACAAAGTTCTGCATTACCTGGGTTCTGTGGAACTTCACTCATGCATGAGGCTCAGCCAAGCATGTGGAAAGCAGCTTGGAGTGTGGCGGTGGTTGGGTTGTGGAGCTCGCTGCTTGGGCTGGGTCCCTTGGGGAAGGGAGGGCTCTCACCCGCCCCCTTTTGGGGCACCCCAAGTGAAAACAGCCTGGTGTGGAGTCTGGTGGCATGGTTATGGGGAGCCTCATTTTATGTTCCCTTGTGGCAGAAGTCCTCAAAAGGTTTGTCTCTACTCTCTCTTCCCTCTCTTCTGAATCGACAGGGGCTTGAAAAGTCTTTGTATTAATTGAGTTTATACAATTTATAAAGTTCTGTGAGTTCTGGACGGTAGCTGATGAGGAGATTATCCGGAGCCGGCAGGAGGTGGCTTATGGGTGTGACCCCTGGGCCGCTGGAGACTGGGGGAAGCAGGCAGTGGATCTCTCTGTACAAAATAGCCGTACAACTAAATTTTTACCGAAGTTATAAAATTTATTTTAAACAGTTTTTGCAGCCTCTACTTTCAGTTGTGTGACCCTGTTGTGGCTAATAGTTGAAGAAACTTGGGTCAAGAATAATTTCATGTTGATAAGATATCAAATAGGTATACAGTTCTGTAATAGAGAATATATAAGTGCCTGCCTAGGTTAGATGATATGAATGTGTGTGTACGTTAATTAATTCCAATCAATGAGTACTTCACATTGAAGGAGCTATTATAGTACAATTTTCTGTACCTCCAGAACCATTTGACTGAGTATTGTGAATAGTTTTGGCAAATTATTTTCAAAAGAATTAGCAATTTCTTTCATAACAGTTTATTAGGAATCCTAAACACCAATAGTTTAAATCTGATTGCAGAGATAGTTAGTCTTTTCTGTGGTGGCGCTGGAAAATCAGAATGCATTTTTAAGAGAAAAGATTGCTTTGCAAATAAAATTAGTGCTTGTTCATCTCTTTATTAAGCTTTTTTTTCATTTTTGGAGGTGATGTTTTCCTCTAGTAACATATTATTTTTGAGCATTAGGATAATGCTACTGCACAGACAGTGGCTTGGAAACATTTATAGAGTTTTTGATAGCCTTATTAATTCACAACTAACACCTAATTATTTAAAACCCTTAATTTTCAATAGGTTCAGAGAATAAAAAGATCTGTCTGCAGCTAATTCATTCTTTGGGGCCAGAAGGTTGGAAAAACAAAGGTATGTTTAAAGAAAGTTGGTTACTGAGTATAAATCTCTAATGAACTCTACTGTCCATTCTTCTCTTACTTTTTTATCTTAAGAATTTGTACTCTAGGGAAATCATAAAAAACATCCTAACAGGAAAAATGGAAATGGACTCTTAGAAACTTGAAATACATATCATACCTTTACTTTACAAAATTAAATTTGTTTTGATCTAAAATTGGGGACATTATGTTATGTCAGATAACTTATACAAAGACTTTTCAAGCCCCTGTCAATTCAGGAGAGAGGGAGGAGAGAGTAGAGACAAAGCTTTTGAGGAGTTTTTGTCTTTGCTTTGGAAATAATAAATGCTCAATGAAGATCAGATGTTAGAGTGAAAAGATTCAATAAAATCATGTGTTTTTTCTATTTTGGAGCCTATATGTGAATGAATGAAGTGACAGTTAACCGGGATATTATTCTGCTAAGTTAATATGTCCACAAGGAGAGAGGGAAGGAATTCAGGATATTCTTTCTCTACTCAGGAGTAGTAATGACTATTGACTGTGGACTTAAATGGATCAAGGAGATGATGCAAACATGAAGAAGTTGAGAGACAGTGAAAAGCTGTACCCACAGGTCACACTGATATTGAGGCACCAGTAAAAGGAGATGGAGGTGGAGAGTATAGATGAGAGTATGGATGAAATTCAATTAAGAACTTGTATGTAACTTTGAATTAGGTTGGAGAATATGTTTTGAGAAGCCAGAATGTTGGAAGGATCATCTGGGTGGGTAATGAGTTCACGTAAGTTGTGAACAGTAGAGAGCCCAGGGAGCCAAGATTTCTTTTTTCCCCAAATCCGGAAGGACCTGAATTTGTGTGATTCAGAGTTTAGTGTTGCAGAAGAGGAAAGTAGGGACACTATTCTAGATGTGGTAAAGAGAAGTGATAAGTATCCTCACCTCTCTCTAAGTCTTATTGTTTCAAGGGATGTGGGAAGAAAACAGGCACAGCTTGAGAGAATGGAGGATGGGGAGAAGGGAACAGACAGTACTGTTAGAAGAGGAACTGGTTGGGGGGTGGGGAAAAAAAAAAGAAGAGGAACTGGAGGCACTGTTGGGAGAGGAGGTCAAACATATATAGGATCTTGTTGATGACTGTCTGTGAGAACCAGAAAGAAAAAGACTTCGTGCACTGGGAGAGGGCAAAAGGAATCAAAGAGGCTATAAAAGTTGGGGAAAATGAGAAATGACCTGGGAGTCTGGGTTTCTTATTGTGTTTACTTTTATTTATTGTGTTAAGGACAAAATAGATGGTGAAATTAGTTCTCATAGTTCCCAGGTTGCAGTTACTGGAAATGGGATGGAAGCAATGTGGATATTGAGACACTCAGATTCTTGGACTCCAGGGTCCTCTTTGGAGGGTAGTTTTTTTTTTTTTTTTTTTGCTTTTTGGGTCACACCCAGCGATGCTCAGGGGTTACTCCTGGCTTTGCACTCAGGAATTACTCCTGGCGGTGCTTGGGGGACCATATGGGATGCCGGGGATCGAACCCGGGTCGGCCGCGTGCAAGGCAAACGCCCTACCCACTGTGCTATCGCTCCGGCCCCATTGGAGGGTAGTTTTATACGGAGCAAATAGGGAGTCTGTTTAAACCCAGCCAGAAGAGGGACTGTCTTAATCCCGAGATCCAGATCATCCCAAGATCATCCTTACACTTACTCAGGGAAATGTAAAAAACTGTGGAGGATTGTCAAAGTCCCTCTTACTTAGTTCAACTTTGTAAATAACATTTTCCAACACCGAGACATTTTCTTTGTGCCATATTTCTGTTACTTTGTATCTGATGAAGAGCCCTCCTTAATTTCTCATCTATTACCTTCCCACTTATCCATATATTTAGTCTGTGTCCAATGGAAGCCACAGTATGTGCTTTTTGGGGACAGAGCATCTGCCATGTGGCCTATAAGATTGTTCAAGTATCATCACTTCTGTCAATGCAAAGAGCCTTTCGATTCTATGAATTCCACGGTACAAACCAATAGATCCTATGTGTTTGAACTGATATTTATGTGATCCATTTTGGGAAAATTAATTTCTGTTTAATTCTTTGTGAATGTTGCATTTAAAATTCAAATTAACTTCTTGGTAAGTCTTTACTATGTTCACGCATCCAGATGCTACTATCTCTATTCTTTACCACAGTTTATTGAAACCGAAACAACTTGTGTAAAGAAATCCAAGAAAGATTTGTCAAAAGGACATAATTTTAATTCCTCTTTCTGGAATCTTGTTACTGTTACAAGCTTATCACACAGAAATGACATTTCATGAAATGTAACTTGACCTCGAAAGGTCTACTCTGTGTGTAAAGAACTTTTCAGATATGAATCATAATTTTTTAAAAACAAAGGAAATGAATAAATATGAGGAATCTGAGGACAAAAGTTACTTCCAGGAAATACTTTCTTTTTTTCTTCCCCCTTTTTTTTTTTGGCCATTCCTGGTGGTTCTCCTGGTGGTACTCAGGGCTTATACTTGGAGGACTATATAGGGTGCTGAAGATTGAACCCCAGTCAGCCAGGTGCAAGGCAAGCGACCTACCAACTATACTTTCATTCTGCCATCCCAAATACTTTATTTTCAAGTGAAAAATTACAGCATGTGGTAGGGGTCCAGAGATGGACTAAAACAAGAAAGATAGCATTGATTAGAGTTTTAAAAATACATCTTTGAGTCCAGGGGGAAAATTTCAATGATAAGGTGCTTGCCTTGCATGTGACAGACAACAGTTCCATTTATGGCACCATGTGTGGTCCTTGTCAGGAGTGATCAGCTAGGAGTAAGCCCTGAGCATATCTGAGTGTGCCCTAACCCCTCTTCCTAAGAAAAAGGTACACCTTCTTTTCTGGAAAATCTCTCTATGGATCACTTCTATAGTATACAAATAATAAACCCAGCCAAACTTAATTTACTGGCATTTCCACTAATTTTGCATTTTCTCCTAACCATCCTTACATCAGCTGCATAGTTATGATCATAGTGCAGTCCCCGCAAGATCCTGAAAGTCCTGAGATAGCAAAGTTAAATCAGTTCCCTGCCAGGCTGAAAGCTTTTAGAAGGCAGGATTAGACTTTTTATATCTTACAAGGTGACTTTGGGGAAATGATCTCATGCTTCTGGATGACCTAGATGCCAAAGCTATAATGATCTCTGCATATATATATATATGTATATACATATACATATATATTCAATGTATAGTTGTTGAATTATCATAAATGTATTTATTTATTACTTTGAATATTTTCCTAATTCTGTGGATGCTATTAGTTCAAATGCTTGGATATATAGAAGTATATAAACAAATAAGGTATACCTCTTGGAGAGCCCAGCAAGCACTGAGAGTATCTCGCCTGCATAGCAGAGCCTGGCAAGCTAACCATGGCGTATTTAATATGCCAAAAACAGTAACAAGAAGTCTAACAATGGAGATGTTACTGCTGCCCGCTTGAGCAAATCAATGAACAATGGGATGACAGTGCAGTGCTCTATATGTAGGAACAAAATAAGGCATAAGGAATATTTGCATACATAGACATCCTAACTCTTTTTCTTATCTAACGTTGTTTAAATTAGCCAGAATATTGCATTTCCTGCTTTGATAGGTATAGAAACTTTGCTGTAAATGTTTTATTTTGCTGGTTTTATTTTTCACTTATTTTATTCTGTTGTTTTGGATATTTTGGGCCACACCCAGTGGTACTCAGGGCTCACTCCTAGCTCTGCGCTCAGGCATCACTATTGGCGGTACTCTGGTGACCATATGGGAGGTTGGGATCAAAGCTGGGTGAGCTGCATGCAAGGCAAGCACCATGCCTGCTGTACTAGCTTTCTGCCTGCTTCTGCTTTTAAATATTTTCCCACATAGAGGACACAATGTTTTTTGTCAGATGAAAACCATGTCTTAGGGAAAAAAAAATCAGAATTCTAGGTAAAGATAACATGGCATATTATTGAATCAGCAGTCTCTCTGAGAAATGGAAAGGTGATTTAAATAAAAAAGCAGTAACCAAAGAAATCATGGTTGAAGTTCCCAGAGTTGAGGAGTGCATGCACCTAGGCCAACAGTACCCAAAAGTTCTCAGCCAAAGAGACCCAAATAAAACCACTCCAGGACACATCATAATCAGAGTGACTCAAATAAAACCACTCCCAAACAAATCATAATCAGACAAAGCCAAAGACAGAGATAGATTATTTAAAATAGCAAGAACAAAGGAAATTTCAAGGGAGCTTCCTTAAGATTCACAAGTCATTCTCTATGGACTGGAAGAAAATAGGGTGGGGGAGAATATTGTTTAAAAAACTCAATAGATGAACACTTCACCAAGAATGCTCTGTCCAGTTCGACTTGTCATTCAGGTCTGAAGGAACTACATAGCACTTCAAGGATAAGCAACATCTAAGATAGTTCATCGCCTATCCTAACTCCCAGCCCCCTCAAGTGGCATGTTTCCAACCAGTTCTCATGTTCTTTGTTTCCATTGTCTTTAGGTATTTGCCATTCCATCATTATGTTTCTTTATATTCCACATATGAGAGAGATCATTCTGTATTGGTCTCTCTCACTCTGACTCGTTTCACTCAGCATATACTCCCAGGCCTCTCCATGTAGCAGCAAATTTCATGACTTTATCTTTTCTTACGATTGAGTAATATTCCATTGTGTATATATGTACCATCGTTTCTCTATCCAGTCATCTATTCTTGGACACTTGGATTATTTTCAGATTTTGGCTATTGTGAATAGTGCTGCAAGGAACATTAACTGTGCAAATATCTTTTCTCCATTTTTTTGGACCCGTGGGGGGTATATTGCCAGAAGTAGAGTTGTTGGATCAAATGAAAGCTCAATTTTTAGATTCTTTTTGAATGAATGTCTATATAGTTTTCTAGGAAGGCTGGATCAATATTCCCAACAGTGGTGAATGAGAAGCCCTTTCTTACAAGATCCATGCCAACACTGTTTGTTCTTGTTCTTTTTGATGTGTGGTGTGAGAAGTATCTCATTGTTGTTTTGATTTGCATCTCCCTGATGATTAGTGATGCAGAAATTTTTTTATATGCCATTTGTATTTCTTTGGGCCATTTGTATTTCTTCTTTGAGAAAGTCTCTGTTCATGATGGGGTTGGATGTTTCTTTCTTGTGAAATATATTTCTATTAGTGCCTTATATGTCTTTGATATTACCCCCTTGTCACATGAATGTTGGTAAATAATTTCTCCCATTCCCTTGGCTATCTTTGTATCTTGGTCATCATTTTCTTTGAGGTACAGAAGCTCCTTATTATAATATAGTCCCATTTGTTTATCTTTGCTTCCACTTGCTTGGTCAGTTGTGTTTTATCCTTGAAGATGCCTTTAGCTTCTGTCATGGACAATTCTACCTATGTTTTCCTCTGTGTATTAAGGTACATAGAATTCAGATCTGATATTGAGGTTCTCAACCTGAAAACCTGTGTACCTGGAATTTTCTTCCATTTGGTTTTCTGTAGAGATTAGTTGTGAAGCAGCGGATTTGGACCATTGGCATCACCACAGCTGTGTGTTTGTGTTGGGGGGAGGAGGGAAGAAGAGAGGGCTTGCTCCTGTGGCTTCTGCAGGACGAAGACTTGGCCTAACACCTTCCCAAGGGCATCTCAGATTTTCAGCTAGGATATTGGTGCACCTGTGCATCTTAGCAGCTTGGCTTGCATATCCTTAGAGATTTAGTCATGAGTATATAAAACTGGGCTGATGGATGAATTTACATGGTGGCAGCCGTGGGGTGTGGATTTATGTTTTCTTAATGATTAATGATGATACTTATGTTTTTGTATCACATAGGCACATAACCAGTTCATAACTTTGGGAGCAGAAGCAGCAATTAATTTTGATTAGGATTCCAGAGAAGGTTAAAATTAAGCGATGTTTTATATTTTGCTATTATATGATAGTACCAGTACTTGCTCACCCTTGTTTTGTGCCACTTCATTTCATTGTGAACACATTCTGAGGCACTCTCCGATCTCAAGTTTCAAAGTTCATAATAAATGTTAGACTGTTCTCTAGAAGTTTGTATGTGAAGAGCTTACATCAAAATACTGTAGTAAAATGGTACATGAATGAGTCAGGACAGATTGTGTGTATGGAGGCCTGCTGCCTTTTTATGTCTTATGTCTCTCTCTCTCTTTTTTTCTTTTCATTTGCTGATTCACAGCAGAGGTGCTGAGCATCATCTGATCAGCTTTCTAGACCAAGTGTAAGGATTCAGAGCTTTCCTCCCAACATAGTAGCTACTATTCCCAGGCAACTATTTAAAATATGTCAAATAGATTTAGTTCCTTCAGTCTCATCAGTTGCATTAAAATTGCTCAGCAGTTACAACTAGCTGTCACTGCTATCCCATTGCTCATCGATTTGTTTGAGCGGGCACCAGTAACATCTCTCATTGTGAGACTTATTTGTTACTGTTTTTGGCATATCAGTATGCCAGGGGTAGCTTGCCAGGCTCTGCCGTGCAGGCGTGATACTCTCGGTAGCTTGCTGGGCTCTCTGAGAGGGGCGGAGGAATCAAACACAGGTTGGATGTGTGAAAGGCACACTGCTGTGCTATATAGCCTCAGCCCTACAAGTAGTTAGTGCCTATTATATTGGAAACAGAGCATTTTATTTTTCACTAAAATGCTCTGTTAGAAAGTGCAAGAGATCAAGGATTGTATTGTTTAAGATTCTAGCTTCTCAAACTGTGGTATGGGACTTTATATGGTGTCCTATAATTGAATTTGGGATCACGAACATTTGTTTTTTGAATAAATTATGATACTTATGTTTTTGCCCTTACTCATGCTTTATTCATGGTACTTCTTTTTATACCTATTTTTTAAAATTTTTTATTAGTTTATTTTTAATTAGAGAGTCATCGTGAGGGTACAGTTACAGATCCATACATCTTTGTGCTCATGTTTCCCCCATACAAAGTTCGATAACCCATCCCTTCACCAGTGCCCATTCTCCACCACCAGTAAACCCAACATCCCTCCCCACCTCCCCAGTCCCGTATCCCCCCACCCCACCCTGCCACTATGGCAGGGAATTCCCTTTTGTTCTCTCTCTCTGATTAGGTGTTGTGGTTTGCAATAAAGGTGTTGAGTGGCCATTGTGTTCAGTATCTAGTCTGTATTCGCCCGCATCACCCTTCCCCCACATGACCTCCAACCACATTTTACTTGGTGGTCCCTTCCCTGAGTTACCCAGAATGAGAGACCAGCCTCCAACTTTTTATACCTATTGTATATACCCAGGGATATGTAAAATTTTCAGGCAAAAAATGGGTTGCAAATGGAAAAGGTTTCAGATGCCTTGCTTAAGAGAGAAAAATGATGCTTTTAAAGGAATGGCCATGGAGAGCATGCTGAGTGAAATGAATCAGGAGACAGATAGGTATAGAGTGACTGCATTTATTTGTGGAATATTATATATTCCCATATATATTATAAAATGATACTAATATCCAAGACCAGGGTAAACAGGGGCCAGAAGGACTGGTCAGTGGTTGAAATCTTGCCACAAGAATTTTGGGGGGGGCGGGGGGCGGGGGGCAGGAGGCGAAGGGCAGTTAGGATAGAGAAGGGACCAACATGACAATAATAGTTGGAAATAATCATTTTGGACAGGAACTGAGTGTTGAAAGTAGGTAAAGCGATATACCTGATAATCTTTCATTATCTGTATTGCAAACCATAAGGCCCAAAAGGAGAGAGAGAGAGAGAGAGAGAGAGAGAGAGAGAGAGAGAGAGAGAGAAAAAGAGAGAAAGTGGCTGCCATCGTGTCAAGTGGGGGGGGGGCATGGGGTGGGAGGGAAACTGGAACCATTGGTGGTGAGGAAAGTATGCTGGTGAAGGGATGGATGTTGGAATATTACATGACTGAAATTTAATTATGAACAACTTTGTAAATGGGTATAGCACTGTGATTCAATTAAAAAATGCAAAAAAAAGAAAATGAACATTTTTTAAAGTATGTATTTTGCTTTAGACTGATAGTCCTCTCAAAAGTCCTCATAATAAGGATTAAGTCCTATTAACAAACAGACTGAGTTCATAGAGATTAATTTTTTCCTGAGTTATGAGATTAGTAGCAGAGTTGGAGTTTCAACTTTTCTTTCAAAACTATGGAAATATGCACTGGTGGAGGGATGGGTACTCATCATTGTATGACTGAAACTTTTTTTTTTAATTGAATCACCATGAGATACAGTTATAAAGATTTCATGTTTGAGTTTCGGTCATACAATGATCAAACACCCATCCCTCCACCAGTGCACATTCTCCACTTCCAATGTCTCAAGTATCCCCCCACCCTTTGCCCTTTCCAACCCTCCCTCAACTTCTGTGGCAGACAATTTCCCCCATACTCTCTCTCTACTCTTGGGCATCATGGTTTGCAATATATAGATACTGAGAGGCCATCATGTTTGGTCCTTTATCTACTTTCAGCACACATCTCCCATCCCCAACGATTCCTCCAACCATCAATGTCTTAGTGATCCCTTGTTTATTCCTGCTGCTTCTTCCCCAGCTCATGAGACAGCTTCCAACTGTGGAGCAATATTACTGGCCCTTGTGTCTACTGTCCTTGGGTGTCAGTCTCATGTTATGTTATTTTATATTCCACAAATGAGCGCAGTATGACTGAAACTTAATCATGAAAGTTTATAACTGTATCTCATAGTGATTCAGTTAAAAAAAAAGACAGAGGAATTCACTAAGACAAAAAGAAAACAGGGTGATATTAGGTGGAAAACTTACTGAATTTATTAAATGTTCTCATTTTCTCATTTATTATTAATATGTTTTTTTACACAAATCATATACAATAAACAAAAAACTATGTAAATATTTTGTTTTTTTATTCACAAATAACATTGCATCAATTCTTTAGTTCATTGAACATTATACATTGAATGTCCAAATCCCACTTTTGATATTAAACATATTTATTTTCTTTTATTCTTGTATCACTTTCTTATTCCTTTCACTTCACAGATAGTACATTTAAATATTTTTTAATATTTGAATAGTTTGTAAAATTTCTGTTGTTCTGGGGCCGGAGCGATAGCACAGTGGTAGGGCGTTTGTCTTGCACGCAGCCACCCGGGTTCGATCCCCGGCATCCCATATGGTCCCCCGAGCACTGCCAGGAGTAATTCCTGAGTGCAAAGCCAGGAGTAACCCCTGAGTATCACTGGGTCTGACCCAAAAAGCAAAAAAAAAAAAATTTCTGTTGTTCTATATTTGTGTGTTCTGACAAAACAGTTCATGTCCTCCTCTTCCCTGTAAGCATTATGTTTTTAGGGTCTAGCCATGTTGCATTATATACATCTAACCTTTTCTTCTCCACAGCACATTGTCCATATAGTAATGCTCATGCAGACATCATTTAGCTTCTCACCAAAACAGTGCTGCTATCAACAATATTTGACGACGTGTGAGCATCCTTTGAAATGTGTGTAGGTGAAGGATGGTTGGATTCTACATAATTTTAATAAGAAGCATTTGATTCCTTTTCAGAATTACTGGTCCTCCACCAATCACTCAATTCTGCACCAAATTCTAGCATTATCCAGCTTTCTAAATTTTGCCAAACTGGTTTGTGTGAAGTGAAATCTTATTTATTTTTATATTTATTTGATAACCACTCATTTCAATATCTCTTGCTATTTTGTTTGGATTTTTCATAAGTTTAAATCATTCTTACTGAAGAATAATATTGATCCTCGAAGAGTTCACCTCATTGTGATTCTTCTGTTGCCAACCTCATCCTTCCTTTCATCACTATTGATATCTAGCACATTCCCGTGGTTTAACTTTTAATCTGGTTCTAATTCCCCCTTCTTTGAACCTTATCATATGTGAGATGGTGGGAAAGACAGGACATTATTTAGTCCTCCCTGTGCTTTGT
This sequence comes from Sorex araneus, assembly GCF_027595985.1. Lineage (NCBI taxonomy): Eukaryota > Metazoa > Chordata > Mammalia > Eulipotyphla > Soricidae > Sorex > Sorex araneus. The sequence continues at coordinate 281,605,467 of NC_073303.1, read as the reverse complement.
TACTGTGGGAAACAAGAATAGAGGAACTAACAGATGGTTTGAAGGGTAGTAACAAAGGCACGAAGCCACATGGGAGTAATCTTTAAAAAGCAGCATTCAGGGGAAGAAAGTAAGGGAGGCTGAAGAAATAGGGAGGCTTGAGATAGTTTGCTGGGAAAGGGAATATCTTCTTTTGGATATCTCCAAAAAGAAGGAGATACTTCAGAAATGAATTTGCTCTTGGTGGCAAGGGACTAAATGAATAGGGATATTAAGATTTGGTAAGTATTAAAGGTCTACATTTTTAGTACCTTGACTTTAAATATATTTATCAAAATATATGCATGTTTTTGACCTTGTGATAGATACAGTGTACTCTATTAAATTAAGACAGAAGTCATAGTTCAGCTGCCAGAGGACTTACTCTTTAATAGCCGGCTTTTAATTTCTCTAGGAAATGAATCAGGAAAGATACCAGTAGACAATGATAGTGTATCTAAACTAAAGTTGTAGTGATACTAATTTTGTAGGTTTAACCTTCATTCCGCTTAGCAGGGAGCTCTGATAGACTGCTCTGTAACAGTGACTTATGTTAGCAGGGAAAGTTCTTAAAGTAGAAAAGGAGGAGGTGGTAAAACTGAGGCTCATGTCTCCATAAAAGCAGAGAGGTGATGATGAAATATTAAAGTTGAAGAGGATGGGGTGGGAGAGACCTGGTCTTGATCCCTAGCACCCCATATGGTCCCCTGAACTATGCCAGGAGTAAGCCTGAACACTGCAGGGTGTGGCCCCAAACAAAAACTTTAATACATTTATAAAGAGGATAAAATATAAGAAATTAGTCTCAACTAAAATAATCACTATTGTGAAGCAAAATTAAAGCTTAGTAAATGAGAAATCTGAAGCCCAAAGAAATAGTACAGAGATTTAGGTTCTTGCATTGCATGCAGCTGACCCCAGTTCATTCCCTAACACAAGGCTTCCCAAGCACTGCAGGAGTGATCCCTGAGCACAAAGACAGGAGTAATTCCCAGGAACCACAGGGTGTGGCCCCCAAACCAAAAACAGTTTAAAAAAAGTTATTTAGACCTAGGGGCTGGAGAGATAGAAAAAGTGTTTGGACATTTGCCTTGCATATGTCAGACTCTGGTTTGATTCCTGACACCTTATATGGTCCCCTGAGCCCTCCAGGAGTTATTCTTGAGCACCGAGCAAGGAGTAAGCTCTGAGCACTCCTGGATATGTCCCCCAAACAAGAAGTTATTCAGAACCAACTGAAGATCTAGACCCAGGGAATAGTCAACACATGTGACTGAATGATTGATTTGCCTTCAGAGGTTTGGTTTCACTTTACAAGATATGTTACACACATAGAATACATAATTTATTACATAATATAAAGGAGAAATTTGGCTACTTAAACTCTTTATGAAGAGATTTGTTCTCTCTCATTGGTTGCAATCTAGGATATGTATACAAGTAGAAATTTGTTCTTTATGGTTAGTTGCGATCTCAGTGTGAGAAATGCAAAAGCTTAGATGATATCATTTAAAAAAATTGAACTTAATTTTAATATGAATCACTGGAAAAATGCAATTCAGAACATTATAGCATCTTTAAAATTATCAATGTTTTTTAGAATTTTGTATTTGATGTTTTAATATCATCTTATGAAGTAAAATATAAAAGGGATCTCCTATTTTTTTGTTTTTCCCCCCATTTTTATCGCGGTCTTCGCAATCATGTTAGTGATAGTTTCAGTGTGCATTATTCTAACACCACACCTACCATTTAAGTGCCCAGTTCCTCCAAACAATGTTCCAAGGGCCCCTCCCATCCTCTCTCATATGCCATTCAGGTAAACTCAGTTCTGTATGAATTCTTCAGTATTGATGTCTTTGACCATGTGTTTTTCCCTTACTTATTATATATCTATATATCCAATGTTTAAGAGAGATCATTCTGTACCTGACTCTTTCTGGCTGACTTTAAGCAGCGTGATGCCCTCTGGTTCCATTCACACAATGGCAAATTGTATGGTTTCATATTTCATTAGAACTGAGCAGTTTTCTATTGTGGATATACACCATGATTTCTCTATTCAGTCATCTGTTCTTTGGCACTTGGGTTGTTTCTGAACTTAGCTGTTGTGAATACTGCTGCAGTGAGCATAGGAACACAAATGTCTTTCCTACCTCATGTGTTTTGGGTCCTTGGGTGTAAGACAAGAAGTGGAATTGCTGGGTCATACTGAAGCCCAATTCTTAGATTTATGCAGTATGTTCATATTGTTTTCCAAAGAGGTTGAAGCAGCCGACATTTTCACCAACTGTGGATGAGTATTTTTTTTTCTGTTAAGGTGGTCCTGACTATGAAAGAATCCAAACTATCAATATTTATGGGTGACATGATTCTATACTAAGAAAATCTTAAAGATTATAGAAAAACCCCATAACCCCCAAGCCTCTAGAATCAATAAACTTATACAGTAAAGTGGCAGACTACAAAATAAACACAGAAATCCATACATTTTTATATGCAAACAATAAGGAAAAGAGGGAAAAGTTAAAAATAAAAACTCTATTCACAGTAATGCCTCAAAAAATTAAGTGCTTCTGCTAGTGGGAATGCCGACTGGGTCAGCCCTTTTGGAAAACAGTATGGACGCTTCTCAAAAAACTAGAAATTGAGCTCCCATTTGACCCAGCAATACCACTCCTGGGAATATATTCCAGAGAGGCAAAAAGGTGTAGTCGAAATGATATCTGCACTTGTATGTTCATTGCAGCCCTCTTTACCATAGCCAGAATCAGGAAAAAACCTGAGTGCCCAAGAACAGATGACTGGTTAAAGAAACTTTGGATATCTACACAATGGAATGCTATGCAGCTGTTAGTAAAGATGAAGTCAGGACCTTTGCATATAAGTGGATCAACATGGAAAGTATCATGCTAAGTGAAATGAGTGAAGAAGAGAGACATAGAAAGAGTGCACTCATCTGTGGAATAAAAAGTAACAGAATGGGAGACTAACACTCAAGAATAGTAAAGATAAGTACCGGGAGGTTTGCTCCACAGCTTGGAAGCTGGCCTCACATGCTTGAGGAAAAGGCAGCTCAGATAGGGAACACCAGGTAAAGTGTGGTTGGAGGACCTCGTTGGGATGGGAGAAGCATGCTGAAAGTAGACTATAGATCAAACATGATGGCCACTCAATACCTCTATTGCAAACCACAACACCCAAAAGGAGAGGGAGAGAGAGAACAAAAGGGAATGCCCTGCCACAGAGGAGGGGTGGGGTGAGGGATATGGGGGTGGGTGGGAGGGATACTGGGATCATCAGGGTGGAGAATGGGCACTGGTGGGGGATGGGTACTCGAGCATTGTATGAAAGTTTGTAAGTCTGTAACTGTACACAGTGATTCACTAGTACAAAATTTAAAAAAAATTAAGTGTCTGGTAGCAAAAGAGGTGAAAGACTTAAGCAAAGAAAAGTATGAGTCACTACTAAAAGAAATAGAAGCTGACATAAGAAATGGAAACATGTCTCCTGTTCTTGGGTTAAAAGGATTAGCATTGCTAAAATGACCATCCTTCTCAAAGCACTCTGCAGATTCAATGCAGTGCCTAGAACCATACCTATAATGTTTTATAGGGACATAGAATTCATTATTTTCAAATGTATATGGAATAATAAAACTCCCTGAATAGTTGAAACAACCCTAGGGAAAAAAGATGGTAGGCTTTTCTTTCCCTATAAAGCTATGGTAATCAAGACAGTGGTACTGTAATAAAGACAGACTCTCAGACCAGTGGAATAGAATTGAAAACCTAGAGACAGAGCCTTGTATGTATGGACAACTAATCTTTGACAGAGGAGCAAAGAGTATGCAGTGGAGAAAAAAAATAGCCTCTTCAACAAATGATACTAGGAAAACATGTTTTAAAATGTTTAAAACAGGGGCTGGAGCGATAGCACAGCGGGTAGGGCGTTTGCCTTGCACGCGGCCGACCCGGGTTCAAATCCCAGCATCCCATATGGTCCCCTGAGCATGGCCAGGGGTAATTCCTGAGTGCAGAGCCAGGAGTAACCCCTGTGCATCGCCAGGTGTGACCCAAAAAGAAAAAAAAATAAAATGTTTAAAACAAGATTTTAAAACTTGTTTAAAATCTGTTTAAAAATGAAGTCAGATCCCGTCCTTACACCTTCCTTATACAAAAGTCAATTCAAATGGATCAAAGATCTTGATACCAGACCTCAATCTATATATTTTGTTAAGGAAAACAGCCAGAACCCTTCATGAGTATTCAATATGCAGTGTATATCCAATGACTCAGTGTTATTAGCCCAAGCAAACAAAAGCAGAAATACACTGATAGGTGATATCATTTTTTTTTCTTCTAGGGTATTTTTTGGGTGCATGGTGGATCTACTCAAACATTCCTTTTTTTTCTCATTGCATATTCAATGACTCAATGCCATTGGCCCAAACTAACAGGAGCATAAACAAACAAATCAGTGATACCATTTTTCTCTTATAGGATTTCTTTTTGGTGCATAGTGGATCTGGTCAAATATTTTGTTTTTTTTTTTCTCCTGGCAGCAAGATCCAGGTCATTTTTTCAGCTGATCTTGCTCTGCTTTATGATTGACTAAAATCAAAAGCAGGCTCTTTCTGTACCCAGGGCTGCTGATATTTAACAAGAGTGACAACTGTCTACATTGTCATTTTAGGTGCTCTGTTGTCTTATCAATGCTTCAACATTATTATGTCAGTCCTCTTCACAACATGCAGATTTTAGTGGTACAAGTGTCATTAAAATTACCTGTAAATGTCCTCTGAAAAAACCTGCTTTTTGATCTTTGGCTTTTGAGATCAACAACCACAATTTCTGGGAATTATTGCATAGGAGAGAAGGAAAAACAGCTTGGATATGTGTAGGGAAAACTCAACTCCACTCTACTCATAAAGTAGTGGAATTGGTTATAAGGTGGCATAAGCAGTGGACCATAGAAAAGAGAACATAAAGGAAAGGGAGGAAGGAAAACCACAGAAGCAGGAACTATAATATATAGTAAACTATTCTGGTCTTAAAATTTGTCCTTAGGCAAGGGATGGAGGGTCTGGGGAATGAGAATTGGGATAAAGAGATAAAAATGTTGATTTTTCAGTAATACACACCTGAAATTTGTATAATAGCAAATGAAATTTTACTTAAATTTTAAGAATTTAGTCCTATTCCATTTACATTTTTTTCCTTGAATTTATTTTTCCTAGGATCAGAAGTCTGGAATCTTGAATCAAAATGTCAGCGCTGATTTTTTTTTCATTTATTTTCATTTCACGGAAAGCCAAAAGACTGTTTTCCAGATTGAAATGTAGGAGGGCTTTGGCAGTGGGTGGAACCCAAATTGTCTGATTCTGCAAGGAGAAAGACTTAGACTCTTTCTGCTATATCAGTGTTTTTCAATTTTCAGTGCCAATTTTCAGGTATTAAAAAGGCTGAAAACCACTGTACTATACCATTTTTTTTTTCAGGCTGGAGATCAGGTCAGAAAGAAAGATTTGGCCAGTTCTAGGCAGAAACACATGAAAGGAAATTGAAGCTAAGACATCAGAACTGGGTTGTCACACCAAAACAAAGGATGCCAGATTTCAAAACTGGAAGAACTGGGCAATTACCTGGGTTCTGCAGATAAGTTGTCAGTGCTCACTAGACAGTTCAATCCACAGCAGAAAGATCAGAACTTCCCCCAAGTTTGGATTCCTTCATTTCCCTACTTTTTATCTGGCTGTAATAAAATTCTTGGTTAAAAGGTAACAAAACTGAGATGGGGGTGTTGAGTCTTAGTGACTGGGAGGAGGAGGAGTCCAAGCGATCCAGCTACACTGAATGTGTAAGAGGATCCCCATATCATCCAGCCCAGGAAATTTGGCACTCTCTTCTTCTAAGTTTCTTAGAGTAATAGATGGATTTTATGAAACACTGTAGTAAAGTAAAGGCAAGCTCTTTTTCCAAGACTGGTATTTGGTGTACATTTCTTCTCTGGAACAGTCCCCAAAGTTCTCAAAATACTATGATTAAAGTGAAGTTTATCTCCCTACCTCCCAACATGTCTTATCTTCTGTAATCAGGATCCTGCTTATTTAGATCACCTTTTCCTTCTGCAACTTAGACTCACAAGAGACCCACACCTACTCAAGGAAAGTATCTAATACTTCTATCTAACACTTGCCTTGTCTGTAAGGACTGAGCAGGAACCTGACCAGTGATCTCAGAGCACTTGCACTCAACTGAAGTCTTGTCTTTTAAAGAAGTTCTTTGAATGTTTCTTGTGAAACTGGTTCCAAAGTGATAAAGTTCCTAAGCTGTGATCTTACATGGACTTTTGTATCATTTCTTCATATCTGAGTGATGATCTAGGTAGATAGAATATTCTTGGTAAGGTGTACATTTTATTGTTTGTTTAAGAATAAAATATTTCCCAACCCCATTTTCTTCCTGTAGGAGGGTCTCACTTGATAAATCTGTGGGGTTTTTTAAAGATTTTTTTTATTGAATCACTGTGAGATACATGAATCTTACAAAGCTGTTCATGATTAGGTTTCAGTCATACTATGTTCTGACATCCATCCCTCCACCAGTATTTGTTTCTCAGCACCAGTGTCCCCAGTTTCCCTCCCATCACCACTCCCACCCCCAGCCTACCTCTATGGCAGGCACTTTTCTCTTTTGGTTCTCTCTCTCTCTGTCTCTCTCTCTGTCTCTCTCTCTGTCTCTCTCTCTGTTTCTCCTTTTGTGCATTGTGGTTTGCAATAGAGATACTGAAAGATTATCAGGTATATCCCTTTACCTACTTCTAACACTTGGTTCTTATCCAGCATGATCATTTACAGCTATTGTCATATTGATCCCTTCTCTATCTTACCTACTCTCTGCCCCACACACACTTGTGGTTGATTCTAAGCATTGAATAGTTCCTCTGGCCCCAGTTTATCCTGGCTGTGAATATTAAATCTGTGAGTTTTATGTGATTTCTTATGTATGGAAGTTCCTTTTATATTCTTATTGTTTTGCATATTCTGTCTCCATTTTTTGCTTTTGTCATTCTAATTATGATGTGTCTTAGAGTATTTTCACTTGGGTCTATTTTGGCTGGAACCCTTTGGGCCTCTTAAATCTGGGCACATATTCAACTCTGGGAAATACTCCTTTGTGATTTCTTTGACTAGTGGTTCTTTACTGAATTCATATTCTGGATTCTTAATTTATTCCTCTTGAACTCTGTTTGTGCTGTTCATTTATTTTGAGACTCTTTCTCCCATCTTCTGTTGTTTTTTCAGAAGTTTCCTGTATCACATCTTGGAGCTCACTGTTTTCCACCCCAACTGTTGTTATTCTGCTGCTGAGGTCTTCCAATGAGGTGTTTGTTTTTTTTTTTTAAATTTCACAGACCATATTCTTCAGTCCTGTCTCTTCTGATTGTAGTTTTCTCGTTTCAGTCCTTACATTTTCTATGCCTGTTCTATCGTTTCTTTGAGCTCATTGAGCCTCATAATGGTGTATCTAAAATTATTATCTGAAAGTTTATAGAGTTTGTTGGTACAGGTAGAGCCTTCCAGGATATCTTCACTTATTCAGATTGGTGAATTTCTACATGTCTTCCCTGTTGTGTCTCTTGTAGTCTGGGGAGAATTTTTGTAGTTCACCCTACAAATGAAGATGGTATTCCAGCAGCATCCTTTCCCCACTCTCCATTGAAGATCTTCAAGAGCCTGGCAGGTTCTGAAGCTCAAACAGGAAGAGCATGCCCTCAGTGTGGTAAGAAACAAAGATCCCTCCCTCCCTCCCTTCCTCCCTTCCTCCCTTCCTCCCTCCCTCCTTCCTTCCTTCCTTCCTTCCTTCCTTCCTTCCTTCCTTCCTTCCTTCCTTCCTTCCTTCCTTCCTTCCTTCCTTCCTTCCTTCCTTCCTTCCTTCCTTCCTTCCTCCCCCACCTCTCTCTTTCTTTCTTTCAAGAAAGAAAGAAAATAAGAAACAAAGATCTGGATCTCTAACCTACAGATAAAGATGGAAATCAAGCTTCATCCCCACAGGAAGGACAGAAAGAGCACACAAAGACCTGTTTATTGAATTTGTAGCCTGTGATTTTGCTCTATTGTCTCACTGTTTCTACAGGTTCTTTTTTTGGGAGATGAAGGGTGGGTAGGGACACATCTGGCATTATTTAAGGCTTATTCCTGGCTCTGTGATCAGTAATCACTTCTGGTGGGGTTAGGTGGACCATATGTGATGCAAGGAACTGAGCCAGGGATAGGCACATGCAATGCAAATGTCTTATCTGCTATACTGTCTCTCTGGCCCTAGTTTCTAGGAGACATCCTTATTCATCAGCTCTTTATTTAGTAGTTATGTAGATACATCCCAACAGACTGTAACAGGTATGGAAACAGGAATTTTGCATACTGAACAGCAACCCCAGGTGTTCTGCCTTGTCTTACCACTCTTCTTTCCTTTGCCCCTTACTGCTCACTGTTTCCGCCTGCTCCACCCCACGTCTTGGACAGGGTCTCAATGTGGGCTTTTTCTTGCTTGAGCACATGTTCTTGTTTAAACACTTGTCCTCCCACTGCCCTTCTTGGTAGCAATACTGATACTTTCCTTTTGAGGTGGCAAAGGGAAAGTACCTTGGTGATTCTAAGAGCTGTATCCAAGAGACACAGAGTCTCTTGCCCCTGTGCCTGGTTGTCTTCACTGGGGCCCCTTGGAGGGGGTGGGTTGAGTTTCCCTCCCAGCCCCCAGCAGAGCCTTGGCAGCTGAACCTCTGGAACCAAGATACAGCCATGCTCAAGGCCACTCTGCACATGCTTGGACAAGCCTCATGCATGAAGGAACCAGCAGAGGAACCCAGGCGTGTGGAACCCGGGGCTGAGATCTCCAGGCCTGCTCAGGACTGGGCCTCTTCCACAAGATGCCCCATTTTTCAGTAGCTAGGCAGTCACACCCACAAACTGCCCCAGCTCCATGTAATCCTATCAACGGCCAACGTCCAGAGACTATAAAACAAAGCTCCCAGAAGTGTGCGGACACAAAGCGTCTGCATGACTTCATATAGCCTAGTTCTCCCTCTTGGAGAACCTGGCAAGCTACCGAGAGTTTCTTGCCTGCACAGGAGAGCCTGGCAAGCTCCCTGTGGTGTATTCATATGCCATGTACAGTAACAATGATGAGTCTCATTCTCCTGACCCTGAGAGAGCCTCTAATGCAGCACCGTTGGGAAGGATGAGTAAAGAAAGGCTGCTAAAATCTCAGGGCTAGGACAAATGGAGACGTTACTGGGCCTGCTTGAGCAAATCGACCATCAACGGGATGACAGTGATACAGTATCCAAGATGTGGACTCTGCCCCTTCCCATCTTCCACCCCGCAACCGTCCCACTTTTAGAATCCTTTGATCTTCTGCCTGTTCTCATTTATAAAAGTCCACAGAAACTGATTTTAATGGTTCACCTAGGTAGTTCCAGGGAATCCTGGACCTGTTTTTGAAACTCCTTCCTGATGTCCATGAAGGCCTGCATTGTGAATTTATAAGCACATGAGCAAAAGAGGCATTTTGATGGTAAGATGTCCATCTCTCACCAACCCCCAGACTTATTATTAAGTAGGTACAAACCTATGGATGAGTGTTGAGTTTTTTTGTCTTCACTCAAACTCAACTCAACACGCAATACGATACATAAGAAGTGAGAAATGATGGGCTGTGGCGAAAGCTGGCTGGCATGCAGGCTGGGCACAGGCAGGAAGTGGGGGTGGTGTTCAGTGGACCAGGAATGGCCTCCTCAGGCTCTCCTGGGATGCAGGCAGGACATGGAGGTGGTGTTTGGTGGACTGGGAGCAACCTTCCCAAACTCTTCTGGGACGACAAGTGGAGGGTGGGTGATGGGGCGAAGTCCCCAGTGTCGTCTGATCTCTCCCTTTACAGTGCATTCATAGTCATCGTTATGGCCATAGTCTCGGTTATCAGAGTTCCATCATCCTAGTCTCCTCACAGACCTCAAAGTCTCCATCCAGAGTCTCAGTTCTCTTCCTTATCTCCTTGTCTTCTCTTCGTGGCTGTGCTCTCTTTCTATCTTCTTTCTTTGCGTTCTGCTTCTGTGTGTGCCTGTACTCTTTTCTGTCTCTGTCTCTGTCCTTGCCAACCTTGTAATCTTCTGACTTCTTCCAACCTCCTAATCTCGTAACTTTGTAACTTTGTCACCTCATAAGTTTGTAACTCTGTCCTCCCTTGTCACTCTCTCTGTCTCCTGCTCTCTAATCTGCAGCCATTGTCTTCTTCAATCTCTGGTTTCTTCTTCTGACCTCTTCTAACCCTGTGACCATGTAACTTTCTGACAATGACCTTCTGACTCTCTGATCTGATCCAACTCACTGTTTTGGCATATTGAATACACCACGGGTAGCTTGCCAGGCTCTGCCGTATGGGCGAGATACTCTTGGTAGCTTGCTGGCCTCTCCGAGAGGGGCAGAGGAATTGAACCCGGGTAGGCCGCATGCAAGGCAAATGCCCTACCTGCTGTGCTTTCGCTCCAGCCTCCTCAGCTAGTAATTCACTTAAATAGTTAAATAATAAATTTACTTCTAATATTTCTAGCAATGTCATTTTGTATGAGTATAGTAAGAGATATATCAAGCTTAAAGTTTAGTTCTTCCTGAGAACATCTCACTATATATTCCAGACCACAAGTCCTCAGGCCAGATTGGTCTTCTTAACCCCAGCAGGATCCTTATTGAGTTACCTCTTTGGGTCATGACAGAGTTTGTTCATGACCGTGCTCTTAACTTATAGTTAAGTATTCTGGCGCTTGACCTACCCCATTTTGATGTCAGAGTAGCTCATAGCTTGCCCTGGGTTCATCAGTCCCTCATCGGGGCCCTGCTCTTGGAGTGCTAGGAACTAAGAGCATCTGAGGCTTAAATCAAGTAAATATGATGCCTGGGAGTAAATATTATTTTGGAGTCAATTAACTCCCATGTTACATAGCATAGCATCTATTGTCTTCCTGTGTCTATACAAAAAGGACACTGCTTAAATAAACCATGCAGATGACATAAAGGAAAGAGAAAAACAATATAGGATTATCAGTTGTGCCTCCGTTGCTCTGTTATAGGAGTGGCTCAATAAACCTTAAGCTCCCTGCGGCAGCAGCAAAGTGTTATCCAACAGATGAGGTGTCGCTGCATCCCAAAGATCAGCAAGCTACCAGTGAGTGGGTTAAAAGCCATGGGCTGTGAGCCAGAGAGGTGACACCTTATAAGATTAATCCCATGGACATGGTTTAGAGAACCACTGACCAGTGGATAAATGCCCACTGGGATGATTCAGAGAACTGCTACCCATGGATGTAAATCTCAGGGTATAGTGTAGAGTTGTTGCACGTAGGTGAAAACCCAAGAGTGTGTAGCCTAGAGCTATACCTCCCAAATTGCCAAGGCTATGCTGAAAAAATAGAACATGGGTAGTATTTCCTGGTGTTTTCTGATATTAACTTGTATTATAAAGTTTTAGTAATAAAAATTATGTGTTACTGGACTAAATATAGACTCTCAGGCCAGTGCAATAGAATTGAAATCCCAGAGCCAGAGAGATAGTACAACACTTGCTTTGGATTCAAGCAATTCAGCACCACATATGGTCCCAGGAGCACTGCCAGGAGTGATCCCTGAGCATAAAGTCAAGAGAAAGCCCTGAGCACCTCTTCTCCTCCCAACCCTCTTGTTTCCCCACCCTCTTTATACTAGGATTAAGCTGTAAGCCCTTATCCTAGCACCCAGGTATGTCCTGCATTTGTCCCTCTCTGTGCCAGTGTGGAGCTGAGATCCATTGCCCCTGGAACCTGACTTCTAATGATGTATATCCCAGGAATGATGATTCCCTTTGTCCCAAGAGCCTGAACGCTGTCACTGCATTTAGTATCAGTCCTAGATTTGCTGCTCACTGCTTTTTCCTCAGGGGCTTGGTGAACGAATCACTGTCCGAGTACTCAACCTTGAAAGGGTGGAAGGTCACACTGTTTTCCCTCAATGTTCAATCACCCACTGATGAAGCTGAGAGTAGATATTTTATTGGTATTCACCAAGTAGAGAGGCCTGATATTGGAGCCTTATGAATGAAGGAGTATGCTGAGCCAGCCCTCTTGCAAGTAAGGGAGGTAACTGAGCAAAGAATTGCTACCTTGTGGATATCCAGCCTGACTCCTTTGTGTTTTTAACTTTAGTTATTATAGTTTGGGTCCCATGCTTATGGTAGTGTTGGATGTAGTGCTTTAGACATACACAGAAACTTCACTTCTATGCCATAGAGAAGCCCAAGGCCCTGACCCTTGGCCCTATATACCAGCTCACCTCTTGCTTCCACCTTCCATCTTTTTTCAACTTTTCTTCCTGTAGATATGCCAAAAACAGTATAACAAGTCTCACAATGGAGATGTTACTGGTGCCCGCTCAAGCAAATCAATGAACAATCTAGAGCCAGTGTTTTGCCTACCATTTTCTAGACATGTTATGGACTTCAGTGCCAGATTTTTCTTTTTCTTCTGGATTCCATTTTGATAGGAAAGTTCTCAGTCACATTATTTTTTCCCTAATTTTTATGTAGTCAAGATGACTAATACTAGGGTTTGACAAGGGACAGGAGAACTGGTCTAGGGTTGAAAGCCTGTCACAAGTGTTGGTGGGGGAGGGCAGCTAGGATAAAGGACCATTATGACAATAATAGTTGGAAACAATCTGGACAAGTACTGAGTGCTGAAAGTCACTTTCAGTGCTTGTATTGCAAACCTTAATGCTCAAAAAGAAAGGGGGAGGGAGCGGGAGGTTGAGGGAGAGGAAGGGAAAGGAAGAGGGAGAGGGATAGAGAAGTGCCTCTAATAGAAGCAGGCTGGCGAGGCGGGGGTGTGGTGGTGGTGGGAGGAAAAAACGGGACATTCCCGATGGGAAATTTACACTGGTGAAGGGAAGGGTGTTGGAACATTGTGTGACTGAAACCCAATCATGAACAACTTTGTAACTGTGTATCTCATGGTGATTCTATAAAAAATTTTTTTAAAAAAAGACTAGGGTTTGAATTATCACTTAACTAGCAATATGTACATGTTATATATTATGTACATGCTCCTTTGCTTTATTTTTATTATTTCACATATGTTTTTATCACTTTGTAAACTCCCCTAAAACAGTTTAGAAATAGGACTAGATATATATTATATTTTATATTATATATATATTTGTGTCCATATATATGCGGTAATGTACACAAGCTTAGATACAATGAACATGTGAACACATGCACTATCTTGATTTTTTTCTTTCCTAGCTTAAATTAAGACTAAGAAATGATGTCTGTGGTAGCCATAACCTTTTTCTAGGTTTGCCGTCCCCTTAACTGGCATCAGCAAATATAGCTGAAACTGCCCTTGCTACCTGAACCCCTCTCCAGTAGTTCTCTCAAAACTTCTCTGTATCCATAGGAGATTAGTGTGTCATTTAGTTCTGCTGAGAGATATTTGACAAGTTTGTACTGACATGTTCATTCTCTTGGAAAAAAAGAACAAACCCCAAGGGCTTTATTAATGTGCTCTGCTGTAAGGGTTTATACACTTTGTCAACAGTGATAGCAATGTAACTATTTTATTCTTTACTAAAGAAAATAGCTCTTTTCTACTGGTGGTGTATGTGCACACACACACACACACACACACACATTGCTGGAGGTGGAAGACATGGAAGGGACTAACAGAAAAGATAGAATTTTGATATTTTTCTTGAAAGCTTTAGAGAAGGAGCTGGGTTGTAAAATAAAGTTTAAAAAGAAAGGGGTGGGAATAGTGGCCTGAAGCTCTCCAGAAAGAAAATGACTCCTGGAAAACTTAAAATCACTTTTTGTGTGTGTTGTGGCAAAATGCATCAGTGAATCTTACCTACCCATGAACAAATCTTCCTGGGTAGATGGTATTTTCACTTGTCCTTCATTCATGTTTTCAGAGTATGTGCAACTTTTTCTATCAGAAATATATAACATGAGTATTTGTAAAAAAAAAATCTTTGAGAACTGAATTAGCTTACGTGTGTGTGTGTGTGTGCGCGCGCGTGCGTGTGTGCGTGCGCACGCGTGCGCAAAGTGGAGGCATACCCAGGGATTTTCAGGGCTTATCCTGGCTCTGTGCTCAGAAATTACTTATTGAAAGGCTCAGGGAGACCATCTGGGGTGCAGAGGATTGAACCTGGGTTGACCACATTGAAGGCAGATGCCCTACCTGCTATACTAGCACTATGATTCTGCCACAAGGTTCATTCCTGGCACCCCAGTATGGTTTCCTGAGTCCTTCCAGGAGTCATCCTTGAGCACAGAGTTAGGAGTAAGCCCTGAATACTGCTGGGTGTGGCCCAAAGGCAAATAAAAAAGTAAATTATTTTGGCCTTTGTGACCGGAAAAATATAATTTTCCCATTTAGTTTGAAAAATATGAGCACATTAAAATAATTTCCTAAAATTTTTATGGGGTGTTTTTTTGTATTTCTAGTAACATCTGGGGACTTGACTGATTATATTAAAAATATTGGAAAATGTGCGTTCCTACAAAGTAGGTTAAACCTTCACTGACAAGCAGTAGCTAAGTTTGTGGTTAGTTGACCAGAGCTACAAGATGCACTAAACGGAGTGAAGAATCCTGGCCGGCGGGCACCACAATGCCGGAGAATGCTCCGGACCCCAGACCGAGCCGATAACACTGGGGAGCCCCAGATGGAGCAGGTGCAGTCTCCCCGCCTTCTTCAGATAGAATCCTGGTGACCATGAGCTTCTACAAACATGGCTCTGGTATGTGGGGACCAAGACCTTTACACACACACACACACACACACACACACACACACACACACACACACACACACACTCAGGAACGGCTCCTCTGCCTCTGAATGGCCATGATCCCAGAGGCACACAAACCAATCTCGGAATGCAGCAGCTCTTGGCAGAAATACTCCTGGACTGTGGACTAAGCTATGGCCCCGTGCCGCCCCAGGAGGGGAAGGGTTTTTGTCTCTTAGCCTTTTCTCCTTTGCGGCAGCATGGCGACCACCACCTTTCAGAGCCAATTGGACAGAGAGGTAGGAACTTGCAGTAATGGGACGCGTGGGAAATCTCAGTGAGGGGGCAGAACCGGCTCTGCTCCCCACCCACATGAGACCCACGAATGGTTCCTCTGATCCTGAACGGCCATGATCCCAGAGGCACAATCCAATCTTGAAACACAGTGGCTGCTGGCAGAAATGCTTCTGGACTTAATTACTAAAATACCAGAACTCCAAAACTGCATGGCTACTCTCGCGGCCGTGCGACATTATATGCTCTTCATTATCAGCAATAGAAAACAAATGATCTAATGATGGCTTTTCAGCAGGTCTGATTGTTGGGGGGAAATTCCAAATAATAATAGTGGGTTTTCTGTCGAAAATTGAATGTAATTAAAGTAAAGAGAGAGTAAAGTGAAAAATCATCAGGCACACAGGCAGGGTGGGAGGGGGTGTATACTGAGGTTCTTGGTGATGGAACATATGCACTGGTGAAGGGATGGGTGTTTGATCATTGTCTGACTGAGACTTAAACCTGAAATCTTTGTAACTGTTCTCATGGTGATTCAATTAAAAAAAAAAAAGATGCACTAAAAGATCTTATATAAAAGGCTAATAGTGGGGTGGAGCGATAGCACAGCAGGTAGGGCGTTTGCCTTCCATGCAGCAGACCCAGCTTCAATTCCCAGCATCCCATATGGTCCTCTGAGCACTGCCAGGAGTAATTCCTTAGTGCAGAGCCAGGAGTAACCCTTGTGCATTGCCAAGTGTGACCCCCCCAAAAAAAAACTAATTGTCCAATGATAGGTGAATGGGCAAAGAAATTATGTATATGTATATATATTTATATATCTTTATATCTATACATACATCATGATAAAATACACATATATATGCCAAATATGTTTTATATATATGCAATGAAATACAGATGTATGGAAAGATAAAAATCAGCAGTTTTCTGCAACTTAGATCCATCCAACTTTGAAGGCAGCATGCTGAGCAAAATTAACCAGAGGGAAGAAGACAAACCCCGTATAAGCTCAGTCATCTGTTGTGTAAAGGAAATAAAACGTGGTAATAGGCAAATCAATTGATAACAAACTCTTGATACTGGAATACAAACTGGGAACTCCTGAAAGGAACAGAGGGGAACTAGGTGAACAGGCTGTGGGTGGGGTGTCTTGAGCACTTTGGTGTGGTGAGATAAAGTAACTGTATTTAAGGCCGTAAATGCCAATACCACCATAAACACATTACCTTAACTATAATAAACGTTTAAAGAAATAACTTGTTATGAGGTGGTGACATAGTTGCAGACAAGAAGGAAAGGTTGGACTCAATAATATTCTATCATTTTCTAACAGCATGCCACAAATCATTTCCCTAACCTTTCTTACCTATTAAGTGAAAACACCTGCCCTTCCTTTCCTTACAGTTATTAAAGGAGTAATACTGATCATAATTTGCTACCCCTAGAGTGCTTTGAAATGGACTAGCTCTATTCATAGGCCTGTTCCTAAACAGGCTGGGTGAAGCATTAACACATGTCCTTTTCCAGAGTGTAGGTTGTCAGATGCATCTTTCTAAGACTTCTAAGTTTGAACAAGCTGTTGGAGTGTCTCCCAGAATACCTAATGCGAGAGAAAAGAAAATATAGCCTAACAGGGGCATGGGTGTGTGTGTGTGTGTGGGGAGGACAACCAACACTTAACTCCATTCAGCACTTAATTTCTTTCAAAGGTCTTTTCTGGTTTCTGCTTTTCTATAAATATGGACCCTTTTGTGGTGATGTGAACCATGCATGAACCGTGGAGCATAACCTCATTTGAAATTAAAATTCAGATGTTGTTGCCTCAGACATGTGAAAGACTCTTAAATTTCTCTTCAGCGAAACTAGTCCTTCGAAATACCTTTAGGGTAAGTCTGAAGTTCGCTTTATCCATGAAGAATCTACAGAACAAATAAACAGTATAAGTATATTTCACAGGAATCGTCATAATCTATGAGAGGAAAGGCTGTCTACAAATGCTGTACTTGCATCTCTTTGCATTTTATTTTTTTTTTAATTTTAAATTTATTTATTTTTAATTAGAGAATCACCGTGAGGGTACAGTTACAGATTTATACACTTTTGTGCTTATACTTCCCTCATACAAAGTTTGGAACCCATCCCTTCACCAGTGCCCATTCTCCACCACCAGTAAACCCAGTGTCCCTCCCACCCTCCCCAATCCCATCTCCCCCCCACCCCACCCTGCCACTGTGGCAAGGCATTCCCTTCTGTTTTCTCTCTCTAATTAGCTGTTTGCAATAAAGGTGTTGAGTGGCCGCTGTGCTCAGTCTCTAGCCCTCATTCAGCCCGCAACTCCCTTCCCCCACATGGCCTTCGACTACAATGTAGTTGGTGATCACTTCTCTGAGTTGACCTTTCCCCGGAACGTGAGGCCAGTCTCGAAGCCATGGAGTCAACCTCCTGGTACTTATTTCTACAGTTCTTGGGTGTTAGTCTCCCACTCTGTTATTCTATATACCATAGATGAGTGCAATCTTTCTATGTCTGTCTCTCTCTTTCTGACTCATTTCACTCAGCATGAAACTTTTCATGCCCATCCACTTGACTACAAAATTCTTGACCTCCTTTTTTCTAACAGCTGCATAGTATTCCATTGTATAGATGTACCAAAGTTTCCTCAACCAGTCATCCGTTCTGGGGCATTCGGGTTTTTTCCAGATTCTGGCTATTGTAAACAGTGCTGCGATGAACATACATGTGCAGATGTTGTTTCGATTGTACTTTTTTGCCTCTCTGGGATATATTCCCAGCAGTGGTATTGCTGGGTCAAATGGGAATTCAATATCTAATTTTTTGAGAGTCGTCCAAATTGTTTTCCAGAAGGGCTGAACCAGTCAGCATTCCCACCAGCAGTGAAGAAGGGTCCCTTTCTCCCCACATCCTCTCCAACAGCGGTTGCTTTTGTTCTTTTGGATGTGTGCTAGTCTCTGTGGTGTGAGGTGGTATCTCAAAGTTGTTTTGATCTGCATCTCTCTGATGATTAGTGATGCAGACATCTCTTTGCATTTTAATGTATACTTACTATGAGTGGTTTAGTTATTAAATTAGTCCTTAGAGGATTTTACTAGCTAATATTTTATTAGCATTTAATTTAAATACTATAATAAAACTGTATAAAAACCCGTGCGTAATTTGATATGGTTACAAATATCTTCCTCTCATCAATGCACTTGTCTTGTCATCCTGTTGATCCTCAATTTGCTCAAGCGAGCGCCAGTAACGTCTCCATTTGTCCCTGTCGCGTGCTAGTGTAGCCCAGTGATATCTGCTCGCTCCAGGAACAGGAAGAACCTCAAATAGTTCATTCAGGGTTTTGACGAAGAAGTCTGACCATCTCGTTGGTGGGCAGCCACACGGTCTTTTGATGTCCCGTGGAATCCAGTCGGTAACAGCTTTAATCTAGTGGTCGTCTCTGAATCGCATTACATGTCCATCAGATTTTCGGCACCTTGGCAAACGAGACAATGTCCCTGATTCTTGACCGTCGACAGAGGTTAGAACTCTGGATTCCTTCTCTCACTTGAGTGAAACGTGATACTCCTAGCATAGCTCTTTCGATTCCTCTTTGGGATACCCGAATAGCATTGTCATCTTGTTTTCGTAGGGCCCAGATCTTTGAGGCATATGTTAGTGCAGGAAGAATGGTAGAGGTGAAAAGATGTGCCTGGAGCTGGAGGTTCTTCGTCCTCTTAACCACTTCTTCGATGCTCTTGAAGGTGTTCCACGCTGCTCTCTTCCTCCTGTGCAGTTCTGGCACCAAGTCGTTCCTCATGTTGAGTTCTCGACAAAGGTACACATAGCTGCTGCATTTGGAGATGTTTGTTCCATTGAGAGCAAATGGAATGTCAGGGACTAGTTCATTTTTCATGAACATTGTCTTCGTGAGATTCAGCTGCAGTCCGATCTTTCCACACTCGCGGTCGAAGTCGGCCAGCATTTGTGCCACTTGGCTAATGTTTGGTGTTATGAGAACGATGTCATCAGTGAAGCGGAGGTGGTGTAGTTGTTGACCATTTATCTTCACTCCCATTCCTTCCCATTCCAGTCATCGAATGATGTTCTCAAGGGTGGCACTGAAGGGTTTTGGTGAAATGGTATCACCCTGCTGAACCCCTCTCTTTACATCAGTGATCACTTCCTTGTAGAATGGCGAGATCCTGGTGGTGAATCTGTACTGAGTTTGAGTGCCCTGTTTAGCTAGGGCTTCAATGACCACTTCAGTCTCAACAGAATCAAAGGACTTCTTTAATTCAATGAACGTTAGATAAAGCGGCATCTTGAACTCTCATGAAACTTCGATGAGTTTGGTCGCCGTGTGGATATGGTCGATGGTGCTGAATCCTTTTCAGAACCCAGCTTGCTTGCATGGTTGACCTTTGTCTAGTGTTCTGCCTATTCTATTCAGGATGACTCGAGTGAACAACTTGTAGATGATGGATAACAGGCAGATTGGGCGATAGTTGCCGATGTCTTGGATGTCTCCCTTCTTGTACAATAGAACAGTCCTGCTTGTTTTCCATTGGGACAGAACCTTGCATTCAGACAGGTAACATGCGAAGAGCTGAGCCAGTGTATTGACAACTACTGGCGGCAGATTCTTCAGGTGTTCGGGTCTGACCTTGTCTGGACCGGGTGCTGTATGCATCTTTACCAACAAAATGGCGTGTCAGATTTCGGCAGGGAGGACGTTGGGAATGACATATCCATAATGCGGAATTTGATATGTGGGCAGTTGGACGTGGCTGTTGAAGAGATCTGAGTAGAAGTCGTGAATGATTCTCTCCATTGCCTTCTGGAAGATGTGATAGATCCATCAGGATATCGGAGGGCAGTCATCTTGGTCTTGTAGTTGGCAAAGGACAGGTAAGCATTGCAAATACTTTCCCCCGCTTCTGCCGCATCAGCCAACACTGCTGCTCTTTTCTCTTTGAGGTCTTCCATTATCACTTCTCTGCACAGCTTTTCGAGCTCGGACGTGAGCTTGTGGTTGCCTGAGGCTCGTGACAAACTATATTGGCGAATGAGCTTGAGAGTTTCTGAAGACAAGTGTCTGTTTGTGGCTTTCCCACTCTCAGCATTTTTTTGTGCAATCATGGAGGTGCTGAACCAGTCGATGTTGTCAACAACGGCATCTTCCCACATTGCCACAATAGTGCCAAAGAGTCCACAGTTGGTGGTCATTCTGGGAGTTCTCTTCTTAAACTTTGCAGACCTTTCTCCCCACTCTGTGAAGTAGAATTTTGCACGAAGGAGATGGTGGTCCGATCCCATTTGGAATTTTGGGACAACAGTGACATCAGTCAGGCAAAACCTTCGATTGAATATGATGTTGTCAATTTTGTTGTAGAACTGTCCACTGGGAGACTCCCATGCCCAACGTTTAGATTCGGCCTTCTGGAACTGTGAGTTACCATGGATGGTCTTGCTTGACATGATGAACTCAGGCAGTCTCTTACCATGTTCGTTCCATTCTAGGCCATAGGTTCCAATGTGGAGTTCTTCAGCTGACCTTCTCGGTCCTATCTTGGCATTAAAATCACCAACAATGATCTTGTAGAAGGTATGGTCTTCTTTATAGAACTTCTCCAGCTCCATGTAGAACTTCTCAATTTCTTCATCATAGTTGGTGCGTAGACAACGAAGATAGAAACTGCAGGCAGTGAGCCACATCTATTCAAGTGTAGTCATCCGATTCGGGTTGTTAGGCATTCAAATGAATCAATGCACACGGTCAAGTTAATATTAACGTATATTGTAAGGTATAGCTTCAGGTAATTAGTCCCATGGATACTGTCTAGTATTACATCCTTTGAACAAGATTCTCAATTTTCCCTTAGTTTTAAAATAAAATGTCTTGATACTTAGATGGCATCGTCTTAGAGGTAGACAAAAATTACCATGAGAAGCAAAATAGGAGGGAAGTCGTTATTTCTTCTATCATTAGATTGCAGTATTAGAGGCCAACTTCATCTAAAAACCTGCTCGTATTTCTGTAATTACATAAACAAAATGTAACTCAAGAGTAGAGAAATATTATAGGGGTTTAAGTGCTTGTCTTGTACGTGGCTGACTTCTTGGATCCCTGGCAACTCCTATGGTTCCCCAAGCACGACTAGGAGTGATCCCTGAGCACAGAACAAGAGGAAAACCTTGAGCACCACAAGGTATGATTCAGAAACTTCATGAGAAAACTTTCTGCACTATCATGATTTAAAAAGAAAAACCCAAGCTTTATTCCACTCCCGTGATTTACAGTCCTGCTAATGATGGTTTCTTGCATACATCATTTCAATACCAAACCCACCAACAGAATATCCACTTCCCTTCACCAGGGTCCAAAAGACCCCTTTAATTCAAGTCCCCTCTTTGTTCCTCACAAACTTAGTTCTACGGACCAGCTCTCTACTTCTGCTGCTCTTGACCATTTGTTGCTCCCTCACTATGTGTCTGTAAATACCACATATGAGAGAGATCATTTTATATCCATCCCTTTCTTTTTACTGGCTTTATGGCAAATTGTCTGATTTTGTTTTCTTACAGCACATGTATTCTATTCTATGTGTGTGTGTGTTTATGTGTGTATACATATATATATATATATACACCATATATATGTATATATATGTCATATATATTTAAAAGGAAAGAAAATGAGTTGCTTTCTTCAGGAAATTAAGACGGCTGGTTTGGAATTTTTTATGTATTTCTTTGTGCTCTCTCCCCCAAAATAAAAGAATATAACTATTCACTGTATCATGAATGATAAATTTATATTAATGTAAAAGAAAAATCACTTACTAAATCATATAAAATAGGAATTCTAAGTATACTTCCAATTAAGCTTTTGTTTAATGCCATCACTCTTCTAAGAACATTTCATGCTTTTTGTTATTTAATCCTTTTAGCGTAATTTCCATTTTATAGATGAAACTGACCATTTTACAAAGGAAACTGAGTCCTGTTCCATTTTATAAGGAAAACGGAGTCATATAGAAATATTTTTTGTACCAGACAAGTTCACAAATGGAAATCGTTTCTCCTATTAGTAATGGGGCAATTTTGGCATCCCATTTTCCAAAACATGTTCTAGAAACAAACATGTTTCCATGTGTTATCTTGCTAGACCTTATACATTTATTTTTTCATTTACATGGGAGAAGCAAATAAGCACATTTTTTTAGCCACACCCAGCTGTGCTCAGGGCTTATTCCTGGTTCTGTGCTCAACACATGATGGGCTTGGGAAACCATATGGGGTGCTGGGGATCAAACCCAGGTAGAGCATGTGTACATGTGTAAGGCAAGTGCTTTACCCAGTCTACTATCATTCCCCCCTGCACCCCGCCATATCCCCTACTTTTTTTTTTTAAAAAGGGCATCTCTCCCCCTGCCCACTGCACACCCCCCCCCCCCCGTGCTGTCGTGAATTCTCAAGTTAAGAATTTTTTGTTACTTGAACCCAGGACTTCTGAATCCTGGTCAAGACTTTCTCTTGAACTGTACCATTTTCTTGCTACTCTGATCAGCACATCTCTGTTAAAAACCTGAACCACTCAAACACAATGAAAGATTTGGAATCTTAGTCACTTGAAATTCTTACCAAAAGAGCATTATGTATTATGCTTCATATCTATTGCATTTAATCTTGAAAGTAGCATATTCCAGTTGAGAAATCTTAACATTTTTTTCCCTACTCTTTCATTAAATTTTTACCTAGAATATGCCCTTAACATGTTCAGAATAAAAAGACTGTTTCTTTGATCAGTTCTTCCATATGCCCCCCTCAATCAGTATTGAAAAAAATCACTCGATTCCCTATAGCTAAAAGGGGAAATCTCTGATAAATTAGCTGTCGTTTTAATTCATTGTTTTATCCTTTTGTAATTGGTCTTTATTGTCTCAAAGAAGTTCCTCCTACTATGAAAACACTATTAAAAGCATCTTGTTTTTCAACATGATAAAAGTGGAGAGTGAACTTCTTTTGACAGGAAATTTCACATCTTGTTACGGAAAGCCATCATAACAGTGATAATGTCTACTTTTCAAATATTTCCTAATTTTAGGAGAACAATAGGCAATTAAAATGGTAATGTCAAGAATATTTGGGAGTTGTAAAATGAGCACCTAGGGATTTTTTTCTCTTGTACTTATAAGGAAAAATGGGAGTAATATTTAAGAAGTTGATAATGTGGAAGTGAACTTGTATGATCATATATTTTTTGGGGGTGGAGAAGGGCTAGTGGTGCTTAGAGATTTTGTCTGGCCCTGTACTCAGAGGTCACTCCTGATGGGGCTCAAGGGGCACAGGGGACCATATGGAATAACAGGGATTGAATCCAGAAGGCTGCATGCAAAATAAATGTGTTACCTGCTGCACTTCTGTACTATTACTTTGGCCCCTATCACTCTACTAAATATATATATATATATATGTATATATATACACACATATATATAAACCTTTGAAAGTTAAAAAGTTGTATTCATGATTCCTGTTTTTCTGGTTATAGAGTTGACAGTGAGTAAGGGAAATTTCTCTTCAGCTGACACTCTGCTTTTTAAATTATCTGCTAAAAAACACACTTATAGCTTATGTATTTGGTTACTACCATTATTATTCTGGGTTTAGTTTATTTTTAAAATTTTCCATATATGCTCAGGGCTTTGAGGCTTATTTTTTATTTAGCAGCAGGAGTAAATTTTGGAGTAATATTTTTGCTTTTTCCACCTGAGAAGCAACAGCAAAACCAAAAAGGAACAACATGATCCCAGAGGCACACAAACCAATCTTACAATGCAGTGGCTGCTGGCAGAAATACCTCTGGACTTAATTACTAAAATACCAGAATCCCAAAACTGGGTGGCCACTTTTGAGACCATGCAACATCATACGCTCTTTGTTATCAACAATAGAAAACATATGATCTAATGATGCCATTTTGACAGGTCTGTCGGGGGAAAAACTCCAAATAATAATAGTGGGGTTTCTGTTGAAAATTGAATGTAATCAAAGTAAAGAGAGAGTAAAGTGAAAATCATCTGCCACACAGGCCGGGGGGAGTGGGAGGGTATGCTGGGGTTCTTGGTGGTGGAACATGTGCACTGGTGAAGGGATGGGTGTTTGATCATTGTATGACTGAGACTTGATCGTGAAAGCCCTGTAACTGTTCTCACAATGATTCAATAAAAAATAAATAAATAAATAAATAAATAATTGATGTGGGCCCCAAGCCAAAAACCATAATAAAATAGATAAAGGGAGTTAATTGTTTGGTGATGAATAGAAACTAGAATTTTGGTGAGATCATAATATAAGCTATATAGATGATGGTTTGTAATACTGAAATTTATTTGTATTTTTAAACTGTCACTGTCACTGTCATCCCGTTACTCATTGATTTGTTCGAGCAGGCACCAGTAACATCTCTCGTTGAGAGACTTATTGTTACTGTTTTTGGCATATCCAGTACGCATGGGTAGCTTGCCAGGCTCTGCTGCATGGGCTCGATACTCTCAGTAGCTTGCCGGATTCTCCGAGAAGGGCAGAGGAATTGAACTCGGGTCGACCGCATGAAAGGCGAAAGCCCAACCGCTGTGCTATTGCTCCAGCAAAAAAAAAAAAAAAAAAAATTGGTTTAATTTTAAAACCAATATTAAAAATGTACCAAATTTGGTAAAATTTTTACTTATTTATTTATTATTTATTTTTTTGCTTTTTGGGTCACACCTGGCGATGCACAGGGGTTACTCCTGGCTTTGGACTCAGGAATTACTCCTGGTGGTGCTCAGGGGACCATATGGGATGCTGGGGATCAAACCCGGGTCAGCTGTATGCAAGGCAAACGCCCTACAAGCTGTTCTATCGTTCCAGCCCCCATAAATTTTTTAAATGAAAAAAAAAAAACATTTTAATTCTTTTTAGAAGAAATCTAAAAGTTGGATCTTTTGGCCCCTGCTAGCAGAAAGAGATTGTTTCATAATGGAGAGAGTTTCAACTGTAAGTCTATTCCTGGCCTAAATTGGTACCCTCCTCTTCCACTGCAGAAACTTTACTCTTCTTGTGGGAGATAGAAGAAAAACAAAAGGCATCAGTAGAACGGTCCGAGGGTTCCAGAAATTCATTTTTTAAATTATTAAATATCTTCCACTTCTAAGGATTTTCAGAGTAAACGTTTATTTTGGGGACTCAACTTATGCTCTAGACACTGAGTATTTTTTTAAAATTCACTGAGGTGGAGGGACTGTAGAAAACAACATCATTCATGTTGATTCATGTTATCAAAATTGCCTAAATAAGTACAATCGTTAGATTGAAATGCCTACTTACTCCTTTGTTAAATAAAATCTGGCTTAGAAATGTTCAGAATGCGCAACATATTTAATGGATAAACCTAGGTATGGAGGCAGCTACCAATAATTCAAGTCTCTCATTTTGTCAGAGGATAACAGATCTGAGATTGAATTTCTGAGAATTAAAATTTTGTGTCATCACTGTGTCTCTGTGGATGTTTTTTATTTAGGTTCAAGAAGACATTTTTATATTTGCTGTAGCTTTCCCAGTAGCTGAATTTCCACCAGGCCACTAATTCGATACTGCCCTTTCTGTAGCCATCTTGCTTTGTATATATTTATAAGAACAGGAAAAACCCTCCTCTGCAACGCTTCCCCCCACCCCCAGAAAAGCTATTAGTTACTAGGCAAGTTAAAGTAATTTAATGAAGTTGCCAAGTGTCTGCCATACAAAATAGCGAACTTCCCTCTTTTTTTTTCAATTCAGCGATGTTTTATTAAACATTTATATGCTGGATTTAAATTAGGAATGGGATGAGGTCACCTGTATTTTGTAAGTGGCTATTTATAGTATCAAATTTTTTCTGCTTCTCCTGTAAAGTTAAAAAAATGTTAGTGTTTATATTTTTAGAATACAAAGTTAAAATGTTAGTGTTTATATTTTTAGAATACAAAGTTATTGCATCACCACCAAGGAATCTCAGCTCCTCCACACTGTCGCTGTGTTGCCCAGACAGGGAACTTTGAGAGGAGGGGAATAGACGGTATTGAAATGTGTTGCCATAGGAATGTCTCCCCTGCTGGAACAAGACCAAAGAGTGCAGAGATCAAGCCACTGGTCTCCGGTTCTTTCTGTTTGGTAATAGGAGCACAATGTGAGCTATGGAGCGGATGTAAGCCGTGGGAGGAGGGGAGGGCAAAAAAATTTTAGCTTCTTTAGGGGTGACGGTGTGAAAAAGGTATGGGGACAATGCGTCCTTTGAATGGATGAAAAACCTTAGCAAATGAGGTCCTGCATGCCATCTGAAACTTAAATGGGGAGAAGGAGGAACAGATGGATTTTAGATAATTACCGACAAATACATATGCTATCAGTTTTGCTTTAGGGCAGGGGTTGGAGTTTGGGATGGAAACATCTGAAATATGGTGTTGGGAAGGTGTAATGGTGGTGGGATTGGTGTTTCAATATTATATGTAATCAAATATTGTGAACTACTTTATAAAATAAAAAAAATTTTAAATGCATATGCTAGTCTAAAGATCTGAGCCTTGTAGGAGAAATTATAATATATTAATTCTAAGTCATGAAGAATTCAGTTAGAATCTATAGAGTAAATACAGGTTTAAAATGGAGATTTGTTAAATTAAAGGACATGAAAGAAACAATGGAATGGACAGCTGAGAAAATACAGGAAGAAATGAGAGAAGAAATAAAAAAGTTACAAAAAGAAGTGTCACAAATAAAGGATTCAGTAGATGAAATAAAAAGCTCAGTGGGTGCCCTCAACAATAGAATGGCTACAGCGGAAGACAGAATCAGTGAGCTTGAAGAAGAGCAGCAGGAAGCCTACAGGCAACAGCAAACAATGGGAAAAGACCTCAAAATAGCTCTAGGGCGAATCAGAGTCCTAGGGGATGATTTCAAGAGAACAGTCAGAACAAACACAGACTCAAAGTCAAAGGATGGAAAACAATCCTGCAAGCAAACAACTTACTCAAAAAAGCTGGGGTGGCCTTATTAGTATTGGACAACATAGATTTCAGCTTGAAAAAGATTAGAAGGGACAGTGAAGGCCAATTTTTATTAATCAAAGGATATGTACAGCAGGAAGAAATCACACTCCTAAATGTGTATGCACCCAATGAGGGACCAGTTAATACCTACAACAACGGCTGACAGACCTTAAGAAGGACATTTCGAGTAACACAATAGTAGTTGGAGACTTCAACACCGCCCTACCACCTCTAGATAGATCAAGAAGTTTAAAACTCAGCAAGGAAATACTGGCTTTGAAGGAAGAAATAGAAGAGAGAGGACTAATAGATCTATACAAGAATTTATATCCCCCCCCAAAAGAATACACATTCTTTTCCAGTGTACATGGAACATTTTCCAAAATAGACCATGTACTGGGCTACAAAACATACCTCAACAGAATCAGAGAGATAGACATTGTATCAGCTATCTTTTCAGACCATGATGCACTGAAGATAGAAGTTAATCATGTACAGATGCAGAAAACCAAATCAAACACCTGGAAATTAAACAACTCAATATTGAACAATGAGTGGGTCAGGAAGGAATCAAGGAAGAAATCAAAAGGTACCTGGAAACAAATGAGAATGAAGACACAAGCTACCAGAATCTGTGGGACGCAGCTAAAGCCATGTGAAGGGGAATATTTATAGCTCTGCAAGCATTTCTAAGGAAGAAAGAAAGGGCCCACATAAATAACTTGACTTCACAGCTTAAGATTTTAGAAAATAACCAACAAATGGAGCACAAAGAGGCAGAAGGAAAGAGATAATAAAACTTAGAGCAGAAATAATGACATGGAAACCCAAAAGACAATCTGAAGATCAATGACACCAAGAGCTGGTTCTTCTAGAAAATAAACCAGATTGATAAACCACTAGCAAGAAAGAAAGAGAGAGAGAGGACCCTAATAAACCGAATCAGAAATGAAAAGGGGGATATCACAACAGAAACCAAAGAAATTCAAAAGATCATCAGAGATTACTTTGAAAGTCTGTATGCCACAAAAGAAGAGAACCTGGAAGAAATGGATAAATTCGTGGATTCCTATAATCTTCCAAGGCTGAATCAAGAAGACCTGGGATACCTGAATAGTTCTATGAATATCAAGGAACTTGAAACAGTACTCAAAACTCTTTCCCAAAACAAAACAAAAGCCCAGGTCCAGATGGATTCACTAGAGCATTTTTCCAAACATTTAAAGAGGACTATTGCCAGTTCTTCTCAAGCTTTTCCAGGAAGTTGAAGAAACAGAAACTCTCCTACACAGTTTCTATGAGGTTCATATCTCCCTAATACCAAAAGAAAACACAGACACCACAAAAAAAGAAAACTACAGGCCAATATCCCTGATGAACACGGAAATGAAGATTCTCAATGAAATATTAGCAAATAGAATTCAACAGCTCATCAAAAAGATCATACACCATGACCAAGTGGGATTCATCCCGGGGATGCAAGGATGGTTTAATATTCGGAAATCAACCAACATAATCCATCATATTAACAAAAGAAAAGGTAAGAACCATATGATCATATTAATAGATGCAGAGAATGCATTTGACAAGATCCAGCACCCATTTATGATGAAAACTTGCCAAATGGGTATAGAAGGAACTTTCCTGAATATAGTCAAAGCCATCTACCTCAAGCCTATGGCAAGCATCATCCCCAATGGGAAAAAACTAAGAGCCTTCCCTCTAAGATCAGGGATGAGACAAGGATGCCCACTCTCCAATTCTGTTCAATATAGAACTGGAAGTACTTGCAATAAAGGTTCGGCAAGAAAAAGATATTAAGGGCATTCAGGTAGGAAAGGAAGAAACCAAGCTCTCACTATTCGCAGATGATATGATACTATACTTAGAGAATCCTAAAATCTCAACCAAGGAATTCCTAGAAACAATAGACTTGTATAGTAAAGTTTCATGCTATAAAATCAATACCCAAAAGTCCATGGCTTTCCTATATGCAAATAATGAGAGAGAAGAAAATGATATGAAAAAAGCAATCCCGTTCACAGTCATGCCTCAGAAAATCAAGTACCTTGGAATCAGCTTAACTAAGGAGGTAAAGGACTTGTACAAAGAAAATTACAAAATGCTACTTCAAGAAATAATAGAGGACACGAGGAAATGGAAAGATATCCCCTGCTCATGGATTGGAAGAATTAACATTGTCAAAATGGTAATAGTCCCCAAAGCATTGTACAAATTCAGTGTGATCCTATAAAGGTACCCATAGCATTCTTCAAAGAATTGGAGCAAACACTCTTGCAGGTCATATGGAACAATAAGCCCCTACAAATAGCTAAAGAAATTCTTGGGAAAAAAGAAAATGGGAGGAGTCACCCTCCCCAACCTCAATCTCTACTACAAAGCGGTAATAATTAAAACAGCATGGTACTGGAATAAAGGAACAGGGTTGAATATCCTGACACACACTTTCAAATATATGGTCATCTAATCTTTGATAAGGGAGCAAGTAATGTGAATTGGAGCAAGGAAATCCTCTTCAACAAATGGTGCTGACAAAATTGGACAGCCACATGCAAAAAAATGGGCTCAGATCTCTACCTAACACCATGTACAAAAGTTAGGTCAAAGTGGATTAAAGATCTCAACATCAGACCAGAATACAAAAGGTACATGGAAGACAAGGTTGGCAAAACCCTCCATGACATTGAAGCTAAAGGTATTTTCAAAGATGACATTCCACTGGCCTAGCAAGAGAAAAAAGAGATAAGCAAATGGGACTATCTTAAACTAAGAAGCTTCTGCACCTCAAAAGAAACAGTAACCAAAATACAAAGACAGTCTACAGAATGAGAAAGGATATTCACCCAATACCCATCCAATAAGGGGTTGATATCAAGGATATACAAGGCACTGGTTGTACTCTACAAGAACAAAACATCCAACCCTATCAGAAAATGGGGGGTGGAAATGAACAGAAACTTTCTCAAGGAAGAAATACAAATGGCCAAAAGGCACATGAAAAAATGCTCTCCATCATATTTTCCTTTATGTACCTTATGAATTCAGGTCTGATGTTGAGATTTTTAATTCATTTTGATCTGACATTAATTGCTGGTGAATCAATACCCAGACGTCTGTTGCTTTCCTATGTACAAATAATGAAAGAGAAGAGAGAGTTATTAGAAAAAATAATACCATTCAAAGTCATGCCTCAGAAAATCAAGTAAGTTGGAATCAGTTTAACTTAAGAGGTGAAGGATTTATACAAAGAAAACTGCAAAACACTATTTCAAGAAATAAAAGAGGACATGAGAAAATGGAAACACATCCCCTGTTCATGGATTAGGAGGATTAACATTGTCAAAATGGCAGTACTCCCCGAAGTATTATACAGATTCAATGCAGTCCCATAAGGATACCCATGACATTTTTCAAAGGAATAGATCAAACACTCTTAAAATTCATATGAAAAAATAACCCCCCTCGAATAGCTAAAGCAATCCTTGGGAAAAAGAATAGGGGAGACATCAACTTCCCCAAGTTCAAACTCTAATACAAAACAGTAGTAATCAAAACAGCATGGGATTGGAATAAAAACAGACCCACAGATCAACAGAATAGAGTTGAATATATTGACACCGACCCTCAGATATATGATCACCTAATCTTTGATAAAGGAGCAATAAATATGAAGTGGAGCAAGGAAAACCTCTTCATCAGTGGTGCTGAGAAAACTGGACAACTACATGCAAAAAACTTATCTCATACTAATGCCAGCCATAAAAACAAATAGGTTTATTTAATGGTTAATTCTCATCTTGAATATGTGAAATTCCACAAAATGTTGATTTTTTAATTTCATAGTTTAAAAATATACAGAATGGAATTTTGTTTAAATTTATATATTAAGGTAAGACAAGCGAATATATATTAAAAACATTTGTTCTGCTTAAGTTATACATTATACAAATTATTGCATATTGGAAACTATAGTGCATAACAGAATGCATAAAATTGGTAAAGAAATAAACTAGGTGTATTTATACCAGAAGGAAATATAGATTTTCCTTGTCAATGTATACAGACTTGAGAGTTTTGGCTTTCTTTTCTGGTATCTTTAGAACCAAGGCTCACCAAGAACCATCATGTAGGCTATTAAAGCACTGTTTACCTGAATTTCCCCCTGCTTTTCTAATATGATTTTAGGAGGCAAAGAGAATTCAAGTAATCTTTTTACTTACAATGCATCAAAATGCAATTCAAAGCAATCCTGGTTATCCAGATTTTTTAAAAAGAAAAATAAAAGAAGTTGACCAAATTATATGCTTCTGGTATAAAACTGAGGCTAAAGCAACCTTCTGAGATGAACATACTGCTCCATTAGTTAGTACCCTGTTGTATATGGTGGTACTTATCTGTACCTCTGTAAGTACCAAAAATTGGCCAGGAAGACATGATTTTACATTATGGACATCAATATAGATAAACTTGCATGAAAATGAGAGTAAATTTTATGTATAAGCAGAGGTAGTTGGCCTGCATCTCAGAGTTACTTTGTAGATATATTTTTTTTTAAATTTAAATTTTATTGAATCACCATGTGGAGGGTTACATAGTTCTCAGGATTATGTCAGTTATACAATACTCAAACACCCTTCCCTTCACCCGTGCCCATATTCCATCACTAACCACCCCATTATACCTCCCGCCCCCTCCCGCCCCCCCAGTCCCCGCCCTTGTAAGTGATAAGTTTCACTTCGTTTACGCTTTATCTTGGTTACAGTCCATGTTTCAACACATAACTCACTATTGTTGTTAGGGTTTCCCCCCAAAAAAGAAAAGACAGTCCCACTGTCAAGGAAGCATTTGATGGCTCTCCATTGCTGAGAATGTAGAGATATTAAGTCCCGCTGTTTGTTACATAACTTTTCTATTTTTTTCCCCCCTCGTCCCGCGCCACCGAGATCACACCTGTTTAGTAATCACCACGCTGCCTGACAAAGGGAAAACAAACCAAAAAAGATGGTTATTTCCCGTCATCAGCCGACGTGGGGCTCTGGCTTAGTTGATAGTCTGGTAGAATGTCTGCAAGCAGTTTCTGGAACCAAAAGTAATACGCTGGTATCGGCCCCGGCTCGAGATTCCACCAGCGTCCCGCTGTTCCAAGTACATAATAATTTATTCCCTTGTATCCCATTCCCACGCCACCAGGTCCGTGTCAGCTTAATGGACATCATACTATGGCTAACGCCACGCCGCGTTTCTTCCCGAGAAAAGGATATTTCTTCTCAGCCGGCGTGGGGATATGGCTTAGTTCAGTCTATAGAGATGGCTACCACTTTGGTAGCCTTCAATATTTCAGCAAAAGACTTACTATTCTTGTTAGGATTTCCCACCAAAGTCCGACCCGTTAAAAGGGAACCATTTCATATTGGTGATGATTAAATGACAATAGGTTGCGAGGCCATGGCAGTGGCCTCGCGGCTTTGAATTTCTGTATAAAGTCCAGGGAAAGTACAGCCAGAAATTACACATCACTACAAACTTTAACCCTATTATGGTCCCCCCCAAAGTCCAACCCATTACAAAGGAACCATTTCATATTGCTGATGATTAGATGACATTAGGCTGCCGCGGGTTTCTATATAAAGTCCAGGGAAAATTCTGCCTAAAATTCTATCGCTACAATCTTTTACCCTTCAACAAAATACTTAGTACTATTGTTTGGAGTTTCCCCCCACGGTAAGCCCTGCCAAAAAGGAACATTTACACGTTGCTGACAATCAAGAGATATTAGGTCACGTGGCTGCAATTGCAGCCGCGCGGTTTTGGATTTCTATATGAAGTCCAGGGAAAATTCTTTTGGTAATTGCATCACTTGCTGGCAGCGCCTGGGCCAGAAGCTCCCGAGCACACAGTTTGGATGCATTTTGGGGGCACCGCTCGTGTCCAAAGTGGTTCAGTTGCCTCCGGGGTCGATCTCGCGCGGGGCCGCAAAGGAGCGTCCCCACATGGCTCTGTGCTTAAATGTCGGCCGGCACAGGGCGGATCCGGAAGTCCCGCCCCATTGGCTTTCCCGGGCTTCCTGTATAGTCTAAAAACCGGCTATTGCCTCGCTGCGTTCAAAAAGAAAGAGTTGAGAGAGAAAAGACCATACCCCGCCGGCAGCGCCTGGGCCAGAAGCTCCGAGCACACAGTTTGGAGGCATTTTGGGGGCGCTGCTCGTGTCCAAAGTGGTTCAGTTGCCTCCGGGGTCGATCTCGCGCGGGGCCGGAAAGCTACTTTGTAGATATTAAAAGCAAAAATAGGCAAGGATTTTTTTGTTTTAAATTATAGGTTTATAGACACACATCACAGTTATTCAGTGGTAAAAGGAGAAATAAATCTAGAATTTAATTCTGTTTGATGGTACTTGCTGCCTGTTGTGTTAAATGTAGTGCCATCATTTTGTATTTTAAGAAACTATGTTGGTTAGGGCTGGAGCAATAGTACAGCGGGTAGTGTATTTGCCTTGGCGCGTCCGACCTGGGTTTGATTCCCAGCATCCCATATGGTTCCCTGAGCACTGCCAGGAATAATTCCTGAGTGCAAAGCCAGGAGTAACCCCTGAGCATCGCCAGGTGTGACCCTAAAAGCAAAAAAAAAAAAAAAAGAAAAAGAAACTGTTGGTTAGAATTAAGATTCTCAGTCTTTTAATTCTTCAAGTACACAAGGTGATGATACTTGCATTTATTGTCTTGTTTCAGTAATACATTGCTGCACACACACACACACACACACACACAAACACTGTAAAATTTGGTGTCTTAAAGCAATGTCCAATTTGCAATGGTTCCCTCCTTCACTTAGCACTACTGACTGGTCTTGGAGGTTGAGAACTGGAATTATTGGAAGTTTGCTGTTTACATCAGGAGATTGATCTGGGATGAGAAGAATATCTGGATTCCTACACATCTCTCTCCTGTCCTCTCTCAGCCCCCAGGAAATCACATAGTATCTTTTTGTTTGTTTTTGCACCACACCCACTGATGCTCAGGGCTTACTCCTGACTCTGTGGACCATATGGGATGGCCAGGATGTAGCTTGGTGGACTGTCTGCTGTTCTATCTCTTCAGCCCCTACTATAGTATCTTTATATTGTACACTGAAGCAGTTACAAAGGTAACTTAGTGGGAGTGGAAATGGATTCATCTCTTGATAAGAAAGTCTAACATTTCTGGAAAAGCATTGTAGAATTGAAAAATACTGTGGTAGTTGGTTTTGAAAAAAATATATTCAGCTACACAAATAAATCAGACTGGAATTTTATGCTGCTGCCTAAGCTAGTGTATCAGCATTTCTCTCCTACTCAAGGAAACATATTACCATGCAAGTAAATATGATTTATTTGCCCGTAATTTAGCCATAATTTATATTTTTCAAAAAAGTAAATCATCTGCAATTTTTTTGGCACTCTGTTTACTGTTAGTAACAAATTACTTGTAAAACATTAGTGAATTAAGCTAATGAGTTGGATAGTTGAGAGTAAATTTTCCATATTGGAGCTGATGCTGTTTACTCCAGGCAAATGAATTATATTTCTGCCTTTCTACCTTCTGTGTAGAAGTAAATAGCCAAATATTTCTGTGAACAGTTTTTCATATAAACATTTCCATTTAAAACTAAAAGGTGAGTACTGAATTTTACTGTTTTTTAATTTTATCATATTTTTCCTTTAATTTATTGGGATTAATTATATGGGCAAATTTTCTAATAAAAATCAACCTTGCATTTTATTGATGAATCCAGTTTGGTCACCACTCAATTCTTTTTTTCAATCATCATGAGATACAGTTACAAAGCTTTCAGTTTCAATCATACAATGATTGAACACCCATCCCTCCACCAGTGCACATTTTCTACCACCAATGTCCCCAGTATCCTCCCCACCCTTCCTCCTGCCTCTATGGCAGACAATTTCCCCCATACTCTCTCTCTACTTTTGAACATTATGGTTTGCAATACAAATACTGAGAGGCTATTATATATGTTTCTTTATCTACTTTCAGTACACATCTCCCATCCCGAACGATCCCTCCAATCATCATTGACTTGGTAATCCCTTCTCTATCCCAGCTGCCTTCTCCCCAGCTCATGAGGCAGGCTACCAACCATGGAGCATTATTCCTGGCCCTTCTGTCTACTGTTCTTGGGTGTCAGTCTCATGTTATGTTATTTTATCTTCCACAAATAAGTGCAGTCATTCTATGTCTGTCCCTCTCTTTCTAACTCATTTCACTTAGCATGGTACTCTCCATGACCATACACTTATAAGCACATTTTATGACTTCATCTTCCTAAGAGCTACATAGTATTCCATTATGTAGATGTACGAAAGTTTCTTTAACCAGTTGTCTGTTCTCGTGCACTCTGGTTGTTTCCAGATTCTAGCTATTGTGAACAGTGCTGCAATGAACATACAGGTGCAGATGTCATTTCTACTGTGCTTTTTTGAACCCTCAGGATATATTCCCAGAAGTGGTATTGCTGGGTCTCACCATTCAATTTGGTTTGTTAGCAGTTTGTTTAGAATTTTTGCACTTATAAAGAACTGAACCATAACTCTACTGCCTTGTACTGTTTCTGTCTTTTTTTGGATCAAGATTATGTTAAGGAGTTAAGGAGTTGTCTCCCCTTTTTTTCTCCAATCCTTCAGAAGATTAGAAGAGTAAAATTAGAATTTCTTTTTATTTTTTTATTTTTTAATTAGTGAGTCACAGAATTTTCTCTTCCTTGTATGTCTCATAGAACTTGCTTAATCTGGAAGAAGCATCTGAACCTGGGTGATTTCTTTATTGGGATATTTCAATTTAAATTTAAAAATTATTTTATTTCATGGGGCCCTACCAACTGGTCTGGGATCGGACCCGGCAGTATTTGGGGCTTCCAGGGCTGCACTTGCCGGTACTTGGGGGACTGTGTGCTGTGAATCGGATTATGATGCATTGCATGCGGGGAATGCACCCTACATGCTGACTGCTGCTCAGGCCCCATTTGGAAGATTTTTAATGATTAATTCTTTTTATCCAATGACTGGAAACTTTAACATTTTGTACTGAAGTTATTTCACCTAAGCTATTTTTCCCTGTGTATTCCTTCTTGGTTTTGTCTTTTTCGCTTGATTAATTATTCCAGATATTTGTCTGCTGCCTTAGTTTTTATCAAAAACCAAATATTTTATATATTTATTGATTATTAAACGGATTAAAATTTTGTGTCATTATTATTTTATACTCTGTCTTCTTAAAGCAACCCTTCATTATTTTTAAATTAATTTTTAAAAATGTAAACATATAAAGTTTTTAGACTTTCATTTAGTACTGATTTGACTCCATTCCTCAGCTTTTACTATGATTACTATTGTTCTGTCTGAAGAATTTTTTAATTTCCATTTTTATTTCTTTTTTGGTTGTCATATTTTATATAGAAATCAGGAACTGTACTCCATGAATCATATCCCAAGTCCTGAAACATGTTTTTGCTTCTACAAAATATATGGAAATTTTCTATTTACATTAAAATATATTTCTAATACCAAATTATATTACACATAAAGATCTTTTCAAACTAAGCCTCTCATGGCCTAAATTTCATAGTTGTTAATACATAACTAATTGTTACATTCATTGTCCTTTATTTTTTTAAGATTATGCTGAATTTTTTTTGCTGTTTTTGAGCCACACCCAGTGGTGCTCAGGGCTTGCTCCTGGCTCTGCTTTCAGGGATCACTTCTGGGGACATATGGGGTTCTGGGAATAGAACTTGGGTTGGCCACATTCAAAAGCAAGTGCTCAACCCACTGTACTATTGCTCCAGCAATAATGATTTTTTATTTGCTGAAGCTGTCAATTAATAGAATTGTGTTATAATTTCTCCTTCTGGTGATAGACTCATGCTTCCAGTTGGAATTGTAATTTTTGCTTTGGATATTTTGAGATAATATTAGGTACATGCAGATTTACAATTCTTGTTAGCTAGGTGTCTTGCTGTGATTTAGATATATTTGTTACAGGCATTAAACAGCTAGACTTTTGTTATTTATTCACTTAAAATATTTACCTTTTAAAAGTTATTTTGTTTCTCAATTTTTTAAAAATTATATCACTGTGAGATACACAGTTACAAAAGTTCATAACTGGGTTTCAATCATACAATGTTCCAACACCCATCCCTTCACAAGTGTATCTTTCTTGAGTGTCCCCAGTTTCCCTCTTGTCCCCCCTATCCCCCCCCCAATCCTGCCTCTATGCAGACACTTCATCTCTCTATATTTCCTTTTAGGCATTGTGCTTTATCTTTATAAAAATGTTATTTAGGGGCCGGAGCGATAGCACAGCGAGTAGGGCGTTTGCCTTGCACTCGGCCGACCCGGGTTCGATCCCCGGCATTTCATATGGTCCCCCAAACACTGCCAGGAGTAATTCCTGAGTGCAAAGCCAGGAGTAACCCCTGAGCATCGCTGGGTGTGACCCAAAAAGCAAAAAAAAAGTGCTATTTAAACAACGTGGTTTACAAAGTTTCTCATAATACAGTTGTATCTGACATTCAGTCTTTCAGCACCATTCCCACCACCAGTGTCACCTTCCCTTCACCATTGTATCCAGTTTCCCATTCATTTACCACCCAAGCCCTTGGCAGGCAAAAAATAATTTGTTTTATGTTTCTTGTTACAACAAAAGTGTGCTTAACAAAAAATAGTCCAGTCAAAGAAAGTTTATGAAATTGTTATATTTCACAATGGGGTTAGTAAAGTCATTGAGGATTTACTGAGCTGTTTGTTGCTAATTGAGTCTTCTGTGTTATTATTTTTGCTTATAGTTGTGTTCTCTGCTACTTTCCCATCTAAATTGGTGCTTTTTTTTTTTTTTGCTTTTTGGGTCACACCTGGCTCTGCACAGGGGTTACTCCTGGCTCTGCACTCAGGAATTATCCCTGGCAGTGCTCAGAGGACCATATGGGATGCTGGGAATCGAACCCGGGTCGGTCGCATGCAAGGCAAACGCCCTACCCACTGTGCTATTGCTCCAGCCCCTAAATTGCTGCTTTTCTACTGGGCTGTCAGTATTGTGGAATTTGGAAGTGCTGCATAGCTTCGTATGCATCTGCAGGATCTGTAGAACTGGAATGATTCTTGGCGTGGTTTCCTCTTGAGGGGGCCCCAGTTTTCAGCCTGAAGACCCTTGTACCTGTGAGTTTCATCAGGTTGGCTTGGCATCTCTTGCAAGATTAGCTGTGAAGCTGTGAAGCTAGGCTGTTTACGTGATTGGCAGTGAGGGATGTAGGTGTAACTTCTTGGGGTCTGAGGAAGTTAGTGGGGTTGGCTGCTTGGCCCCACTTGACACCAGAGTTTTCAGCTTCCAAGCCAGTGTACCTGAGTTTCATCAGCTTGGCTTGGCATCTCTTCAGAGATCAGTTGTGAAGCAGAAAAGTTGGGCCATTTGTATGGCAGTGACTATGGGATATGGGAGTGACTGCCGGGGCTTCTTGAAGTATGGGAGGGGGCTACCCGCCCCCACTCCGAGAAGAACCCAGAGTTTTCAGCCCCAGATCTGGTGTACTGGGGAGTTTTATCATATCTTGCTTTACTTGGAAAGTTGTGTTCATTTGTTGCCACTGACGACATTTAGCTTTATTTCTCACAATTGATGTATGCATTTTAATGTAGTACTTACTCCTCTTTTTCAGCCACTTATCTTAACATCTTTGGAATTGTTAATTCTTTAATTTTTTTCTCATTCCAGATTTCTCCCTTCTATGTTGCCATTCTTGTTATTTTATTTGGTATATTTTTGTAAAATCCCTATTCAGTGAATATGTTATTGCTCATACTCCATAGTTCAAAGATATTTTGTTCTTAGCTTTTCTTTTTTTTCTTCACAAATCACACAATTTTCTTACAGTTTTTGATAATGCCTCTTTTATCATCTACCAATATATTTTCTCATAGTTACTTTCAATAATTTCGTGATTTCTATCTAAAATAATTTTAAGTATGTCCTTACTAATTTCTTTTAGTATGTTTTTTAATAGCAACAAATTCCATAGTACATACATGTGACACACAAATGAATAAGGCATATTCTCATAAAATATGTAATTGCAATATAAACCAAGTAGAATTAGAAATCAAGAAAAGCTTTGAGAACACAGAGAGAATAGGCTAAAGGAAGGAAGTGTGGAAAGTCACTAAAGAAAACATTGGCTTTTGATTGCAGAAACAATTATGCTAAGGAAGGAGAAAAATCGAGGGGGGAATCAAGAAGCATGTTTGGAAAGATAAGGTCAAAGAGCCAGAGGTCTTGTTATTTGTAGTGTAGAGGCAAGTATCTTTTTATAGCTACACCTTTAAACTCACCACAACTGAAAGCATGGGCCCTACACTACAAAACCAAATTTTGAAATGTATCTATTAAGAAGTGATATTGGGGGATGGGAGGGAACCTGGGTGATGGTGGAGGGATAGCAGGGAGATGAGATTGGGGGTGGAGACAATATATGCCTGAAACCCTCATGTAAACAATTTTGTAAATTGTTTTATAGAATTTCCAAAAATTTTGTAAATACAGTATCTGTTTTTTCTATAATTTTTTAATTTTATAATGTAGTTCACAATATTTCATTACATTTAATATTCAAACACCAATCTCACCACCATTACACCTTTGCACCACCATATATCAGGTGTTTCCATCCTGAACCCCAATCACTGCCCCAATACAGAACCAAAATAATATATTTTGTATTGTTTATTATGAAAAACCGCTGAAAATGCTACAAAAATGTATCCTTAGAGGAAAGAGGGAGAGGTTTGTTGTATTCCACCCAAGGGCCATTAATCCCTTCTATAAGAGATCACTAACATGTTGTTAGAAGTTGAACTTTGTGTTTATATATATGTGTGTGTAAAAAAATATATAATATATGTATATATACACACATATGTGTATATATAAAAATATATTTTCCTCTATGGTTGGACACCTCCTACTTTTAACTCCATCAAATGTGGTGCATTACTCTAGGATTATGGGTATGGCATGTGGTATGAAGTGTCCAGGAATAGGTTCACTCATGGGTGAGGCTCGGCCCTAGTGTGTGGAGAGCGACCGTGAATATGGTGACGGTTGAGTTCTGGGAGCTTGTGGCTGCCAGGTCTGAGTCCCATGAGGCCAGGAGGGGTCTCACCCACCCCACTCTGGGGTGCCCCGAGTGAAACAGCCTGGCGCAGCATCCGGCAGCATAGTTATGGCAAGCGTCATGTTATGCTCCCTGGGTTCTTCGGAGTTTCCCCCATGGGTGAGCATATTTTTTTTTAAATTAAAGAATAAGTGAATGAGTTGTAAATTTACAGAAGGCTATGAATGTGTTCTTGGAATATTCATCAACTCAGTGCAGGTTGCTGCCAGATGGAGGTAGAGGGGTTAGCTAGAAAGCTAGTGAGTTGTAAAGAATTAAATGCCAAACTGAAAACAACAGAAGGGTAGGTTCAGAACAGTGGGGTGACATAATTAGGTGCATTATTTAGAAGCAAATGTTTGAGTGGATTGAGAGCCATGAGTTGCAATAATCATCCAGGAAGTGGCTGTATAAGCCAAGACAAAGTGAAGGTAATGAAGAGAAGAGAAAATTTAAAAAAAACATTGACAAGGTGAATCTTAATAG
The DNA here is from genome assembly GCF_027595985.1 of Sorex araneus. Taxonomy (NCBI): domain Eukaryota; kingdom Metazoa; phylum Chordata; class Mammalia; order Eulipotyphla; family Soricidae; genus Sorex; species Sorex araneus. The sequence goes on along the minus strand of NC_073303.1, from coordinate 281,564,562 downwards.
ATTTAAAGAAGAGATGATTGGAGGAGGTGCTCCTAGGACTGTACTGCAAAATTGAAGATTAGACTAGAAGAACATAAGAGAGAGTGAGCATATTAGAGGAAGAATGTGCCTTTGGGGAGAAAATGAATTTAGTGTATAATAAAAACCGTTTCATGTGTTCTCAGGACAAATATCGATTGGTTTTAAAAGAATCAATATTTAAGGTATTAGGTACATCTCTGCTGAGATTTCAGCAACATTTTCTTCTATCAATTGTTGTAGTCATTACTTGTTTTGTTTTTCAAGTTAGAATAGAAATCTCTGATTCGGGATGCAAAGGGTTTATTTTTAACAATAAATAAAACCTAATTTATAGTTGATTTCAATTCTGTTGTAGATCAGAAATCGAAATGTAGAACTGCCTTTACTGCTTTTTCCAAAATTATTGCTACTGAGCAGTGATTGCTCTTGGCTGGCAGGACCTCTTGTTTGGATCTATTTTTATCTTAGCTCTCTTCACAGGCTGGCAGATGTAACCCAGAGTATCTTAGAGCATCTAGTAAGAGAGGAGAGAAAGCAGAAAAGAAAGGCAGAGAAGAAATGAAGAAAATGAAGAGAAGAGGGGCAGGGAGAGGGATCTCATTTCATTACAAAAAAAAGTGTTTTGGGAGTTTATGCTTCCTACCTGCTGTTTTTAGTTAGCAATATCAAATTTCCCCCCCTGGAGATTGTCACCTGGCTTTCTGTTGTTATCTGAGTCATCATTGTGATTCAATAAAAATTTTTTTTCACTCAAATGTAATAGTTTCAGAGTGGACTGCTGAGAATTAGCGTAGCTTTTCTCTCACCAGGGTGTGAAGTAGATTTTGACTACAGGTGTGTGTGTTAGCCTGAAATCTCAGCAGCTCTTACCTTCCACCTGGTGCCATCCTGTAACGCTCTACTCCAGTCTAAGGAGAGTATTGTCATATACAATCACTTCTTGATTGATGAGGGAGCTAGGCAGAGAGGTTATTTTTAAGTTTTTACTCTAAAATATTTTATTTGAGGAGATGTCCTCTGTCTTGGAGCTTCATGATTGGAAATGGTTTCTAATCTTTTATATTGTTGATATCTGACCCATGGAATTCATCTGTGTGTATCTGCTCCTGCTACAATATTTTATCGTTTTAGATGTGATCAGGAGGAAAAGTGCCAAGCAAAAGTTTCTCATTTAATCCTGTGAAAAATTGAATTCGAGCAATTCAGTTACGAAGAGCTGTAATTTTTAATGTTGCCAGAAGTTATAAGACATAGTCCTGTATCTGCAGAAACAGGTTTGCCACTATTAGCATCTGTTTCTGGTTGGCGCTGGCAGTGTAGAAAGTGAGTGGCAGTTGGTGACATATGCAAGCTAATATAAACAGTGTTGGATATTTTACCTAAATTATCTCATTTGATAGATTGTGCAGTGAAGAAATTCAAAGATTCTCAGAGTGTAAGGAAAAAATCATTGATAGGTATATATTGCTGTATTGCTACAATTCATACCCAGTTGCAATTGGTCACCAAAATCTATGCCACAGTGTCTCCAGGCAAGTTTTAACATTTTTTCCCTTTTTTCAGAAAACACATGGCTTCTATGATGAATTAGTCTCACCCAAGTATTGTTCTCTTGATAGGAACATCATCCTCCTATACTTGCCTCAAATTTGAGTCTGCCCTCCCCAGTGCTTCTCTCTCCAGATCTTCAAGTAACAAAGTGGGAAAAAGTAAAAGTGGCTCACTGTGAAGTGAGCCCCTTTACTTACTAAAAACTAAAGGGGCTCAATTCACAGTTTAGCGTCTTAACCTACCATGTTCTCTCCTTTGTACTCTTCCTTGAATAACTTTTATGCTATTTGTTTAATTGCATTCTAAATCATCAAAATTTCTGTCTCTCTGTAACACATGGACAGAATATGCAACATTCTGAGCAGCAAAGATGACAGCTGTATAAATACAGGGATTTTCTTCTTTATTTTTTTCCTAGTGATATAAAAATCAAGATAATGTGTAGTGTTTCAGATCACCAGAATAAAGGAGAGTCTTAGGTTGTTTCCTTTCTTCCCTCTCTCTGTTGAATTTATGACTCATTTATCATTTTGTTCTTGTCTTTACCAATATCTAGACTTCAAGGTATTTCCTGATGGTTTGCCAGTAAGGACATTAATATCTCTGATAGTACCCCAGGCAGTATTTTTCCCCTGCTTTGCTCCAAATAATAAAAGCAACCCTATGGATCCAGGGCAGCTAAATTGCCAGTTTCTATAGCCTTAACCATCTGTTGGGACTGAAGTAGAATTTTCCAGATGGGAGTGGGTGAAAGATGGACATGGTCCCTAGCTAAAATGCCACAGGCTCACACTGTTCTTACTTAGATTCAGCAAGTTTTCTTGAATAAATAATTCTCAGTTTTTTATGTGGTTTTGTCATTTGTCATTGTCAGATTCCCCCATTTTCCAGTAGCTAGGTGGTCACACCCAGAAACTGCCCCCAGGGCCGTGTAATCCCATCAACGGCCAACATCCAGGGACTATAAATCCAAGTTCCCAGAACATCTTATAGCCTACTTCACCCTCTCGGGGAACCTAGCAGGCTACCGAGAGTTTCCTGCCTGCATGGGAGAGCCTGGCAAGTTCCCCGTGATGTATTCATATGCCAAAACCAGTAACAATATTCCCCTGACCCTTAAAGAGCCTCCAATGCGGCATCATTTGGAAGGACGAGTAAAGAGAGGCTTCTAAAATCTCAAGGCTGAGACAAATGGAGACATTACTGAGACCGCTCGAGAAAATTGATCATCAACAGGATGATGATGATGATGATGATGATGATTTGTCATTTAAAAACTTTTTTGAAGCACCATGATTAACAATACTCTTAATGATATGGTTTCATGCATACAAATTCTAACCCCACACTCTACCAGAGAATCCACTTTCCTCCACCATTGTCTCAGGTTCTGCCTTGGACCACTTCCCCACCCTCTTCCCACCTTTGGTGAGTACAGTTCTGTAAACCAATTCTCAGGTTCTGGTGTCTTTGATTTGGTCAATTTTTAATTAAACGTCATAATTCTTAGGTGGTTCTTAGCGCATTTGTCTAGGCTTTTTACTACTTTTTGTGTCAACCCCATGCACCAAGGAAGCTGAATTGCTTTAGCCATCAATTCTCTGCCATCAAATTAGTCCATATATACTATGTTTACAGACTTCTGAGTCCCTCCTGATATTTCCTATAAGCCAATGGAAGCACCGTTTGAAACACCTTAGCCCTTACGCCACACTGATTCAATTAAACCGTGAGCGGGTTCTGAAAAAAGCTCATGTGGTCCCCAAACTGAAAGCGAAACAACAAACGAAAGAAATATATGTAAAAAATGGCTCTCTTCCCAGTAAATTCTAATCCATTTTGGTGTACTTGATTAATATATTACAGATAATATAGTAAAAGCTATGCTTGTAATGGCATATTCTAGCATGATATGAAAAGATAGACTACGTGAAGAAAATTTTGAAAGAAAAGTCAGAAATGGAAGCAGCATATCAGGACTGACAACATTCAGCATAGCCAGGAAGATGGAAGCACTTCTCAGCTAGCAGAGCAAGGAGAACATGTTTGTCAGGGAACATTGCTCTGCATTGCTCTGCTTAGAGTGAAAGCATGTGTTGAAATAGAGAGGAAGGAGGCTTAGCTAAAGAGCCACTGCCCTGAGCCAGAGTCACAAACTTTAAATCACTCCCTCTCTAAAACTCGTATCTTGGGTATGAAGTTATTTCTAGAAACCAGGCTTTATATACATTCAGTGTAATTCTTCTCTTCCCTTACCTTTCTTGTGCTATTTAATATGCTTTTAAACTATCTAACTATACTTTGAACAATCTGTTCCCCTCCTTATCAGGAATCTTCCTAATAAGATTATTATAATTATTATTAAATAATGCTGTCTTACCATGTTATAGACACCATCCTAAATATATACCGATATGAGTTCACTTTTTTTCCACAGTAGTCCTGCCTGAAGTATGTTGTCATTTTACATATGAGAAAACTGAAGCGTAGACAAGTTATACATTGAGTATGCCTAAGGACAAATAACAAATAAGTGGCGAAGCACTTATTTCACATTTGCTATATATAAAAGTAGTACAATTCTTACTATACGTAGTGGCATACACATCACCGCAAGTGATATTTAGTCCTTAATATATTCCATCTCCACACATGGTAATAAATTGTCATATGTGAAAGAACAAAAAAATTCACAGAAAAACAAAGCATGTGGCACTAAAGAGTTTAGTAAATTATTCCCAGAATCTCTTGCCTCTTAAATATTCAAACTGTTCTTGAGACATGGGCTTATCTTCTGAGAGTTTGTAATCCACCGCTGAATTTAAAGAAAGCTCATTATTTAGAATTAATATCGTAAACTATTAGTTATCTTAAGATTGCTGGAAACTAATTTTCATTAGTCTGAATCTTTTCAGGGGGAACTTTTGAGCTCATCTCATTTCCAGATTCTATACATTAATCAGTTCATACTTCTCATGATATTAAAATACATGTGATCCTTTAGACCTGTTTCAATAAAGTCTTTGAGTTTATATTATACATGTTCCCTACATTATTTCTTTTATCCTCATAGTAACTCCTGTGAGAGTTATGAGACAAAAAAATTTATTCATCTTTTAATTTCCTTACCTATTATTATTTCTTGATGTGGTATAAGATGTTATAATCATTTTCCAAGTGAGAAATAGGTAAAATTACTCAAGAAGGCAGGGGCAGGTCTTGGTTGTGGCATTGCCCTTAGTTTCTGGGTAGATAATTAGTGTAGCAAATGCGCTTTACTGGGGAGAGACCAGGTGATCATCCTTCAGAAATACCCCGTATGTTTCTTCAGTCAGGCTGGTACCTCCCAGCCCCAGGACATGACCTGCTCTGTCTCTTCTCAACCTATTTCCAGCCAGACTTTTCTCCCGCTCCTGATTCACTAACATAATTATTCTAAGAGAAAAGCTAATATCATACCAGTTCTGGTGATTCTGAAACCTCACTTTGTCACTTACATAAAAAAGTAGTAAGTATGACCTACTACTGCATGCCAAGAAAGTTTTGTTCAGAGAAAAATTAATGATAATTTTAGCATATTCTGCCTCAATTTGATCTACGGCTTTCCTGTTTGGAGAAATCTTTCTTTAATTAAAACTCTCTTCTGGGGCTGGAATGATAGCACAGCAGGTAGGGCATTTGCCTTGGACTCAGGGCCGACCTGGGTTCGATTCCCAGCATCCCATATGGTCCCCTGAGCACTGCCAGGGGTGGTTCCTGAGTGCAGAGCCAGGAGTAACCCCTGTGCATCGCCAGGTGTGACCCAAAAAGCAAAAAAAAAAAAAATTTAAAACTCTCTTCTGATTAGAAACTTTCCCACTGTGAATACTTAAATAAATCCTATGGTGTTAAATGAAGTTAAAAGTACCAGTATGGATTCATGTTCATTTTACTGGTCATGTGGCAATATAGCTTCCTGTGTGCACATAGGCTGATTGACCTCCGCTCCCTTGGAGGGCCTAGAGAAATACATTTCTATAGTAGTGAGCATATCTATGTTTTGAAATGCCATTTTCAAATAAATTGAACCAGTGTTCATTGGAGAAATGACTGATTCTAGATGCTGAATTGGAAATACAAGATGAACCAGGTCATCTTTTAATGCCAGAAAGAGAGAAAATGCTGAAAAAAAAGGAGAACTTTTATCTTAAAAGAACATAGAGCCTCCAATGATCACAGATGGAACAATTTCAGCAATGAAATTAATCATTTAAATATGGTATTATAATCTGAGCAGTAATATGAATGACAACATCATAATATAAATAAATGAGAAAGGATAACTGTTGCTAATGGAAGAACTTCAGTTATTAAATATAGAAAAAATGAGTGACATAGAAATCCTCTTTAGAATGTCACTCTACATTACTATAAGCAAGATATAATGATGAATACTGAGTAACATTAAAGCAAAACTTTGAGAAATTGTATATTTGTATAGATTAAAAGTATCTCTTCCAAGCTAGTTATTAGTGTGATGGTTTTAATATATGTTGACAATTTTTAAAATACTCTTCCTTCTAGATCATATATCTCAATTCTTCTCCCAGTGAGTGTGTGTTGGACTCACTTGTAATAAATAGAAAGTAAAAATGCAGCATTAGAGAAACTTTACAATAGAGAATCTCGGTGGACACCATCTGTACAGAGTGATCAAGGTCGTGGAGACTGGAACAATGGGGAGGGTATTTGCCTTGCACATGGCTGACCCAGGTCCCATCCACAGCATCCCATATGGTCTCCTGAGTACCACCAGGAGTAATTCTTGAGTTCAGAGTGGAGTAACTCCTGACTACCACTGGGTGTAGCTCTCCACCCCCCACCAAAAAAAAATCCCCCAAAGTGATCAAGATCAACAGCAGCAGTGATGTCATGTTGACATCATGTACACCTTGTTGCGTTGTGATGAGAATGTGTCACCTCTGTGTTATTCTTGCCCCAAGTCAAGGGGTTTTGGTTTCTCCCACAAAATTCCTAATGAATATACTTCAAAATTATCAAAGACATGAAAAACTGGGAACATGAAAGACTGGAAAATGTATGAATTGAAGGAGATGAGGAGATATGTCAAGTTAATAAGATGTGGCACCTGACTGGAGCCAGATCCTAAAAAAAGGTAAGGGAAGAAAACTTCTCTACCCATTGAGAATCTATGGCTGGGCCTATGAATTACACTGGTGGTGGAATATGTGCACTGGTGAAGGGATGGGTGTTTGAGCATTGTATAACTGAGACTTAAGCCTGACAGCTTTGTAACTTTCCATATAGTGATTCAATAAAAAATAAAATAAAATAAAAAACTTCCAGCAAAATGTCAGATTACATATTGGCAAACTAATCAACTATGTATCACATAAAAAGCCTTACTCGCTCAGCCTTGTTTGCCTATAAGATCATGCATTGTTCTCTTTGATGTTGTATGACAGTACAGAATAGAATCAAAAGGAGTGGAATCAGAGCTCCTACTGATAGAAGGGAAAGGCATCCTGGGTGCCATTGGCTGCCATTATTATAGACAGATTTGAACTGGAAGAGAGAAGGATGATACTAGAAAAGGAGTCCAACTTTCACCCAGGAAGTTGAAAGTCTTGGTACTGGAAAGGTAATACAGAGTGTATAGGGCTCTTGCCTTGCATGCCGCCAACCTGAGTTCAAATCTCAGCATCCTATATGGTCTCCTGAGCACTGCCAGCAGTGATTCCTGAGTGCAGAGCTAGGAATTACCCCTGATCATTGCCGGTTGTGGCTCCAAAACAACACCACCACCACCAACAACAACAAAAGAGTTGAAAGTCCATGGTTCACAGAATCTGAACTCAAGTACAAGAAAACAAAAGTAACTCCTGGTAATTTAGACTAGTGGCATATTGTCCCATTCCCCACTCAACCAGGTGATAGTGACACCATTTAGCCACAGTGGTCTAGAGACAGACACGATAAACTGACAGTAGGTATTAGGGACTAGAGTGACCAAAGAAGCATAGAGTTTTCACCCTGACTTGCTCCTAGCCAAGTCCCCGTGGAAATCCTGTGATCAGTCCATTAAGGTTTTCTATCTCATCACCATCTCACTAGCCTCTCTTAGAAACAAAGAATTCCAGCACTAAAGCCACAAAGCCACTCTCAGGAAAACAAAAGATGCCAACCCAGATGCATGAGCAGAAAAATTGTTCAGGCAGCCTCTGAAAAATAAGGTGCATTTAATGAAGGAAATTGAGTGTCTAGAGGACAAATTTGAAATTTAAATTGGAGAAGCTAAGACACAGAATGGAGAACATCATAACATAATTTGACGTTAGAGAATCTTAATAGGAAAGCAAGTCCAGAATGTCAAAAAGAGAGCTATATGAATACAAGGAATTCTTCACCAGAAGGTGAAGATACTAAAAATTCCAGAGATGCTAGAAGTGAAAGAATATTGAAAGAAATGCAGTCTATCTTAGAAGACATCACAATTAGACTCAATTTCACACAGCAAAGAATGCCAAAAATTGAAGATGGAGGCCTGGTCGTGTGATTTCAATAGAAAGCCTGCCTTGCAACCATGAGGCCACAAGTTGGATAGCCTGCACCACAAATTTGTGAATCCTTTGGATTTACACCAAGACATGTAATTGCTACCTAAAGTCAATGATAATGAAAAGTATTGAAGATTGCACATTTAAGCACATTCTGTGAAGTCAGTATCACTCTAGTTCCCCAGGCATAAAAGGACAAAACACACATTCAAAAACAAAAAATAAACCAACTTTTAGACTATCTCATTAACATACACGAAAATTCTCAGCAAAACCTTGGCAAATAGAATTCAACAACATATCAACAGAATCGTTATGACCAAGTGTGATTCTTAGCAGGGGATGCAAGGATGGTTTAGTTCATTCATTTAATTAGTATAATAGAGAGGGAGTTGGAGTGGGTGGGAGGGAAACTGGGGACATTGGTGCTGGGAAATATACACTGGTGGAGGGATGGGTGTTGGAACACTGTATGACTGAAACCTAATCATGAACAACTTCTTAATGGTCTAGCTCATGGTGATTCAATTAAAAAAACTTTAAAAAAAAGAAAAAGAAAAAAATTAATATATCACATCAACAAAAAGAAACATAAAAATCACATGATCATATCAATACATGCTTAAAAGAGTATCTGTCAGTTTTCAGTATCATTTAAAATTCTGTAAATTGGGAATAGAAGGAACATTTCTTTTATGCATGATTGCATCATGCATAAATCAAAATATTAATAGGATACTTTTTATTGTTTAAACTATAATTGCATACTTTTAAACATACCCAATTGCAAGATGTTTAAATGGTGATATTTCAAAAAATTAAAAATATTTAAGCATGTAGATAAAGTGTGAGAAAACTAATAATTAAGTTGTTCTATATCAACTCTGATATCGCAAAATATAATACTCTGGGTTTTATCACCACCATTCTGTGGACTAGTATTCATCTGTAGGTCTAAAACAGTTGGAAACCATTGATCTAAAAAGTTCAGATGAACTAATAATAGCAAGAAACCATCACTTTTCCCCCTTCTGTTTACATTTATGATACAATTTAAAACTTCTAACATAGAAAATAATGTATTATATTCAAAGGAACATTTCTTAAGAAAAATTATAAATTTCAAACAGCAGATAATTTCCCTCTAAGATCTGGAGCTAGAAAATAACTCCCAATACCATTCTTCAGCATAGTTTTGACAGTTATAGACAGAATATTCAGGCAAGAAAAAAAAATAAAAGAAGTCCAAATTGGAGAGTAACACTATTGTTGTCTGTGTCTGACATATATACATAGAAGAGCCTGATGACTCCAGAAAAATATTTTTTAAAAAATACTAAAATTATGAGTTCACCAAAATGGCAGGATGCAAAATCAATAGATGCAACTCTCTTGCGTCCTATATGTAAATAGTGAGATAGAGTATAGGGAATTAAAGATATCATCTCATTTACAACTTCCTCAAAAAATGTATAATACCTGATGATAAACCTAAGGGGTTAAAAAAAATCTATAAAAGCTAAAAAAAGTAGAAGAATACAGATTGAAATGGAAAGACATGTTTATGGATTAGAAGAATAAATATGATTTAAATGACAGTGTTACCTATCAAAGTAACAATATTTCGGACAAAATTCTGAAAATTTTATGAAAAGATCTCAGATAGCTAATACAATTCAAGGAGAAAAGAAGAAAAATGAAGACACCATATTTTATGACTTTAAATTGTATGACCAAGAAATAGTCATTAAAGCAGTGTGGTGTTGTAACAAAAACACACACAGATCAATGAAATAGGCTAGAGAGCCCAGAAAAAAAGCCACATGTATATACTTAACTGATCAATAATAAGGGATCCAAATCTATAAATGGAGCAAAGAAATGTTCTTTAATAAAAGGCATTAAAAGAATTTGTACCATGCAAATAAAAGTAAAATGATCACCACTTAATATCATTCACAAAAATTAGCTAAGAATGGATTGAACACTTAGATATTAGACTCAAAATTGTAAGGTAAAAGAAGAAAATTGGGTCCAGAACCTCAACATCAGAAACTCATCCAGAGAATTAACTATTAGCTAGGGAAATAAAAGTAAGAATAAACAAATGGGACTACATCAAATCTAAAACGTTTTTACAACCAGAAATTCTTGCAAAACAAAATGGTAACCTAGCTATTGGTAGAGAATACTTGCATACCTTGAGCATAAATGATCAGTTGAAAATGTAAAATATAGAGATAATCCAAACAACTCAATAGCCAAAAAAACTACCCAGTCAAAAAATATACTTCAAAGAAGACATACAGATGGCCCACAGACACATGAAATAATGCTCATCATTGCATATTATTTGGGGAGTGAACATCAAAACCACAGTGAGATATCACTTCACACCTATGAATGAGAATGACCTATAAAAAATGATTGGAAACAATAAGTGTTGGTAATCTGTGGAGGAAAAGGAACTCATATACTGTTTTTTTTAAAAAAAATTATTTTATTGAATCACCATGTGGAAAGTTACAAAGCTTTCAGGCTTACGTCTCAGTTATACAATGCTTGAACACCCATCCCTTCACCAGTGCACATATTCCACCACTAAAAACCCCAGTATACCTTCTACCCCCACCCCCCACCCCCACCTGCATAACTGATAAATTTCACTTCATTTTCTCTTTACCTTGATTACATTCCATATTTCAACACAAAACTCACTATTGTTGTTGGAGTTTCCCCCCCAAAAAATGGCCCTGCTGAAAAGGAAGCATTTGATAATTAGTTTTCCATTGCTGAGAATGAAGAGATTTGAAGTCGCATGGCCATGATAGAGATTTCTGTATTTTAGTATTTTAGTAACCAAGTCCAGGGAGATTTATGTGAGAAAATTTTTTAAAATTTTATTTTATTGAATCATCATGACAAAAGTTACAAAGCTTTCAGGTTTAAGTCTCAGTCAATTATGATCAATCCCCCATCCCTTCACCAGTGACCCTGTTCCTCCACCAAGAACCCCAATATACCCCCTCCCACCCCCACCCCCTGCAACTGAGTGGCCAATGATCTTCACTTTATACTCTCTATACTTTGGATACATTCAATATTTCAACAGAGAACTGACTATTATTATTCGGAATTTTCCCCCAACAATCAAACCTGCTGAAAAGACATCATTTGATAGTTTGTTTTCCATGGCTGAGAATGAAGATTATAGGTTTTGGATTTCTGTTGTTTTAGCTCAGTTTACAGTCTAGATGCAAATCTCTGGGTGCCAAAATGGGTTAGTAGACCTCTCGGATCAGAGTCTTTAAGGAGCAGAGGGTCTGTGTCATGCGCGGCTACTCCAGATCTCATCTGGACCAAGGGTGTGCTGGTAACACCCCCATCCCATGATCTCTTGCGCGCCACATCACTACAAAGCGAGTACCACTGGGTTGTGAGTCCTAGAAAATGGCGGACACCACGTGGGCACTGGTGCTGCTGCCGCTGCTCTCTTCCCCGTAGAAAGAAAGCTCTGGGAGAGAAAATCCTTCCCTGTCCCTGGGCGGCATGGGGTCGTAGCTCAGTTCACAGTCTAGATGCATTTCTATAAGTCTCTGGGTGCCAAAATGGGTTAGTAAAACCTCCCGGATCAGAGTCTTTGAGGAGCAGTTTATGTGAGAAATTGCATCATTTCCTTTCCTGGGGCAGCATTAGGCTATGGCTTAGTTCACAGTCTAGAGACATTTCTGCAAGGAGCTACTGGTACCAAAAGTAGTCTAGCTGGCCTCCGGATCGCGGTTGATCACCAGCAGAGCGGCCAAACACATGTGCAGCCACCCGGGTCGCATCTTGGTGGAGAGCGTGCCAGTATCGCCCCCGTTCTGAGATCACCCGCTCGTCCCGCTCTCATATACTGTTGATGCTGGTTCCATGAGGGAATATTGGGAGAGGACTGAGAAGAGGAATCTTTTTGGTGTTTGAAATGGCACCAGAACTTTGCTGGTGGGAATGGTAACATTATAAAAATACCAAGGTATGAAATTAAACTCTTGAGATCCCTATCATTAGTTCAATGAAAAATTTAAAATAAATTTACCGACATGCGAATCTTAACAGGAAGAAAGCAAACATGTCCTATTGAAATTTACATTTATATTGAGCCTACAGATGATAACTACCAAGGAAACAATATAACAGAAAACTTGCACACCATTTAGACAAGTAAATTATATATTTATAAAGAATTATAAGGCCAACTGGTTTGGGCTAGGGGCAGTAGTTTGTGAGAACATGACTAGGGTAGCCTGTGGCCAAGCGGAAGTTAAAGGGTATTTTAGTAGATTTGCACATTGCAGTAGCAATTCAGTCTCCTGTGATGTTCTCCTTTCCTAAGAACAGGGAGGGTGCTTGTTTTCTGAAAATTGTTATTTCCTGTTTTTGATAGAAAATCGGAGGTCATAGGGCCCTTCCTGTATCTGCTAGTTCTCGAGTGTCTTCAGGTGAAAATAATCAGTAAGCCAAAGTGTCTTTGTTTCACAGTGACATGCCTTAAGCTTCTCTAAGGACAGACTTCCCCCCAATAAAGTTGTTTATTTAATAATGTCCCAATATTAATTTCTCAGTTCATTGTTATAGTTATTGTATAAGATATTATCATAAGGAAAGCTGGGCAAACATTTTACATGGCCTTAGTTTTCTTTGCAGCTCTTTTGTAAGTCTAAAGTTTTATTTAACATACAAGCTTTAAAATTTTTTCTCCTGAATTTTTCTTGGTTCAAATTTCTTCACAAATCCACATTCTTACCTTTATGTTACTTACGTTTTAATGAAGAATTTTATGCTAATGCCCTTTCAAATATGTATGTTGCCCTGTTTATTAAACACAATAAGCTCATATTTATATATTCACTATTAGATATATAAGTATGATAAATATAATCTTTAATGAATGAAAATTATTGAGAAAAGCTGGAATACTGCTAAAATATATCCAGTGAATATAAATGCATACCAAATTTTTAGTTTTTTTTTAATGATTTCCTCAATTGCGCCTTACTTTGAGAGAGTTCTTTGATAAGTGAGTTTTAAGCAGAAAAGTATCATAGCATTAAGTATGCTCATACTATAAGAACAAACAATATCCTTTAGCACTTGATCTTGGAAACTTCTGAATCATAGTTTATATGTATGCATATTATATGTATTATTTCTCTACAGATAAAAATAGAACCTGACATTTGCCAGTGTTTCCCCAATTTTAAAAATATATAGTCTTTTAACTTAAGGTTTACCAGAAGCCATTAATGGCTTGTTTGAGTTCTTAGCCACATGTTACCCCAGGAAACATATGCCATCACTAAATGGTGCTGGAGGGATGTACATTAACTGAGTAAAATGACTTTAATTTCCATTTTCAGGGAGTTTTTAAAAGCAATAGTTAAGGTTTGTGTAATAGCCGCTTTACTTGGAGAAATTGTAAATGCATAGGATAACTTTGGAACCTGGAGATTTGTTGTGCTAGTATTATTGTTCTTTGTTTTTAGAGTCACTAATTTAAAAAAAGTATTTTCTGGACTAGAGAGATAGTATAGAATGTGCCTGTCTTGCATGCAGACAATTGGGTTTCAATACATATATGATCCCCAAGCACTATGAGGAGTGAGCTGTGAGCACAGAACTATGAGTCAGCCCTCAGTACCACCAGATGAGTACTCCTGAAATTATTTTCTACAAGGATACTCTTAGAATCATATCATACATTTGATCTATGATACTAATATTAAAATGCGTGAGTTATAACTTAAATATCTTTAAGATTTCAAATGTAAATCTACATTATTTATAGAACTACATCATAGTATGTTATGTATTATATTCCTGATAAACATCAATCAAGAGTGCCCATCATCTTTTCATATTACTGGCAAGGATAAAATTTTTATTTAAGCCTAGAATCACCAAAATTCATTTAACCAGGCTTAAACAATATGCAAAAATAAATTAATCAGTCAAATTATTTCACTATCTGATATTGCTGCAGAGAGGAATGACCAACAAGAACTTGGGTTATTTTTTTAATTTCTTTTTGACATTTTTTTGAATCATAATGAGATAGAGTTCCAAAGCTCAAAGTTCCAAAGTTCATGGTCGGGTTTCAGTCATGCAGTGTTTTTTTTTAATTTATTTTATTTATTTATTTTTTTAATTTTTAAAATTTTATTGAATTACTGAGATAGTTACAAGCTTTCATGTTTGGGTTACAATCTCAAAATGATCAAACACCCATCCCTCTACCAGGGCATTCCCACCACCAATATCCCAGGTATGCCCCCCTTTTCCCACCCTCCCCCTGCCTCTATGGCAGACAATATTCCCCATACTCTCTCTCTACTTTGGGGCATTATAGCTTGCAACACAGACACTGAGAGGTCATCATGTTTGGTCCATTATCTACTTTTGGCATGCATCTCCCATCCCAACTGGTTTCTCCAGCCATCATTTTCTTAGTGATCCCTTCTCTATTCCATCTGCCTTATCCCCTCCGCTCATGAAGCAGTCTTCCAGCTATGGGGCAATACCCCTGGCCCTTGTATCTACTGTCCTTGGGTGTCAGCCTCATGTGATGCTACCTACACTCCACAAATGAGTGCAGTCCTTCTATGTCTGTCTGTCCCTCTCTTTCTGACAGTCATGCAGTGTTCCAAAACCCGTCTTTCCACCAATATCCCCAGTTGTATAGAACTCCCCACATTTTCCTCCATGCATCATTTTCCTCCCACCACTCTCCTTCCCCCAACCTCTCTATGGTAGGCACTTTCCTTCCTTCTCTCTCTCTCTCTCTCTCTCTCTCTCTCCCTCTCTCTCTTTCTCTCTGCCTCTGTCTCTGTCTCTCTCTGTCTTTCTCCTTTTAAGCTTTCTGGTTATGGTTTGCAGCATAGATACTGAGAAGTTATCATGTTTGTTCCTTTACCTACTTTCAGCAGATAGTTCTTATCCAGAGCAATCATTTCCAACAATCTTTGTAATAATGGTCCTTTCTCTATTCCAACTGCCTTCTTCCCCAGCACTTGAGGCAGGCTTCCAACCATGGATCAATCCTCCCAACTCTTGTTTCTACTGTCTATCCTTGGGTATTAATCTCATATTGTGGTTTTTTTTTGTATCCCACAAGTGAGTCCAATAATTCTATGTCTGTCCCTCTTCTTCTGACTCATTTCACTCAGCATGATAGTGTCCATGTCCATCTTTATAGGCAAATTTCATAACTTCATTTCCCCTAACAGCTGCATAGTATTCCATGTGTAGATGTACCCATAGTTTCTTTAACCAATAATCTGTTCTTGGACACTCAGGTTGTTTCCAGATTCTATTGTTATTCACAATAACAGATTATTGTGAATAGAGTTGCAATGAGTATAGAAATGCAGATGACATTTATGCTGTGTGTTTTGGGGCCCTCGGTGTATATTCCCAGAAGTGGTTTTGCGGGGTCATATGAAAACTCAACTTCTAGCTTTTTGAGGAATGCCCATATTGTTTTCTAAAAAGGCTGAAACAGTTGATATTCCCACCAACAATGAACGAGTCTCTCTCTTTCTCCCCAAATCCACAGCAGCATTGGTTGTTCTTGTTCTTTTTGATGTGTGCCAGTCTCTGTGGTGTGAGATAATATCTCATTGTTGTTTTTGTATCTCCCTAATGATTAGCTATGTACAGAACCTTTTTGTGTGCTTTTGACCATTTGTATTTCTTCTTTGAGGAAGTTTCTGTTAATTTTTTCTCCCCATTTTTTGATGGAGTTGGATTTTTTTCTTGTAAAGTTCTACAAGTGCCTTATATATTTTGGATATTAACCCTTTATCATATGGGTATTGGGTAAATAATTTTTTCTGTTCTGTAGGATGTCTTGTATCTTGGTCACGTTTCTTTTGAGGTGCAGATGCTTCTGATTTTAATGTTTCTCATTTGTTTATCTTTTCTTCTACTTGGTTAGTCAGTGGTGTTTTCTCCTTGAAGATTCCTTTAGTTTCACTGTCATGGAGGGTTCTCCCTACATTTTCCTCCATGCATCATAAGGATTCAGGTCTGATATTGAACTCTTTGATCCATTTTGATCTGGCATTAGACAGAGGTTTGAGTTCATTTTTTTGCATGTAACTATCCAGTTTTCTTAGCACGACTTATTGAAGAGGCTTTCCTTGCTCCACTTCACATTTCTTGCTTCTTTATTGGGTGATCATATATCTGAGGGTCAGTGTCCAGATATTCAACTCTATTCCATTGATCTGCAGGTCTATCTTTATTCCAATGCTGAGCTATTTTGATTACTGCTGTTTAGTAGTACAGTTTGAATTTGGGAAGTTGATGCCTCCCATTTTCTTTTTCCCAAAGATTATTCTGTCTGTTCATGGGGGTTTATTGTTCCATATGATTTTCAAGAGTGTTTGATCTATTTCTTTGAAAAACATCATGGCTATCTTTATAAGGGCTGCATTAAATCTTTGGGAAATATTACCATTTTAACTATGTTAATCCTCAATCCATGAGCAGGGGATGTGTTTTCATTTCCTCATGTCCTCTTTTATTTCTTTTTTCCCTCTCTTTTATTTCTTGAAGTAGTGTTTTATAGTTTTCTTTGTGTATGTCTTTCACCTCTTAGTTAAGCTGATTCTGAAGTACTTGATTTTCTGAATTTTTTTTTACTATATCTCTCTTCTCTTTCATTATTTGTATACAGGAAAGCCATGGACCAAGAAATTGGGTTTTAGACCTTGTTCTTACATTGGCACCCACAGATAGGTCACCTTTCATAACCTTGGTTTCTTTACCTGAAAAGTGAGAAGGATTAGAATCTATGAGCTATAAAGTCACTTCTAGATCAAGAGTAAGACTGACCTTTACAAAATTATATATATGCATATATATTTAAATTTGGGGCCACACCCAGAGGTACTCGGTTTACTCCTGGATTTCTGCTCAGGGATGACTCCTTGAAGAGCTCAGGAAACCATATGTAGTGCCAGGGAATGAACTTGGGTCAACCACGTGTAACGCAAGTGTCCTATCCATAGTACTATTGCTCCAGCCCCCAAAAGTATTATACCAAAAAGTGAACAATTGAGAAGTTTGCAGTATTTTCTAAGGCTGGTGAGGTTGGGTGGCATAATCTATAAGGAGAAGATATCGGACAACAGATTGTCATCAATCCTACAGGTGCCTAGATGACTAAGACCATGTTTTTCTCTCTAATACCAAAGTACTCTTCCTCCTCATTCTACCAATAAAGTTGAACTAGTTGACTTAGCTTACACAACCTTTTTTTTACTCCAGCCTTTGTTTTCCTCTCAGTCTCATTTCTCCAGCCCATTTGAATCACAATATGTCTCTGCATTTAAAAAATTTGTTATGTCCTCTTTTAGCATGTGTACCTGATCTTCCCCTCCCCAAAATACTTGGTGACTGCTTCTTTACCTATTTTGTTTCACCATCATTTCTTCAAGAAGGTCTTTCTTGGACTCTGTCTGCATCTGGGGAAGGACACCTTGCTAGGATTTTTCTTCCCCAGTCATTACCACTCGGCATGCCACATTGCATTTGACTGAGAATTTTCTGTTGTCCTTTTGGAATAGCAACCTGAGGATTGGAAACATATCTGTCTTGTTCAGTTCCTACTCCTTACATGATTTCTGTCACCTTGATGCTTAATAAATAATTTTCTGATTGAATCAACTAATGAGCAATATTAATGCTGTGTTAGGTTGCTAAGCAGACTTTTTGTGTTTTCTCTGGAGGGAAGCTACAATGGAAATCAAGTTACATACATCTTTGAACATAAATATTCTTTATTTTAATTTTTTACTTTGGGCCACACCCATGGTGCTAGGGGGACTATGCAATGCACGGGATTGAACCCAGGTTTTGGTTGCTCAGCGCTTTGGACTGTTTTTCCAACCAGGTGTTGTATACATCTACAGGTGATCTGCAGAAAACAGATAACTGAGACTTCCATTGACAAAAATAGCATTTGATTTCTCAACTCCATGTGAAAGATTTGTCAGATGAGTGAGTGCTTCCAAAATGCCAAGAACATTAAATTTAGTAAATCTTAAGTTACACTTCAGATCCAAGAGACAGAATAATAGTCAGCTTTTCATTCCCAGTGACTTTGAAAAACAACATTGGTTGCTAAGGAACAGCAATTGCATATACTTTTGCAAACAATTGGTTGGCTGAGAATACACAATTCTGTTTCAACTAGGCCTTTTCTCCAGAAATGGGCAATATCTATTAGTATTCTTCCAAAATAATGGAAGATTGCTAACTCCTATTTGCTTAATTTCTTTTGGTCAAGAAGTATCTTGTTAACCTTCTTAGAAGCAGACAAGATCTCGAATGGCATGCCTACTCTACTGAGTACTGGAAAGAAATAATAAAGGAAATGAAGAGGTCCATCTTTGCAGGTGTTTTAGAAATTGCCACCATCTATTTGGACAATGCCTTTTGTCACATGTTCCTCTATTTCTCCTCCTGGGCTATAAGGTAATGGTTCCTATTTTGCAGAGAAACTCAATGACTTTAGAGGAATGAGAGTTTTACTCCGAGATCCTGGAGATCCTTGAAATTAACAGAAAGTTCCAGCCTAAAATTTCTAAAATATTCTCATCTAAGCCCTTTAAGAAGAACCAGTACAGATTACTTCACTATAAAGCACATGGGACACAGCAAGAATTTCTGTTGGCTCTTATAATTCATGCAGTGTAGCGGTGAAGGGCAATTCAACTAAAAAAAAACCCTGAAAATATCATTAAGCCTGTGAGCAAAACAGAAGTAATCAGATCTAAGAGTAGAATCCTACCTCTAGGCTACAGGGAACTTTGACTTTTTGTATTCCAGTGATGTGTGTGTGTTCTGTGTACTTTAAAAATGCATTCTCAGTGAACATAGAAGTGCAGATGGCATTTCTGCTGTGTGTTTTTGGGCCCTAGGACTATATACGCAAAAGTGGTTTTGGTGGTCATATGAAGCTCAATTTCTAGCTTTTTGAGGAATGCCCATGTTGTTTTCTGGAAACAACCCAAGAACAGATGACTGACTAAAGAAACATGGCACATCTTCACAGTGCAATACCATGCACCTTTAGGAGCAATGAAGTTACGAAATTCACTTATAAATGGATGGTTATGGAGAGTATCATGCTGAATGAAATAAGTCAGAAGGAGAGAAATAGACATAGAATGATTGGACTCATTTGTGGGATATATAAAAATATTATGGAACTAATACCCAAAGACACTAGAAACAAGGGCCAGGAGGATTGGTCAACAGTTGGAAGCCAGATTCAAGTGCTGGAGGAGAAAGCAGTTGGGATAGAGAAGGGACCACTATGACAAAAATAGTTGAAAATGATCACTCTGGATAAGAGCTGTGTGCTGAATGTAGGTAAAGGAACAAACATGACAACCTCTCAGTATCTGTATTGCAAACCATAATGCCCAAAAGGGAGGGGGTGGTAGGGAGGGAAGGCAGACAGAGGGGAGGGAAGAGAGAAGAAGAAGAAGAAGAAGAAGAAGAAGAAGAAGAAGAAGAAGAAGAAGAAGAAGAAGAAGAAGAAGAAGAAGAAGAAGAAGAAGAAGAAGAAGAAGAAGAGGAGGAGGAGGAGGAGGAGGAGGAGGAGGAGGAGGAGGAGGAGGAGGAGCAGGAGGAGGAGATGAAGAAGAGGAGATGAAGAAGAAGAAGAAGAGGAGATGAAGAAGAAGAGAAGAGGAGGAGGAGATGAAGAAGAAGAAGAGGAAGAAGAAGAAAAGAAGAAGAGGAGATGAAGAAGAAGAAGAAGAGGAGGAGATGAAGAAGAAGAAGAAGAGGAGATGAAGAAGAAGAAGAGAAGAGGAGGAGGAGATGAAGAAGAAGAAGAGGAAGAAGAAGAAAAGAAGAAGAAGAAGAAGAAGAAGAAGAAGAAGAAGAAGAAGAAGAAGAAGAAGAGGAGGAGGAGGAGGAGGAGGAGGAGGAGGAGGAGGAGGAGGAGGAGGAGGAGGAGAAAGAGGAGATAGGAGGAGTGGATGATCGGTGGAGGGGTGGGGGAAGGGGAAAACTGGGGACATAGATGGTGGGAAATGTGCACTGGTGGAGGGATGGGTGTTTGAACATTGACTGAAACTTGATCCTGAACAGCCTTGTAACTCTGTATCTCATGGTGATTCAATTTTTTAAAAAGAAAGAAAAAGAAAACTTAAAAAAAAAAAGGGATTCTCAAAGGTGTAAAGTCACTGTCACTGTCATCCCGTTGTTCATCGATTTGCTCGAGCAGGCACCAGTAACATCTCCATTGTGAGAAGTGTTGTTACTGTTTTTACTGTTTTTGGTATATCGAATACGCCACAGGGAGCTTGCCAGGCTCTGTCGTGTGGGCGGGATACTCTTAGTAGCTTGCCAGGGCTCTTTGAGAGGGATGGAAGAATCAACCTGGGTCAGCTGTGTGTAAGGCAAATGCGCTACCCACTGTGCTATCGCTCCAGTCCAAACATCATTATAAACAAACAAATACAAAATAAATTTGATTATAAACAAACACCATTATAAGTGGATTAACATGGAGAGTATCATGCTAAGTGAAATGAGTCAGTAAGAGAAAGATGGACAAAGGAAGACTGCACTCATTTGTGGAATATAAAGTAACAAAATGGGAGACTAACACCTAAGGATAGTAGAGATAAGGACCAGAAGGATTGCTCCATGGCTTGGAAGTCAGCCTCCTATGCTGAGGGAAAAGGCAGCTCAGATAGAGAAGGGACCACCAAGTAAAGGATGCTTGGAGGACCTGCTTGGGATGGGAGATGCGTGATGAAAGTAGACTATAGAACGAACATGATGGCCACTTAACACCTGCATTGCAAACCACAACACCCTAAAGGAGAGAGTAAAAGGGAATCCGCCTGACACAGAGGTGGGAAGGGGGAGGTGGTTGGGGGATTGGGGGGTGGGGGGAGAAAAAATTGGCGGGGAGGGAGACGGGAATATTGGTGGAGAATGGGGCACTGGTGAAGGGATGGATACTCGATCATTGTGTGACTGAAACTTGAGCACAAAAGTGTGTAAGTCTGTAACTCTACCTCACGGTGATTCATTAAAAAATTCAAAAAAATAATAAAAAGATAAAATTTCTATTAAATTAAAAAGACCAAACCCTCCACGATAGTGAAGATAAACGTATCTTCAAAGGTGACACGGAACTAAGCAATCTAGTAAAAACAGAGATCAACAAATGGGACTACATTAAACTAAAAAGCTTCTGCACCACAAGAGATACAGTGACCAGAATACAAAGACTATCCACAGAATGGGAAAGGATATTTACACAATACCCATCAGATAAGGGGTTGATATCAATGGTATATAAAGCACTGGTTGAACTCTACAAGAAGAAAACATCCAACCCCATCAAAAAATGGGGCGAAGAAATGAACAGAAACTTTACCAAGGAAGAAATACGAATGGCCAAAAGGCACATGAAAAAGTGCTCTGCATCACTAATCATCAGAGAGATGCAGATCAAAACAACCATGAGATACCACCTCACACCACAGAGATTAGCACACATCCAAAAGAACAAAAGCAACCGCTGTTGGAGAGGATGTGGGGAGAAAGGGACCCTTCTTCACTGCTGGTGGGAATGCCGACTGGTTCAGCCCTTCTGGAAAACAATTTGGACGATTCTCAAAAAATTAGATATTGAATTCCCATTTGACCCAGCAATACCACTGCTGGGAATATATCCCAGAGAGGCAAAAAAAGTACAATCGAAACAACATCTGCACATGTATTTTCATCGCAGCACTGTTTACAATAGCCAGAATTTGGAAAAAACCCAAATGCCCCAAAACGGATGACTGCTGAGGAAACTTTGGTACATCTATACAATGGAATACTATGCAGCTATTAGAAAAAAGGAAGTCAAGAATTTTGTAGTTAAGTGGATGGGCATGAAAAGTTTCATGCTGAGTGAAATGAGTCAGAAAGAGAGAGACAGACATAGAAAGACTGCACTCATCTATGGTATATAGAATATCAGAGTGGGAGACTAATACCCAAGAACTGTAGAAATAAGTACCAGGAGGTTGACCCCATGGCTTCGAGGCTGGCCTCACGTTCCGGGGAAAGGTCAACTCAGAGAAGCGATCACCAACTACATTGTAGTTGAAGGCCATGTGGGGGAAGGGAGTTGCGGGCTGAATGAGGGCGAGAGACTGAGCACAGCGGCCACTCAACACCTTTATTGCAAACCACAACAGCTGATTAGAGAGAGAGAACAGAAGGGAATGCCCTGCCACAGTGGCAGGGTGGGTTGGGGGGGAGATGGGATTGGGGAGGGTGGGAGGGACGCTGGGTTTACGGGTGGTGGAGAATGGGCACTGGTGAAGGAATGGGTTCCGGAACTTTGTATGAGGGAAGTATAAGCACAAAAGTGTATAAATCTGTAACTGTACCCTCACGGTGATTCTCTAATTAAAAATAAATAAATTATTAAAAAAAAAAGTTGGGGATAGAGCTCAGTGGCAAAGCAAATGCTTTGCCCTAGCAACCAACCCCATTTCATCCCTGGCACCACATGTGGTGCCGCAAGCACCATCAGGAGTGACCTCTGATCACAGACCCAAGCATAAGCTTTGAGCACTACTGGGTGTGGCCCCAAACACACCTCAATAAAAATTTTAAAACCATAAAAAAAAGACCAAAAACAAAACATTATAGACAAGATGTCCCTAAAAGACATAAAATTATGCTCAAGATATAATAATCTCTTGGATCCATCATAAATTATGCAGTCAAGGATAATCTTTGGAATTTCTCTGGAGCGAGAAATTCTAAAATACCCTTCCTATCACCCTAAAACTTTATTATAAGTTAGTATCTGAGCTTCAGTGGCTATATGAAATCACTTGGCAAAATTCAAAGCATATAGAAACATTTTGTGAATGCTTATATGTATTAATAAAAACTAAGATTTATAAGGACTGGAGAAATAGGATAGTGGGTACAGTGATTCTATCGCAGTACTGTCTATGGACTCCTGAGTCCTGCCAGGAGTAATCCCTGAGCACAGAGTCAGAAGCCTGGACTGCTAGGTATGGCCCAAACATCAAAAAGGAAAAAGAAAAAAGTAAAAGAGAAACTAAGGTTTTTCTTCTTGCTTTTTGTTTGTTTTTGCATTATTGAAAATATCTCTGTGAAGTAAGTGCTATCATTTTCCTTCTTTTACATATTAAAAAAAAACAAGAAAAATTAAGTAGTGCCTGATGAGGTCAGCCTATGGTTGATTAAGACAAATTAGGCTAATGATTGAAAAACCACTTTTACTATTACTACCTCTGTTTTTCTCATTCATTCTCAGGTATTAATCAAATACTTAGTTTTGGAATTATGCCTCTGGGTATCTATGGCAATAATTTTATGGTGATGAAAGGGTTTTAGTGTATTCACAGACAGGAGCTTGTAGAGCAGAAAGAAAGGCAGGTGAAAGTTTGGCCAAGTCTGTGTTGAGAAAGATGCATTGTCAGCCATGTGTAGTGTGATTTGATGTAATGAAAAGAGGAAGCACATGCATGCCAGTTCTCACACTTGTGAAATCTTGTCCTGTAAATGAAAATGGTCTTTTGGAGACATTTTCAAATAACTCAATCTTGTTTTCCCTAAATAAGGTACATAATTTAAAACTAGTTCTTGTAGAAGGTGTAGTCTTCTTTATAGAACTTCTCCAGTTCCATGTAGAACCTTTCAATTTCTTCTTTATCGTAGTTGGATGTTGGTGCATAGACAATGAAGATATAAAAAGTAGGCAATGAGCCACATCTATTCAAGTGTAATCATCTGATTTGGGTTGTTAGGCATTCGAATGAATCAATGCTCATGGCTAAGTTCGTGTTGACAAGGACACCGAAACCACCGACACCTCTGTTGTTGCATGTTCTGAGGAATAATTCTTCTCCAGTGTCAAAAATGGCGTGATGTGATTGATGTCTTCTCATTTCGGCCAGACCAATGATGTCGTACTTGATCTTCTGCGCTTGCACTATCAGGTCCTCCTTGGATGCTTCTGATGCCAGCATACGTGCATTGAAAGTACAGACAATCATTTTAGTCTTTCTTCATTTTGGCAGTCTAGTTTGTCCCTGATATTTTTTCAGCGTCTCTTTGCTCATCTTTCTTAACACTGCTGTATTGGGGGCTCTTTCGGTGTCAGGTGAATGAGGCCAATTGTTGTTACTGTTGTTGGCATATTGAATACGCCACAAGTAGCTTGCTAGGCTCTGCCGTGTAGAAGGGATACTCTCAGTAGCTTGTCGGGCTCTCCGAGAGGGGTGGAGGCTTTTAGGGCAGCCTCCAATCGCCCTTAGAGGTGTTACCATGGTTCACACCTTATTTGAACCCCATCAAATATGGTGCGGGAAAATGGGTATTAAGTGTCTTATGGTGTGTCACGCGGCCTCAAAGCAGTCAGAGGATCTTGTTTCCGGGTCTCATTGAACTAGTCCCTGAAGCTTCATTTGCTCTCAATGGAACAAATATCTCCGAATGCAGCAGCTATGTGTACCTGGGTTGGGAAATCAACATGAGGAACGACTTGGCGCCAGAACTACACAGGAGGAAGAGAGCAGCGTGGAATGCCTTCAAGAGCATCAAAGAAGTGGTTAAGAGGATGAAAAATCTCCGACTCCGGGCACATCTTTTTGATTCGATCATTCTTCCTGCACTAACATATGCCTCAGAGACCTGGGCCCTATGCAAACAGGATGAGAACACTATTAGGGTATCCCAAAGAGGAATCGAAAGAGCTATGCTAGGAGTACCACATCTCACTCAAGTGAGAGAAGGAATTCGGAGTTCTGTCCTCTGTTGATGGTCAAGAATCAGGGATGCTGTCTCATTTGCCAAGTCATCAAAAATCAGATGGACCGGTCATGTAATGCAATTCAGAGATGACCACTGGACTAGAGCTGTTACCGACTGGATTCCACGGGACGTCAGAAGACCGTGTGGCCGTCCACCAACTAGATGGTCAGATTTCTTTGTCAAATCCCTGAATGAACGATTTGAGGCTCTTCCTGTTCCTGGAGCAAGCAGATATCATTGGGCTGCACTAGCAAGCGACAGGACAAATGGCAACGTTACTGGCGCCCCCTCGAGCAAATAAAAAATCAATAGGACGACAAGTGATACAAGTGATTTAAAACTGGGTTGTAACCCTAGGGGGCTGTGTGGGCGTGTGTGGAAAATTTGGAAATAATAAAATATTTATGAACACTATGACCAAAATTAATTCATAATCAAATTCATGATGAACCCCATGTGTTTCTGGAGGCACTTGCCTGTGTTATATTTTTTGCATGAAAGGGGTCTTGAGTGGAAAAAGTTTATGAAGTTTTGATACTAGTTGACATTTTTCTCTTTTAAGATGCTTAAAACCTCATATTTTTGTTCAGAAATGAATCTCTGTTTAATAATTCAATCAAGACACAAATATATTACCTTTTTGATTCTCAACTGACTAATATGCTGTAGGGAACACAATGATATATTCTTAGAGAGAAAACATGTATGTATGCACATGTATACTATACATAAGGAGATGAGTAATATCAGTAAATAAATTTACTACAAATAGTAGAAATATAGAGCAAGTTGGGAAGTATTTAAATATGGGTGTGAAAGATTTGTACCTCAGTACCTAAAGTGAAAGCTTAGATTTCAGTCCCCAAAACTATTTGACTCCTATATTTTTTGTTGTTAACTTTTATTTTATGTGATCTAAAATGTCACTTAATCTCTGTGAGTTTTGATTATTTCATTTGTAAAATAGGATACTGATGAAGCATAAGTCATAAACGTGAAGTTGAAACCCATTGTGATAATGAATGAAAGAATCTGGCAAAATTCTTAGATAAAGCAGTCTGTGAAGGTAGCAATCCATGTTGCTCTTAAAAGATGTCCAGCTCACTGTCTTCCAGACTATATGGTAGAACTGTACTGCTTGGCCCCCTTAGGTATGGCAATATAACTTTTTCTAGCCAATTTACTATGAATCCAAATGGACATCTGTCACTTGTAGGTGGAATCTTTAGAAACCTATATGTTATTTACTACTTCTCCACTTCTTTCCTACCATAATTGTGGGGATAATGTTGGGTCTTCATCATTTTAAGATTGTTTAGTGGCTATGTTGAGTAAAGCCTACAACTTACCAGTTGTTGAGGGCAGAATATTAACCAAGCAAGAAATTTTCGTCAATACATGTCTTCATGTATTGACTTTTGAAGTTGTTTGTTACTGCAGCATAGTGTAATCTCCTAGTACGCTCTGACTACATTGTGTGTTATATCATTCTTCCTTAAATATTATTCTAGTAACTGTTTATTCCATTTCTAGGTATGTTATATTGCTGCTCTCTGCAGCAAATTGGAGTTGTTTACATCTATGAAAACACTTACTCTTTTCCAAAAAAGATGTTCCCAGGCCATTCAAGTCTCTTTTTTACCCTCCTTACAGGTTTTTAGGTTATCTATAGAGCTAAAAACTCTACTTCTGTTTTATAAAATTAGGGGAAAGTATTGGCCAGGGGAAAAATTATTTGGAAGGGTAATTAAGAAATGAAAGATGATTTATATTGTATTTTAAAAGAAATTTTGTAGTTATTGTAACAGAATTGTATAATCCTTATAGACAAAGATTCAAGGTACCTGGACTTAGGTTGCAGGGTACCTGGACATGAGACCTGTGCAAGAAATGGTGTTTTGGTTTTTTTGTTTTTATTTATAATTTCTTAAAGCAGCATTACATTATAACATCTAAGTCTTGCATCAACATTAGTATATTAATATATTATATTAGCATCAATCAACATTAATGTATGTTACATTGAACTCACCATTAAAAGTCAGATTATGTATTTAATTATATAATTACATTAAATTGAGTACCTCAAAGAAATTTAAGAAGGAGCCAGAGCAATAGTACAGCAAGTAGGGAGCTTGCCTTGCATGGGCCAACCTGGGGTTTGATCCCTAGAACCCCAGATAATCTCCCGAGCTCATCAGAAGGGATCTTTGAGTGAAGATCTAGGAGTAAACCTTGAGCTATGCCAGGTGTGGCAAAAACCAAACAAAAACAAACAAACAAAAAAACCCCAACATATTGCCTGGTTGAGGTCTTCAAGCCTCTAGACCCGTTTTCTAAATCAGCATACCAAATGGCAGGAGTCCTGTAGGAAGTATCATACATTGACAGTTTTTATACTTTCTACATGTACATCCAAGAGAGGGAACTGAGTACATACTTTAGTGAATTCTAAACTGATTGGTTTTTGTTTTTGTTTTGGGGCCATACCCAGCAATGCTCAGGGCTTACTCCTGGCTCTACGCTCACGGTTTACTCCTGGTGGTGTTCAGAAGACCATACGTAATGCCAAGTATCAAACCTGAGTCAGCTAAGCTCAAGACTATTGCTCTGGCCCCATAAACTGAATTATTTTGGGGGGAGCATAAAATATTTAATTTTATATTGCATTATATCCATATAGGATTCTAATAAGGGATTTAAATTTTTTTTATTTTCATGAATCACAGTGAGATACAGTTACAGACTTACACACTTGCATAATTACATTTCAGTCACACAGTGTTTGAGTACCCATCCCTCCACCCATGCCCATTCTCCATCACCAATGTTTCCAGTATCCCTTCCACCACTCCTACCCCTTTCCCCCTCTGCCACTGTGGCAGGCACATTTCCTCTTACTTTCTCTCCTTCTGGGTGTTATGGTTTGCAATACATGTACTAAACGGCCATCATCACATGAGAAAATGTTCATGTTGGGGCCGGAGCGATAGCACAGCGGGTAGGGCGTTTGCCTTGCACGCGGCCGACCTGGGTTCAATCCCCGGCATCCCATATGGTCCCCCAAGCACCGCCAGGAGTAATTCCTGAGTGCAAAGCCAGGAGTAACCCCTGAGCATCGCTGGGTGTGACCCAAAAAGCAAAAAAAAAAAAAAAGAAAAAAAAAGAAAATGTTCATGTGATGAACATCACTAATCATCAGGGAGATGCAGATCAAAACAACAATGAGATATCATCTCACATCACAGAGACTGGCCCACATCCCAAAAAACAAAAGCAACCAGTGTTGGCGTGGATGTGGGGAGAAAGGGACTCTCCTTCACTGCTGGTGGGAATGCTGACTGGTCCAGCCCTTTTGGAAAACAATATGGACGATTCTCAAAAAATTAGAAATTGAGCTTCCATTTGACCCAGCAATACCACTCCTGGGAATAATCCCGGAGAGGCAAAAAGGTATAGTAGAGATGACGTCTGCATTTCTATGTTCATTGCAGCACTGTTTACAATAGCCACAATCTGGAAAAAACCAGAGTGCCCAAAAACAGATGACTGGCTAAAGAAACTCTGGTACATCTGCACAATGGAATACTATGTAGCTGTCAGAAAACATGAAGTTAAATTTGCATATAAGTGGATCAACATGGAAAGTATCATGCTGAGTGAAATGAGTCAGAAAGAAAGAGACAGACATAGAAATATTGCACTCATATGTGGAATATAACATAGCTGAGAAGTACAAGTTTGCAATGATGCAATTTCTGGCAGATATTTCTCTGGACTTATTTACTAAAATACTAAAATACAGAAATTCAAAACCATGCAGCTGCTAGTGTGGCCACTCGACCCTATATCGCTTCATTCTCAGCAATGGAAAACAAATTATCAAATGCTTCCTTTTCAGCAGGTCCGACTTTAAGGGGGAGAAACTCCAAACAATAATAGTGAGTTTTATGTTGAAATATTGAATGTAATCAAAGTAAAGAGAAAGTAAAGTGAAATTTATCAGTTACACAGGCGGGGTCAGGGGCTGGGGATGTGGGGGGGCAGGGTGGAGCTATACTGTGATCCTTGGTGGTGGAATATATGCACTTGTGAAGGGATGGGTGTTCAAGCATTGTATAACTGAGACTTAAACCTGAAACCTTTGTAACTTTCCACATTAAGATTCAATAAAAGAAAAAATAAATAAATAAATAAATAATTTAAAAAAAGAATAAACGGCCATCATATTTGGTCCATAGTCTACTTTCAGCACACATCTACCATCCTGAGCGAGCCCTCCAACCATTACTTAGTGGTTCCCTCTCTATCCCAGCTGCCTTTTCCCCCAGCACATAAGATTGGCTTCCAAGCCGTGGAATGATCCTTCTGGCTCTTATCTCAACTATCCTTAGTTATAAACTGAATTATTTTAAGAATTATTTTAAGAAAAGTTTGTCAAAAAGCTCGTATTGGAGCCACATGCTCATAATTCTTCATTAGAAAGGAGAACCAAATAAATAGATGATAGTTTCATTTTTGGAATTCTACGATTACACTTTGGACTCAGGAGAGTCTCCACTGCCACGCAGGTCTTCCTTACCAAGAACTTTGTTTGCTTTTGGTTAGATATAATTATTACTGCGCATTTTTTCTACTGTGCATTGGAAACTGAACCAATGGGGGAGGAATAATTGAAAGCAATGAAGAACATGATACCAAATAGTCTGACCTAAGTAGACCCGAAAGAATTTCT
Organism: Sorex araneus; assembly: GCF_027595985.1. Lineage (NCBI taxonomy): Eukaryota > Metazoa > Chordata > Mammalia > Eulipotyphla > Soricidae > Sorex > Sorex araneus. Next base: position 281,534,832 of record NC_073303.1, on the reverse strand, counting down.
TCACTCTACAGATCAACTTGTAACCTTGATTCCTAAAGTGGAAGCTGTATAATTTTTTCCATAACAGTTTTCTTAAATAGTAGGTTTGGGCATAGAGAGTCATCAGTGCTTTCTGTTATGTTCCCTAGGTGCAACACTTTTGTGAAACAAATCCCTGAAGATTATAGGTTGTGGTCTCAAGGGAGAAGTACTTTGCTCTGCAAAATTGCTAGGTCTGCCAAATCATCTATCCCAAGCTCTTGACTTCATTAGCATACTTCTCAAGCCAGCTGACCCAACTGACTCATCTTTAAGAGGAGCTGGGGATAGATATTATTTCCCTGGGGGACTTTGGCAATGTAATAGCTATCATCTGGATACCGCTAACTGATTTTCAGAGTAGCAAAGCTCAAAGATCCCAGAGGCATAGTGTCTTATTTCTGGTAGCATATGAAATGTTTCTGGGAATGTGGTATATCTGAAAGGTAATGTAGACATTTTAGTAATATCTGGGGCTCGACATTTTCTTATTTATCTAGGTTTTGATTCAAGGTCTGTATCCAAGAAGCCCAGTTAATGACTGTTGTTTGCTTTCCATTTCTACACCTGTCATTTCTTACCTGTTTCTACCTGTATAGTCTTGAGTAACACATCTGCTATCCCCCAGAAATTACCACAGCAAAACCTAAGCATAAATATTCATGAAATAAAGGGTCACTCAGAAATCAGAGGATAGGATTCTTTTTCTCAGATGGACTCCTGGCTTCTTGCCTTACTTTCCTTTTCCTCTCATCCACCTCTTAGAATAAGTTGACATAGAAAGTCCTTTCCCCCTCCATCCAGTGGGGAAGAGGCAGGACACTGGAAGGCAGCATCCAGAAAAGGTGTGGAAACTGCACATAAGTGCCTGGGATGCCATGGTAGGCATTTCCCAGCCCAATTTATATCACTGATAGGCAAGATGTCTCCATCCCAATCAAGGATGGTAGGATAAAATAGAGAATTACAAGTAGTCATGACTATCATTGTTGACAATGGAAGGAGTGGGAAAGGAGACAGAGTTTCTTTTGTTCCAAGAAGGCCACTTGAAACTCTGCTCTAGGATTAGTCCTCCAGGGGCTCGTACTCCAGCTTCTGCTCCCCAAACCTTTCTGCACTAGAACAGTCAGATTTAAAGAATAAGATGGTAGCCTTGAAGGCTGAAAGGAGGAGGACTTTTACCTTAATTTTATTAAAATGGAAGAATGAAAGGGTAACGTACAAGAGAAAACAAAGACTTTGCCAGAGAGGAGAGAGCCTCTCTCTCAGGCCATTGACAGTGTGATATTCAGAGAGAAACATTACTTATCATCATTCTGTAGCACTTATGCATGTTTTAATGCTCACTGCACCATTGGCTTCAGTGGGTTTTCTTAGTTTAACCTTGTTTTAACTTTTGTTTTGAAGCCTTCAAGTAGGCTACCCAGTTCCGCTAACTACAGTTTTAGTTATACTTGTTTTTGTTTAATATGGTACATAATGACCATGTGTTGAACTGATGTTTGCCCTGGCTTTGCTGTTAGGTCATTTACCTGATTGGTAGGCTGCATGATGTAATTCTAATAAGCTTATCCAGAAACAGTTGTGGTTATGCTTTTTTTTAAAAATCTTAGATGCTTTAATGTGATTTGATCCGCTCATTTATTTAATTCACCAATATGCTGAGGCAACTTATTACGGTTTTTAAAGTGAATCACCAGGAAAGTGGTTGTGCTTTTTATACTAACACTCCTGCACCAGTTTAGATGAATGTTCAGGGTTGGGACCAAAGTAGCCAAGATTAAAGAGGTTACTGTTGTAGGGTCCTGTAATTCAAGCCTCCTAAGTGGTTGCCAGTATCCAAATAGTTTGGGGGAGATACAGTGTACCTCTCCTCTTAGCTAGTTAGGTAGTCTGGGCTTTCCCAATGCTTCTGGTGAGCAGTTTTTCCTTTGCTATAACCTTGTGTTTATCTGCAGATTCTACTGGGTCTTTGAAAAAAAGGACAGATCCGAAGAGTGATAATGGAGTTTCAAATTTTAATTTACATCAGGCTGCAGGCTACTGCTAGGTGTAAGGTGCTAGGTGCTAGGTGTAAGGATGGCCCTCGGAGTCTATGGGTGCAATCAATACAAATAAATCCCCTGCCCCTCACAAGCTGTCTTTGATTCCTGTATTCTAGGCCACTGTTTAAATTGTAGGTCATATGATCCTTTGTCTCTTGACCTCTTATAGTCTAGTTCTCCCTCTCGGAGAACCTGGCAAGGTACCGAGAGCATCCTGCCTGCACGGCAGAGCCTGGCAAGCTCTTCGTGGCATATTCGATATGCCAAATACAGTAACAATGATGGGTCTTATTCCCCTTATCATGAAAGAGCCTCCAATGTGGCACTGCTGGGAAAAAGGAGTAAAGAGAGGCTGCTGAAATCTCAGGGCTAGGATGAATGGAGACATTACTGGCACCCGCTAGAGCAAATCAATGATCAACAAGATGACAGTGACAGTGATACAGTGATGATCCTTTGAGTGGGCTCCTGTGATATTGCAACCGGGTGTCATGGGTCAAAGTCACATAAAAGGTATGTGTGTGGGTCACTGTATGAGACTAGAGGACCAACCAATAGGACGTGAGTTACAGAAAGGAAACATGGTTACAGGGACCAGGGTCTAGAAAGGGTTATGAAATATGGGTCGTTACTGCAGTGTGGAGACAGTGCCTAGGAGGAGCCAGCCCAACGCCCTGCCTCATCAAACACTGGGAGAGCTGGGATGGCATTATAGGCAGAGGGGAAGTTATTGGGGAATATGATTATTTTCTGCAGAAATTTGGGCCAGAGATGGGTCCAGAGAGATAGTACAGCAGGTTGGGCATTTTCCTTGCACACGCCTGACCAGGTTTGACCCCCAGCACCACATCTCATCCCCTGAGCCAGCCATGAGTGATCCCTGAGTGCAGAGCCAGGAGTAAGCCCTGATCACCGCTGGGCCCCCAAACAAACAAACAAATTATTAAATTTAAATTATTATTTTAAAGTATTGTTTTGTTGCTTACTAAAATTTAAGCTGGATTGGATATATAATCTTAATAAGAGACAATTATAACAAAATCCAAGGTCCAGTTGCTTGTTGCTCAAAGCCTGTAGAAGAGAGACAGGCGGACACTAGAAAAATTGGTTTATTCAGATGCTGGTAACTGGAGAAGATGGTGGACTTGTTCCCCAAACCTGTCTTCTTCTTAGTCTGGGACTAGGGGCTATAAAGGACTGATGGAGGAAGTAGCAAAAGCAGAAAAGGGTAGTGGCTAATGGGGACAGGGTCATGTCATGCAACATCTTGCTGATGTCAGTGGTTTGATTAAATTACTGGGTACGTTGACCTGTTATTTGTAATATAACATTCTTGACAACATCAGAGATAAGACATCTGTTGTGGGGCTGGAGAAATAGCACAGCGGGTAGGGCGTTTGCCTTTGGGTTTGATTCCCAGCATCCCATATGATCCCCTGAGCACCACCAGGGGGTAATTCCTGAGTGCAGAGCCAAGAGTAACTCTTGTGCATCGCCAGGTGTGACCCAAAAAGCAAAATAAATAAATAAATAAAGACATCTGTATCTGTTTCTTTCCTCTTTTTTATGATTGGCTCCTACTTTAACACTAAACACAATTATTTATAGGAGCATTTCTTAACATTTGGGAAAAGGGTGAGAAAGATTTAAACATTCTGTGGAGAACAAGATGAAGTTTCTAGTACCTGTTTGCTTATAATCAGAACTAACGCTTTAGAAGTGGTAGGATCAGATAATATTTATAAAATGAGAGAGAGTGTGTGTGCAAACATTTTATTTATCGTAAATGTGCATTCATACAGCAAAATTTTAATTGCAGAAACAAGACGTTTTTCACATTTTTTCAGTTCACTTCTGCTTTTTATTTTGGGCATCACCCCTATAATTCTTTGTATACTGTAGCACTGCACTGTCGCACTGTAGTCCCAAGGTTCATCGATTTGCTCGAGTGGGCACCAGTAATGTCTCAATGGAGAGACTCAATGGTGAGACTTGTCGTTACTGTTTTTGGCATATCGAATACACCACAGGTAGCTTTCCAGGTTCTGCCGTGGAGACAGGCTACTCTCAGTAGCTTGCCAGGCTCTTCGAGAGGGACAGAGGAATTGAACTTAGGTCAGCCACATGCAAGGCAAACACCCTACCCACTGTGCTATCGCTCCAGTTATGTTAGTTATGTATACAAACATAAGTTATGTTTGCTTTATTAGGTCAATTACTTTTCAAGATGCTTGCAAAGAGACAACAGAATCTGAGAACTGGTTTACAGAGCTAAGTTTACCAAGGAAGTAGTGGGGGGAGGGGGACACTTGGGTGGGAACCCTAAGACAGTGGAGGGGAGTAAACACTTTGGTGGAGGGTATATTGTTTGGATGTTGTATGCATGAAATCATATCATTATTATCACAGTGCTTTGTGGGGATGTGTGGGGTAAGATACTTGCAAAGAACTTTGAGTATAGCATCTTTAAAAGCTTATAGTTTTGGATCACACCCAATGGTGATCAGGAGTGACTTTTGATGGTGCTCCAGGAACCCTATGTGGTGCTGGGGATTGAACTGGGATCTTCTTATGCAAGGCAAGCGTCTTAGCCCCTCTACTACCAGTCTGTTTCCTTAAGTATACAATCATATTTTTATAGTTAAAATAGTTTTACAGTTTCCTTGACACCTAATTGAAAGCTTTGCTAAAGGAAAATTGTTTAATAAAGTTTATTAAAAGCTTTTGATTCAGTTTTATGTAGACACTGCTGCTTCACAGCCATCTTTTCTCATTGATCTATGTAATTATATTATGTAACTTAACAATCTGGACATAAACAGATTGGGGCAACACACTCGATTCTTGAAAACAGGCAAGGTGGAGACATGCCAGAGAGAGGTCTGTTACTTGTGGGTTTTCAGTGTCTTGATTTACTACAAAGTGGATGAAGAATAGAGGCTGCGGGTCAGTTCAGAACATTGGTTAAATAGAGATTTTTTTAAGAGTAGGAAAAATGTAATGTGTTCTCTATATGCAGATGGGACCTCAAAACGAAGGCTGAGTACGATACACATGGCATTTTAAAAATTGTATCTTCCCTGTATTCCCCTACACTCCAATTTCCATGAGCTATGAAAAACTTGATATATATATATATACATTCTGTAGTAAATGAACCAAATTGTAGATGCATATATGTAATTTTAAAAAAGATATTCAATGCAGCTGTTAGGAGAGATGAAGTCATGAAATTTGCTTATAAATGGATAAACATAGAGAGTATCATGCTAAGTGAACTAAGTCAGAAACAGAGGGACAGACATAGAGGGACTGCACTCATTTATGGAGTGTAAAATAACATCATATGAGGCTGACACCCAAGGACAGTAGATACAAGAGCCAGGGGGATTGCCCCATAGCTGCCAGGCTATTTCATGAGTGGAGGGGAGAAGGCAGATGGAATAGAGAGGGGATCACCAAGAAAATGATGGCTGGAGGAACCAGTTGGGATGGGAGATGCATGCCGAAAGTAGATAATAGAACAAACATGATGACCTCTCAGTGTTTGTGTTGCAAGCTATAATGCCCCAAAGTAGAGAGAGAGTATGGGGAATATTGTCTGCCATAGAGGCAGGGGGAGGGTGGGAAAAGGGGGGTATACCCGAGATATTGGTGGGGGTGTGTGCACTGGTGGAGGGATGGGTGTTTGATCATTGTGAGATTGTAACCCAAACATGAAAGCTTGTAACTATCTCACGGTGATTCAATAAAATTTAAAAAAAAGTTCTTGCCAGCAATAAAAGTAATTTTACACCAAATAAATAAATAAATAAGATATTCAAGTGAAATGCTGCTTTTCCTACTGATAATCTGGATTGCATGTTTGTAAACCAGTAAGAATTTTCTTTCTTGTCTATAGAGTTTATTGTAGTTTCTGCTTGTATATCTCTTCCATGATCTTTTAAAAGATATGACCCTCACTGCTACAAGAAACATTGCATCCTATCAGATTCTCTAGAATTGTAGCTGTTTGTTTGACTGTTTAACCCAGGTTTAACTTGGCAGGGCTCTGTCTTTCTTCTGTCTTTATTTTTCTAATCTGTGTCACAACTTTTGATTGAAAAAGTAGCTTCTTAATAGGGGAAAAATTAAAAACAGTTGCTTCTTTTATCGAATGTATAAATGAGTAGTTCTGTTTAATTGTTGTCCCCACTCTAGCCTCCGTGCACTTAACTGATGTCTAAGGATGTTCTTCTCTGTTTCATTCTAGGGTCATGTGGGCCTTCTTGGTCTACTGTCAGGCACTATTTACTTATGCTATTGCCTAATTCTGACTCTGTCCCATCCCCTGAGCCTTCAGGAGAGTGAGTTAAAGGGAGGATTAGTAGCATCTCCTTGAAATTCTGCCTCGTATGTGCCCCTTCTATGAAGAGCCAGAGATCCTCCTTTGGCTAACTCCTGGCAGTAGAGAAATGCAAAATTTCATTGAGGGCTTGTTGATTTATCCAGATTTAAAAAATACTCTCAAGTAAGTGACAGGCTACTCCTTGGCCTTTAAAGGAATTGAGGAATTTATATTTCCAGTCTGCCATAAAACCTAGTCTACAGATGTTTGACATCCTTGAGAGGCTGGAGATTAAAAGTAATTTTTATTTGATTTTGGTATTATTTTCTATAGAGTCAACATTGCTCACTTCATTAGGAATTGTTAATGCTTACTTCATAGTGTTGATCACTTATTTGTGATGTTTGTAGCATATTTATGAATTTTTAAAACACTTAAGGAAAGGGCAGGTAAATGTTCCTCTTTGAATTGACACCGCTCTTTTACTGTAAACACAGCTTGTAATTTATTTCTTATTGTCCTAGCTCTGAATTATGCTTTCAAAGTCATGTTTTATAAAATGATATTAAAGGGCATAATATCAGCCCTTGTGTTGTCAATTTTTAAAGCTCTGAAAAGACTTAGGGATAAAAACACAGTTTAAAATGTAGTTTGTCTTATTTATAAGTAGGAACAGAAATGTCACTCAAGAGCATATTGTGACAAATCTGTGGTAAGTGTGTCCTTCATTGATCTGTGCATTCCTAGAAACAGCATATAAGGAAATGCCTTCCCAGTTGAATTTTCCTTTTGATTAAAGCCTGGCAAAAGCCTTTTGTATCCTAGGCTCTCATTTTTTCAGAAAAAAAGAAATCGCTGGTTGATGCACTCATCATCTACTGTGAATTTTAATTTGGTGGGCGAAGTGTTGGATCACACTCTGCAGTTCTCTGGGGCTACTTCTGGCTCTGTGCTCAGGAGTCATCTCTGGCACGGTTTAAGAGATCATATGTGGTGCTGGGGAGAGAAACAGGGTAGACTAAGGCAAGAATCTTAACCTCTATACTATCTCTCTGACCCTGAGGATATGATATTTTTAATATCATATTGCTTCTAGATACCTGAGATTTTACATGCAAACCAAGAACATGTTTCGCCTGTTAACCGAAAGGTTGGTGGTTCGTGCCCACCCAGGGACGCCAGTTGTAAAAAATATAAAAGCGCAAGGGTGATGTGATGATGTGTGTTCATGGGCTCTTGGGGAGGCTCTCTCTCTCTTGCCACTCGTGGTCAGTGCTCTTGACCGGATCAGGATGGCTCCTCCTTTGTGCTCTGCTTCTGTATGTGCCACTGTGCTCTCTTCTGTCTGTCTTCCTATCTCTGACTCTGTCTGTGTAGTCTCTCCTCTGGGCTCTTCTGACCTCTCTCTGTCGACCAGTCTCTGTCTCTGTCATCTCTACCCTGGTGTCTTCCAATCTCTCTTCTTCCAATCTCTCTCCGGAGCCCTCTGCTTCTCTCTCTGGAGCCCTTCTCGCTCTCACTTCTGACTCTGACTCTTACTTCTGACTCTCACCCTTACTTCTGACTCTGAAATCTACTTCTGACTCTGTCCCCTACTTCTGACTCTGACCCCCCCCTACTTCTGACTCTGACCCTCTCCGCTCTTATGGTCTTAGTTTATATAGCAATCACATAGAGTGGTGACACAAAGGTAGGTAGAATATCAACAAAGAGGGGTAAGACCACTCCTGCAGGAGATTAACTCAAGGATAAAATCTCATTGAAGGAGATTGCTCCAGATTATGAGGAGGTCCGTTTAAGGGTGGGATCCCATCCAGGGTGTGTTATTTCTTCTTTCCTAAGCTAGTAATCCACTTAATTAGTTGTAGTAAATCTACTTCTAATATTTCTAGCAATGTCATTCTGTATGAGCACAGTAAGAGATATATCAAACTTAAGGTTTGGTTCTTCCTGAGGACATTCACTATATATTCCAGACCACAGTCCTCAGGCCAGGTTAGTCTTCCTAACCCCAGCAGGGTCCTAGTCTTTTTGTTACTTTTGGATCATGACAGCATTTTTCTATGACCATGCTCTCAACTTATAGTTTAGTATTGTAGCACTTTGGCCTGGTCTATTTCGATGCCAGGGTAGCTCACAGCTTGCCCCTCGTCGGACCCTACTTTTGGGGTGCTAGGAACTAAGGGCAACTGAGTTGAGAAAGCAGATGCCCAGGAGTAAATATTATTGGAGCCAATCAACTCCCAAGTTACAAAGCATAATATTAGCTGTCTCTAGTGCCCATGCAGAGAAGACATTGCTTTAAGGTAAACTAAGTTTCCTGCGGCAAGGCTAAAAGGACAAACCCAATGTTATCCTACACATGAGCACCCTACTTATGCCAATAACATATACAAGTATTCTCTTAATTTTCTTTGGAGGTGCGGGGGATTCTCAAGCAGTGTTGAGGTCCTCAGACCACTCCTGGTGTTGTATAAGTTGAGGGTTCAGAGCTTGATCTCAGTGTTGTGATATGGCCCAGCCCAACAAGGCTGAAGCTCCCAGGGCATTACCCAACATTGGTCAAAGCTGGGAAGGGAGGGCTTACTTGCAGTGCCAGGGATCAAAAAGGGCTAAAATAGGCATGGGGAATAACCTATAGGTGTATAGACCGTAAAAGACCTGTAAAAATCATGTGAGTTGGCCCTGCAATATGATGGGACAAATGTATTTGCTTTTCTTTGCTGCCTATAGTCTGTCTGTATTGTGTGACCCGTGAAAGATGTAATAAACACCCAAATGTCTATTAGACCCAGTTCTTCCAGTTCCTCATTTAGGGATCTTTATTGATGTTGTGCTTGGTCAATCTGTCCAGTGATGAGAGTGGTGTATGGAAGCCTCCCATTACTATTGCATTGTCATTCATCATCATTATCAGTGTTTCATCAGGTCCTTGAGCAGTCAGAAGGTACAGAATGGTCTCTCTCATATGCAGGACTTAAAGATACACAGCAAGGTAGCAACAAAGGGGCAAAGGCAATACAATGGGAGAACTGATCCTCACAACTGAGTTGTGTTGGGGGGGTCTTTAAAGGGATGGGTGATGGGGTCCCTTGGGGGAGGGAGGTGGGTACACTGGTGAGGGGAGTGGTGTTGAAATCATGTACAAAGGAAACCATCTTTTTTTTCTTTTTGGGTGACAACCGGCTATGCACAGGGCTACTTCTGGCTCATGCACTCAGGAATTACTCCTGGCGGTGCTCAGGGGACCATGTGGGATGCTGGGAATTGAACCTGGGTTGGCCAAGTGCAAGGCAAATGCCCTACCTGCTGTACTATCACTCCTGCCCCAAGAGAAACCATCATTATCAGTATTGTAAATCACAGAACCTCAATCAACTAAAAAGTGAAACATATATCCAAATGGCCTTGATAGAAAAAGGTTTCTCCAACCCTAGCCTAAATCACAGAAGGTGTGTGCTCTAGCTCTTTGAGTCTCTATACTCTTAACATTAAAAAAATAATAATAAATGTAAACTGAAGGTAGACATTTTTAAAACATGAAAACATTTTTGGCTAAATATTAGATCCATACCTACACCATCACTTTTCTCTATCAATTCACCTACCTTTAATTCTAGCATTGGAAGTTAGATGATAGAATGGTATCAAACGGAGCTCCTTGAGGGTTGCCTAATAGATGGGGGAGGAGTTTTAAGTCAGTCTTCAAAGCACTTACTAATGCATTAGCTTAAGTAGTGGTCTTCAGTGTAATCTAATAAGATGACATGGCTTTCCTAGCAATTTTCTGTCACATCCAGGGGAAGGGGAGTTTCCTAGGTACTTTACACTTTGTATGTATCAGTGCACCAGTCTCTGGTAAAAAACCTAATAATAGTACGTTAAAAAAAGTATGTGTGTGTGTGATAACTCATGTTCAATGTCTTCAGAGCCATTAAAGAGTAAAGGCTCTTTAGACTTAGCTCTCTAACCTACTAGGATTAGAGCCATCATTAGACCTTCAACTTTTCTCCACTCTCATACTCCATTCTGATTGAAGCTAATTTGTTCATTGACACTAAGGAATGTTATTTCTCAAAGCTAAATTATAAAGGGAATTTATACAGAACAAAACCAATAAGCCAAGCAGCCTTGACATTTAATTTTCTTGGAAACCTTTCCCGTCAAACTAGCAGAGTCTGCACACTACACATTTGCAAAATGAGAAGTGCTATTATAGAAGGCTAATCTTCTCATAGAAATGATGAGTGAATAATTTTAAAGAGATTGGATATAATAGATGGTCCTTTCTCCTTCCCTTGTCCCTGAACTGTCTCCTACCCTATCATGAAAAGACATTTGTTGAGTTATTTTGCAGACAGGAAGATAGAGGAATCCTGGTAATATATGTTGGGGAAAACATTAGGTTGTCTGAAGCCTAACCAGCCTGAAGGCATGAAGGCCTTTGGCACAAAAGACCCAAAAATCATTGAGATGCAAAATTCCAGGTACTTGGAAGGCTTCTTGGGAGAAGGTGTGTCTGGATGTGCTTTTGGGAGAAGAGTCTCCACTGCTGGAGCAATGGCCATGTGAAAATATAAAAATAAAACCATCAATGCAAGGCAGGGCAGGGCGGGGGGAAGAGCATACATGACAGTTTGGGAAAACTATATAAACTAACTTGGCAGAGGAAGAGGTGAGCACTTACCCACATTTTTATATTAGGAAAAGCTTTACATAATTTTTTCTCTCTCCCAAGATTTTCCTCTAGAAGGAAAGAAGATTAAGATTTTAGGATGATACATCAAATGATTTTAAAAAAACAGAACAAAATGATTCCAGATTAAAACCTAATGGAATAAAATGTCACCAAAATCTAGAGACAGAAAGTTGCTCAATGCAAGTTAAAGACTCTTTTCAGAAGGACTGCACTCATTTGAGGAGTATAAAATAACATAACACGGGACCCTCTGCTCCTAAAGACTATAATCCGAGAGGTCTTCTAACCCATTTTGACACCCAGAGTGGCTTCTTACAGAAATGCATCTAGACTGTGAGCTGTGCTACAACCCCGGGCCGCCTGGGGAGGGATTTCCCCTCTCTGCCCTGTTTTTCTGCACAGAAAATGGTGGCGGCAGCAACATCCACATGGCGAGAGCCACCTCCTAAGACCCCCAACCCAGAGCTAGGACTTTTCAGTGACATAGTTTGTAGGTGGTCCTGGGAGGGGGGCGGCTTTACTGGCACACCTTCCGTCCAGATAAGATCTGGAGCTGCGGTGCAAGAAACGGACCCTCTGCTCTTAAAGACTATGATCTGGGGGCTGGAGAGATAACACAGCGGGTAGGGCGTTTGCCTTGCGAGTGGCTGACCCGGGTTCAAATCCCAGCATCCCATATGGTCCCCTGGGCACGGCCAGGAGTAATTTCTGAGTGCAAAGCCAGGAGTAACCCCTGTGCATCTCCAGGTGTGACGCAAAAAAAAAAAAAAACAACTATGATCTGAGGTCTTCTAACCCATTTTGGCACCCAGAGCGGCTTCTTACAGATGTGCATCTGGACTGTGAGCTGAGCTAAAATATCAGAAATCCAAAATGAAGAGCTCATAGAGTCTTCATTCTCAGCAATGAAAAGAAATTATTAAATGATGCCTTTTCAGCAGGCCTGATTGTTGGGGGAAAATTCCAAACAATAATAGTGAGTTCTCTATTGAAATATTGAATGTGTTCAAAGTATAGAGAGAATAAAGTGAAGATCATTAGCTACTTAGGTGGGGAGTGGGTGGAAGGGGGGTATATTGGGGTTCTTGGTGGTGGAACATGTGCACTGGTGAAGGGATGGGGGTTTAATCATTTTATAACTGAGACTTAAACTTGAAAGCTTTGTATTTTTTTCACGGTGATTCAATAAAATAAAAACTTAAAATAAAATAAAATAACACAAGACCAACACCCAAGGACAGTAGATAGAAGGGTCAGGAAGATTCCTCCATAGTTGGAAACCTGCATCATGAGCAGGTGGGGAGAAGACAGCTGGGATAGAGAAGGGATCACTAAGAAAATGATGGTTGGAGGAATCGATCGGGATGGGAGTTGTGTGCCAAAAATAGATAAAGGACCAAACATGATAAACTCTCAGTATCTGCATTACAAACCATAATTCTCAAACTTAAAGAGCGGTTATGGGAAATATTGTCTGCCATGGAGGTAGTGGGAGAGTGGGAAAGGGGGGATATACTGGGGATGTTGGTGGTGGGGAATGTGCACTGGTGGAGGGATGGGTGTTTGATCATTGTGTGATTGTAACTCAGACATGAAAGCTTGTAACTATTTTTCATGGTGAATCAATAAAATTTAAAAAAAGACTCTTTTAGAGACTCATTTTTTTCCTCCATCCCTCTCGGAGAGCCTGGCAAGCTACCGATGGCATTGATATCCTGCCTGCACGACATAGCCTGGCAATCTACCCATTGCATATTTGATATGCCAAAAACAGTAACAGCAAGTCTCACAATAGAGATGTTACTGGTGCCTGCCCAAGCAAATCGATGAACAATGGGAAGACAGTGCTACGGTGCTATTTATGCTCCTTAAGATCATTCAAAAATTCAAGATTTAAGGAATTCTTAACTGAAGTGAATTCTTGATTAAAGATTTTTATTCTTGATTGTTATTGGATAAGAATCAGAATCTAATCAATTCCTACTAAGAAATAATTCTAATAAAAGAATTTTTAGAGGAAGTCAAAAGATGTGAAGAAACATTCTGATATGGAACTATGTAAAGAACTAGCCAACTTTTCTGCTTTAATATCTTGTGAACTCTTCAGAAAACTAGATGAATGCATGAGCTGATGAAGCCCTAGACTGACATTTTATTGGCCCTGCTAATGTTTCATGGCAGAGATGCCTGCCTGTGGATATTGAGAGCCCATCACACTTGTCTCTATATGGTTTTTCCTGGTATCCTATCTGTCCCCAAGAGGCTTGTAGGAAACAAAGCACTGCTTTCTTATTGATTATACTACTGACTTAATCTGCCAGCAAAAGGCCAGCACTACTAGAAAAATTCTGTCTCCATGGCAACAGAAGTCTCAAATTGTAACTTGATATCACATAGAAAAGAAATTTTATTTTTCTTTCGCCTTAAAGATTGCATTTTTGTGATGAGAGTGACCTATGCATTAGGGATTTTTGTTAGAGATTTGGGGCCAAAGAGCTATTGTCTAGGATGAAGACATTTTATTTGTCAATCCTGATTTTCCTGCTTCATAATAAAAATCAATTTTTAAAGCCTTTAAATAATGACTTAAAGAGTTCTAGGGCTGAAGAGACAATACGGGGGTTGGATTGATTGCCTTGCACATCTCTGACCCTGGTTTGAATCCCTGGGACCACATATAATGTCTTCTGAGCATTGCCAAGGGTTGCATCTGAGCACAGTAGCCCCAATCACTTCCAGATGTGGCCCAACCCTCCCCGCCTTGCCCCCCAGTCTAGAGATACTCCAGTGGTGGAACAAGAAATTTCAATTGTCATGCTTTCAGAAATATTGTTGGAGTCTCCCCTCCTCACCCCCCGCAAAATAGTATAACAGAGACACAAATCTAATGGAGGTTTTTCTGCTTTTCTTGTTAAGTCCTTAGGCAGTCATTAAACCTCCCAAGGTTAGGGTCTAGAAGGCACAGGTACACTCTGGTTTATAAAACAGCTCCTTTAGATCTGTGTGCTTTTGCTTTTGTTTGGGGCCACACCCAGCTGTCCTCAGGATTTACTCCTGACTCTGCACTGCTCAGGGATCACTCCTGTTCCCTCAGCTCCTCTAGATCAGTACTATGAACAATTTACCTGTCTTCTTTGTTTCAAAACCTTAATATAATAATAAATTTAATTAGCCATTTCTCTTTAATTAAGATCCAAAGAGTATATGTTTGAGAAAAGGCCTGGATTTATTAATCATATGCTCTGTATGGAAACTGTGCTGGCTTCTGTAAGCACTCAGGGACATTGTGTGTATCATCTTTGCTTTAATGAACAAAGAACATTGCTTATATGGGGTATCATTACAGACTGTCACTTCTATATAAAGAGCTAAACTAGAGGCTCAACACAACATTCTATAGATGGCAGTGCCAAATAGATTGTGAATGATTTCATCAGAGTTGTTATGGAATTGGTATTTCAATTAAGGAGTGGTTTATTGCAAAGAAAAAAAGTCCTAAATGTGCCAAACTAGTTCATTTTTCTTCTTAATGATCAAAAACATTAAATCGTTTTCTTTTCCCCCATTAATCAAATAATGAATTATAGAAAACAATGGGAGGTTTTGGGAGGGGTGGTATCAAGCAATTCTCAGGGTTTCCCTCCTGGAATAGTCAATGACCCTGGCTGAAGGTTCAACACAAGGTCCTAAGGATGTGTTACTTAGCCCAGTAGTGCCGGAGACAACCAGGGTTACTCCAGCAGTGCCAGGGTCTCCAATGATGCACCAGGCAATGGTTGGGGACCTCCAGGGCTACATCTGGTGATGCGGGAGGCCACATGATGCCAGGGATCAAACTTGGGTTAGACAGAATGTAAGGCTTGTACCTTATCCCCTATACTCTCTCCATAACCCCCAGAAGGCATTTTTTTTAATTAGAGGCATTGTGAATAGAATTTGAGGGTTGGGTGAAGATACTGTAAGCAAGACAGCAGAGATTTACCTTATATTTTAAAAAAACTTTATTGAGATACCAAAGTTTACATAGTAATATATATGCTGTATTATAGGTGCATAGTTACATATGCAGAGTTTTTCCTAAAAAAAGTGTAGTGAGGGGGACTGGAACAAAAGATAGTACAGCAAGTAGGGCATTTGCCTTGCATGCAGCTGACCCGGGTTCGATCCCCAGCATCCCATAGGGTCCCGCAAGCACCTAAAGGAGTAATTCCTGAGTGCAGAGCCAGGAGTAATCCCTGAGCATTGTCAGGTGTGACCACCCATCCAAAAAAACTAGTGAGGAACAAAATCAAAGACGGAAATAAGTTTTAACAAAGCACAGTGCCCTCAAGAGCATTAATAAGTAGACTTAAAAGTTACCACTAAATTTCTCATCCTTTACTCACCATCTTTGTTTAGTGAGAAATCTTTCACCTCAGTCTGTCATAGGTCTGTTCTCCTTTGGCGCTTAGAGGAATGTTTTTAAAAGTCACTGTATCTGTCAAGGTAGGCTTATTGGTGCCAGGATAACAACTGAAAGTAGCAGTAGATAACCCTAACAAAGTTGCTTACTTGGTTTATTTGCCAGCAAGGGTTGTTTGCAGCTGTGATTCCTATCATCTACGTCCTGAGACTTAGGCAGCCAACAGAGCTTCTTTCCTAAATCTGTCTACACTGCCAGCTTTGTGGTACAATAAAAAAGAGATTTCTCTCTTGCTACTGGAGCTCTTAAAACTTCATTTCAGGATTAATATGCATCACTCCTGTCCATATTTCATTAGTCTAACAAGTCACATCACCAAGCTTGGAAAGGAATATATATCGTCTTTCTAGACTTAATCTTAGGACCTCAGACTTCTTGTGGGAGAGAGCCATAACCTTATTTTCTTTTTCCTGGGACATTTGGTTCATCTGGGGCCACCTTAAACCATTATGGATTTTGAAAATTAGTTTAAATTTTTTTATTAAATCACTGTGAAATTCACAGTTACAAAGTTATTCATTCATTCAATGATTCACTGAATCATGAGTTTCATTCATTTCATTCATTCAATGTTCCAAAACCCTTCCCTTATGCAGTGTAGATCTACCACCACTAATGTCTCCAGTTTTCATCCCACCCCGTACTCCCAGCCTGCCTCTACAGCACGTACTTTTCTTCCCTCTCGTATTTTTCCTTTTAGGTACTGTGGATTGCAACACTGTAACTGAAAGGTTACCAATTTACTTCTTTCAATACTCAGTTCTTGTGCAGAATGATCATTTCCAACTCTCATTGTCAAGGTGGTCCCTGCTCTGTCCTAACTGCCCTCCCTGCGCCCCATCTTTGTGGCAAGCTTCCTACTATGAACCAGTCCTCCTGGCCCTCGTTTCTTACTGACTTGCTGTGTATGATCAGGCCTTTGGGAGAGTTTTTTATTTCACCTACCAAGTTTTTCAGTTCCATTATTTCTGTTTGTAGTTTCCCCATTTCTGCTTTCATATCTATTGTATTTTATTGGCAGTCTGCTCCATTCCTTAACAATTCCTCTCTAAATTCCGTATGAGAGAGGTTATGTACCTCCTTATTACTGGTTGAGTCTTCCAGGCTGCCATCTTTACTCACTAGGCCTGGTGGGCTTCTGCGTTGCTTTCCCATCGTGACTTTTGCAGTCTGGAGTTGTTGTTTCTTCTGTATTTTTGTGTGGGTAGGTGACTACAGTTAGGATGCCCTTGTGTGCTCATCTGAGTAAGGGAGAGGTGAAGAAATGTACGGCCACAATGTGGTCAAGCGCTTCGTGGGCTGGTGGGGGAATCCTGACCTGCAGGGTGGGGGTGGGGGTAGGGGGGGCAAAATGATAATACGCAGTAACAAGCAGCACCCACTGATGCCACTGCGCGTCCTCAGTTTTCTGGGATGGGGACCGGGGTTGGGCTTGTCTTGCATGCAGCCAGCGCTGGTTCAAATCCCAGTGCCATGAGAAATAAGCCCTGAGCACTGCTGGGTGATGGTTTATTTACAAAGAGCTTTCATGAGGTCACTGTAGTTGGCTCAGCAGTTTGTGCAGATGCTGAGGAGAACCATAGCTTCTGAACTTGCGGTGGCCGCCATCCTGCAAAGCTTCGAAGTCCTGGGGCCCCCTTGTGGACTTAAAAGGTTATAAAGGCCACATTTAAAACATATGCATGTACTTATGTATTAATTGAATCACAGTGAGATACTCAGTCACAAAGTTGTTCATGTTTGGACTTCTCTCATATAATGTTCCATCGTCCATTAATGAAGGAAGGCCCTTTTTATTTGGCTCTTGCCCTGACACCAAATTAGCCTTCATTATTCAAAAGATTCCTCAACTATTTATATTACAGTTTGAGTTATAACAATTTTTCTCTAACTAGCTCTATTAGACTTAAACTTATGATACGTTTATCCCCTTTCATTTCCACTAGTAAATTGTTTGTTTCTCATTCTCATACTTTATAAAATATAGCCAATGGCAGTGAAGGATGTGATTAACATTGTTTTCACCCCTAAAGGCAACAAACTCTTTAGAAATATTATATGGATTCCCAATTGTCACAGGTGATAATTTTATTTTGTTTTTTATACATAAGCATATATGAATTTATTTCTCAACTTTTTTAATTGAATCACCATGAGATCAAGCATTACAAAATTATGCATAATTGTGTTTCAGCCATACAGTGTTCCAACACCCATCCCTCCACCAGTGTAATTTCTCAGCACCAGTGTCCCCAGTTTCTCTTTCTCTCTCTCATTTTAGGCATTATGATTTGCAGTACAGATGATGAAAAGTTATAGTCTGTATTTCTTTACCTGCTTTCAACACTCAGTTCTAGTCCAGAGTGATCACTTCCAACTAGTATTGTCATAATGGACCCTCCTCTATCTTAACTACTCTCCATCTCCCACACCACTGACCAACCATTGACTAGTCCTCCTGGCCCATTTTCCTTGGCCTTGGATATTAGTTTCATACTGTTTTGGTTTTTTTTTATATTCCACAAATGAATGCAATCATACTATGTCTGTCTCTCTCCTCCTGACTCAGTTCACTCAGCATGACTCTCTCCAAGTCTATTCATTCATAAGCAAATTACATGACCTCATTTCTCCTAACAGCTGTGAAGTATTCAATTGTGTAGATGTACCATAGTTTCTTTATCCAGTCATCTGTTCTTGGGCACTCAGGTTGTTACCAGATTCTGGCTACTGAATTTTAACACACATTATCTTATTACAAACATGATTCGATCCTCAAAATAGTTTTCCCATGGAACCATTCTCTGGCCACCACTTCAAAACAGTGACTTACATTTTAAGGAATATTTGTTATTACAGAAGTAATCCATTCCTGCTACTAATTACTATATTTGTCAGGTTATGCTACTTTATGCTGCAGTAACAATGACCTTTAGATGAGAGTAACTTAAAACAACAAAAGTTTATTGTTCATTTATAGTATATGACCATCATAGGTCATCTATATCTGTTCTCTTCTAAGAAGTGGCTGAAGAGATTTTAAAGCATTCAATTATATGTAAAATATTATTTAGTTCATGAAATCTCATTTCGCTTCATGTTTATGTATTTCTACTAATGAATGTACTCAACAAATGTTCATGGATTACCTATTATGTACTAGGCTCTATTTTTAGACCCCGAGAAAATAGAGAATAAGACAGACAAGAACCCAGCTCTCAAGTCAGCTCAGTCTTCTAACCATTTTTACTTTCCTTTTATTTCCAGTTCCATCGGAGCTTTCTTGATCAAGGTTCACAGAAAATATGATAATTTTACCAGGCCTTGAAAAATGAGCAAGTTTAGATAAGCAAAGAGAGGATGAGGTAGAGAGCAGCATTCTTTGTCAAATGAACGAGAAAGGAGTAAAGCTATGGAAGTGTAAGCCCCGTGAAGGACATGCTTCTGTGGCTGACACAGACAACAGGATCATCTCTGGCGTGGTTAAAACATAAAGGAAGGATTATCCCCTGAGAGATCTTGGGTTTTATTTTAGGACTTTGTTTGTTAATCACTTCTGATATGGTTCATGAAACAGGATCTTCCTAAGCTAGTTCTTTATCCCAGCTTCCTACTTCCAGCTGGTCAGGATTTTATATACTTTGTCACTGCCCAGTGGGAAGGGGTCCACTAATGAATAAGTGAAGTCATGTGGTCCAGATTTGAGTTTAAGAAATTAAGAGATGGGGGGCTGGAGTGATAGCACAGCGGGTAGGGCGTTTGCCTTGCACGTGGCCAACCCGGGTTCGAATCCCAGCATCCCATATGGTCCCCTGAGCACCGCCAGGGGTAATTCCTGAGTGCAGAGCCAGGAGTAACCCCTGTGCATCGC
This sequence comes from Sorex araneus, assembly GCF_027595985.1. NCBI lineage: Eukaryota > Metazoa > Chordata > Mammalia > Eulipotyphla > Soricidae > Sorex > Sorex araneus. Next base: position 281,515,410 of record NC_073303.1, on the reverse strand, counting down.
CAGGTGTGACCCAAAAAGCAAAAAAAAAAAAAAAAGAAATTAAGAGATGGGATGCAAGACAATTAGTAGGAGACTACTAGAACAGTGGAGAGGAGTCCTTTCAGCCTTTTACACTAGAACAGTGGAGAGGAGTCCTTTCAGCCTTTTACACCTTTTACTTCTACACTTTTAGAACCAACATCAGTCTAGTGATCAGCAGGTGAATACATCTGGTCTACAGGATTTGAATCTTGCAATAAATGAGCCTAGATGATAAACCACCCTGTTATACTTTCACCCTCTTTTTTGAGATGAGAATGAAATGAAATGGGAATGAAAATGAATGAAATGAAGATGAGAATGAATGAAATAAGTGAATGAAAATGAAGATGATAATAAAATATGCTGAGAAAATTTGGTATATCAAGAGAAATCTTGTGGAATCTTGAAAAATAAATTCATGTTTATTTGTATAAAGTCACAGAAAAACATCAGCTTCATCTGTAAGAAAAATCAGCAAGAAGGTATTTTGGGAATATGTACCTGAGGCGTTTCTTGGGCTGTGACATAGTGGTTTCCTGAACAGGGAAATACTCAGACTCAGAGTGCGTCTGAGTATTGCTTTGAAAGTAATCTCATTTCTTTCTTTCTTTTTTTTTTTGCTTTTTTTTTTTTCACACCTGGCTCTTCACTCAGGAATTACTACTGGTGGTGCTCAGGGGACCATATGGATGCTGGGATTTGAACCCGGGTCGGCCTCGTGCAAGGCAAACACCCTACCCGCTATGCTATTGCTCCAGCCCAAGTAATCTCATTTCTTATAACAAAGAAAACAAAAGTGGTAGAGCTAATTTCCAATGTGGGCAGCCAGGGAGGAGATAGTACAGGGGTTAAGGTACTAGGCTTGCATGTGACTGAGTGGCATCACATATGGTTCCCTGAGCACAGCACCAAGATTAAGCCCTGAGAACCAACAGGTGTGCCCCCGCTCAAATAAAAACCTTTTTTTTGAAAAGAGATGGGACTTTGTTCTTCTGCATTAAAGGAGTTTCGAGTAGTTGTTCTTTCCCCTCAATAAAAAAAAAAAAACCTTGGGGTTTGAGCAATAGCACAGTGGGTAGGGCATTTGCCATTTGCCTTGCACGCAGCTGACCCAGGTTCGATTCCCAGCATCCCATATGGTCCTCTGAGCACCGCCAGGGGTAATTCTTGAGTTCTGAGCCAGGAGTAACCCCTGTGCAGAGCCAGGTGTGACTAAAAAAAAACCCATAAAAATCAAAAAGAGGGGAGAGAGAGTATAGTGTGTAAGGCACTGGCCTGGCACACAGCCGACTGGTACCCTATATATTCTCCCAGCACTGCCAGAAGTGATTCCTAAGTGCAAAGCCTGGACTCAGTCCTGAACACCATAAAAAAAAAAAAGCAAAAACTGTGGAGGAAATGCCCTATTCATTATGACTCTAGCACCACATATTTCTATGGTGGTTCTTAACCAATACCGCCGATGTGTGTTAGAGTTGCCAGTGAAGGGGAAATGAGGTCAGATGTCAAATAAGATGCTTTATTGGGGAACAGAACAATAGTGCAGCCGGTTGGTCATTTGCCTTTCACACAGCTGACCAGGGTTTGATTCTCAGCATACCATATAGTCTCCCGAGCACCACCAAGAGTAATTCCTGAGTGCATAGTTAACAGTAAATCTGGGTGTGACTTGAAAATAAAACAAAACAAAGAAGACTGACCTTTGAACTAGCATGGTGTGGTATAACTGGCAGACCTGTTTGGGGTCTGCTTTTTCTCTTGTACCGTAGTCTCTCCTGCTAATCTCTCCAACAGCCACTGCTGTCCAGCCACAATAGATCTGGAGGGATTCAGGGAAGTGGCCTGTCTTTTCACTTGGTAGCTATAGATTTATGAGTGATGCACCTTCCCACCTTTCCTTCTACTCTTTGCAGATAGACAACCAGCACCAGTCCATGGGCTGGTAGTTGAAAACCTCTGCTGTAGAATTTATTTAATGAGAAGTAGAATTTTAATTCTGTTTGTATCTAGTGGGAAACAGAGGGCCTTCCATAATTGTCTACTTAAAGGATGAAAGGTAGGAGAATTTTTTGACTGGATTGCCTCTCACAAATTGTCCCTTGAGACTTAGACTTTAATTAATTTCCTGTAAATATTAACTATATGCATGTTATGGGTATAACAATCATAGGTAATATGTTTTCTGCCTTATACACCCATTGTTTCTCTTTTTTGGCTAGCCCCTCATATATATATGTATATATATACACATATATACATATATGTATACATATATGTACATATGTATATACATATATATATGCTTCCCCCCCATTCTCTATAACTGTGCTATCCAACATGGTAGCCTCTAGCTACGTACTGTTATTTAAATATTTTAATTGTTAGTCTCCCAGTTACATTATGCACATTTTAAATATTGAATAATCAGTGACTGCTAGAACTTCTTTTTCAGTGCCAGGATTCAACCCTATTACTGAGCTACATTCGTGACTCTGAGACAATATATTTTATGGACCATTTCTGGGCCATCATGCAGAAATAAAAATTTTGTTCAATGATACCACCAATATCAATTTTGTAGGATCATTAATGCATTTATCTGATAAATACACAGAATTCCTGCTATGTGCTGGAGAACCAATGCTGGGTATATAATAGTAGAAACAAAAGGCAAATTTTATGCTTTCCAAGAACTTACATTTTAATTTAGAAAACCTGCATCCAAATGTGGTTTTTGGTTTTTTTTTAATAATTTATTTATTTTTAATTAGTGAATCACCGTGAGGGTACAGTTACAGATTAATACATTTTTGTGCTCATGTTCCCCCATACAAAGTTCGAGAACCCATCCCTTCACCAGTGCCCATTCTCCACCACCAGTAAACCCAGCATCCCTCCCACCCTCCCCAGTCCCGTCTCCCCCCACCCCACACTGCCATTATGGCAGGGTATTCCCTTTTGTTCTCTCTCTCTGATTAGGTGTTGTGGTTCCTGCATCCAAATGTTAACTAGCTAAGGAAGGGACAGCACTGAAAAACAAATCCTGGTGGTTTGTTGTTGTTGTTGTTGTTTTTAACTGACTCACCTCTAGTCTGATTACTTTGACATATAGCTCAATTTTCTTCCACCTTAAGAACTCTGATGTTCAGGCTTCTGATTCGGGATAACTTGCAGGATAAATGACTTACACTTTTGATTTACCTTATGTTCTGACTTTTATTGGTAGCACTGTAGCACTGTCGTTCCATTGTTCATCGATTAGCTCAAGCAGGCACCAGTAATGTCTCCATTGTGAGACTTGCTTTTACTATTTTTGGCATATCAAATACATCACGGGTAGCTTGCCAGGCTCTGCCAGGCAGGCGGGATACTCTTGGTAGCTGCTGTTATTGGTAAGTCTTTATAATTCTGGGTAAGGTATTTATTTAAAAATAATTGTTCTTGGATACTGGTGAATGAAGGGGCTTGGTATTGAAATACTGTATGCGTGAAACTCATTCATGAATAACTTTGTAACTTTATAACTCAACTAAAAATAAAAATAAATAAAATTGTTCTAATATTTAATTTATATCAATTCTGGCTGCTTATGCTTAAAATTTAAATTCTGTGGCAGGTTTGGTTATTATTAGCTGTATATAAACACAAGGCTAAGAAGTATATTGCCACTGTTAGTTTTCCTGCCATGAAACCTGCTTTTTTATGTGTCCTCCATATTCATATTTTGAGCCTAAAAACTCAAATAATGAAGATAGTGGGATTCTTTTCTCTGCCCCTAGCCCTTTATTAAATAAACAACATGGTTTACAAAGTTACTCGTGATGATTTGTTACCGGTATTCAATATTCCAGCACCAATCCCACTGTCACTGTCACCTTCCCTTCAGATGGTAGGATTCTTAAGTTAGCAAATAGAATTCAGATAAACCTTGTTAATGTTCTCAATAAGAGGATGAATATCAACACCAGCAATTTGCTTGAATGAGTGAACTTTTAATTTTGCCCATTAGTGAACTGATAAATTGTATAATTTTATAGTTGAGAGATCTTAGGAATGGGTCTTTCTCTTTCCTCGCCTACTGATCATCCTCTGATGATGTAAACAGTTTGTTCAGCGTGGTAGCTGAAGAGTAGATCCCTGCCATAATATAATAAATGAAGGAGGTCCAGAAATTCACTTGTGCAGAGATGGGTTCTCAAATTTTTGCTTGCATCTTGGAGGATTGTAGACAAATATATACTACCCAAAGTAAATGTACATATCTTAGGTCTCCAACTTCAATTTACAAATATGTTTGCCTGAATTGCAAAATTGAAAACAAATTAGTGGGCCACAGATATCACTCAGTGAAGTATATCACATGACTTTCTTGTACAATGAGAAGGGATAAAGGAAAGGCAGGGAAAAATTAAATGAGATTCCTTAAAGACAAAAAAAGATAGTTCATGATTATTGTTGCATTTGGCATTGCTATGGTGCCATTGAATTTCCTAATCTTCTCCCCTTCCTCCATCTTAGTCATACCCAGTAATGCTCAGTTATTACTCCTGGCTCAGTACTCATGAATCACTCCTGGTGGTGCTCAGGAAACCATCTTGGATGCTGGGGAGTGAACCTGGCTCCACTGTGTGCAAGGCAAATGCCTTACCCATGGTACTATCTCTTCAGTCCCTAATTCCCTGATCTTCATATTTAGCTTTAATACCAAAATCATGCAAAAGGAGAAATTATATGTATCATTTACCTCCCATAAGTATGTTTTTTTATCTTCTCAAATGGTCTTAATACACCTTGATGCCAATAGGAGATCTGTGTCATTCTAAACTCCTTAGGCTCTGGATCCTGTTTATATTCTAGTTGCTGACTTGGGCGGTTTTGGACAGCTGAGTGACCTACCCCAATGAATGCAAGTAAACCCATCTGGTCTTGAGGGTCATTCCAACAAGCGTTTTATATTGTAAGCCTCTGCCCAAGCATAATTCACATTAATTGATTCCCTTTTGTATGTTTATCCTTAGCAGAAGATGAACAATGTTTGCCCTTTTGTTTGAAATCCAGTATATTAGTGAAACTGATACTTGCAATATTTAATTTTTTCAGAGAAGGATATATAAGAAAAACGGAGGAAATTATCTTTATTGAAGATTCTGTAAATTATTTATATCCTTTAAAGTTTCTTGCATAGTCCCTGGACCCCTGGGCTCCCGGAGCACCAGCTGAATGAAGCTTATTGAGGATAGCTCTGTTTTCTCCATCTGTGTGGTTCTTTCTGTGAGCAAATGCTTCACTCTTGAATTTGCTAGAGCAGTGATCATGTATCACACAAGGTTTTATAAATCAGAAATATACATTCCTTTTTTCCCCTTGGTTAATAGTCTTGGTCTACCTGAATTAATTGCTAGTATTTTAGATAAGAGAATCCACCTAAATGTTTTGCTTCTCTTGAAAAGTTAGGGGAGAGGCTGGAGCAATAGTACAGCGGGTAGGGTGTTTGCCTTACACGCGGCCGACCCGGGTTCGATTCCCAGCATCTCATATGGTCCTCTGAGCACTGCCAGTGGTGGTTCCTGAGTGCAGAGCCAGGAGTAACCCCTGTGCATTGCCAGGTGTTACTCAAAAAGCAAAAAAAAAAAAAAATTAGGGGAAAAATTTTTCAGGTGATTTTCAGTTTAAGGGGACAAAAATGAAAAAGAGCTCTTTTTCCTGCTGACAGTCAGCTGGAGCCAAAGACAAAGGAACAGTTATTGTACTCATGTTCATACTGTTGTTGATCAGAGCAAAGTGAAATATTTCTTGTATAAAAGTGAGAAAATTTGAAAGATAGAGTAGGAGGGCTGCACCTTTAAAGAAGAGTGATGAACAGCATTATAGAAGTGAAGGATGTTCCTGTATTGTATATACAAATGTATGTGTATATACAAAGCATCTGCATAAAATAATTTGAATAAAAGTACCATTATAATGCAAACCCAGCCCTGTGGATACAAAGGTGTTTATTTGTGATGGAAGTGAACCTGAGAAACCTTTATCTTTACCTCCCTCAGATAATCCAGTAGTCCTGATGCTCAGGCTCATGCTGGCTATCAGTTCCTTGCCTTTTGGGTAGTTGTCTGTCTCTAAACAAAGTTTAGAGTTTCCAAGAAAAGGCGTGGGCATGTGTGGGACTTGAGGTTTGGTGGCCTCCCCAGACCAGAGGAATGGAGAAACTGGGCCCCAGAATGGTTGGTAGACAGTTTATTTCTCCCCCCCGACAGTCCGATCTCTCCCCTTATGGCACAATCCTAGACATAGTTTTGGTCCTAGTCCCAGTCATCATAGTTCCATCATCCTAGTCTCCTTGTAGACCTCAGTATTTTCTCCCTCATTACATTTTCTTTCTCATCTTGTCATAGTCTCATGGTCCTCTGCTTCCAGTCATCGTAGTCATCTAGTCCTCCTTCTAGTCCCCACAGACCTCAAAGTCCCAAAGTTCAGTTCTCATCCTCTTTCTGGTCATGGACTTTCTGATTCCCTCTTACCCCTTACATCATCATCATCATCATCATCATCATCATCATCATCATCATCATCACCCCGTTGATCGTCGAATTCCTCGAGCAGTCTCAGTAATGTCTCCATTTGTCCTAGCCCTGAGATTTTAGAAGCCTCTCTTTACTCACCCTTCCCAACGATGCCACATCAGAGGCTCTTTCGGGGTCAGGGGAATGAGACCCAGCTTGTTACTAGTTTTGGCATATTAATACACTATATTAATACACTATGGAGACCTTGCAAGGCTCTCCCATGTGGGCAGGAAACTCTTGGTAGTTTGCCATGTTCTCCCAGAGGGAGAAGTAGGCTATAAGATACCCTGCGCTTATGGGAGCTTGCTTTTAAGTCTCAGGATGCTGGCCATTTATGAGATTACACGGTGCCTGGGGTAGTCCCTGGGTGTGACTGCCTAGCTACTGGGAAATGGGAAATCTGGGCAGAGGAGGCCCAGTCCCGATCCAAGCAGGCTTGGAGGTCTCAGCCCCGGGTCCCTCACACCTGGGTTCCTCTGCTGGTACCTTTATGTGTGAGGCTCATCCAAACGTGTGGAGAGGGACATTGAGCATGGTTGTGGCTAGGCTCCGGAGGTCTTTGGCAGTGGGAGCTCTGCTCGGGGTGTGGAGGGAAGCCAAGGGGCCCTGGGGAAGACAGCCAGGTGAGCAGGCAAGAGACTTTCTTACCCCTTACAGCATAGTTATATAGAAATCATGAAGGGTGGGGAGACAAAGGTGGGTTTGAACATAACAACAAACAGAGGTAAAGCCACTCCTTCAGGAGATTAACTTAAGGATAAAATCTCATCTGAGAGTTCAGCACTCCAGGTTACTAGGAGATCCGTTCAAGGGCGGGATTCCATCTAGAGTGGATTGCTTTCTCCTTCCTCAGCTAGTAATCCATTTAAACCATCATAGTAAATTTACTACTTATAATATTCCTAGTCATTTTGTATGAACCACAGTAAGAGATATATTAAGTTTAAAGGTTGGCTCTTCCTGAGGACATCTCATTATTATATTCCAGACCACAGTCCTCAGGCCAGGTTAGTCTTTCCTAACTCCAGCAGGGTCCTTATTCAGTTATTTCTTTTTGGGTCATGACAGTTTGTTCTATGACTGTGCTCTTAACTTATTACACTTATGGCACTTAGCTTGCCTCCTTTTGATGCCAGGGTAGCTTACAGCTTGCCCTGGGTCCATCCAGTCCCTTTGTCGGGACTCTGCTTTTGGAGTGCTAGAAACTAAGGGCAACTGGGGCTTAAATCAAGTGAATAATTTTATATTTATCCTGGTTTCTCACGGGTAAATATTATTTTGGAGTCAATTAACTCCCATGTTACAAGCAAAGCATGAACTGTTTTTCTGTGTCTATACAAAAAGGACATTGCTAAATAAACTATGCAAATGACATAAAAGAAAGAGAAAAGCAATATAGGATTATTAGTGCTTGATGAAATTGGGTGTGCCTCAGGGGCACTGTTTTGGGAGTATCTCAATAAACCTTAAGCTCCCTGAGTGAGGGGCAGGGATAACCTACTGTTACTGAACCCTAAGACTAGAATGTCTGGGCATTATTAACTTGGAAGAAAGAGAGACCATACCATAAACTAGCACACTTGTTTACTTAGAAATTCTCTGACTATACCCTATACCAGGCTGCAAAATTCTTGTTGAAATGCTTTTCCTGAATTTGTATGTAATATGACAAACTTCACTTTTTTGTTGGGGGGAGGGGCAGTGGAGGTGGGAGAGGGAGTGTAGTGGTTTGGGACCGCACCTGGTAATTCTCCAAGGACCATGCAATATTGGTGATGAAACCAGGAAAAACATTCACTGTAGCCCTGTGAGCTTGCTCTCCAGTTCCAATGACCTTTGTATTTATTGTGGGTTAATAGAGTAGCTATAAGATGAAATATTCTGTTCATGGTATGGAAAACTGATATTGAGGATGTTAGTACTTATTAAAATATTCCAACTCAAGAGATTTCTTCTGTTAGAAGTTAGTAGCAAAAAAAGACATTTTCTGAATATAATTTTAAAATGAAAACTTTTCTTTATGCAACTGGGAAAATTGTGTTAGCTATCCTTCTTGCTTTAATCTTCAGGATATTTCAAGGAAAGGGTAGTTTCACTGCATTTTACAGTAAAATGAATCCTCATTTCTCCACATAACTTTGGATCTCTTTCTGATGTCATTAATACACTTTGACATGTTAATAATTTTATTGTACAAGTTACATCTATCAATTGTGGGAATCTAGCAGAGCTCTTTTTTGGGGAAGACAAGGAATAAATTATAAATAAAGTCCTTAAAGCTCAATTTGTAGCTCAAGAGTAATTTCTAAACCCGTTTTAAATAACAGGATTCAACAAAAGGGACTGTTTGGGAAGTAGCCAAAAATTCATCTTGTTTGGTTCATTGCTAGATCAGGGAAAACAAATTTAAAAAACAGTTGATCTCTGGCCTATGTGTCATATCTTGCCTCCTGCTCTTGGGTAAAATAACTGATAACTTACACTGAATTTGTTGTGTGCGTGGTGGTGAAACAAATTCTTTGCATGCATTTTCTCAGTCTTTGCAGAAAGCATACTCAATACCATTTTCTTCCCTTTGACAAGCAAGGAATCCAATTTCTTGAGCTAAGTCAAGAAATTAGCTGAAGTTTCTATAGTTGGTGGGTTATATTAAAAATAAGGGCCAGAGAGATGGCACAGTGATTAAGGCATTTGCTTTGCAAGAGGCTGACTCGAGTTCCATCCCTGGCATCCCTAAGCACTGCCAAGAGGGATTCCTGAGTGCAGATCCAGGAGTAACCCCTGAACATCGCCTGGTGTGGCCCAAAAATCATGAGGCTAGAGAGATATTACAGCAGAGTAAGGTGCTTTCCTTGCACACCACTGATTCGGGTTCAATCCCTGGTCTCCCATGTGATCCCCTCAGCACCACCCGGAGTGATTCCTGACTGTAACCCTGATCATCGCTGTGTGTGACCCCCCCCTCAAATTAATGGGTTAATTTGATAGTGCAGGAATACTTCCTTTGTATGTTGCCAACCCAGGTTTGATCCTAGGCACCATATATTGTCCCTTGAGCACTGCCAGAAGTGATCCCTGAGCACAGAGCCATGAATGATATCTGAGTGCAGAGCCAGGAGTAACCCTAAGGCACTTCCCTAAAAACAAAAAATAAAATTTATTATTACAGTTTAGATAACATGGACTAGAGTGATAGCACAGCTGGTAGAGTGTTTGCCTTGCACGTGGCCAATCCAGGTTCGATTCCTCCATCCCTCTCGGAAAGCCCGGCAAGCTACTGAGAGTATCCCGCCCACAGGGCAGAGCCTGGCAAGCTACCCGTGGCATATTCGATATGCCAAAAACAGTAACAACAAGTCTCACAATGGAGACGTTACTAGAGCAAACTGATGAACAACGGGACGACAGTGCTACGACAGTGCAGTGCTACAGATAACATGGTTACACTAGTGTTAATGTATATAGTCTTAATGTATAAAGTTACTGCATCTCACTATCACCAAAGTGTCTATGACCTTTCAGTACTGTTTTTATGTTACTTCCAGTCAGTCTTTCAACTCGCTCTCTCCACCCACTGTTTGGTAATCTCAGTTTGTCAATTCAGAGCCAAGGAGTTTTCCATCATTCCCTATGGTCTATTCCCTAGTTTTTGTTTCATTCATCTGTGATGGTTTGACTTTAAGCAAAGACCTTGACTTCTTGATGCCTGTGTCTTCCGTCCTACAACTGAGGGACAAACTCCTTTCTGAGTCTTTTCACAGCATATAATATCAGCTTTCTTATCCCCTTTCCTATTCTTCTCTCCCTCATTATTTTCCAGAATGCACAGTAAGGAATGCTAGCCTTTAGCATGATTGTGTATTTCTTGTCCTAGAGAGATGAAGAGACTTTGTTCTGTTCAAGACTTTCTAATCAGGATCTATGCCTTGTTTGACCTGGTTGGTTTTTCTTTTCTTTTCTTTTTTTCTTTCATTTTGGGCCACACCTGGCAGTGTTCAGTGGTACTCCTGGCTCTACTCAGGAATTACTCCTGGCAGTGCTTAGGAGACTATATGAGATGCTGGGGATTGAACCCAGGTCAACTGTGTGCAAGGCAAGTGCTGTACCTGCTGTACTATCTCTCTAGCCTCTGTCTTGGATCGTTTTTCATTTTTATCCCTTACCTCAAAATATTGCAAAGTCCGGGGCTGGAGTGATAGCACAGCGGGTAGGGCATTTGCCTTGCATGTGGCTGATCCGGGTTCGATTCCCGGCTTCCCATATGGTCCCCCGAGCACTGCCAGGAGTAATTCCTGAGTGCATGAACCAGGAATAACCCCTGTGCATTGCCGGGTGTGACCTAAAAAGCAATATATATATATATACACATATATATATATATGTATATATATATATATTGCAAGTTTAACTCAAATGATTCTCACTATTCATGGCAGTCATATTTTATAAAGTCACATAGTAGGCTATTATTCATATAGGAAATGGATTAAGTTCCTATGAGCCTCTGGTTATATTTTTGTGAACAGAAAAATATGTGGCCATGTTTTTGTTTGTTTGTTTAAAGCACCTTCACTTTATCACTGTATCACTGCCATCCCGTTGTTCATCAATTTGCTCGAGCAGGCACAGTAATGTCTCTATTTGTCCTAGCCCTGAAATTTTAGTAGCCTCTTTTTACTTGTCTTTCCCAATGGTGCTGCATTAGAGGCTTTTTCAGGGCCAGGGGAATGAGACTTATCATTGTTACTGTTTTTGGCATATGAATATGCCATGGGAGCTTGCCAGGCTCTGCCATGTGGACAGAATACTCTTGGTAGCTTCTTAATATATGTTGTAGACTTGTTAACTTTGAACTCATGACTAATGCCACTAAAATGTATGCCTGAACAAAGCTCATCATTCGTCACATGAATTTTCTCTATAAAAAATATCATAGCCTTCCTGTACTTAGGAAAACTAAACAACACATTAGCTCTGTGCTCAGGGACTATTTCAAACAGCTACCAGTAAATAGCATAATGATGCCCAAATTGCCAAAGAACATGGCACTAGAATAGAATGTGGAAAGGATACTTACTTACACTGTGAGAGTTGAAATATGATTGAACATTGCCTTGTTTGACCCCAGCTAGGAACATACTTTTTAGACAACTGAAATTTTTTCCCTGCTCTGCATTGGTCTGTAAATAAATCTTAAAGCACCATGGATATTGATTTGAGGATTACAGGTGAATTTTAAAGATACCTTAATATCTTCCCTCACTTTTTATTTGTATCTTTCCTTAATTGTCATTCTACAAGAATGTAGTGTTTATGCTTTAGTAATATGAGATTTCTATACAGTCTGCCAATATCCTTTTACCTTTCCATAGCACCCTTCTCTTTGATATGTCTTCTCACCACTTGACAACCTCAGGTCTGCCATCAGAGTCTAAGGATTTGTTTTCGTTGGACATTGCCTATTACACTGCTTTGTTGGTTTTTTTTTTAATACTCCATGTATCAGTGAGATCATCTGGTATTTGTCTTTCTCTTTCTGGCTGTTTTCCCTTAGCATGAAACCCTCCAACCCTTCAGTTTCATTAGTGTTATAGCAAAAACAAAGACATCATCCTTTTTGTAGCAGAGCAATATTTCGCTGTGTATATATTCCACAAATTTTTTAATCCACTCACCTACTGCTGGGAACATGGATTATTTCCAGGTCTTGCTTGGCTATTATAAATTGAACATAGATGTAGTATTTCTTTTTATCTTGAGAGAGTGTTTTATGATATATATATATATATACACATATGTGTATGAGTGGAACTAATGGATCAGATGGTATTTATTTTGTTACTTTTTGAGAAATTTTTATACTTTTTCTGTAGAGACTGAACAGGATGATAGTCCCACCAACATTAAATGTGAGGGTTATTTTTCACTACATACCCACTCAACACTTGTTATTTCTGGCATTTTTGAAATAAGCCATTCTCGCTGTTGTGAGGAATAATATTTCATGGTCATTTTGATTTGTATCTCCCTGGTAATAAGTGAATACGAATGAGCATTTTTTCATGTACCTTCATTTTGTTAAATGGGTTTTTTTGTAATTAAGTCTTGTGAGTGCTTTATATATATTAGATAATAGCTCTTTATAAGATGCATGGTGAATGAAATTTTTTTCCATTACGTAGGATGTCTTTGAGTTCTAGTGTTAGTTTATTTTGCAATACAAAGCTGTTTAGTTTTTTATAATCCCATTTGTTTACTTTTGGTTTGATTTCCTTGTCTATAAAGATTACTGAAGAATCCACTGAAAATAATATGGAATATTTTGCCTGTATTATCTTTAGTGTATTTTATGAATTTATATAACATATAAGGCTTGGATCTGTTCTGAGTTAACTTTTATATCTAGTGTAAGCCAGTGGTCCTATTCATTTGCATGTGTCAAACCAGTTTTTCCAAACACCATTTATTGAAGGGGCATTATTTCCTTCATTTTATGATCTTGGTTCTTTTGTCATGAATTAATTGCCTGTTTATTTGATGGCTTATGTCTGGGTGCTCAAATCTATCTCAGTGTCTGCTTTTATTTTTACAATAATGCTTTTTTTAAAAAAATTACTATAGCTGTATAGTATAGTTTAGAGTCAGGTAAACTAGTGCCTCCCATCATCTTTTCCCTCAGGACTGCTTTAGCTGTTTGAAGTTTTGGGTAAAGATTTATGTGATAATATCTTTTTTGTTGTTGTTCTTAAAGCTTCCAGCTTTGATTCAGAGTTAGCAAAGCTATTCTCTTCCCAAATAATAGAAGAATTTGCCCCCCTTTTTTTTTTTTCAGTATTTGATGCTCTAATTTTTACATGTAAATGCTCCATCTGGAGTTTGTACTCGAGTGGTATCTGGAATGCGTTCGATTTTATATTTATCTTAACAACATTTATTGAAAAATTTGTGCACGTTGATTATTGAAAAGCCACGTTGACTCACCCAGTCCGCTGCCGCCATGTCATCTCACCCACTGGACCTGCTCTACAGATTCCCAACTGACTCTCCCAGAAGATGTAGCCAAGCAGCTAAAATCGATGGAATCACCAGTCCCACAGCTGAAAACCCTGGGACGCCCTTGGGAAGTGGGTGGGCGGAGCCTAGCCAAAGCTCCAGCAGCCACGCCAAGGGCGCAACTCACCACTTCCTAGAGACATGTTTTTCAGTGGCAGGATGGGTGGCCTTCCCGAAAACCCCTTACTTCCTGAAACCCTGGAAGCCACACTCACCTCCCATAGCCACCATCATATGGACTCATTTGCCCAGATCATAGATCCCAAAGTCTCTGGACAGCCCACCCATGACACCTTCTAATTCCTCAATACTGAATTCCAATAGGAGCACCCCAAAATAGGTGGGAAAGTAACATGGAAGCCAACCAAACTCAACAAACAAAAAAATACCACAGATGGCTCAACTGGAAACAAACAGCTTAATAAATTCTTAGACACGGACTTAAGAAACTAACAATTAGATATAACAATTTTCACATAAATTGATTTTTTCATACTTACTGATTTTTAATAATAAAATGGAGCTTTGTTATCTAATCAATTTTAGTTCTGGAATCGTATCAACAGTTGTGGTATTTTATACATTAAAATAAATTTTAAAAAATGAAAAACTAATCTTTGTATTACCTGATTTGATATACTGCCTTTATTATATCTAGACATTTGTATATGTAACTGGATTTATTTATATGTGAATATAAAATTACTTTAATTTTAGAAAATTTGGTATATAGTTTGTTGGGTTTTGGTTTTGGTTTTGGGCAACTCCTGGCAATACTCAGTGGCTACTCCTGGCTCTGTACTCAGAAATTAGCAGGGGACCATATGGGATGCCTGGGATTGAACCTGGGTCAGCCACATGTAAGGCAAATGCCCTGCCCACTGTACTATCATTCAGACCCCAGAAATATGTTTTAGGGGATGGAGCAATAGCATAGCCGATAGAGCGTTTGCCTTGCAGGCGGCAGACCCAGGTTTGATTTCCAGCATCCCATATGGTCCTCTGAGCACCACCAGGAGTAATTCCTGAGTGCAGAGTCAGGAGTAACCCCTGTGCCATTGCCAGGTGTGACCCATAAAGCAAAATATATATATATATATATATGTTTTATTATCTGGTAGGGCAAACAGTGCTTTCTACACTGACCTTGCCATGTTGGTTTTATTTTGTCTCCCAGAATTTTCCTGCTTATTATTTTTTATTTATTATGTATTAATTTGTCATTTCACGTAAATTTGCATGTCAAATAGCAGAGCCTTTTATTTGATTCCATAACTATTTCCCTCACTAAATGGACATTTCAGATTAGATCATTTTAAATATTCCATGAAAAAGGAATTTCCCTTCTAAATCAATGAAATGTTTAGAGCTGTCTCATTAAATTCAGAGGCAGGGCCCTAATAGGGTCACTTTCATTAGATTCACTCTGTTTATTGTGTGATCCAGGTTACTACACCCACTTGTTTTCTTTCTGCTATGATCAGTGAAGTCCTCACTTATCCAGCTATCTCTGCATATTTGGGCAAATTTATCCTCTTTTCTTACTTTTCTTCTGTTTAGTCTTTTGTCTGTAAAACTATGCTTTTCAGAATTTTATCCTGCAAGTAGTCATCTTTGAGCTCCTAAGTTATTCCCTCAGGAACAAGATACAGTTAATGTTTGGGTTAAAAAGAGACTTGAAATAATCTCTACAACTGCAGGACCCAAGTAGCACTGCAATATTGGATCCTCCTTACATTGAACCACTAGTCTTGTTGGTTGGAAATCACAGGGTCTGGCTCTAGGCTTTTAATGGAATATCATTGCAGTTTTCATCTGTCTATAATATCAAAATTGGCTCAAGAGATTCAACTGAGAACCCATTATTGGAACAGTGAGTGAGTTCAGTTAGATCATAAAAAATTATGAAAAGAAATCGTGAACAATTAGTTTCAATTAAAGAATATAATGAAAACAATTTCATGAGCAAGAGTTCCTGGGAAATTACTCAACAAAACTGTAGAGTTTAAATTGAGAAAGGAAGAAAATCTACTACAATCTCTAGAACTACCTAAACAAAAGTTAATTTTGAACAAATACTTGACCATATATAGTGCTTATAGTTTGGGTAGCCTTGTATAACTTAGATGATCCCAAATATCTCAGATTTATGGGCTCAGTTGTTTCTTTGATAAGCAAATAAAATGGCTCTATTCCATATATTTTGAACAGTTTTTTTAATGGGTATTGGTACTGGGCCATACCCTGTGGTTCTCAATGTATATTCTTGGCTCTGTGCTCAAATATGACCCCTGGCACTGCGCAGAGTATGTAGTGCTGGGAATCCAACCAGGATTCTTGATACAAGAACTTAATTCTTGAACTAGCTCTCTGGGCCCTGACTAAATTATAATCTAATAGTTTCTCAAAACCTTCTAAGCATTTCTGGAATTGCTTGAGGGGTTTAGGGGTTTTGTTTATATGTGTGGGCCATACCAAGCTGTGTTCAGGATTTACTCCTAGCTCTGTGTTCAGGGATCACTTCTGGCAGGGCTCTGGGGATCATATGTTGTGTTGGAGATCAAACCCAGTTGGCTGTGTCCAATGCAAGTGCCTAACTTGCTGTACTATCTCTTTGGCCCAGCAGGATTGATCTTGATCAGTATAAACTATAACTATATCTCTGCTCTCCTACTTGTTTATTTAGTACAATTGAGGGCACACCATTTCCTAAGAAATCCACAAATATTCACTAATGATTGCTTTTGGTTCCTGGGCTCCAGATGTTCCCAGTCACCCTTATATTAACATATAATTTCTTCTCTTTCATGGCTCAAAATCACTAATCTGAGAGCATTTATTTTTACGAGACATTTACTGAGGTTTTGAAGATTCAATTAGTTGGATAAGCATTATGGAAAAGGAAAGGCAAAGAACCATAAATATGAACAGCATAAAATAAGAAGTAATGAAAAATTAAATATTAAATAACTTGAAATTATAAATATATAACAAAATTTATAAGAAAAATTAAGTAATTTATTTTTAAAAAATGGAAAAACACCTGAATTTTTTTTCTCACAATTTTCTAGACAGAACCATGAATAAACTGGAGGACAAGCAGGACCAGATGATACCATGAAGAGAAGTTTACAGGTCCTCTATTGCCAACTGTTAAGTAAGTTGATACTACATTTATTCTTTCCTAGAATATAGCAATATTATTGTTTGTCTAGTGCCAAAAAAGTACCCATTATTTTGAGAAAGACCAAGGTTTAGTAAGGAAGGGAGGAAATTTCCCATCTACTTCATTTAGGTTTTCAAAATATAAAACATTTACTTATTCTATTATCTTAGGAACTAGTTATAATGTAAACTCTTTTTTAACTTTTATTTTAGGCACTGTGATTTGTTATAGCTATTCAAAATTGTCACATTAAACATCTGACTTAAGAAATGATATAAAAATATTATTGTCCTTGATATATATGTATATATATATGGAGAGAGAGAGAAACAGAGAGAGAGAAAAAATATGTTCCATATAACTGTTGTTAGATTCCTCATGAGGAGCGAATGCAGGTTGTGTTATATGGATTTTATGACATAGAACATGATTCCATTTGACAGCTGTACAACATTTGACTTTAATGTCTTGCATAGTTACACGTGTTCTCAAATAATGGCAGTGAGAATGTGATTTTCTCTGATTTGGTGGTTGATTAAAGAATTCAGTTGTCACTTTCTATGAAATGCCCAAGTGTTTGGAGACATGACTAGTTACTGAAGACCATGCAGTCTTTGGTATTGGAATTGTTGCTGAATAAATGTACAAACCAGTGCAAGGTAGTGATCTTAATATTTAGATTGATCTTTTGGGGACAGTAATTATTGCCCACTCCAGAGCAAGGCAAAGCTATTGAGTTGGGGAAACTTATAATCCATGAGCTTGTCTCATTCTGAGAAAAACAGACGACCTGTCTTTCCTAGATTGAGTGACTTTTTGCAGAAAAAAAATATGGAAAAATACTGAGATGTAAATCATCATTTGTTCCTTTAAATCTAGCAATTGGGGGCTGGAGAAATAGCACAGTGGGTAGAGCATTTGCCTTGCATGCGGCCAACCCAGGTTCGATTCCCAGCATCCCATATGGTCCTCTGAGCACTGCCAGGGGTAATTCCTGAGTGCAGAGCCAGGAGTAACCTCTGTGCATTGCCGGGTGTGACCCAAAAAGCAAAATAATAAAAAAAAATCTAGCAATTGAAGTTCTATTTCACTTCCAGAGTGAAAAAACTTAATGTCCTGATAGAAATCAGGTTGGGTATTTTAATAGATTCATTTCTTCTACTAAATTCGAATTCTTAAAGCAGTATATTTTTCCCTGTGTTCTTTAAGACTGGACTAGAGAGTTACAATCACGTGGGAACACAACTGTTACTAACATTTGCATGGAACTTTCTGGAACACAGAATTGTATCCTCACAATGCCTTAACAGTGAATAGGACGTAATTATTATTGATCTTATCTTACAGAGAAAACCATTGACAAGACCAAGACTGCCATTCCTAAGTCATATCACTGTTTTTAAAAACATAACAATAAAAAGTAAAGAGCATGATTATGGACTTGCTGAATAATGAGACCGGAGATTTGGTCTTTTCCTGGGTGCTATGCACTGGAAATTTATTGTGTAACTGAATTGTTAATGAAGAATATTGAGAAGAGAAAGGAGATAATTCATAGGGCTTAAGTGCATGATTCGTATGCAAGAGGCCAGGGTTAGAGTCCCACAATGTATGGTCCTCTAAGTACCATCAGGAACAACACCTGAATACCAAGCCGTGAGTAGCCTCTGAGCATTACTGGGTGTGGCCCCAGAATAATGCAAAAGAAAGACCAATAGTTAATTTGATTTTATAAAAATAAATTTTATACATCGTCTATTCAGTCAAAGTTGTTTGTTAACCTATTCAGAGGAATGGTTATGTCTAGTAGACATACATGTTTTGCAAATAAATATAAACATTTGAGTTTCTTATATTGTGTTCTCTGTAATGCCTTATATATTCTACTTGCTCATGTCTGCCTTTTCGACATAAAATGAGTTATGATGATGACACAAAGAGTTACTTACCCCTTTGCTCAACCCAACTGCCCATAGGCCCCATCTTAATAGGAAGAAGAGAAAGAATTTCTGGTTATGAACTTGAGCCCTTAACTAGAATTTCTTAACTAGAATTTACATTTCCCATCCTCCTTACCTGGGGCCGCAGGCTTTGTGTCACCATCTCAGACTAGAATCCTATGTACACACACCCCAAGTCAGTATTCGTCATCTTTCTAGACTCATTCAGGCATAAAGAATTGGTTTAATGTGGAATTCACTTCTGAGGGGATGATTTACCACTCATCTGATCTCCAAAACTGAGCAGAAGCCCAGAAGTTATATTCATTGAGAAAAAGTGATGGCACCTGTTCAGCTCTCACTAGCCCTTTTTTGAGCCTAAAGACCCAAAGTCCCCAGTCACTTCTTAAATAAAAAACATCCACATAGTAGTTTCTTCTACAAGTGATTAACATTTCCCCTCTTTTTTTGCCCTGCATGCTTTTCCTTATCCCACAGTAGTCTCAAAGCCCCCACCATGTTCCCTATCCAGGTCAGTTTCCTATTGTGGCCTGTGATCTAAAGTTCTCTTATGTTCTATTAAGATGGGCAATAATTTGGGACCTGGAGATGTTACTTAGTGATAGAGCACTTTCATTACATGCCTTCGGCCCCGAGTTTGATCTCCAATATCACGCACATCGCAGAGTGGAATCTCCATTGCCGCAACAAGTTTGACACCACAGACCCACCCACAAACTACACATGCAACAGCAATCCCAACAACAACAACCCCAAAATAACTTGACTAAATTAGTTAATATGTTCTCCGTTTGCTAAGAAAGATTAAGGGAATTCTCTGTAATTCTCAGAGATACTACATTTTTAAAAGATCAACTTTATCTTCTTAATGTATATACTATACGATTTCAGTACAATTTTAAATAATATTGAAAATAGCCGGCAGAGCCCGGGAGGCTACCTGTGGTGTATTCAATGTGCCAAAAATAGTAACAAGTCCCACAATGGAGATGTTACTGGTGCCTGCTCAAGCAAATCGATGAGCAATGGGATGACAGTGATAGTGATACAGTGATTGAAAATAGCAACTTAAACAGGTAAGCTTTCCAGAAATCTATTGATTTGACTAAATTACCCACGTCATTTCTCTAGAATCTTTTATTCCTTCAACTTCCCTTCCTTTCATTTCTAGTAACCACTATAGATTTTACTGAGTCTAGAAATTAGTTTTGTTGTTTATTGTCAGTTAATTTGCTTTAATTGTTTAAAGCAAATGGATAGGACTGTTCAATAATTGTCTTTCACTTCCTGACTTAATTCTCAAAAGGCTCAGTTTCATCTTTTTAATAGTAGAGTAGTGTTCTATTGAGTGTATATATCATGGCTTCTCCATCTGATAGAATTTAAGTTGATTACATGTGTTGGATGTTGTGTATAATGCTGTTATGAACTTAGAAGTACAAATATCCTTTTGAGTTAGTGTTTTGAGATCCTTCAGATAAATGATTGGGGTTGGTACTGCTAGATCACATGAAAATTCCATTTTTAACTTTAAGGTCTTTCCAAATTCTTTTCCTATAAAGGCTGCACTAACTTACATCATCTTCAATAGTGTATGAATACTTTTTCTTCATATCCTTTCCAATACTCTATATTTACAGTTTTTAAACTTAGACCAGCCTCATGAGTGTATGTATTTTGGCACTGAACAGTTCTTCATTTGTCTTGGCCAACTTTGAGAGAAGTGTCTGCTCAGGTATTTGCTCATTTTTTATTAGGTTGTTTGCTTTTATGTTGTTGGATTGTGTGACATATATTCATATTTTATTCATATTTTTAATAGTAATTCTTTATTTTGTGTTTTTTGTCTCTGAAATATGATAGATTGCCATTTTGGTGGCAGATTCTTTTATATATATATATATATACCTGTATATATATATATATACCTGTATATATACATATATATATATATATATATGCTTTAAAATTTTGTTTTGCTTTTTGGGTCACACCCGGGAATGCACAGGGGTTACTCCTGGCTCTGCATTCAGGAATTACTCCTGGCAGTGCTCAGGGGACCATATGGGTTGCCAAGGATTGAACCCAGGTTGGCCACGGCCACATGCAAGACAAATGCCCTACCCTCTGTACTATCGATCGAGCCCCCTACTTCTCTATCTTTTATGTCAATGTTTGCCAAACACTTTGGTACCATGATCCCTTTATTCTCTTAAAAATTAAAGTCCACAAAATCTTCTAGAAATAGATTATATCTGCTAAAGTTAGAAAAATCAGGGCTGAGAAACAGTAAACTCATTGCATGTTAACAAATAACATTTTTAGTAGAAAAAGATCTATTTTAAAATTGAAAATAAGAGGTTGAATTTGTTTTATATGTTTACAAATCTCTATAATATCTGATTTATGAAGGATATCTGAATTCATATAAGTTTCTACATCTGATCCATATTCTTTAAGCATATGAAGAAACAAAAAAGAGAGAGAAAAAATTAAGTCCATAATGTCATGTAGTTGGGAGGGAAAGGGCCTTCCAGAATTTCCTCAAAGGTTTCAGGATTCCAAGGAGTTCTAGAACCACACTGTGAGAATTGCTGCTCCTGGAAGTGCAAAGCCATGGTAGGGGCTTGGTGATGCTGATGACTCTCAGCATCTGACAGGAAGAGTATTCTATAATCATGTGAGAATTGGCTCCAAGGAGTCCTGAGCAAAAGGCAACAAGCAAGGATGTAGTAAATGAATCAGGGTAAGAACTTAGGAAACTCATTACTAAGCAGACACAGCGAGGTACACTTGAAATTAATGGATTTATGTGTTATGTGTTAAGTGGGATCACTGAGAAGATTCCCAGATGTTTTCAGGTGGGCAGAAAGCACATCAAGGATGACTCTGGGGGGAAAAAAAAGGATGACTCTGGGTGTTCTGGATTAGAAGACTAGTTAGATGGTGATAACAATGATACAGGAAGAGATTTGGCAGACACAAAAAATTCTCAGATACATTAGATAAGGACCAAACATTATCTATATTGCAAACCATAATGCCCATAAGAGAGTTTAAGAGGGAGATGTCTGCAATAGAGGTAGAGGGAGGGATGGGATGGAGTGGGGAGGGTAATTGGGGACATTGGTGGTGCAAAATGTACACTGGTGAAAAGATGGGTTTTGGAAAATTGTATGATGAAATATAGTACTGTAGCACTGTCATCCCGTTGCTCATTGATTTGCTCGAGTGGGCATAAGTAATGTCTTCATTGTGAGACTTCTTGTCACTGTCTTTGGCATATTGAATATGCCATGAGTAGCTTGCCAGGCTCTGCTGTGTGGGTGGGATACTCTCAGTAGCTTCCTGGGCTCTCCGAGAGGGAGAGAGGAATCGAACCCGGGTCGGCCACGTGCAAGGCAAACGCCCTACCCGCTGTGCTATCGCTCCAGTCCATGATGAAACATAATCATGGAAAATTTTATAACTGTTTATCTCATGGTGATTTAATAAAAAATGTTTTATCTTAACAGAATGGTTAATTAAGAATAGGTGCTAGGTGTTATGTATGTATGGGTTGAGGAGAGAGTAGGGTCTGAGGAAAGGGAACCATGAGGTTATATCGCTTTCTGAAAAAGTTGAACTACTTTACTCATCAAATGAGGGTAAAACAGGGCTATGGTTAGTGGAGGATAGAGGGCACAGTGTTTGAAAAAACAGCGATTTGAATTGAATAAAAACTCCCAAGAGGGTTTTACAAGGACTTAGTGCTAAAGGGCTGTGAGTTTCCAAGATGTGAGATGCATGTTGATGGTGAGCCCCCAGGGCTGGAGCAGCTCCTGATGTGATTTCTATGCCCGTATAAAGTTGGCACACAAGGTATGTTTCCTGACTCTGCCTATGAATACTAAGGCTTGGCATATAATTGTGCTATGTTTGATGAAAAGAGGAAGGAATAAGTCACGGGAATCACTGTCCTATGTTCTATGAAACTGCTTGATATTGAGCACAAGCACTTTAATGATTTTCCTGAGATGTTCTCTCAAAGTCAGACAAGAGCTTCCCCACAGGGCAGAGCCGAGGCTCTGCTCTAGGCTAAGGGCTCTGCTAATTCTAAGTTGACTTAAGAAAGCCCTAGAGCCCTCTCAGATGAAAAGATACCACACTTGACTTTGAAGTTGCTTGGTTGGGTGGAGACATTAGTGTGCCTACTTTCTTCAAAAGTCGAAGGGGAGAGTCAAAGAACCACATAGATGGCGGAAGGAACTTGCTCGGTCATTTCTGGACCTAGGAGATACATGAGAGGAGGTGATTGAAAACTGGATGGATACTTGAGCAGAGGTGGTAATCTTGAAGAGTTCAGCTGCTGATCCATGAGGCCTGAATGCCATGCAGTTACTGTTTTGCAATTACTTCTGGTTTCTTGTGTATGGCAAGTCAGAATAGCATGCTGCCCACTAGATGTTTTCAGCACTGCAGCTTTTACTTACATCTCACAAGAAAGAGTTCAACAACAACTTTTATGTACAGGACAGAAACCCCCAAAATTCAGCTAAAGTATCCTACATATGTTACATATTCCTACCTCTTTGCTGTTCTGTTGTCTAATTGGTTATGACCCATGAAAATGAGGCCTTGTAAAATGATCAATCTGATTGGTCATGTAAAAAAACCATGAGCCAGCTTCCAAGTGGGAGGCATATTCACCTTTTTACCAGAGTATAATGAATCCAGATCAGGATTCCAATAATAATTCTGGCTGTGAAAGTAGAGAGATGGGATGGAAATATGCCCTTTCAAAGAATTTGTAATCCTGGTGAATTAGATTCATCCCAGTAAGTTTTCATTAATACCAAAGTACCTGGGAGATAGAGTTTCCTAGGATGACACCCAGGGGTCAGTGAATACTGTTGACCAAACCCTGTTAAAATCTGTTGGGTCTAGGGGTGTGGGGGGACAGGGTGGAGCTATACTGTGATTCTTGGTGGTGGAATATGTGAAGGGATGGGTGTTCGAGCATTGTATAACTGAGACTTAAACCTGAAAACTTTGTAACTTTCTACATGGTGACTCAATAAAAAAATTTTTTATAAAATAAAATCTGTTGGAAGGAACTTTACATTTTTGCTATGAAGAATACTCCAAGTCAAATAATAGATAAGTGAGGATAAAGAGTCTCTTATATAGGGCCTTAAAGGACTATAGTGGTACACTATAGTGGTACAAGATAGTGGTACACATAGGGTGATGCACATGCAAAACTAGAGGGAGAACCTGTCACCAATTTTGAGAAGTTTCCTGACTTAGCTTTCTAGTTTGTGTCCTTAAAGGTCTAGATTTATTCTTCTAATTTTATGATGATTGCTACCTCCAAGTAGGATGTAAATATGCTTAATCCTGAGGACTTTGCTGCCTGCCAAGTTACCTCTGCAGTTAAAGAGAGGACCTTGTTGCTTTGCAAGCTGTGTGCTATCTCAAATCTGGAAATTATTTCCTGGAGAAGTGCCTTAGTCATTTCTCAGTTCTGGTGAGGAATGCCTCTCCCCATCCAACAAAGCTATCCACGAGGACAAGAAAGTATTTAGACACACCTTATCAGGACAATTGAGTAGTCTACTTGCCAATCCTCTCCAGGATATGTACCATGCCTTTGTGTGCTACTTATTAACTTGGGAGATTGAGCTCCCTGTGGGTTGTTATGAGCAGATTTTACAACTCTGACACACCCATTCCAAAACCTTCATCTTTTTTCAGTAAATGCAGAACTAAGGTGGTTTAGTTTATCTCTCCCTAAATGACAGGGATCATGTAGACTGTTGGTGAGCTTTCATAGGAGAGGTTGGGGCAGATTCACAGTATTATTAGCCACTTATCCTTCCATTCATCTTCTCTGGCTAATGCCCAAGGTCACTTTTCTGTATAGGAGAGGCACATGTCCCTGAGACTTTGTTGAAGGACCAAAGTCAATATTGCGCTAACTGTGTGTATCTTCTTAGCTGCCTTTTGGCTTCCTGTTCTGTCCTTTATTTCCCAGCATCACTTTACTGTCAATCTCTTTGATCACTTCAGTAATACATAGCTACAAACCTAGTACACAGATGTATAGCTTTGAGTACTGTACTTATTGGAGCTTTACTTCTTCGTCAAAAAACTCCTTTCACCTCTCTAGCCCCTCTGTGTCCCTTGAAGAATTGGCTGCCCTCGGAAGAACCCTACTAATGCTACCGAAGTGGAAACGGGTTTCCCCTTTCTCCACCTAAGTTTAGAAAATCCACTGCTCAACTCCATTTCCCCACACACTGACCTTCTCAACCCTCGTGCACTGCTTGGAGCATATGACCCAGAGGACTTTTGGCCCCACCCACTTGTCCAGACCCCAGCCTTTGATGGGGACTGTTTACTCCAAAAGTTCCAAACTACACAGCCTTACTCATACTCTTCAAGCACTCAAAGTCTAACTGAAAATTCTCAGGCTACAGCCTAGTAGCACAAAATAAATCACCAGATATATAAGAGACTTAAGCAATCTGCCATAGTAGCAAAGATCTGAGAGTCTTCCAGACCTCCTACTCATTCCCAGCAGCAGCCCAATAATTCTGTCTGGACATAGACATACACACCCAGTCTGACCCTTGTCAGTGGTGAATGCAGTACCCAAGACAAAGAAAGAACACAATAATACAGAGGTACTAACAAAGGATGACAAAAAACTGAAGGCATTCCCCAATAACATCTGACATCTGTAATTCACCTGAAAATCTTTAGAACAATTGTATTAATACTGTTGGTTTGAAAATGACATTCAAGCAGAGAGTCAACAAACTTGAAAAGATGGAAAAAAGATGAAAGAAATCATTAAAATAGAAGAAAAGGAACTGAATCATGCAGTAGTAAACTTTAGAAGCAGTATGGACAAAGCTGAAAATCGAATCAGCACATTAAAGATACAATAAACAGTTCCTTACGTGAAAGAAGAGGAAATTGAAAAGAGAATGAAAAAAATAAAGAGAATATATGGTAAGTAGTTACCAATGCCAAGAGGAACAGCTTCAGAGTCATAAGAATTCTAGAATGAAAAGAAAGAGGGAGAGGGGTAAAGAGACTTAATGGTGAAGAAATAACTGATGAGAATTATTTGATTTCCTCAATCTGAAGGGTGAGAAGGGAGCACTAATCCAAGAAGACACTTAAACAGTACCAACCATTGTAGATCCAAGCAAAACAACACCAAGACATCTTGTAAGAAAAATATCAATAAACAAAGAATAGCAGCTGAAGACATACTAGGAATTTAATTTAGCTCTGACAAGTAAACAGAAAAAAGGTCACAATGAAAAAGAACATCAAATAGCACAAGTGAACTCCTATAGACTTGACAATAAATACCTTCATATCAAGTGTTTCTCTAAATGCTAGTGGACTAAACTCTTCCCATTAAATGACACTGAATGGCAAAAGTATTAGGAAACAGTATGCAACCATCTCTTTCTTACAGGAGACACACATAGACTTTTGTTAAACATAGGTTGGGAGTAGCTGGAATATAATCATACAGGCTAATGGCATACAAACAAGAGGAGGGACCATCATACTAGTTTCAGATGAAACAGCATTCAAGCTAAAGAAGATAATAACAGATAGGAAGGGGCATTACATGATGCATAAGGGATCAGTATATCTGGGAACTTAATGCTCATCAACATATATGCACTAAATGAAGTAGCAGCATACATCGTATCAGGAATGGTAGTGGAAAAATTACAACTGGCATTTCAGAAATAGAAAAGCTCATAAGAGGTTACTGTGAACAACTTTATGCCACGAAGATTGAGAACCTAAAAGTAATGGATGAATTCACAGAAACATATAAACTCCCAAGATTGAACAAAGGAAATAGAAAAGCTGAACAGAACAATCATGAGTAAGGAAGTTGAAACAATAATTAAAAATCTCTCCAAAAGGATGGGGAGACAGTACAGTGGAGAAGGTGCTTGCCTTGCACGTGGCTGACCCATATTTGATCCCTGGCATCTCTTAAGGTCTCCCAAGCCTCCAGGAATGATCCCTGAGCATAACCAGGTGTGGCACAAAAGCAAAACAAAACAAAACAAAATAAGTCAGTAATATAGTATGTATGAAACCGTAAGACACTCTGAATAGCCAAATATCACTGAGAAATAAGAAACGTGGAGGTATTACATTATCTAACCTGAAACTATATTATAAAGCTATAGGAAAACAAAAAGAAATAAATAAAGCTATAGTGATCAAAACCAGTTGGAACTGGAATAAGGCTAGACTCTCTGACCAATGGGTTAGAATCAAGTACCAATGAAAAATCACAGATCTATGGCAAATTTATTGTTGACAAAGGAACATAAAGTAAAGCTAGGCTTTTCAACAAATTGTGTTGGGAAAACTGGGTAACCACATATGAAAATAACACTGGATCGATATCTCTTCTTTTACACAAAGTCAATATCAAAAATTTGAGGTAAGACCAGAATCCCTAAAATATATTGTAGAAAATAGAGACAGAATATTCCAATATTTGGACCTCAAAGTTGTTTTCAGTGATATGATTGCATTTCCATAGCTACAGGGAAAAAAATGAGATTACATAAACTAAAGAGTGTCTGCATGGCAAAATAAGCACGGGCTAAAACCAAATAGTAGGTAACTGAATTGGAGAAAGTATTTGACTTCAACATATCAGATAAAGAGATCCAGAGTATATAAAATATTCACAAAGATCAACAACAACAAAAATAAATAATTTTTTAATTGAATAACCTTGAGAACAGTTACACAGCTTTTAGGTTTAAGTCTCATACAATGATCAAACACCCATCCTTTCACCAGTGCACATGTTCCACCACCAAGAACCCCAGTATACACCCCATACTACCCCCCATTATGCCCGTATGGCAGATGATTTTCACTTTACTCTCTCTACTTTGATTACATTCAATTTTCGAAACAAAACCCACTACTATTATTTGGAATTTCCCCCCAACAATCAGACCTGCCGAAAAGGCATCATTTGATAATTTGTTTTCTATTGCTGATAATGAAGAGTATGTGATGTTGCACGGCTGCAACAGCAGCTACGTGGTTTTGGAATTCTGGTATTTTAGTAATTAAGCCCAGAGGTATTTCTGCCAGCAGCTGCTGCATTCCGAGATTGGTTTGTGTGCCTCTGGGATTATGGCCGTTCAGGAGCGGAGGAGCCATTCATGGGCGGCCACTCGGGGTCTCGTCTGGGCAGAGAGTAGGGCCGGTTCCACCCTGCCCCCCCATTGCAAGAAGAAATAAATTTTTAAAACCTATCAAAAGTGGGGTGAGGAAATAAACCAACACTTATCTGAAGAAGACAGATGGATAGCTAGTAGGCACATGAAAAAATGCTCATCATCACTTATTATCAGGAAAATCCAAAACAAGATGACAGTGATATATCATCTCACACCAGTAAGATAGGCATATATTTTAAAAAAACAAACTGGAAACAATCTGTTTTAGCGGGGGGTATGGTGAAAAAGGAGTTCTCACCCAGAGCTCATGGGAATGTTGTCTGGTTCAATTCCTATGAAAAAGCAGTATGCATATTTCTCAGATAAGTAAGACTAGAGCTGACATGTGACCCAGAAATTGTTTCATGAGATCTACTCACTGAACAAAAAACCATCCATATGCACACCATTATTAATTTCAGCATTTAGTATAATATCTAGGATATGGAATGTGGTGTCCAGTGATGGGTGAGTGAATTATGAAGGTATGATATATAGACAGAATGGAGTACGTTGCAGCTGCAAGAAAGATGAAATCATGTAATTTTCAACAACTTGGGTGGAATTGATGGATATCATATTAAGTGAAGTAAGCCAGAAGAAGGGCAAACACTTATTTATGGGATATAGAAGAACAGAATAAGGGAATGAAAGGTATTAAAGGGGAGGATACCTCAATTACCCTTGACCTGAGATTATAGAAATGAGAAGGACAGGAAAGAAAAGAAATTGAGGGGCTTGGGGAGCAACGCAAATTTATGGCAATAGGATATAGTGGTCAGGTACTTGGGGCACATCAGGGTGTAAAGATGTGGTATGTCTCTGTATCTAAATCATAGGCCAATGAGACTGAAAGCAGGAGATCCAAACTACAATAACCAAACTTTAAAATATGCCTGTCAAGGAGGTAGGCTGCAGAGTGTGACCAGACTTAGGGACATTAGTGGAGGCAAGTTGACATTGATGGTGGGATTATTGTTGTGACATTGTATGTTTGAAACTCAAGTAGGAATAACTTTCTAAATCATGGTGTCTTATCTTCCACTCCCTTTAGCTGCTTTTGTTTACCCTATGTAAATGAGGGTAAACAAAAAAAAGAGGTCTAGATTATATGGCTCTCTCTCTACTTTCTTCTATAACAACACTGTGAACTGATTCTACCAGCTGATTCCATCAGCATTTCATAGTGTATTCATCCCTTGGGAGAATAACAAGAGTTTGTAATACTCTGAGACATTGATATCACAAGTGTCTGTCATAAATCTAAGTTAATAACAAAGTGATATTTGATAAGAACATGAACATAATAATGCTAATTAAGATATCCTGGGTACAGATATCTGCAGATAGAAATGGTGCCTGGTCAGTAGACAAAAGCTAAAGTTTTGGACTGGAACGATAGTACAGAGGGTAGGGCATTTACCTTGCATGCAACTGACCCTGGTTCAATCCCTGGCATCCCATATGGCCCTTCAGCACTGTCAGTAGTAATTCCTGAATCCAGAACCAGGAGTAACACCTGAGCATCTCTGGATGTGACCCAAAAAGCAAAAGAAGGGGGGGAAAGCTAAATTTTTTCATGGGAAAAATTATTTCAAGTAAATCCTAAAATTTTGATTGTTTAAAGGTAAATTTGATCCCAAATTATAGTCACTAAAAATGGAATCCTTAGGAGATATCCTTACTTTTAAAAAAAATCCATTATTAGAATGTCTACTGCATGTGTGACTGGGTGAGAAATTCTGAAAATTTAAAGAAATATAAGACAATTTCTTCCCTACAAAGCTCTTTATAAAAATAAATAAGAAGTGTAGAGTATGAAGAGAAGATTGTATATTATAGATTTGTTAAGAAGTTATGATCAAGCCATATTATTAAATCCAATTAACTAGTAAAAGGTGACATTTTGTCCCATTTTTCTGATTCTTTTATGTATATTTTAATTGACTTCAAACTTGGAAAGAGTCGATGATTAGTCCCTGTACAAAGAGACTGATGAAAACTGACGTTTTGTACATTATAAGATATTTTCCTCTCTAATACACCTTTCAGAAATTCTACATTCCTGCTTAGTGATGTCATTTTTTACCACCATCTTATCATAAAGAAATGGAAATCCAAAAATGTCAAATATTACATCCAGAATCTTACAGTGACCTTGGACCCAGAACTCTATTCTTAACTCACAGTCCATAAACTGAAAACCATGCAACATATTATACACAATTGTGCTATCTGATTGTGTTTCTTTTTGGAGTTTTCCCACTTTGGTTAGTAAATACCTCAGCCTTTCCTCTTATAATATCCTTCATTATGTTCTAGAGCTTTGGTCTTTGGTCTTTTTGCTCATCTACCCCAGGTCTGTTAAAAAATAAATAAATAAACTACAGCAAGATAGAAGTATCAACTCTCAACTAAGGCTGTAACTTACTTGATGAAAGAAATTTTGCTACTCATGAAAGCAATTGGGCCATTACATTTATAAATTAATCTGTAATTCATCTAACCACATTATTTTTCAGTTATTGTGCTCTGGTTATATTATCTTTATGACTGTATTTTTAGAAACATTAGATTATAAGAGCACTGTGGAAAGGAATGGGAAAAGAAACTGGGCTCTTAACATATATCCCACTAAGTTATTTCTTGAATTAAATTTATCTTTAGTTAGCCCTATACCCACCCCTGTTCCTGAGTGAAACTGCTATCCTTGTGTCTGGTTGCTGGTAGGGCTACTTTATGATGAAAGATATTTCAGGAAACTTAACGAAGAGAGATATTTCAGTGTACTAGCTGTCTTTCTCCTCTCTTAGTTGTCTGCTTTGGGATATGAGCTGGAAATGAGAGAGTAGGGGTGGGAAAAATAGATAAGATACTTAACTGTGACATCTTCACAGTGTCAAGTGAAACATTAATCATTTGTTTGAGTCTGGTATTCTACTCATGACACTTAAGCCTCAATCAAGTTAATGTGACAGGAGAAAGAAACGGTAATACGAGAACCCCATTGTGCATTCCAGTGACAGGGGATACAGGAAGTAAATCAGTATGGATAACTGTTGCATTAGAGCAACAAAGGGCAGGGAATTGTCATTCTGTCACTGCTTCTTTCATATGATGTCTAATTCTAGGAAAGCTTTAAAGAAGTTGTAGAATTAAAAAAAAAACTAAGTAGAGAATATTTTAAACA
This sequence comes from Sorex araneus, assembly GCF_027595985.1. NCBI lineage: Eukaryota > Metazoa > Chordata > Mammalia > Eulipotyphla > Soricidae > Sorex > Sorex araneus. The sequence continues at coordinate 281,484,181 of NC_073303.1, read as the reverse complement.
TGAAAAATATAGCTGATATTTTACTGCCACCTCCTGGCTCCTACAGCAGTCATCGCTCGAGCTCACACACACACACACACACACACACACACACACACACACACACACACACATATTACTACCATGTCTGAGTACCTCACCTGTTTTTCTCTACTTCTGCTGGTGATGAATCCCCATATCTCCTAGCTCAGACTTTTACCTTAGCTCTCCACAGAACACTCCAGTTTCTTTTGAACAGGACCTTGCTTTTTCTCACAGCCCAGTCAGTACTTGCTGATTCTTGCTTTTTTTGATGTAGGTCATTTTCACAAGTCTGAAGTGACATATTTAGATCAAGGGATTTCCAATGGATCCACCCTGCCCGAGATAATCAACGAACTGTAATCTAAGGGAGGGATGGCAGAAGAGGGGACTCTTGAATAAAGGTGGAGGGACCCGGACACTTTGGTGGTGGACATGATGTAGCAGTCTTGTATGAATAAGACAATAATGTTGGTTCTGTTGTTAAAATAAAAATAATTTAAAAAAACATCCTACTCAATGGAAGAAAATATTCCTATATATATGTCTTGACAAAGGGCTATATCCAAGATATATAAAGGACAAATAAAACAGCATATAAAACAACTCTAGGGGCTGGAGCGATAGCACAGCAGATAGGGCGTTTGCCTTGCACGTGGCTGACCCGGGTCCGATTCCCAGCATCCCATATGGTCCCCTGAGCACCACCAGGAGTAATTCTTGAGTGCAGAGCCAGGAGTAACCCTTGTGCATTGCCAGCAGTGATACCCCAAAATTTAAAAAAAAAATTAAAAATAAAAAATAACTATCCAAAAATGGGGTAAAAATGTGTATAATCCTATTACTTCTTCATTTATTCAATTACTTATATTTCCCCCATCCTATTATTTAATGCCCAAAGAATGAATTATATTGTTGAATTAGATAATACCCAAAGTCATTTGCAACATCATGTTATATATTGCTACAAAAATAATTTTATAAATAATTAGCACCATTTCAAATCTATGTTTGTCATGATGTGTATATGTCATGACCTTTATCATTAAAATGTAGAAGAATGAAATGGGTATAGATATTTTTCTAAAGAAAACATACGGATGACCACTAGTTACATGAAAAAGGGCTCAGTTTCATAGATATCTGGGAAAAGCAAAGCAACACCACAGTGATATGCCACTTCATGCTTGTGAGGATGACTCCATTTCTTACAAATAGAGTATTTCATAGATAAACCTTCATTAAAATTTTTTTATTGAATCACCATGAGGTATACAGTTACAAAGTTGTTCGTGACTGATTTTCAGTCACACAGTGTTCCAATGTCCATCCCTTCACCAGGGCACATTTCCCACCACTAATGTCCCTATTTTCCCTCCTGCCCGCCTCTCCCCCCACCCCCTCAGCGTGCCTCTATGGCAGACACTTTTTTCTCCCCTGCCCCCATAATTTTCCTTTTAGACACTATAGGGGAAACTCTCTTTACAAATTTATAAAAGATGTGTTAGAAAGAAGAAATTTTTTTCTCAGATGAAGTTCTTAAATATAAAAAGAAAGAGTAATCAAATAAATTGGCAAATAATTTTCTGTATTAAATGGTATGATAGGGGCGTGAGCGGGTAGGGCCGGTAGGGCGTTTGCCTTGCACGCGGTTGACATGGGTTCGATTCCCAGCATCCCATATGGTCCCCTGAGCACTGCCAGGGGTAATTCCTGAGTGCATAGCCAGGAGTAACTCCTGTGTATCGCCGGGTGTGACCCAAAAAGCAAAATAAATAAATAAATAAATAAATGGTATGATAATGTCTAATTTGTAAAAAGGAATGAATAAAACAAAAGAAACATAATATGTATAGTAGTTTTTAAGTTGGATGCCATGGCAGGGGGTAGGGGAGTGTTGAACAGAATCTGTTTTAAGTTCCTTGTAGTGTTCTAAGGGGATAGAAAAATTTATCAATTAACTGAGACATTAATTTAAGTAGGGTATAAATTTTTTAAGAGAACCACTAAAATAAATTTCCAAAGTAATTGGGCAAAATACTATTGGAATAAGAAAACAAATGCAATCCAAAGGCAATAAAAGGGAATAAACTAAGAGAAGTAAATAGAACAAGATAGAAATAAATTCAAATGTATTTCTTTATTGAGCACAATAAATATCAGTGGACCAAACCAGTGAAGTTATTCACAGTTCACTTTAATAGAGTTTTCTAAACAATGCAAAATTCAAAAAAGGGTAGTGTGAGAAATGAGATTTTGAGATTTACTGGACCAATCTAAACAATGAACATAATTGTAAAGTGATGGCTTGGGGAAGGGTATGACAGATGTAACGCTACAAACGACTAACTGCTTGTACCTAGCACCCTTGCACCTGTCAGCTAAGAGTAAATAGTTGCTAGCAGATCTTTATGGACACAACTCACTCGTGGCTGCCTCCTAATAGTCATGTCGTAATAATACACAGCGCCTGTGTTATATAACGGCACCTCTTTTACGACCCACGATGTCATGGCCTGATGAATAGGGAGGTGCTTGTAAGAGAGACACCAGCATAAATAATTTATCAAAGTGATTAGTCTCTGTTGCTATGGACAGATTGTATTCTCATTCTGTCTCTGAAAGTTTATAGCTAGCATCTGAGTAATACAAATGTATTATTAATAATCCTTAGAAAAGCAATACCTTGTTGCCTAGTTTAAGCAGTAGCTCATGCCTAGAAATTTGCAGCAGTACAGCCTGTGTCCCATAACTTGGCTCCCTAGGGAAAAAACCTGAAAGAAATATTATTGCTCTCCCTTTGAAGTGAATCTACTTGTTATCTACTGAGGTTTTATTTTTATTTTTTTTTACGAAACCTTGAGTTTGAAAATTAAAATAGATCTGTCTCCCTTCCTTCCGTCTCTCTGAGAACTGTTACAAAGGGCAAATGAAATGAAATTAAAGTCCTTCATAGGATTAGGTTATCTCTCTGAACTGGGCAGAGTAGATGCTGCCTAGTTGTAAATTTTGTCTAATTCTCAGGTGATGAGAGAGAAAAGTGCAGAGACTTTTCTTCCAAGCAGTCATCTTGTGAGTGCATAGCCCCGAGGGAGCTGAGGCCCAGACAATTTTGACTAGAGGAAAGGATCCCCTAATAAAAATGACTCTAGCATTGCTTCATCTATTTTCCTCTAAGACCTAGTGGGAAGAGTGAGGCAGAATTCAGGTACTCCTGAGCCCCGTGGCAATAGTATCAAGCGTGGCCCACCTTTCTTTTTATTAAGTTTTAAGGAGAGCGTCTGGGGAAGGAAGGGAAGTGTACCAGGTGGTTCTCTAGAAGGCCACATGATGGGTCCTGGCCAAGAGAAGCTGGCTGCTATGCTCTGCCACTTTTTCACAGGAGTGAATGAACCAGAGTGGTAGACCCCCCAAAATCCCTCCAGTCTTCCCATGTCACATTGTTGTCTCTAGAAAGTGGCTTCCACGCCCTTATCATAGTCAGGGTCCATCCTCATGAGTGCTCAGCTCTCTCTAACTCAGCCACTGCTGCCTGCTTCTTTTTCTAACATTTCCAGACCCTTCCCGCAGCCATTACCCATCCTCAAGACTAGGAGGAGACAAACAGACTCCTCATTTAGAATGGGAAGGAGCAAGACATTGTAAAATATCTTACACCGTGAACAAAGGGCAAAGCATTTGGAAGCTTTTTTAAATTAAACAAATAAAACAATTAAAATTGTTTTTGAGGAGGTAAGGATTTCTTTTTAATCTGAGAGTGACATCTTGATTAAAAAATTGTGTAACTGCAGAATGGGAAAGGATATTTACACAATACCCATCAGATAAGGGGTTGATATCAATGGTATATAAAGCACTGGTTGAACTCTACAAGAAGAAAACATCCAACCCCATCAAAAAATGGGGCGAAGAAATGAACAGAAACTTTACCAAGGAAGAAATACGAATGGCCAAAAGGCACATGAAAAAGTGCTCTGCATCACTAATCATCAGAGAGATGCAGATCAAAACAACTTTGAGATACCACCTCACACCACAGAGACTAGCACACATCCAAAAGAACAAAAGCAACCGCTGTTGGAGAGGATGTGGGGAGAAAGGGACCCTTCTTCACTGCTGGTGGGAATGCCGACTGGTTCAGCCCTTCTGGAAAACAATATGGACGACTCTCAAAAAATTAGATATTGAATTCCCATTTGACCCAGCAATACCACTGCTGGGAATATATCCCAGAGAGGCAAAAAAGTACAATCGAAATGGCATCTGCACATGTATGTTCATCGCAGCACTGTTTACAATAGCCAGAATCTGGAAAAAACCCGAATGCCCCAGAACGGATGACTGGTTGAGGAAACTTTGGTACATCTATACAATGGAATACTATGCAGCTGTTAGAAAAAAGGAGGTCAAGAATTTTGTAGTCAAGTGGATGGGCATGAAAAGTTTCATGCTGAGTGAAATGAGTCAGAAGGAGAGAGACAGACATAGAAAGATTGCACTCATCTATGGTATATAGAATAACAGAGTGGGAGACTAACACCCAAGAACTGTAGAAATAAGTACCAGGAGGTTCACTCCATGGCTTCGAGGCTGGCCTCACGTTCCGGGGAAAGGTCAACTCAGAGAAGCGATCACCAACTACATTGTAGTCGAAGGCCATGTGGGGGAAGGGAGTTGCGGGCTGAATGAGGGCTAGAGACTGAGCACAGCGGCCACTCAACACCTTTATTGCAAACCACAACAGCTAATTAGAGAGAGAAAACAGAAGGGAATGCCTTGCCACAGTGGCAGGGTGGGGTGGGGGGGAGATGGGATTGGGGAGGGTGGGAGGGACACTGGGTTTACGGGTGGTGGAGAACGGGCACTGGTGAAGGGATGGGTTCCAAACTTTGTATGAGGGAAGTATAAGCACAAAAGTGTATAAATCTGTAACTGTACCCTCACGGTGATTCTCTAATTAAAAATAAATAAATTAAAAAAAAAAAAATTCACATCTCAAGGAAAGGTGGATGAGGACACAGCTGCCTTACAGAACTGGCTCTGTGGGTGCTTCCCTCTGGGGCTTCCCAGTCACCAGCCCTATGAGAAAATCAGATTTTTCCCAAATTTGAGACAACAGCGGAAAGAAGGTGATAATGATGATGGGGTTGGTGCTGGAATATTGAATGCCTATAACAAATCATCATGAAGAACTTTGCAAACCACAGTGCTAACCTAAGGAGTAGGGGGGAAATTTATGTAAGAGGGCTTACTTATTTCATGAAAACTACAACATATAGTAGCACAGAATTCTTTAAAAATGTATTAAAGATAGGTAAGACATGATTATTATCATAATGAGATTAAAATAAAAAATAAAATTTAATGCGATAATATACTTTAGATTCTAGAGTTGAGAGCTTACTCATGTAAATGAGAATTAGCATTTTATTATATTGTATTAAAGAAATTTATTTTCTTTGTTTACATAGGTTAAAATCATGCAGCAATCACAAAATAATTTCACATCTCAATTCAGTTGAAAAAGAGCTCTCAGAGGGGCTGGAGCGATAGTACAGCGGGTAGGGTGTTTGCCTTGCACATGGCTGACCCAGGTTTGATTCCCAGCATTCCATATGTCCTCTGAGCACCGCCAGGAGTAATTCCTGAGTGAAAATCCAGGAGTAACCCCTGTGCATTTCCAAGTGTGACCCAAAAAGAAAAAAAAAAAGATACAGAGCTCTCAGAGGGTATAATACAAATTATAAATGATGGTTGGAGGGCTCACTCGGGATGGTAGATGCATGCTGAAAGTAGACTATGGACCAACCATGCTGGCTGCTTAGTACCTGTATTGCAAACCATATCACCCAAAAGAAGAGAGAGGGTAAAAGGGAATGTGTCTGCCATAGAGGCAGGGGGTGGGGAGGGTGGGGGTAGCGGGAGGGATACTGGGAACATTGGTGAAGACTGATAGAGGGATGGATACTCGAAATTGTATGACTGAAAAGTAATCACAAAGTTTATAAGTCTGCAACTGTATCTCACAGTGATGCATTGAAGTAAAATTTTTTTTAAAGTATAAAAAAAAAAAAATTGTGTAACTGGAGCAATAGCACAGCAGTAGGGCATTTGCCTTGCACGCGACTGACCCGGGTTCAATTCCCAGTATCTCATATGGTCTCCTGAGCACCGCCATGGGTAATTCCTGAGTACAGAGCCAGGAATGACCCCTGTGCATCGCTGGGTGTGACCCAAAAAGCAAAAAAAAAAATTGTGTAACAGAGCCAGAGAGAGAGTACAGTGAGTGGAGCAGTTGCCTTGCATGTGGTGGATCCAGGTGGTTGAACCCCCAGCATCGCATAGGGTTCCCTGAACCTGCCAGGATGATTCCTGAGTACAGAACCAGGAGTCAGCCCTGAGCACCACCAGGTGTGGCCCCAAACCAAACAAACAAAAATTATATCACTTAAGTCTCTCGAACTAAATTTGGGATATGAAGAGCAGCTTCGGGATTGTTAGTGCGTCTGAAGGAGCACTAAAGCAGACCTTTTACACAGGTCTGAATGGAAATGCCTGGAAGTAGTTGATGACTTTATATCTTCTATTGTTTCACAAGTAACTGTGAACCATTCGATTACTCGTTTGCTCTGCTTCCAGAATTCTTCTGCATGATTTTAGATTGCATAACTTCAATTTTATGCTAAATTAATTTGACCTTTAGTATTTCACCTATGCTTTATTTGCAATTATCTAAAGTATGTTTTATGTTGATTTGATATGAGCTGATTGTGAGTTGCACAAAGTTATGCGAGGATTTATCATTTGAAGTTTGACATGATTTGATTCAAATGCCATTTCTGCTGCTTACTAGCTGCTTCAGTTTCCTCTAGAAAGAACATTATAACCTACTATGGCAGGATTTATTGGGCATTAAATGAAACTACTTATCACAAGCAAACAATTGGAAATTAATGGATACCAGATAAATTGTACAAATTATTGATTGTTATGTAGCTCTTGTGAGGAATCTAAGCTTCATTTTGATGGTTTAAGATCAGATGAGACACGTTCAGGAAAAATAGAACATAATTCCCATTCAGATAGACAAACAGGTGATAGAAGAACCAGAGAGACCAATAGCCTGTGACATCAGCAGCAGCGGCAGATAGAGACCCCATGAAGTCTGTGCCTGCCCAATGAATGGCCTGCAAGATTGAAGCTACAAATCAGGGCTATCTTGAAATGAATCCTTCTGAAGGCTCCTGAATCTAGAGCATTTATTGCTTTCTTTGTTTGTTTTTGAGCAACACATAGAAGTGCTCAAGGCTTATTCCTGTCTCTGTACTCAAGAATCATGCCTGGAAAACCTGAGGGCCTTATTGGGTGCTAGGGATTGAAACTGGGTTGGCAGCATGCAAAGCAAGTACCCTACCCGTTGTGCTATCTCTTCAGTCCCAATTTATTAGTCTTTTTAAATTCTAGCTCTACATTTAATTATATGGGACACTTGGTTTTCCTCTTTGCTAATTAAATGAGAAACAGTGTAACTCCTCGTCTGAGGCCCAGTGAGGGAACGTGCATGAAAATAATAGCACATTGAAGGTTATGTAATGCCTGGTGTCCATGTCCTTGATGTCACCCCATTTCCTATATTTCTTCTCTGAGTCCCCTTTTGTATAGAACAAATGTGATGTTTTCTTGCAGGTCACCTTCAGTTTGAAATAACTTTTTCAAGGTGTCAGCATATATTTACTGAGAACCTCTGTTGTAGAAAGTTCTATCAACCATAGCCTCATAAACGACCCATGACCCACCTTTATAAACTAAGAACTTTCCCAAGGTAAAAATTTATTTTGGAGTTGTCACATAGGAAACAGCAGTCAGATTTCTTCCACAGTGGTTTAATACCTGATTCCACAATAGTCCCCTGAGCACTGACAGTAAAATAAATAAATAAATATAGTCATCCTAATGTCTAGGAAAAAATATTCATATGCCATATACCTAACAAAGGACTAGTAGTCAAGATATAGAAGGACCTCATATATATAAGAATGGCCTACGTAAAAAAAGGCTAGAAACAGCAGGAAATATAATATAGAGATTAAGGTATATCCCTTTGATGGACAAATTTTTCACCCTAGAGATTCACTCACATCTTAATCTGAGATGTATGCTCTTGGCTTTTTCCCCTGCTAGAAAAGTCCTTGTCTCTCTCTCTCTCTCTCTCTCTCTCTCTCTCTCTCTCTCTCTCTCTCTCTCTCTCTCTCTCTCTCTCTCTCTCCCTCTCTCTCTCTCTTTCTCCCCCCGTCTCTTTTTTCTCTTTCTTTCCCCTCTTCTCCCTACCCATATTCCTCTAAATAAGCCTAGTTTGTTATTTGAGTCTATACCTTGCAAGTGGCCAAACCCATTTTGATCCCCAGCAACACATGGTGGTTTCCTGAACATTTCAGGGTACTTCTCTGGAGAGCCCCAAGCACTGCTGACTGTGGTCACAAAGGCCCAGAGCATTACTAACATGGCCAAAGTAATCTCTGGCTCCTCAGGGCCAACACTGTACTGCATCTTCAGGTCATCACATTGAACAACCACCCTCCTCATTGGCTGAGAGTCACTGGGAGGGGCCCCAGGCCTCCTGAGAACTGCTTGAGAAGCCCCCTCCCAATCCCCCTCAACAAAAAGGCCAGAGTGGGGGAAATGCTGTAGTGAACAAGAAATACTCATTCACTATTGTTGGTTATGCAATTTCATCCAGCCCCTATGGCAAATGGTATACAGAGACTTCTTGAAAAATTCAAAATACATCTACTATAGGACTCAACAATTCCACTGCTGTGTATCTATCTGAAAAACACAAAAGCACTAATTCAAAAGGATATCTTCACATCTGTATTCATGGTAACTTATTTACTGTAGCCACATTTGGGAAGCAACCCAATGTCTAAGGACGGATAAATAGCTAAAGAGGTTTTTTATACACATACATAATAGAGAAAAGATGGTGTCTTGCCATTTGCAGCCACAAAGGGTAAAACTGTAGGGACTCATGCTAAACAAAGGGGAAGTAGAAAGACGAATGTGGACAACCTCACTCATGTAGGAAGTATAATGAATAAATTAAGGTATCAATAGCCAACAAAAACAAAGTCTTAGGTATAGAGAGACATAGTATAGGAGATGAGGCACTTGCCTTGGATGTGGCTGACCCTAGTTTGAATTTTCAGCACCACATATGGTCCCCTTAATACAGACAGGGGTCATTTTTTAACAGAAAGCTAGGAATAATCTCTGACTACCACCAGGTGTGGCCTTTCCCACTCCTAATCCCCACAAAGGAAATCCTTAGACTCTAACTGCAGAACTGAGGTTAACAGAGGGGAAGTGGGTTTAAAGGAGGGACTTGGATGGAGGGCTGTTGACATCTTGATGCTAGATGTGGTATCATAATATATGCTGTTTTTTCCCTTCTTGATTGACTCACTTTGAGATACACGGTTACAAAGTTGTCAATGATTGAGTTTCAGTCATATAACGTTTCAACACCTGTTCCTTCACCAGTGCATGTTTTCTACCCGGCTTCCTTCCCCCAAAGCCTACCTCTGACAGATACTTTTCTTCCTTTTCTTCTCTCACTCTCTCTCACTCTCTCTCCTTCTCCCTCTTCCTCTTTCCTTTTTTTCTATTAGACACCGGTTTACAATAGTGCTACTGAAAGGGTATCATGTAAATAACCTTACTTCCTTTCATCACTTAGTTCTTGTCCAGGTCACTTCCAACTATTATTATCATAGCGGTCCCTTCTCTGTCCTAACTACACTCCCCCTTCCCTTTGTGACAAGCTTCCTATCATGGACAAGTGCTCTTGGCCCTTGTTTATCCTGTATTTGGGCATTTTTCACATACTTTTTTTTAATATCCTGCAAATGAATGCAGTCATTCTGTTTGTCCCTCTCCCTCTAATTTCATTCAGCGTAATACTCTCCATATCCATCCATATATAAGCAAATTTCATGACTTCATTTTTTCTAACAGCTGCATAGTGTTCCATTGTGTAGATATACCACAGTTTATATATCCCTCTGTTCTCACTCAGGTTGTTTCCAGATTCTACTGTGCTATTGGCTGTTATGCTTGCAATGAACACAGAAGTATAGGTGACTTTTCTTCATTGTATTTTGGGACCACTAGGATATATTCCCAGGAGCAGTATTACTGGGTCAAACACACACAATCTTAAAAGACTGTTATTCCAATAAAATACATGACAAATAGCCAGAAACCACAAGGAAAATTTTTGAACTCTATTGTATCTATTTCTATGAAGTAGTAGCTTTGAAGTGGTATCTATTTCATTTATTTCATCAATTTTTTAATATCTACTAGGTATAAATTAGGTAATCTGAATATTAAAAGATGAGTCAGAGCTGCCTAGGAAGCTTATAGTCTTATGTTCCTGTGGGAATCTTCTCAAACAGCCCACCTAAAAATTGCATCTTTGGGTTGCTATCTCTATGGATACCAAGTCAGTAATATATCAGCAATATATAAAGCAGTGTTCCGAGTTCTCAGTTAGTTTTGGTGTTTCTATAATAGAATCTATTTAAACTTCCTTAATGCATATCTGAAATGAATCTCTACTCTTCTGAGAATCTGTGATTATTCTCTTCATGTCTCTCACTTTCCTCTTCTCACCTACACATTCTTGAGGCTTACTGGTGTACGTGGCCAAAGGGGTAACTATTTTTCCCACGCACAAGTCTTAAGCTGCATTAATTTATCATTGAATATTTTAATTTTAAGGCACTGTTAGTTCCAATACATGCTAGTAGAGGTTTGAAGCCAAATATTTTAATGAAATCATAAACCAAGAAGACACTGCAGCTTTTTCCAATTGTCCTCACACAAAATAATCTGTAGGATAGAAGGTTTCATATAATATTGAAGTACCAGCTTGGGGCAGGAGAAGCTTCCCCAACATGGACTTGAGGTATTGGAGTTTGGGGGGTGTTTGGACTGTACTTAGAGCTTACTCCTGGATCTGTTCAGGGATCACTCCTGGTGGGGCTTAGGGAACCATAAGTGGTGCTGGAACCTGGGTCAGCTATGGGCAAGGCAAACGTCCTACCTGCTGTTCTATTTCATTTTGCCCCAGACCAACATGGGGTTTTTTGTTTGTTGTTTTGTTTTGTTTTGTTGCTTTTGGGGTGACACCTGGCGATGCACAGGGGTTACTCCTGGCTCTGCACTCAGGAATTACTCCTGCCAATGCTCAGTGGACCATATGGGATGCTGGGAATTGAACCCGGGTCAGCCACAAACGCCCTACCCACTATGCTATTGCTCCAACCCCGGGGTTTTAATAAGCTATAGTCAGCACAGTGAAAAAGTATAGAGAAACTTGATTTTGTGGTCAAGAGTCAGCTGCTGAACTGTTTACAATAGCCAAAATCTGGAAAAAACCGGAGTGCCCAAAAACAGATGACTGGTTACAGAAACTTTGGTACATCTACACAATGGAATACTATGCAGCTGTTAGAAAAGATGATGTCATGAAATTTGCATATAAGTGGATCAACATTAGGACATTGTTGTTTTGATTTGCATCTTCCTGATAACTAGCAATGTGGAGCATTTTTTCATGTGCCTTTTGGCCATTTGTATTTCTTTTTTGAGGAAATTTCTGTTCATTTCTTTTCCCCATTTTTTGATGGGTTTGGAGGATTTTTCCTTATACAATTCTACTAGTGTCTTGTATATCCTGGATATTAATCCCTTATCAGATGGGTATTGGGTAAATATTCTTTCCCATTCTGTGGGTTCATTCTGTATTTTGGTCACTGTTTCTTTTGACGTGCAGAAGCTTCTTAGTTTGATGTAGTCCCGTTTGTTTATGTTTGCTTCCACACACCAGTGTACTTACTATTTAGATAAGTTTCAGAGTTAAAACTCAATTTCCATGCAGCAAGACTTCATGTACTAATGTTCAGAATTCTACATTTGTTGGGCTGGAACAATAACACATCAGGTAGGGTCTTTGCCTTGCACGCAGCCAACCCAGGTTTGATTCCCAGCATCCCATAAGGTCCCCTGAACACCGCCAGGGGTAATTCCTGAGTGCAGATCCAGGAGTGGCCCCTGTGCATCTCATGGGTGTGACTCAAAGAGCTAAAAAAAAAAAAAAAAGAATTCTACACTTGTTACTTTTATGTCTTGAATTGAGAAAGCATCTTATCCATGGATTGAATTCTCTCTGGTATTTTATCAAACGTTTTTAAATATTTGCTTACTTATAATCTCATACTTAATGCAATTTTCCTGGGCCCCATAGGTATCTTTTTCAATACATGTTCCGTACAGTATCATGTATAATTAAAATGCATTTATTCTAAAATGGGACGTGTACAGGCTCTAACTCCATATATGTGTTTTACTCCCCCCCAAGGGAGACTTTCTTATCTCAGAAGAGATTTCTGTGAACTTTTAAGTGCAGGAAATCCCATAGACCCTCTTATTACTGCATAGAATCATCCAGTTTTAGAATCGGGCAGCTAATTATAAATCTGGGCCATGGTTTTATGTAATTTTTAATGGCACCCTGCATGATTCCTCCAAAAAATATGCATATGTCAGCACAGTGAAATGTGAGTAGGAACAATTGTTCCACTCAACCACTGCTACTGCCTGTGAGAATTACTCTACTAAAGTGATGAGACCCTCCCTAATTTTCCTGATGAAGGAGAATCTGGAGAAGGGGAACTCAGTCTCTCTAATCAGGGGAAATTCAAATGTATGTGATTTGTTTGGGTATCGCAGTGCTAAGGAGCTGATACTGTCATTCAATAGGAAAATTTGTGAGTCCTAAAATACTAGAATGAATATTACAGTCCAACCCAATGGGGACTCCGTCAACTTCATAAGTCAACAGCACCCTAATTGAGTGCTATGAAATTCAAATTACTTTGTTTGATGCAAAGTATCTGTTACAAGTGAAGAGGGGACTAGGTTATGTGGTAGTTTACATAGCAATAATTTATAATTTTGATGCCGGTGGGGTTTCTGGGTGACATGTGAAGTGAGGAGGAGAGAGACTATGATCTTGAGAAGGGAATTTGCTGTTTTCTCTCTATCCATCTCTGTCAACCCTGGGAATAGCAGGGGGAATCCAGGATTGATAAGAGTCTGTGGTGAGCCTTGCTCCTTGCAGGAAAGAAAAGTCACTCTTACACCTCACCCAGACCTTTCAGATTCTCGCCTTTCCCCCTCAGAAAAGAATTTCAGGAGGAGATAAGCAGTGAAGTCTAACAGGTTTTATTTGGACATTCTGAGGAAGGTGTGTGTGTGTGTGTGTGTGTGTGTGTGTGTGTGTGAGAGAGAGAGAGAGAGAGAGAGAGAGAGAGGGAGGGAGGTGGGGGATGGGTGCAGAGAGACAGTAATGTGCTCAAGAGAGAATGCAGGCTTCTCCAGAGTGGAGAGAGAGCCCCAATAAACATCCCAGTGTTAAAGTATGAAAGTATGGAAGTACGCATCTCAAGAGGGGAGATGCAGGTGACATGTGCTTGGGCACCACATGTGTTCAGCAGAGTCACATGGGCACAGGCGGCACATGGGCAAGCTTCCTTTGTTCACGTTGACTTATATAGGCTTTCTCCAACCTGCCCCACGTGGGGTTTTCTAGCTAGGTAAGAGTTCGTTGCTAGGGTGGTTACCTAGGGGGAGAGTTGGGAGTAGTTGATGGTCTTCTTCAATATTTTTTTCCTGGCCTTTCTTACTGTTAGAGCTTCTCTTGGAGTGGGCATCCAGCCTTCTCGGGGTCTGTGCTGGGGCCAGATCGAGGTCTTACCAAGCTGTGTGCAGTAGGTGGGTTTTTGGCAATCTTAGTACTAGTTGGTTTTATTACTTCCCAAGAACTCACTGCCATGGTTGGGCGGGGGGGGGGAGGGGCGGGCGTTCCCTATCTGCTTCAGTTATATGTATTTGTAGATGGATCATAATCTACTCTAAATTTATTTTAAACTACTATGTGCAAATTTTTGTGTAAACTCAAACAATGCATTCAATTAAAATGGGTTTATGAGCCCCTCTAAGCTCATCAGTGAATCCGAGGTTAATAACTGATCTAAAAAAAAGTCATAAAGGGAAAACATTAAAATATGTTCATATTTTCTTTGGGAGGATGAGAGAGAGAAAGAGCCTCCCCAAAAGTGATCAGAAGGCCTGTGGGTCCCTCCTGGTGATTCTTGGCCTGTGGTTCAGGGCAAGAATCCAAGGATGTGGTGATGCTGGGGGACTTCCAGGGCTGCAACTATCAATGCTTAGGCCAGCGATTGATTTGGAGTTGGCCACAATCAATGCAAATACCTTAGCCTGTCCTATATTTTCTTATGGATTGAAAAAGTACCTGCTTGGGATAAGTAATGTATCTTTTTGTCAATATCGGATGGGCATAATGCTGTCCGAACTATTAGACAACTTTTGTTCATGCGTCAAAAGTCCTGGATATTACCCATCACTTTCTTACTGAAAATTAAACTGAGCACCAGATCCTCTCTTTTTTTTTTTCATTCCCTTTCTTGCACTCACATCAAGAAGTATTAGCAATTAAAAAAGAAGAAGAAGAAGAAGTATCAGCAATTTATCTGTGAAAAGAGGTCCAAGTTCATGAAGTGGAGAAAAGAAAGTCTCTTTAACAAATAGTGCTAACTGGGAAAACTGGTTAGCCTTATGAAACTAGACACCTATCTTACACCGTATATAATGTTAATTTAAAATATATTAAGGACCTTGAGATAGGACCTGTATCTACCTTGAAGAAAAGACAGAATGCTCCACAACCTCTGTTGACCTCAGAGAAGTCTTCAGTAAAAGACCCCACTAACAAGAGATACATAAACAGAAATAAACAGATGGGACTATGTTAAACCCAAAATTTTTTTCAAAGTAAAAGAATTGTGCCACAAATTTAAAAAAACACATTAATGGATGGGAGAAAATATTAGCATGTCATACATTGGACAAAGAGCTAATCTCCAAGGTATGTAAAGCATTTATAATGCTCAATAACTGAAAGAACAAAGAACCTTTTGAAAAAAATGGGGAAAGAAGCTGCATAGGCACTTCCTCAAAGAAGACCTAGGCATGACTAATAGGCATATAAAAATACTCAACATCATTGATTATCAGGGAAATGTAACTCACAATGATATGAGATATCTCGTCCCAGTAAGCATGACACTCATTAAAAAGAATGGAAACAACCAGTGCTTTGTGGGATGTGGTGAAAGTGTCATCCAGTTAAGGCAGTGTGAATGAGTAATTGCAGCTAGTGATGCTCTTAAACAGCCAAACATTCTCTGCACCCTCCAGGTGCCTCTGTAACTTCGACTATAGCAGTTTCCCTAGTTGAGGGGCCTTTTTCCAGTTACTCTGAGTCATTCAAGTATGTTGAGGATAAAGTTGTTAACTTTCAATTGGCTTTTTTTAATAGTCTGTGCACCAGGACCATATGGAAGCCTGTTAGATAACATTTCATGAGTTGCCTTACCTCCTCTTGACTTTGAATCTAAACCAAGTCTGCTGCTGAATGCTAAGCATCTGGGGATGGCATCTCTTAAGATCTTCCCAGATCTGGCTTGGGCATACTGGAGAGACACATATTTTCACATCTACTTAACTGGTGGGCTGGAGCGATAACACAGCGGATAGGGCATTTGCCTTGCATGCAGCCAACCCGGGTTCGATTCCTCTGTCCCTCTCGGAGAGCCCGGCAAGCTACCGAGAGTATCCTGCCTGCATGGCAGAGCCTGGCAAGCTACCCCTGGCGTATTCGACATGCCAAAAACAGTAACAACAGGTCTCACAATGGAGATTTTTCTGGTGCCTGCTCGAGCAAATTGATGAACAACGTGACGACAGTGACGACTTAACTGGTAATTTGTTTTGTCTCTCCAAAAATCACTTGTTCTGCTTGCTATAGTCTTGGGTTCTCCTTATGTTCAGCTAAATGCGGTGTGTCCTCACGGGCAGGAGCTCCTTCCCTGCTGCCTCCTATTGAGAGTTGCGATCATTGCTGAACAGATCAACCCCCCCTCCCAGTGATCATACTTAGCATTGCCTCAGTGATGATCTCAACTGAGTGCTCTGTGTCTAGGAGGTCATATTTCTGAAGGTGGTGGCCCCTTGTTTGTAGTAGTTCTCGACCAGATCATAAGATTTGCCTCTACCCTCCCTGCTGGTGTGAGTTTTCACCCTGACCCATTTCCAACAGAGTTGAAGGAACTTGCCTCAAATGAGAGATTCTGAGTGAAATTCCTCTTCCGATAAGACAGCATGCTTGCTCAGCCTCCCCTGGACCTGTGGAGAAGCATCGCGTCAAATGAAACTAGAGAGATCCGAGTCTTTTACATTTGTTTCTCTCACTCTCCTTCCATTTTACCTCAAACTATTAGTTTCACGTCAGTGCCTTATTTGCCAACTTTCATCAGAAAAACCCACAAATACTCAGCCTCTGAGAATGGTGCTGGAATTCTAATGCTATGAATAGAATTCAAAGGCAATTGAGACACTTCCATTTGGGAACTTTTTTTCATGCTGAAATTTTTAAGGAGCTCTCTCATTAGAGCTGAACAGATACTCAGGGTGGGGAGGAAGCACAAAATGAGAAATTTCTGCTTAAAGAGCCTGTGAAGCAGCAGAGTATCTGATAGTGCTTGAAGAGCCTTCAAATTGATTGTGTTGATTACAGAAGACACCAGGTAGTGTCAGAATTGTTTTCTTTCATTTGCTTTGGAATAGGATGTACTTATACTTAGGTGTTTATTGATTTCAGTTCATTGAGTAACAAGTACTTATTAGGCCCCTCCTAATCTTCCTAGCTTTGGAGTAGAGCTCTATAAATAGATGCTTTCCTGTTCTCAGGGAGCTTCCACCGAGAGGAGGTCTAGCAGGGAAGCCGAAGTGTAGTGGAATTTCAGCAAGGAAGCATATCTATTCAAAGCAGAGAACTACTGCCCAGGGCACTGAAGCCCAAGAAGTCTCTGAATTTCCCCCTGGAATTAGATCTTTTTTTTTCTTTTTTCTTTTTGGGTCACACCTGGCGATGCATAGGGGTTACTCCTGGTTCTGCACTCATGAATTACTCCTAGTGCTCGGGGGACCATATGAGATGCTGGGAATCGAACCCAGGTCGGCCGCATGCAAGACAAATGCCCTACCCACTGTGCTATCACTCTAGCCCCAGTATTAGATCTTTTAAAGAAGACAGAGAACTGTAGACTCGGAGTCAGAAGGCCAACTTTAAAATATTCACTCAACAACTAACTGTCTGCATGATCCAAATCACTCTTATCTAAGTTCCTTAACTGTGAAAAAACTGGGCACTTAGATATCCCCCAAAGCTACACTGTCCACTAGAAATATAATAGAAGCGGCATCTGAAATTTCAAAAGACAGTCTTTTTTAACAGAGCCATTTTATAAGAGGTAAAATAAAATAGCTACTATATTTTCAACTCACATTCTAATATTTCACATTCTTTTTCCATACTAAATATTTGGCATTTTATACTTGAGGGTATCTCAGTCTCAGTTCGCACTAGACATATTTTAAGTATTCAGTGTGGCCATATGTGATTAATGGCTCCTATATTGAATAATGTACTTTTAACAGCATACTTCTTCTTTTCTGGCTATTAAATTTATTTTTTTCTGCCATAATTATTTATTTGAAACTCTTGAGATCAGATGCAGAATTCAGAATTTTTATATTTTTAAAGGTAATAAAATATTTGTCATATGTATTATATAAACCCCTAGGAGACCTTGAGCAGCATTTCATTCTCAAACATTTTTTTTTATAAATTTATTTTAATTCAAAGAAAGAATATAGTTTTTTTTTGTTTTTGTTTTTTTGCTTTTTGGGTCACACCTGGCGATGCACAGGGGATACTCCTGGCTCTGCACTCAGGAATTACCCCTGGCCGTGCTCAGGAGACCATATGGGATGCTGGGATTTGAACCCGGGTCGGCCGCGTGCAAGGCAAACGCCCTACCCGCTGTGCTATCTCTCCAGCCCCAATTCTCAAACATTTTGATAGGAAAATTGAGCACAACATTTTAAAGATAATAAACAACAATATATAAGTTGGCTATTGTTGCCAGAAAGATTAAGCAAAATCTTCAGTCTTCAGAGGTTTTTGCCTTTTGGAATTACAGAGGATTATGGATTGATACCTTGAAACACTGTACGTAGGTTCAGTATTTACTTGTCCCACTTAATGACAATAAGACCAAATTTTATATGACAATGCAAGCAATGCAGTTGTCCTTTAGCTAGTTGCAAACATGCATCTTTTCTAATATTTTGAATCTCAATAGTGGCAACAGTCACCAGTAAACAGAAAAAGTGAGCTCTAGGGCATAGACAAAGGACTGTTTTATACATACAAAAGTACAGGTGCTTAGTCAAATGTAAATTCATCACTGTCTATCACTGTCATCCCGTTGCTCATTGATTTGCTTGAGCGGGCACCAGTAAGGTCTCCATTATAAAACTTGTTACTGTTTTTGGCATATCGAATATGCCATGAGTAGCTTACCAGGCTCTGCCATGCGGGCGAGATGTTCTCAGTTGCTTGCTGGGCTCTCTGAGAGGGGTGGAGGATTCCAATGGGTTGGAGGAATTGTTCCAACCCGTAAATGTCATATAAACATTAAACAATTTTTAGTACAAGTATGTCCCACACACAGGCTGGAGCAATAGCACAGTGGGTAGGCCATTCGCCTTGCACGCGGCTGACCCGGGTTTGATTCCTCCACACTCTCGGAGAGCCCGGCAAGCTACCGAGAGTATCTCGCCAGCACGGCAGAGCCTGGCAAGGTGCCCGTGGCATATTCGATATGCCAAGAACAGTAATAACAAGTCTCACGATGGAGATGTTACTGGTGCCCTCTTGAGCAAATCGATGACAGTGACAGTGATGTCCCACACATATCACAAATTCTTATTTAACTGGGTGTTCTGTATTTTTATGTACTAATTCTAGTGGATCCAGAGCTGCATTTAGACAGAGCATGCACTTAAACAACTGCTTTGTGGCAGGCCAACTAAGGCAGCATGTTATGTAAACAAAACATACAGAAACATCTGGGTGGGTAAGAAATATAGATGTTTTCATTTTCATTCTAGTATCAGTTAAAAAAATAATAAAAAAAGAAAGCATTAACTGCTGGGGAACTTTGATGGGTGAGTGCTAATCTGAAAGATATTCTTAATGTTTATCTTAAAGCCCTTTAGAATCTAGCCAGGGCTCCAGAGATGGTTCAGAGGCATAAGAACCTGCCTTCCAAGTGGGAAGCTTTGAGTTCGATCCCCAGTGCTGTGGACTCGCATTGAATACAGTCTTCATAGCTCAGCCATTCAGAAAACAACCCCCCCCACCGGCTCAGTGCTGTAAGAGGGCCTCCAATTTCCCGTACACTGCTCTCAGGTGTAGGCAAGCACCACAGCTAAAGTGTGCAGCCCCTTCTGAGCACCACAGCTGAAAATGAACAAGCAACACCAATAAGCATGTGTTCAGGCACCACAGCTAAAGAAAGGATATGACCCCCTGGTGAGCACCCAGTTGCGTGTGTGAGCACCATGACTGACATCGCTGGAGCCCTACTCCTAGATCCAGTCAACATGGCAACAACAGGAAGAGCAAGATGGGAAAAGAGCCTTGTCAAATCATAAGTCACCGTTCAATGACACAGCCTCTAGTTTGGGGCTTCTTAATCTCTCTCAAGGATTCCAGGAAATAGAAAAATCAGGAACGTTGAATCAGGAATAATCTTTGAATTCTAAACATGAGGGAGGGAAGTAAAGGAGAGCTTTGTTGAAAGCCCAAGTGCTCTAAATGCCTCAGAAATTAAGAGGCACGAAGAGGAAGGGCTGCTTTAAGAACCATCTGCTCACCCACGTGCAGAGTGGGGGAGGAGTGAAGGCTGCACAAATATGGGCTTCTGGCTCCTGGAAATACTCTCTGCAGCTCGGGAAGCTTTATGTTCCCCAAGGAGAATCAGAAGAAGAAGGAACCAAATTAGACTAAGGCAAGCATCCTCTCACTCAGGGCTAACAGCACGCCTAGACTTTAGTGACATTCTGTCCAATGACTTGTAGAAGTGCTAGATTGCCAGCTATGAGAACTAAGTTACAGTTCTTGTTTTGTTTGCTTCGGGGTGACATGCAGTGATGTTCAGGTCTTAGTTCTAGCTCTGCACTCAGGAATCACTCCTGGCGGTGCTCAGGGGACTGTAAGGGATGCCAGGGCTAGAACCTGATCAGGTGCGTGCACGGCAAATACAATACCCGCTGTACTATTGCTCTACAGCCCCAAGTCAACAGTTCGAGATGAAAGAGACTTAAAGGACAGAAGAAGCAAATACATTGCATGATCTTAAAATTAATCAAGTTGCTATAAATGACATTATTAAAGCAACTAGAGGGGCTGGAGCGATACCGCAGCAGGTAGGGTGTTTGCCTTGCATGTGACTGACCCAGGTTCAATTCCCAGAATCCCATAAGGTCTCCTGAGCACTGCCAGGAGTAATTTCTGAGTGCAGAGCCAAGAGTAACCCCTGTGCATAGCCGGGGTTACCTGTGACCCCAAAAGGAAGCACTGTAGCACTGTCGTCCCGTTGTTCATCGATTTGCTCGAGCGGGCACCAGTAATGTCTCCATTGTGAGACGTTTTTGGCATATTGAATATGTAGCTTCCCAGGCTCTGCCATGCGGGCAGGATAGTCTTGGTAATTTGCCAGGCTCTCCGAGAGGGACAGAGGAATCGAACCCAGTCGGCCGTGTGCAAGACAAATGCCCTATCTGCTGTGCTAATAAAAAAAAATAAAAATAAAGCAACTAGAAAAGTCTGAATGTCATTTATTAGATAGTAGTTCTGTCATTATTAAAATTCCTAATCACAGTTATTCCGTGCATATGTAAGAGAATGACTTTATTTCTGGTTTTTGTTTGTGTTGTTTGGAAGGCGGGCTCCCAGCAGTGCTCAGAAGCAGAGCAATATTCAACTGCTGGTTTGGATCTAACAGCTTTGGCCCAACAATAAGGTACTGCACAGGCTGATGGTGCTCAGAGCTACTAGCATCACCCCAGTTATGCTTGGGGGACATCACAGCCATACCTGGTCGTGTCTGGGTGACCATGTGATGCTGGGGAGAAAACCCAGCATGTACTCTACCCATTTTACTTATCTCCCTGACCCCTGTTTCTAGTTTTTTTTTTTATTTTTTTGTTTGTTTGGGGGCCACACTGGCAGTGTTCAGGGCTTACTCCTGGCTCTGCACTCAGGGATCACTCCTGGTAAGGATTGAGGGGACTGTATGTGGTACTGGGAATCGAACCCAGTAGCACAGGTCAGCACATCCAAGGCAAATGCCTTACCTGCTATACTATTGCTCTAGCTCCTATTACTAGCTTTTAAGGGTAAAGACTATTTATACGTTTCTACAGTTGGGAGTCTCTGCAGAGGTTCCTAGTGAAGCTGGGATTGGCATGTGGGTGCAGCCTCCAGGGCTTCCTCCCTGCCCCACTCCCTAGGTTCTGGAGAGCTTTTATCCAGGTGACCAATGTGTCCATGAATTTCAGCTGCTTGACTTGCATCTCCAAGAATTTGTTGCTGTTGTTTCATTTGTAATGGAAAAGATGATAGCCATGGGCCAGAGCAATAGCACAATACTGTGGATAGGGTGTTTGCTCTGCACATGGCTGACCCAGGTTCGATCCTGGGTACCACATACAATCAATCCCTTGATTAAACCACGATTAATCTCTGAGCACAGAGCCAGGTTTTAACCCTGAGTATAGCCAGGAGTGCCCTGTCCCCGCTAGCACCCTCCCTCAAAAAAAAGAGATGGTATCCCGATACAGTCCAAAAACACTTTCCAAAGGTTTAACATAGGAATGGGTAACATTCTAAACCTCCCTGAGTAAGAAGCTGCCAAACTAGAGAAGGTTTAGGTGCCTCTGCCTTTAAAGGAGGCAGCGTGGTATCATAATAAGCCTGCACGTCAGACATAATCAGCCCTGCTGTTCATTCGGATACTGCAGTGTCCTAACTATTGAACCTTGCTGAGCCTTAGATCCCTAATCTGTCAAATTGGCACACAATAACTTGCCTCACAGTCTTGCTATTAGTATTACGAGGTTGATGGCAGAGCACCTGGCGGAGATCTGTATTGTAATAGGTACTCCCCTCAGCCCCCATTAACTGTATCTTTGTTTCCATAGAAAGGCCATGCTTGCTGGTTTTACAGGAGCAGAAAGCAGCAGTCACCAAGTTTGGCCACGAGACTTGAGCTCTGTCCCATTTTAAATCATCTAATTACAAGCCCTGCGCCTATTCATCTAACTGCTCGGAGCAGTGTTTCCAAGCATGATTGCTTTCTAGGGGCACAGTCACATTGGACAAAACCGCTGCAAGCCCTTTTTAGAAATCGTTTCTTCCCCCAGCTGCTGCACAGTATGTGAAGCGGAATCAGATTATCAGCTCAAAGGTTTGAAAAGGATGAATTTAAGTCTGGACTTTAACCTTGAGACACATGACCTCACAAGACATGGGAGGTAAAAGTATAAAGAAAAATGTGAGTGACTAAATATGACATCAAACTGGGTGAATTGGTATACCGACGGACTAGATGCTGGTTTGAAAGCAGGCCACTCAGAAGCAATTGCTTTGTTGGTGATATGGAGATGCAAATGTTTCATAAAATTTGTCAATTAATTAAATGAACTGGGTTATGGTGAACTATAAAGGATTATATAACACAAAGTTTTGTTACTCAAAGTATTGATCAACATTGATGTCCCTGAGAGACCATTTGAAATGTAGATACTCAGACCCCCACCCCAGACTGATCATAATTTACACATAACAACATTCTCATGATATTCATATGCACAGAAAAACCTGAGAGGCTGCTATTAAATACCATTATGGTGTTGACTATTTAGGTGGTACTTTTAAAGAGGACCAAGGAGCCTTCACTTAAAACGTAAAACTGCAAGATTGCTTGACCCAGAGGATCACAACTTTATTGTCCAGTGTTTGCCATTAGATTTAAAAAATATGTCTATATAAAGGTTGGGAAACCAGTAGTCTCTTAACACATCAAACATACATTGAGGAGTCTGGGGAACGACTAAGTGGCCTAAAGCACCTGACTTGTGATCATAGGGCTGAGAGTTCAATCCCCAGCTCTCTTCGTATGCACTGAGTCCAATTCCAGCAGATTTGCTACCTTGAGGTCCCAGTTGCTGCAAAAGAGTATGTGGTCTTTGACCCACTGGAGCTAGCTATGTGCCAACACCACCACTAAAGTGTACAACCCCTACTAAACACTAGGACCAGAAATTGCATGAGCACCACAGCCAAAGTAGTGTGCAAGCCCCAATGAGCACCACAACTGAATGAGAGATGTACAAGTACTTGTGATCATTGCGACAACAGCAATCAGAGAAGGAAAGAAGGAGGAAATAAACACTGGACAGTTGATGTAGCTTTTGCATCACTGAGATCTTAGAGGAAGTTCTCTATGCCCCCACTGTTAGCCCCTGTGATGTGTCTGCTGGGTCCTAGGTATGTTTCTCACTCCTACATTTGTCTTTGTCCTGAAGAGCACAGCCATTACTAGATCACTCTAGCTTTCCTAGGAAAGGAATACAAAGAGTTCACCCGAGGTCAATTGCTAAATGGAATTTTGGACTCCATCCAATCTCTCATTGCTGCCAGAGGTAAAAGGTAGTGATGACCCCAGATGACCTCTGCTCATCCCTCGTAGACTAAAGAAAAAGATCCCAGAGACTTATTCTCACTCCATAATTTTCATCTGCTTTACATTAGTCCAAGGTTTGGCAAATACAGAGCCCTTGAAGACAAAAACTATGTGGTCTTTATGTGATGTCAGCATATTGCTTAGAACCTGGGCATGGTGCACGGCAAATGGCTGCTATAATGCTTTAGGGTTATTATGTCCATAACAGATACATATATGGGCCAGGTGCCAAGTTTTCCTGTTAGTTTCCTATAGACACTGAGCCTAGAGTCTAAGAGTTCTATTTTTCTTCTTTTTTTATTTTTGGGCCACACCCAAAGGTATACAGGGCTTACTCGGCTCTGTGCTTGGGGATAACTCCTGGTGGTTCTCAGAGTACCATGCGTGGTGCCGAGGATCGAACTTATGTTGGCTGCATGCAAAGAAAGTAGTCTATGAACTGCACTAGGTCCCCAGCCCTGAAGCTTCTTTAAGAACCTATGAAAATGTTTCATACTTATTGACCAACAACAAAATGACCCCAAATGCAGAAGGAAACCTGTAAAATAAACATTAAATACATAATTAGTGTCTATAACAAATAATAGTATGCCCACTAATAATAAAGTACAGCATAACTCTTAGAGTTGTATGCAAATTGTATTAAATTATAGAACAAAGGCACATTTTAATGTGTGATACGGGCTGAGCCTTCAAAAGGTAGCATCTAGGATCTGCAAGTACTTAAACCAGCCCTCATCATAGTAGTCAGGATAGACCTCACCTCTCCCTCAGTTCCTTGGAGGAACTGAGATTTGGGGTGGGCTCCAACTCCTACTAAAACAGTAGCAAAGAAATGGCATGGTAGAAATCAGGGAAGCCAAGACATTTGAAAAATTATAGGGTTTTTCCCCCTCTGTCAAGATAATTTTTCTAGTATATTTTTGTACAGTCTTTTGTAAGGAGATAATTTTCTTCTTCTTGTCTTACTGTAGTCATTTTGATTAATGGCATGCCCTACATCCTGTGGATTTCTGTTTATTTCCTTAATCACAGGCTGTAGATCTATATAAGCCAACTTTTGCTGCATGCAACCCCACCCCCAACCCCTTCAAACTGTAATGGCTTAAAACAAACATCATTTATTTAGTTTTCAATTCCGTGTAGACGGAGCATTTGATTTTGACTGGATTCATTCATGCCTTTGTCTTAGCCAATGAGTTGGAAGACTGACTGATAGGGACCACTCATCTCTGCCTACAAGCTCTCTCATGCATTAGCAAACTAGTTTAGGCTTGTTCACAGTGGAAGCCCAGCAGGTGTCCAAGAGAACAAACCAGAAAACACCTCATGAATCCAAGCCTCAGAGTTGGCACACTGCCATTCTCACTATGTTCTGTTGTCCAAAGCGTGTCATCTAGCCAGTACAAATTTAAGAAGTTGGAGAGTAAACTTTGTCTCACAATGGGAAGAACTTTAAAATCTTATAACTCTATTGCAAGGGTTATAAATATTGTGACAATAAGATCTATAGCCAGGGGTCAGAGCAGTCGTACAATGGGTAAGGTGCTTGCCCTCCATGCGGCTGACCCAGGTTCAATCTCATATGGTCGCATCCATATGGTCCCATGAGCCCCGCCAAGAATGGTTTCTGAGTGCAGAGCCAGGAGAAATCCCTGAGCATTGCTAGGTATGGTCCCCAAACAACACAAAACAAAAGAATTGTAGCCATTTTCTTAACCCTCCAGGGTCACAACAACAACAAAAGTGTGTTGACTGCGATCAATAAACAAGGTTAAAATTTTCCAGGACAAAGGAGAGGATAGGGTCAGAAGACTCACATTTTCAAAATAGGCTAATCCTCTTCTAATCCTCTTTCGGCTTCCTCAGAAGGTCAAAGAAACTGGAACTCTTCCAAGCCACTTCATTGAAGAAAATATTTCCTTGATATCAAATGATAGAAACATCACTGAAAAAGGAAACTGTTCCTGATCAATATAGATGCAAAGATCCTAAAAAAATATTAGCAAACCAAATCCAACAATACATCACAAATATCAGTAGGAAACTTACTATAGCTGTTGGGTAGGGTAGGGGGGAAATAGAATGGGTAGGGTGGGGACACTGTGACATTGGTGGAGGGAAGTCAATACTGGCTGGAAGGTGTGGTACTGGAATACTTTATGCATGAACCCTGTATTGTAAATCATGGTCCCTAAAATAAAATCCATGACAAAAAATATAATAGAAGATGTGAATCAATGAGAATGATGGATCCCTGATGACATTAGTTATCTCCCCATGCATATCTTAAAGAAGGCTGGAAGTTTGGTCCTCAGGTTTTGATTAGGACAATAGAACAAGGGCCAGGTCCGAACTGAAATTCAGATTATCTTGGTCTCTGAAGGAGGTCAGAACATTATCAGGCTAACGGGAGGTTTTTTTTTTTTCCAAAATGCATGCAGATACTCTAATAAAGTTCATTTAGCATATAGCTCAAATCTAATTTAGAATGTTTGTGTGTGCATGTCCCTGCAGAGTTTCCAGGACAGATGTGTGCATGGTCGGGCATACTTCTCTCTGCCTGATGCAGATGTCATAGTATCAGTCTTTGCTGGAACAATGCCAGTATGCCTGTTAGTGATGATCGATTGCCAGCATTCTTTCCTCAAACTGAGTCTTTTGTTTTTGTGCATAAAATGCTAGTTCCAGTTCACAAAAACTAAGAAAGATTTTGAAAAAGACCGAAGAAGTGGATTGAAGATAGAGAAGATATAAAGTGATCGTGAGATTGAAGAAAGAAGGAAAACATTGGTACTGCCATTTCCTCTCATGGAAATGAGCTGAGAGATGTGTGATTCCCAATCATCAGTTAGCACTTACTATGGGGATGATGAGAGATTAAAAAATGCAGAGTCTCAGATTAGATTAGAGTCACTTTCTCTGTCTTCTAAGCAGTGCTAGACGTCAGTGGTTCAATGAAAGGGTTTAAGGATGCAGTACTGCGGTGTTGGGAATTGCCTTGGCCACTCTAGAGGTCTCAGGGCACCTCGAGGATTGCACTCAACTGGGGGTCTAACTGAGGTTGACCATACACAAGGCACAAGTTCAAATGATACTTCTGTTCTGTCTCTGGCTCCCAGACCTACTATTTCTGAAGCTTGGTGACTTTATTTATTTCTATATTTATTGACACTCCTTAGGAACAGGCTATAGTACAGCCCTGGGAACTGTTCCCTGAGATAATCTCTAAGGTTTCTAAAGCAAGAGGGAAAGAGAAATAGAAGAAAAGAGCCTGCCATTGAGGCACACTGCGGGTGGGCAGCTGAAGGGCGGACACTGGGGACATTGATGGTGGGAGGTGTACACTGGTTAAGGAACAGGTATTGGAACATTGTATGACCAAAACCCAATCATGAACAACTTTGTGACTGTGTATCTCATGGTAATTTAATGATTTTTTTTAAAGGGAGAGAAATGAGGTTGGGGGCAGGTATGTGTGGAGAGAACAGGTACTGTTGTATCAAGTTGCTTACCTGGAGTGGAAGCTGTTGACTTCTGGGAAAGGCTGAGAGGAGAGCCAGGTTGGAGGACTGCTTTACTGCTTTATGTAGGGGCTGGAAACTCCTTCCTTTTGCTAGATCTGTTTATTTTACCAACTGCGGACAAGTCCCAGACAAATGAGTATGCGAGCCACACTTGTTAAGTCACAAGTGCTGTGATCTCATTGATGCCTCAGTCCATGTAGCTCAAGTGGCTCCAAGCCTTTCCGTTCCCTGATCAGTCACCAGAGAATCAGGGAGCAGATAGGAAGTGCCAGCCCACTAAATCTGTCCCTCTTCCGTGCTCCTAACTATTGAAAACTCCCTTCCCTACTTCTGCTTTTTTAAAGAATGTTTTTAAAAACTTTTTATTAGTGAATCACCATGAGGTACAGTTACAGACTTACAAACCTTCATGCTTGCGTTTCAGTCATACAATGGTCGAGTGTCCATCCCTCCACCAGTGCCCATTTTCCACCACAAATGGTCCCAGCATCCCTCCCACTACCCCCACCCTGCCTCTGTGGCAGGGCATTCCCTTTTGCTCGCTCTCTCTCTCTCTCTTTCTCTCTCTCTCTCTCTCTCTCTCTCTCTCTCTCTCTCTCTCTCTCTCTCTCTCTCTCTCTCTCTCCTTTTGGGTGTTGTGGTTTGCAGTAGAGGTATTAAGAGGTATTAAGTAGAGGTATTACGGTATTATCATGTTTGGTCTATAGTCTACTTTCAGCCTGCATCTCCAATCCCAAACGGGCCCTCCTAGCACCCTTTACTTGGTGTTCCCTTCTCTATCTGAGCTGCCTTTTCCCCCAGCATGTGAGGTGAGCTTTTAAGAATATTCTTGTGAGCAGGTTTCTCTTAAGTGTGAGTAGGTTTCTCTTAACTCTGGGTTGAGCAGAGAACTCTTCTTCTTAAAGAAGAAATAAATAGATGGATCATTTCTACCGAGACCCTGGAAGTCTGTTCCTGCCTGTCGCCTTCCCATTGCCAAACCTTGTTAAAACTTCCTTTAAAATGATACAAATTTTCATAAAGTGTCTGAAACACAAATCACCTCAGTCCCAATGCAACTGTTTTTATTTTATGTGGTCCCTGTGTTACCACATCTCAGGTCCGTTTGCTCAATGTTCAAAAGCCAATACTTAAGAGACAAGGATACTTAAGAGACAAGGACTAGTGTATAGAAATGGGTTTATTCAAATGTTTAAAAACTGGAAATGATGGTGTATTTCTCTCCATCCCCTCCAACCTCTTACTCTCAGACTGGGGCCAGAGTTTATGAAAGGCCAGTAGAGGAAGTATAAAAGCAGAAAAAGGTAGTGGACTGACAGAGGACCAGGATCCTGTCATGCAGCGTTTTGTTGATGTCTGTGGTTTAATGAAATACCCTGGCACAACAACCTGGTCTTTGTAGAATTAAAGATAACACAATGTGCATCGGCCTTCAAGAATCCGGGTGACACCGTCAGGGATAAAACATCTGTTATTTGCTTTTTTCTTTTTGTGATTGGTTCCTAGTTTAACACAAAACACAGTTTGTAGAAACCATTCCTTAACATTAGTGGAAAGGGAGGAGCAAGAGGTGAGAGAAAGATTTAAAATCTCTGTGAGGAAAAAGAGGAGTTTCTATGGGGCTGGAGCGATAGTACCGTGGGTAGGGCATTTGCCTTGCATGCAGCCAACCTGGGTTCGATTCCCAGCATCCCATATGGTCCCCTAAGCACCACTAGGAGTTAATTCCTGAGTGCATGAGCCAGGAGTAACCCCTGTGCATCGCTGGTGTGACCCAAAAAGCCAAAAAAAAAAAAAAAGAAAAAGAGGAGTTTCTAGTGGCCACTGACACTTGGATGTGTTTCATATTTATAGTCTATCACTTTCTGATTTCCATCACAGATTTTCTGTAAACTCATCTGACTCATTGCTCTATAACCTTAAAAATAATTTTTAATACTCCTTCTAGGAAAGATACCACTTTGTTTATCAGATATTTATCCAGTGCTCTCATACACTAGGGACACAAATATTACAATAATATTTTTATGCTTGTCCTCATAACATGACTATAAACTCACTTCAGGGGCTGAAAAGATAGTATAGCAGGTCAGATACTTCTGGGCAGGTACATGCGGTTGACCCAGATTTGATCTCCAGAACCTTATATAGTCCCCTGAGCTCTCCAGGAGTGATTCCTGATTGCAGAGCCAGGAATAAGTCCTTAGAACAGCCAGGTATGGCCCAAATGCCACTTCCCCTCAAAGGAAAAGAACCTAGTAAACTCAGTTCACACTCACAATAACATTATAATACTCAGTTCACACTCATAATATTCAGGTATAAGACATTGATGCTCAGGGAGATTAGATAATCTGCCCAAGGTAATACAGTGTGTCATCAGCGGCAGATCCTCATCTATGTTTATAACTTTACACAATGCTGACATTTGGGGGGATTTTTCTTTTGGAATAAAGAACACATCCATCAATGCTCAGAGGCTACGCCTGGCTAGTGAGTTGCTCTGGGCAATATTCAAGTGACCATGTGGTGCCAGGGATTGAATCTGGGGCTCCTACATGTGTGCCATCCCACTGAATTATCTCCTTAACTTCTTGACTTTTTTTACTGATATATATTATTGTATTGTTAACATTATTTGAGTTTCAGGTGTGCATTAGTGAAAGTTTATTTTTATTAGATTCATTCTGATATTTAATATTTATCCTCTTAAATGTTTTTTAGAAATATAAATAATTGCAAAGAATATCCTGTTACTTATGGATTTTTCATTCTTTTTAATTAGTTGTTTGTGATGAATCTATCCAGGAGAGAGCCCCATTGTTTTGTGCTAATGGACAAAGCTGACAAATCCCCTTGGGAAATGGGAACTATAGGGAGAAAGCACACTTCCTCATGAGGTTTTTGGTGCATAACTCATGGCCAGGTGAGAGGAACCTAGAAACAATAAGGAGACACTATAAAGCTCATAGTTAAGGGAAGATAAAGGCTTCACTTGTTAGGTGATGCCACTAGTTAAATCAAAGAAACAAACTTTTTTCCTTATGTCAATGGGAGAAATAAAAGCTGTGACATTTCTGTGTCAAATAGATTAACGAATGTAGCTAATGAATGTTGTCTTTCCCTCTTAATATAAGTCTTTTGACATCCTGTAGATAGAAGTTGATTTGGAGATTAAGTTCTTTTCTCCAAAATTTCTGTGTAGCTAGACATGGGATTGGCAGTCTTTGGAAATGAGACACTAAGGGAGGATTTTTCTTGAAACTACATTGTGTAGTAGTAAAATCATTCTGCAAGATTTTTTAAGGGGGATAGTTTGGGCTAGAAGAACCCATAAAAATTATGGCCCCCAGAATTGTCCCACTGAGAGTTGGTCAAGACTTTGTATGGCATTGAATTTTGGGTAGCTTAGTAATCTCAGAGGCCCTTTTTTTTTCCAAACAAAGGAGTCAATATTTTATTTAATTCTATTTTTTATTGAGTCACCATGAATTACAGTTATGCATGATTACACTTCAGACATACAATGTTACACCACTAATCCCTTCACCCTTATCCACTTCTTTCTACCAGTGTATCCCATTTTGCTCCCACCCTCTTCCTACCTCTGTGAAAGGCACTTTCCCCGCCTTTAGTCAGAGGCTGTTTCTTTGCTTTATTTGCACCTGACTTTAGACCACTATCTTCCTTTGCTGGACTGACGCCATTATAGCAGTTCCCATTCTGTAACAGCTCTTGTTCCCCAGTGCCTCTTCTACCTGACACGTATTCTCTTCTCCTAGACCATCCTAATATTAACAGTCACACATCTGTTCCCTGATTCTCCCCAATTATAAGTGTAATTAACACATCCCATTCACACATTTTATTAAGATGGTCTTTCTATCACATAGAAGTGAAAAATTTGAAGACCAGAAATGAGAAAGGTTGGATGTTAGCATGAGAACAAAATAGGAATAGCTGAATTGTCTCTGCAAATTAAAGGAAATTTGCAGTGATCCAGTGAGGTCTGATAAAAAGGATTTTCGCAGCATACTAGGCTACCTCAGAGGATCACGCCTTCTTGCACCTTTTATTTCTGTGAAAGTCTCAACAGTGTTCAAAAGATAGCGAATGCTTCCTTTAAAAGGAAAGGGGTGTGGCTCCTGACCTCACAGTAATAAAACAAACACTTAATAAAACCTGTGTGATAATGATAATGTCCAAGGGTTATATTCAGAATAGCTGATGGTGTTTGCTAGCATCCTATATCCAGTTTTGGAGCAACTATGTTCTTGGCAATAAAAGAAATTGGAATGTATTTTTTCCCTTTTGGGTCACACCTGGCAATGCACGGGGGTTACTCCTGGCTTTGCACTCAGGAATTACTCTTGGAGGTGCTCATGGGGCCATATGGTCACTGGGAATCTGGGTCGGCCACGTGCAAAGCAAATGTCCACCCACTGTGTTATCACTCCAGCCCCGGAATGTATGTTTAAAAAGTAAATTTAATAGCCCTGTTCCTTTGCTGACGTTAAATTGAGTTGGGTAAAGGACTTTGCTTTAAGTTTTCCCAGAATTTATTCAAGTCAGGCATGATAAGGTACACACGTCTGAAAATGACTGCCATATGCACCTAATCAGAGGTATATACCTCATACTCCTGAATCCCTTAAGACAGGAGGCTTGCCAGGCCACACAGGGAAGCCCCAGAATCAGTCAGAGGCAAAGGGTAAAAGGAGATCCAGAAACTACTGTGGTTTTTTTGTGGGAAGGAATGAGGCAGGGTAGAGAGTAGACAGATTTTGAATGAACTAGTTTGAATAATTTTTATGACCTACTCTGGCCTACTGTATAACTGTATAACTGGCCTACTGTTACATGGTACCAGGTCATGGGGTGCTTGGGCCACGTGGATAGTGCCCTCTAGTGCAAAGAAAAAGGAAGTGGGGCTGGGTTGCAGACTTGGGATTGGCTAGTTTGCATATCAAAAGTGATTCACTGACAACTTTACTATCCCTCAGATAACTAACCCTGGGATAACCCTGGGAAAGTTAGTTAATTCCGCAAGGTACCACATGCCGGAGCCTGGCAAGCTACCCATGGTGTATTCGATATGCCAAAAATAGTAACGATAGGTCTCATTCTCCTGACCCTGAAAGAGCCTCCAATCCTTGGGAAAGACGAGTAAGAAGAGGCTGCTAAACTCTCAGGGCTGACTGTAATAGAGACATTACTGGTGCCTGCTCGAGTAAATCGATGAACCACGGGATGACAGTGATACAGTGATACCACATGTCAGAGCACAAAAATGTAGGAAACAAGAAAATAGTCAACATAGACTTTGAAACACAATGCAAGCAGTTTCTGCTCAGGTCTTTTGAGGTAAAATATATTCGCGTTTTAGAGGCAGGTAAGCAAAGCACACAAGGAACATAAAAAGTGGTATTAGAAAGATCTCCCATTACCTGCTACTTTGATGTCTGAGTACACAGCAAGCAAGGGTGCCCCAAGAAAAGCCATTCTTCTTTCAAGTTGTATTTTATGACCTAAAGAACTTGGAACCATTTGTCCATTAACAGTTTATAGTCCACAAGACACAAGACACAAACTTGAAACAACAACTTCAAACAGTGCTGGACTCATATATCATTATTTTGATTGTCTCAACACCGAAAAGTGGAAACTGCCTTGCCTCAGCTCACCTCACAGATTTAATAAGAGTTCTGGCAGAAACAGTGTCTTTTTCTAGCATACACAGAAAATGTCACTAAAAAAAATTATCTGAGAACACTATATTATACCATTGTTGAATGAGTTTCAGTAACGAAAATAGACATTTGCAAAGTCTTTTGTGTTTGTAAAATGGTTTACAAGCACCGGCTGGTTCACTTGTTAATCATTACATAACAATGCATATTTAAGGGCAATCAAATTGGATTTAGGGAAAAGACAAGTAATAGAAAAATATTAAACACAATCATTTTTTTCAACTCTGTAGTCTCTATGAACCATCATTTTTATTATATTTGGTTTTGCATTCTGAATATTCAAAGACCAGCACAAATCTTTATGCATGGGGCAAAAAAATGTTTTAAGTTCTACATTATCCTCTTTTCCTCCATGCCTTTTTGGTGTCTTGACTTATAACAAGGATATACTCAGCAAACTGCACCATGAGGAAGGACACCTGGCTCCCTGACCAAGAATTTCAAGACATCTATAGGCCTCAATGCTCACAGCTCTAAAATGGCTAAGAAATAAAGGTACAGGACAAAGAGGGGATTTATAAGATGCACTTCTGCAGTCAACAAATCCATGACCTTGCCTCTTCCATTGTCTGAAGTTTAAATGTGTTATTTCAGGCATCTCTTTGCTCATTATCTGTCATAACTAAAACTGACTCGTGAAGAGGGAGTACAAGCACCTGTGTATGTAGCACACACTATTTTTAAGCTTGGCTCCTCAAGGAATTTTACACCCTTGATAGACTGGAGACATGTTTCAAAGCCACCTCCCTTAAAAATATAAAATTTCATAAACCTTTTGAATTTTGTATTGCAATCTTTATTTACTGTAACAAAATATTTGTTCTAATCCTCATGTAATAATGACCCTCTGGACGATTTTTATCCTGTAATATTAGGAATACCTCCACTTTTGTCACGCCT
This sequence comes from Sorex araneus, assembly GCF_027595985.1. Lineage (NCBI taxonomy): Eukaryota > Metazoa > Chordata > Mammalia > Eulipotyphla > Soricidae > Sorex > Sorex araneus. Next base: position 281,450,179 of record NC_073303.1, on the reverse strand, counting down.
ACCTTTAAGAGTGAGTTTAGTACTAACCCCCATGCTCTTCTTACTTCCCTCCTTGGTAGACCCTCAAGTCTCAGATGAAATTATAAATGGAACAGTGGGCCTGATACCTCTCTGCCGTGTGTGTGTGTGTGTGTGTGTGTGTGTGTGTGTGTGTGTGTTGGTTTGGGGTCACACCTAGTGTGCTTATGGCTTATTCCTAGCTCTGCACTCAGGGAACACTACTGACTGGGGTTGGGGACTATAGGATGCCTTGGGTGGAACCTGGCTTGACCATTAACAAGGCAAGTGTCTACCACTGTACTATTATTCTGGCTTTCCTGTCTTGTGTTTTAACTAGCCCCTTATGGGTTTTTTGTTTGTTTGTTTGTTTGTTTTTGGCTTTTTGGGTCACACCCGGCGATGCACAGGGGTTACTCCTGGCTCTGCACTCAGGAATTACCCCTGGTAGTGCTCAGGGGACCATATGGGATGCTGGGAATAGAACCCGGGTCGGCCGCCAGCAAGGCAAACGCCCTCCCCACTGTGCTATCGCTCCAGTCCCCCCTTATGGTTTTTTATAGTAAACACTGGAGTAATCCAAAAAAATATGATCAAAACCTTTTTCTTGCTATGTTTCAAAGAATTTCACTATGTACACAAGGTTAGTGTGATTTAGTAAGCTGCTGAGTCATAATATCCCTTTCTTAAAATAAAAACTCAAGCACTGATATAATCTAGTCATTATTTATTCATCATGTATTCATTTTTTTACACAATCATAATGAAATATAAAAACCTGCCTTAGTCATTGAAACAATACAGCAATAAAGTGAATACTCTTAATTTACTGGCCCAGGGTTAATTTATGGAGATCTAATAATATGTAATTATGTGACTGTTCACTTTGAAGACTTTATTGCTGTCATAATTAGGAAGATAGCACAGGGATTAAGGTACTTGCTTTTAGTCCCGAAAGCACTGCCAAGGGTTTACTCTTAAGAACAGACCCACAAATTGCCCCTGTGCAGCTCAGGGTGTCACCCAAATCCCAGTGATGATGATGATGATGATGATTTAACAAAAAGATGCTACCGCAATTCCTGGTACATACTGCCTGACTCAATTCTTTCCCTCTCGTACATGTGCCATGAAAGAGCTGCGATTTGTTCCTTTCTATTTCTCTGTTCCTTCCTTTCTTTCAGTGCTGGGGACCAAACCAAAGGCCTTGCACTTGCAGGCCAGTGCTGTTCTGTTAAGTCCTTACTTCTAACTCCAACCTTAGGAAACCAATGATCTGCTTTATCTTTCTCAAAATCTCCTTTCAGTAGCTTACCTGTAAATGAAATATACATATTTCATTTTATATACTATATATAAAGTTTGTAATCTTCATCCATATTGTATGCTTATACTTAGTATAAGAACCAACAGATAAAGGAGACATAGATGTAGATGTAGACCTAGAGATAGACATAAATATAGACAGATATAGACATCAATGTAGACATCGGCGATGACATTAATTGTGAGAGATTTCTGCACTAAATAGAAGAGGCTGAAAAATCTCATGATCTCTGATCTGCAAGCAGGAGTAATAGGAAGGCCTGTGGCACTGCTTCTATCCGAATAGGCACAGGTTGATGTTCATCTTCAGCACCCAGTCATTACTACCCCTATAGACTAGAGTATTATTACCTTCTATAAGAATGAGCACTGCTGATTTTATTAAAGCCTAACGACTTTTAAAATGTGCAGATAAGACTTTTCCCTAATATATGGATGAGTCATATTAGAAAAAACTATTATCAGTTTGATGATAATTTCTTGCCCACTGCAATTTAAGATTATTTCTGCTATTTTGATAATATCTCCAGTCAAAAGGCTTCCTGATTACTGCCATGGATAAATGGATGGAACTGTATTCCTATGGGAATGTTTTAAATTCTTCCTTTTCTGTTTCATCAAATTAAGATGAACAGTTCAAGAGAAGAAAATGCTCAGACTGCTTTGGAAAGAGTAACACTTGAAGAAAAAACTTTTCAACATCTCAGAAAAATTAAATGAATGGCAATGAATCCAAAATATGTGCCACCTCATCAGTATTTGACATCTACTTAATGGGACAGGATGATAGCTTTGTTATTAAATTATGTAGATGCCAACTGAGGCACAATCAATTAGGAGGATGAGTTGCCTTTAAAGACACTTTCAGAATATTAGCTGTGATATCAATGACTGAATGCAATTTCTAATCTCATTTTTACTTGTGAGATTAATGCTTCACATGCATGCTTTAGAAGCAGTTGTGCGGGTATCTACACAAAGAACACTCATCCTTAAAGACACTTTTTAATCTGAATTTGTAACATTCCCCCATTATATATCACAGCAGAAATGAATAGTATGCTAGGTGATATAAAAAAAAAACCCATTACGGTCTCTGAGCAGCAGAATTATAGCAGCTGAGGAAACGACTGAGAAGGTCCAAGATGAGATAGAGGTAAACAATAGAAGGTGGGGGAAAAATCTGAAATGAACAGCACACCAGAGAACTATGAGACAAGCTCAAGAGGAACAATGTAAAAATCATCAGAGTCCCTGAGGACCAAGAAAGGTGAATTTGATGAAGAACCAATAGTTAAAGAAATCAGTTAAGAAGTTCCCATTAGTTGTCCAGTACAGGCAACCAAATACAAGAGGCCCTAACAATCCCAGCAAATAGAGACTCAGGTAGGAAACTTCCAAGGTATGTTGCATCAGAATTACAAAAACCAAAGACAGAATATTAGAAGCAGCACTGTAGCACTGTCGTCCCGTTGTTCATCGATTTGCTTGAGCGGGCACCAGTAATGTCTCCATTGTGAAACTTGTTGTTACTGTTTTTGGCATATCAAATACACCACAGGTAGCTTGCCAGGCTCTGCTGTGCAGGCTGGATACTCTCGGTAGCTTGCTAGTCTCTCTGAGAGGGAATCGAACCCAAGTCGGCCCCGTGCAAGGCTAACGCCCTACCAGCTGTGCTATCACTCCAGTCCATAAGAAGCAGCAAGATTTAAAAAAAAAATGGCCCCAGGGTTCCTCCCTCCTGGGGCCATCGATGGAGGAGAATGGGCACTGATTGAGGGATGGGTACTCGAGTATTGTATGACTGTTACACAGGCACAAAACCCTGTAACTGCACTCTCACGGTGACTCATTAATAAAAAAATAATAAATAAAAAAATAAAATAAAATAAAGAAAAAATGGGGGGCGGGGGAGCTTACATATGAAAGAAAGCCCATAATATTCACAGCAGATCCATTAAATGAGACTATGAGCCAGAAGAGTATGGAGGCATATGAACACCTCACAGGAATACTCTACTGCTAGATTATCATTCAGATTTGAAAGAACTATGCAGAGCTTCATGAACAGGCAACAACTTAAGAAATACATAGCCTTGAAACTAGTTTTGTCAGATGCATTAAAGGCGCTTCTTTAAAGGACAGAACAAACCTCCCAGCATGTTGCACTAAGTGCGGCACTCACGTGCTTATACCTCGTAGCCCTCTACTAGGTTAAGAAAGGCATACTCACCCTTAACTTGCTAAAGGATTTTGTACATTTTCAATGATGAACTAATATCTTATTTATATTTAATGTTTCATATCTAGTCAGTTTTTAATATCATAGAGATTTTTATTGCAATCTTTTACTTATTAATGCAGACATGTAAGCAGTTATATCATAATATCTTTAGACTTTGAAAAGTCTGGTCAGATTTTTCCCTTTAAATTTTCTTAATTATCCTCACTCTTACTAAATATTGTATTTGTAAGTTTTACCTATTTTATGTAAACTCTAAAATAAATTAGAGTTTACCTGAAAACTTAAAAGCATAGAATTTTTAAAAAGGTAGGGGCTGGAGTGATAGCACAGCAGGTAGGGCGTTTGCCTTACATGCAACGGACCCGGGTTCGATTCTAAGCATCCCATATGGTCCCCTGAGCACCGCCAAGAGTAATTTCTGAGTGCATGAGCCAGGAGTAACCCCTGTGCATTGCTGGGTGTGACCCAAAAAAACGGGGCGGGGGGAAGAAAGGTTTTATTAATGGATTAATCGCAGGAAAGACATGATAATTACCACAATGAGATGTAAGTGCAAAATAAAATTTTATACAATATATTCTAGATGCTAGAATTAAAAACTCACTTATGTAAATGAAAATAGACATATTTATTGTACCAAATGATTTGAATTTCTTTTATTTTTGCATCTGCCAAGAGTGTAGCCTGGGGAATGTTAAGGAACTTGGGTACATTGGTGGAGAGAAGGTCACACTGGTGGTGGGATTGCTGTTGGAACATTGTATGCCTGAAACAACTCTATTATGAACAACTTTGTAAATCTCAGTATCTTAAGAAAAAAATTTAAATAAAGAAAAGAAGCCAACAAAATAACTCAAAGTAGGAAGCATATACCTTACCTGTGTGAGGCCCTTATTCAGTCTCTGGTACCAACTTGTCCTGAAAGAACCACAGAGTTTTGCCTTGGAGGATCTTAGATCAGAGTGTTAATTTTGGATCTTCCTTCTATAAATATGTTCCATATTTGTTAATGTCCTTAAATGGAAATTAAGAAAAGCCCTTTTTAAAATCTCTTTCACCAGAAAAATTAGTATCTGTTGAACACCGGTTGTAAAAGTAAAGATTTAAACGACAGAGTTTACATTCCTGGCATCATCACTTAGCTGATTACATAGTCACTGTGTTTTTTTTCAGCTTGGTGAGAGACTGATGAACTCTCGGTTGCATATTGCCGTGCCTGGTGCTTAACTGAAGAGGTCTGACCTTAGAAACCCAGTACCTTGATATTATAAAAGGAGGGGTGAAGAATATGAAGACACATGTGAACATCTTCTTTTTATGGATAGAGATGTGACTAAAACTTGTCCCTTACATAGTGCCTCTGAAACATTTTGAGAATGAGCCAATGTCAGAATTCTTCTTTAACCAAAATGTGGCTCAGCTCACAAGATGCTCCGAGACCCGGATCAGATCTGGTGTGCGTACGTGGCTCTCAGTTTACGACATGCAAGAACAAGGGGTAAACTAAAAAACGGGGTCTTGGAGAGGTGCCAAATAAGAAAACCCAGAAGGCTGTCTTAATGAGTTATAATAGATACAAAGAAAAGATGCATGATAAGCATAAAAGATGCATGACTAGCCCAGAAGATAGAGCCAAGGAGCTCAGGCCCCTGTAATTCATGCTGTGGGATGGAGAGCATTTCCTAGGGGCAAGGGAACCTCCAGCAGCCCTTTCAACATAGATATTGAGAGGAGTTCCACTTAAATGCCAGTGTGGTCTGGCAGTCTGTAAAGCTCTTTAAGCTTGTCAAAATAAAGATTCACTCAAATGTGAATAACAACTCTACTATTATGAATGACAATAAAGCCTTCCGGGTTCCTACACTAACATTCTCTTTCCACATTCCTAATATTATTGACCATCTAAATCTGGTAGTGAAATTAGGGATATTGAAAGGGATTTATATTTTCAGAGAACACGTGTTTTTTCATATTACTATGAAAAAAATTTAAATATATACCACTATCTTATTCCAAGATGTGTTAACAGCCTCTCAGTAAAAAATGCTGAGCTTTTATTGCTTTGCTAAGGAAGCAATAAACATAATCTAAAAGGGAGGAAATTGAATATTTTTGCCAAATCTTGAACATCTTGACAGATACCGATATGATTTTTATAAGAAATTAGATTCTCCAAATTGTTTGAGTAATGGATCTGCATATTGCCCAGATGGCATAGTGAAAAACAGATTGGTAACAGAATAGAAATTATAGGTTGGGACGTAAACATACACCAATTTTTAAAATAAGCAGAATAGAAATCTAAAGAGCATTAACAAATAGTAATTGCTCATAATCTTTAATGTTAGCTTGGACAGTTAGCAGACTCAATAATGGCCTTTTAAACACATTTTTCTTAGAATTCACCAACTTATGGCCCCATTTTTTAACAAGCCCATTTTATAGATTAAGAAAATAAAAATTTGGTAACTTGCACAAATAAAATTGGTATAATAATGCAGATTTAAAATCCAGACCAGTCTAATTCCAGAATCTATAATCTTTCCATTATGTTGGCCATATTCTTTGCATAAACTTTTTCCTAGATGTGGGTGCAATCATCAAAATCTAGAATGTGAGACCTTACACAGGAAAAAAATTTTCAACAAGTAAATTATGAGAGAGAAAGGAAAAAAACTTATGAATTTAAAGTTACTAAAGAAAGTGTAATGTTGAACACAAGTTTCATACAAATGTAGACCTGTATTATGAAATAAGAAAAGTCAAAAATGTATTCATAATCTCACACCTAAGAAATTAAAAAATGAAGAAAAAGCGAAGCCAAAAGTCAGTGAACAGAAGTAAATAATAAAAATTCAAGTTTAATGAAATAGAGATCAAAAAGACTACCCAAAAGACCAACAAAATTAAGAGCTGGTTCTTTGAAAACACGAACAAAATAGAAAGGGGCTAGAGAGATAGTTCAGTGGATAGGATGCTTGCCTTGCACATGGCTGGCCCAGGTTCAATCCCCAGAATTTCATATGGCTCGATGATCACCAGGAGTGATCTCTAAGGCAGAGATTAAGTAAGCCCTGAGTATCATTGGAAGTGGCCCAAAAGAAACAAAACAAACAAACCAACCAAAAATAGATGAACCTTTAGCCAGACTTACAGAGAGAAAATACAAATAAAATAAATTAAAACAAACAAGCTATAATTGATACAATAGAAATACAAAGGATCATAATGGTATATTATAAACAATTGCATGGCAAAAAATAGACAACCTACAATAAATGAACACATCCTTAGAACATTCTAAGACTAAATCAATAAGAAATATAAAATCGAATTTATAAAAATGAAACTAATTTAAAATTCATGAAAGAATGCCTTCTCTAGTGAATCCTACCAGACTTTCAAAATAATTAACATCAATCCTTCTCACACTTTTAAATTTAAGGAGGAAAGACTGTCAAATACGTTCTTTCAGTTTATGTTACTTTGATTCCAATATCAGACTCTGCAAAAGCACATTACAGAAAAAAGATATTACAACCAGCACGTTACAGAAAAAGAAAAAGAAAACTACAGGCCAATATCTCTGATGAACACAGATATATAAATATTAGAGAATATTCAAATATTAAACTCAACAGTACTCTGAACGTTCATACACCAGGATTAAGAATGAAGGTCAGTGGTAGAGAACTTGTTTTCATGTGTAAGACCTGGGTTTGATCATGAGCATGAAAACAAAAAATCATACACCAAGTCAAGTGAGATTCATTCTAGGAAGGCAAAGATGGCTCAATGTTTATGAATCAATAAGCATGATACATCACACCAACAAAACTGTCACTGTCACTGTCATCCCGTTGCTCATTGATTTGTTCGAGCGGGCACCAGTAACGTCTCTCATTGAGAGGCTTATTGTTACTGTTTTTGGCATATACAATACGCACGAGTAGCTTGCCAGGCTCTGCCGGGCAGGCGCGATACTCTCGGTAGCTTGCCGGGGTCTCCGAGAGGGGCGGAAGAATCGAACTCCGGTCAGCTGCATGAAAGGCGAACGCCCAACAGCTGTGCTATCGCTCCAGCCCTACCAACAAAACAAAGGGAAAAAAATTATATGATCATTTAAGTAGACAGGAAAATGTTTTGAAACAATTCAAGATCAATTTATGATAGAAAGCAAAATCTTTAAAAATTGGATATAGAAGGGCTAGAGTGATAGCACAGCGGGTAGGGCATTTGCCTTGCACACGGCCAACCCGGGTTCGATTCCCAGCATCCCATATGGTCCCCTGAGCACCGCCAGTGGTAATTCCTGAGTGCAGAGCCAGGAGTGACCCCTGTACATCGCCAGGTGTGACCTAAAAAGTTAAAAAAAAATTGGATATAGAATTCGCATATATCAGTCTGGTAAAGGATATATATGAAAACTACAGCCAATTCTTTGTTCAGTGGAAAAAGACTGAGAGCTTTCCCTCAAATATAATGAACAAAAGAAAGATGCCCATTCTCTTCACCACTATTCAGTGTAGTATTGGAAGCCTTAGCATGCAATTTTTATATGTTTTATTTTCATAAAGTAGTTCACAATCATTCATTACAGATAATTCAAACACCAATCCCACCTCCGAGCACCTTCCCATCACAATAGGAGGTAAGTGTGTGAGGGTTGTTGTATTTCATTGTGGAGCCATTTAAGCCCATATACAAGAGAATATAAGCAGGTATCTTAAAACCAAACAATTGTGTGCTACTTTTGGTAAGTAAGTGGGCTAGAGTATAAGAGGTTGCGTGACCTGTGGCCTCAAGTGCAGCCGCACAATCCAGGAAATTCTGTGTCACTCTCTTCCGGGAGCTTTAGTTTAGTCTCTGGGTCTTGGCCATTGATGAGATTACGATGGCGCCAGCACAGTTTGTGGGTGTGACTGCCAAGCTGCTGGAAAACTGGGGAGCTGGGGGGAGGAGGCCGAGTCCTGATCGGACGAGGCTTGGAGATCTCAATCACGGGTCCCACATTACCTGGGAATTACCAGTTCCCTCTTGGGTGAAGCTCGTCTGAATGTGTAGAGAGTGGCCTTGAGCATGACGGCAGTTGAGGTTTTCAGCTGCCGGGTTCTGCTTCGGGTGGGGAGGAAAACTCAACCCACTGCCCTCTGAGGTGCCCTGGTGAAGACAGCCTGGCACGGGATCAGGACATTCTGTGTTACTCTCTTCCGGGAGCTTTAAAAACTGTAACTTTTAAAAGTAAAATTATTCACTGATGATACAACAATATACATTAAAAATTTCAACTACAGTAAAACACCATTAGAAGTAAGTGAATGCAGGAAGGCCACAAAATTGAGATATGAAAAAAATTTCTGCATTTTTATATGCTAACAGTGAACTACCAGAAAGAGAAATAAGGAAAACAGTTTTACTTACAAACAGTTTTACAGTCACATAAAACAGTTTTTCAATCACATAGAAAACAATTCAGTACTATGGAATAAGTTTAACTGCCAGAAATGATCACTGATCACAATTGGAAGCAAAACTTTAAACAATAACAGGTACGGCCCAGGAAGGAAAAAAAAAGAGCAGTATGTGTAAGAGTTTCCTTTGCTTTTTTCTTTTGGTTTTTGTATTGCTAATGGTGGTTTGGTTTTTATTTTTTGCTTTTGCTAAAGTGAAAGTCTTCCAATTTTATTCATCTTCTCTAGAAAAATGGATCTCTAGAGAATGAATTCATTGACTTGCTGAAGTTTATCAAACTTCTTATGTGACCTAATCACACTAGCTACTTTCATGAGTTCAGTTATATTTAAAACAAGAAGCAACTCACTTTTCAAAAACCGTTGTTGTTGAAGTACTGGGATTTACAAGACAAAAACATATTTACAAGATAAAAAACATAATTTTTTTATTTTGAACATGACACTTCTCCACTAGATAGCAGGAAAAGTGATAACAATTACACATTACACAAAAGTACTGTACCACTGCCTTTATCATGAAGGTTTCAGAAGCCTTTACATTTAATAAGTTAAATAAAGGGCTTAAGTACATAAATATTTATCTAGGAACACTACAGTATCTATAAGAGTATGTTACTCGTACTCTTCATATACACATCATTCTAACACCACATCCACCACCAGCACATCAACTTCCTTCCACCAGTGTCCCAAGGACACCCCACCCTCTCTCCCACCTTCCCATCCCCATGTCAGTTCAGTCTTGTAGAACAAAATTAATTTTCAGGTCTTAAGAATTTGAACATTTCCTCTTCCCGCGTCCCACCGCCCCAGCTTTCCCGTCCGCCCGGCTCCCTCCAACCCGGCCGTTTCCCAGGGGACCCAGGTCCCAGGAGCCCCTGCTAGGAAGAAACGGGGGCGTGGCCTGAAAGGGGCGTGGTCTAAAAGGGGCGTGGCCTCCTGCCAGAGCGGCGGCCGCTAACGAGGCCGCAGATATTATTTCCTACCTTAGCACATTAGGTATCGTCTTCTTGCTTTGAAAATCGCTTTAACACATCTCATTCACTTATGCGAACTAGCCTATCAGCTCTAAGTTTAGAAAAATTATCAGTGAATAAGAGAAGCTTAGCAAGCTTTCGTAAAGACAACTTAGCCTTAAGTCTTCATTAAAGCCCCAACATCAATCACAAAGAAAAAGGCTGAGTGTAAGGAAGACTTCTAGAATAGAAATAAAGCTGCCATCAGCAATAGCACAAACAGAGCCCCCTCCTTCTCTCAGCAAGAGGTAGTAGGAATAAACACCTACAAAGTTCCAATCCTATACTTCCATAACAATATGAAGAAGCAGCGAAAATCCCCTCCAGGAAGAGAGGGAGAAGTAAAGATACTAGAAACCTCAAAAGAGGCTCCCAACATCTACGACCTCTCAGATAAACAATTCAGAGAGGAAATATGGAGGAGAGTCGACCTACTCCAAGCAAATATGGAACAGACATCCAATAAATTAAGGGAGGAGATGAATGAAGCGCTGGAACGGCCTACCAAGAAAATACAGGAAGAAATGAGAGCAGAAATGAGAGCAGAAATTTCAAACCTTCGAACGGAAGTCTCACAAATAAAGGAATCGGTAGATGAAATAAAAATCTCACTAGATGCCCTCAACAGCAGAATGACTACAGCCGAAGACAGAATCAGCGAGCTTGAGGATGAGCTGCAGAAAGCTTACAGACAGCAACAAATAATGGCCAAAGACCTCAAAATGGCTATAGAGCCAATCAGAGCCCTGGGGGATGACTTCAAGAGGAACAACATAAGAATCATTGGAGTACCAGAACCACGGAAGTAACCCCAATGAAAAAAACATAGTCAAAGACATCATTACTAAGAAATTCCCAGAGCTGAAGAAGGCAGGCGTCCAGATACAAGAAGTCCGAAGAGTGCCAGCAAAAAGAGACCCAAATAAAAAGACTCCAAGGCATATCATAGTCAGAATGGCGGATGCTGTAGATAGAGACACAATTCTACAAGTAGCAAGGTCAAAGAGGGAAATCACATACAAAGGAGCACCCCTCAGATTTACGGCCGATCTGTCAGAGGAAACTCTCCGAGCCCGAAGACAATGGTGGGACATAGTGAAAAAACTCAACGAAATGAATGCCTCACCAAGAATACTTTATCCGGCTAAACTCTCACTCAAACTCGAAGGAACCATACACTATTTCTCAGATAAACAACAGCTCAGGAACTTCATAGACTCAAAACCAAACTTAAAAGAAGGTCTAAAGGGGCTACTGTAAGGTAAGGAGGAACCCCATAAGAACAACTAACCCCACAGAAAGATGACACAAAACCCCATCACAATAATCTCTCTCAATGTCAATGGCCTAAATGCACCTATCAAGAGACACAGAGTGGCAAAATGGATCCGGAAATTAAACCCAACATTCTGCTGTTTACAAGAAACACACCTGAACAAACAGAGTAAACACAGACTCAAAGTCAAAGGATGGAAAACAATCCTGCAAGCAAACAACTCCCTTAAAAAAGCTGGAGTGGCCATCCTAGTATCCGACAATATAGATTTCAGGTTGAAAAAGATTAGAAGGGACAGCGAAGGCCACTTTCTATTCATCAAGGGATATGTACAACAGGAGGAAATCACACTCTTAAACATATACGCACCCAATGAACGACCGGCTAAATACTTAAAACAACTCCTTACAGACCTCAAAGAGGACATCACTAACAGCACAATAGTAGTTGGAGACTTCAATATCCCCCTATCACCTCTGGATAGATCAACAAGAACAAAACTCAGCAAGGAAACACTGACTCTGAAAGAAGAAATTGAAGAGAGAGGCCTAATAGACCTATACAGGGCTTTACACCCCCAAAAGAAAGAATACACATTCTTTTCCAGTGCACACGGAACATTTTCCAAAATAGACCATGTACTGGGCCCCAGAACATACCTCAATAGAATCAGAAAAATAGAAATTGTATCAACCATCTTTTCAGACCACGAAGCGCTGAAGATAGAAGCCAACCACACACCGACACGGAGAACCAAATCAAACACCTGGAAACTAAACAACTCAATGCTGAACAATGAGTGGGTCAGAAAGGAAATCAAAGAAGAAATCAAGAAATACTTAGAAACAAATGAAAATGAGGACACGAGTTATCAAAACCTATGGGACGCAGCTAAAGCCGTGTTAAGGGGAAAATTTATAGCTCTCCAAGCATTCCTCAGGAGGGAAGAAAGGGCCCACATAGAGAATTTGACTTCACAGCTCAAGACCTTAGAAAAGGGCCAGAAAAAGGAACCCAAACCAGACCGAAGGAAAGAAATAATAAAAATTAAAGCCGAAATTAATGACATCGAAACCAAAAAGACAATCCGAAAGATCAATGAAACAAAGAGCTGGTTCTTCGAGAAAATAAATAAGATTGATAAACCGCTAGCAAGACTCACAAAGAAAGAGAGAGAGAGAACCCTAATAAATCGAATCAGAAATGAAAAGGGGGACATTATAACAGAAACCAGTGAGATTCAAAAGATCATTAGAGACTACTTCGAAGGTCTATACGCCACAAAACAAGAGAACCTAAAAGAAATGGATGAATTCCTTGACTCCTACAATCTCCCAAGTCTGAACAAAGAAGACTTGGAATACTTGAATAGACCCATTAATGTTAAGGAAATTGAAACTGTAATAAAAAATCTCCCCAAAAGCAAAAGCCCAGGCCCAGATGGATTCACTGGTGAATTCTTTCAAACATTCCAAGAAGACCTGTTGCCAATTTTCCTCAAGCTTTTCCAGGAAATTGAAAAAACAGGAACTCTCCCAAACAGTTTCTATGAAGCACACATCGCCCTAATACCAAAACCAAACAAAGACACCACTAAGAAAGAAAATTATAGACCAATATCCCTGATGAACACCGATGCGAAGATCCTCAACAAAATACTAGCAAATAGGATCCAACAACTCATCAAGAAGATCATACACCATGACCAAGTGGGATTCATCCCGGGGATGCAGGGATGGTTTAACATCCGGAAATCGATCAACATAATCCATCATATCAACAAAAGTAAGGATAAAAACCATATGATCATATCAATAGATGCAGAGAAAGCATTCGACAAGATTCAACATCCGTTCATGATGAAAACTCTCACCAAAATGGGTTTTGGAGGAACTTTCCTCAAGATAGTCGAAGCCATCTACCACAAGCCTACGGCAAGCATTATTCACAATGGAGAAAAACTAAGGGCCTTTCCTCTAAGATCAGGCACAAGACAAGGATGCCCACTCTCACCACTTCTCTTCAATATAGTACTGGAAGTACTTGCGATAGCTGTTAGACAAGAAAAAGAGATCAAGGGCATCCAGATAGGAAAGGAAGAAATCAAACTCTCACTATTTGCAGATGATATGATACTATATCTAGAGGAGCCCAAAGCCTCTACTAAGAAACTCTTAGAAACAATAGACTTATACAGTAAAGTTGCAGGCTACAAAATCAATACGCAAAAATCCATGGCTTTCCTATATACAAACAATGAGGCAGAGGAAAGGGACACAAAAAAAGCAATCCCATCCACAATCGTGCCCCAGAAAATCAAGTACCTCGGAATCAGCTTAACCAAGGATGTAAAAGACCTCTACAAAGAAAACTATAAAACGCTACTCCATGAAATAAAAGAAGACATGAGAAAATGGAAACATATACCTTGCTCATGGATAGGGAGAATCAATATTGTCAAAATGACAATACTCCCCAAAGCATTATACAGATTCAACGCGATCCCTATAAGTATACCCATGCCATTCTTCAAAGAAATGGATCAAGCAATCCTAAAATTCATATGGAACAACAAACACCCACGGATAGCTAAAACAATTCTTGGGAAAAAGATGATGGGAGGCATCACCCTCCCCAACCTCAAACTCTACTACAAAGCAGTAACAATTAAAACAGCATGGTACTGGAACAAAGGCAGAGCCGTAGACCAATGGAACAGGAATATCCCTACACACAACCCCAAATGTATGATCATCTAATCTTTGATAAGGGAGCAAGAGATGTGAAGTGGAACAAGGAAAGTCTCTTCAACAAATGGTGCTGGAACAACTGGACAACTACATGCAAAAAAAAATGGGCTTAGACCTTGACCTGACACCATGCACAAACGTCAGATCAAAATGGATTAAAGACCTCAACATTCGACCACAAACCATAAGGTACATTGAAGACAAGGTCGGCAAAACCCTCCACGATATTGAAGATAAAGGTATCTTCAAAGGTGACACAGAACTAAGCAATCTAGTAAAAACAGAGATCAACAAATGGGACTACATTAAACTAAAAAGCTTCTGCACCGCAAAAGATACAGTGACCAGAATCCAAAGACTATCCACAGAATGGGAAAGGATATTTACACAATACCCATCAGATAAGGGGTTGATATCAATGGTATATAAAGCATTGGTTGAACTCTACAAGAAGAAAACATCCAACCCCATCAAAAAATGGGGCAAAGAAATGAACAGAAACTTTACCAAGGAAGAAATACGAATGGCCAAAAGGCACATGAAAAAGTGCTCTACATCACTAATCATCAGAGAGATGCAGATCAAAACAACCACGAGATACCACCTCACACCACAGAGACTAGCACACATCCAAAAGAACAAAAGCAACCGCTGTTGGAGAGGATGTGGAGAGAAATTCCCACTGCTGGTGGGAATGCCGACTGGTTCAGCCCTTCTGGAAAACAATATGGACGACTCTCAAAAAATTAGAGGTTGAGCTCCCATTTGACCCAGCAATACCACTGCTGGGAATATATCCCAGAGAGGCAAAAAAGTATAATCGAAACAACATCTGCACATGTATGTTCATCGCAGCACTATTTACAATAGCCAGAATCTGGAAAAAACCGGAATGCCCTAGAACGGATGATTGGCTGAGGAAACTTTGGTACATCTATACAATGGAATACTATGCAGCTGTCAGAAAAAAGGAGGTCACGAATTTTGTATTTAAGTGGATGGGCATGAAAAGTTTCATGCTGAGTGAAATGAGTCAGAAAGAGAGAGACAGACATAGAAAGATTGCACTCATCTAGGGTATATAGAATAACAGAGTGGGAGACTAACACCCAAGAATTGTAGAAATAAGTACTAGGAGGTTGACTCCATGGCTTGGAGGCTGGCCTCACATTCTGGGGAAAGGGCAACTCAGAGAAGGGATCACCAACTATAATGTAGTCGAAGGCCATATGGGGGAAGGGAGTTGCGGGCTGAATGAGGGCTAGAGACTGAGCACAGTGGCCACTCAACACCTTTATTGCAAACCACAACAGCTAATTAGAGAGAGAGAACAGAAGGGAATGCCCTGCCACAGTGGCAGGATGGGGTGGGGGGAGATGGGATCGGGGAGGGTGGGAGGGATGCTGGGTTTACTGGTGGTGGAGAATGGGCACTGGTGAAGGGATGGGTTCCCGAACTTTGTATGAGGGAAGCATAAGCACAAAAGTGTATAAATCTGTAAATGTGCTCTCAGGGTGATTCACGAATTAAAAATAAATTAATTAATTAATTAAAAAAAAAGAATTTGAACATTTGTTGTTTCCTTACTATTTTTTATCTCATATTTGATACAGATCTCTCTCATTTTTTTATTGTGGAAGTTGTAACATTTATACCTATAAATGAATGCAGTTAATCTAGAATTTCTTCCACAAGATTGTAAATCAGTGATATATTGATAAAGTAAATTTTTTTTCTAAAATGATATCTTATTAATACAGTTAATAAGTTAAAAAATAATATAAGTTAAAAATTAATATTATGAACAGTTCTGTTCTGATATATTTTAAGATTTGCATGAAGTGGATAAATGTTACAAATGTAAAATTGAGTAACAATGAAGAGAATTTTTTTAAAAATTAAGGGGAAATCTGAATCGGCCTATAAAAGTATTACAAAAGTGAATATTGACTTTATATTAGAAAATATTATATTATAGGTACTGCTTAAGCATCTGCATTAATAGGGAAAGTATTATAATAAAAAGTCTCTGTGGATAAAAAAATACACCTGATCAGATATATAACATTCAGTCTTAATGAAATGTTAATTCATTATGTAAATGTATAAAATCCCTTAGGAGAGCAGGAGTAAACAAACCTTTCTTAATCTAGGAGAAGGCAACTAGAAGGCACCATGAGTCAATGCCAGTGCCAGGTGCTGAGTTCAGGAGTTGTGGAGTGGACGGATTGAAGTGGTGTAATTGGACATACCTGGCCAGGAGGGAGGGGAATCCAGAATGTCTCAGAACAACTTATTTTCAACAAAACATATCAGGCTAAGGGAGAAAAGGGATCCTAAAAAGTATATTTGGAATTTGCTTCAAAATAAAACACTAAGGATAGAAAGTAGACACCATAACACACTGTGCCATAGGACAAGAAGCATCCCTAAAAAAAAATAATAATAAGTGTAATTGTGTAATGTCTGGACTTTGAGCAATGTGGTAGAGGAGATAGGCAGAATGGCAGGCTGGGGTGGAGTAGATGAAACAGATGAAGCCAGGGGTTCATCATTGTTTGCACATGAAAGGTGCATAATTACCATTCTGCCATCTTTTATATAGGTTTTTATTTGCAATAAGAGGCAAAAGAAACCATTGTAGCTGGCCCTTAGATATGGAGGAAGTTGCAGTAGATCTTAAAGAAACCAAGATGCTGGCTCCCAGAGATATTTCACCCAAAGAAAGAGACTGACATTTAGTGTGGGTGGTTGCTTTCTTGGGGATGCTCACCCTCATAAAATGTCCCACTGGCAGTGAAAACAATGCTGAATTAAAGAAATTCTTGGATATGAATTTAATCCATAATTAATAGGCCTCTTCCATTACTGATTATTTTATAGAGCAATATGGCTTACCCCATTAAATCATTTCATTTTTTGGTGATTTTATGATTTATCTTAGTGCTCCCTCTGGGACTAATTTTATTGAAGGTGGGTGCTGAGTATCTGGAAGAGTTTCAAGCATCTTACTGTACCCATGACAGAATTGACAAGAGAGAATTCCTTTGGAGGACTCTCGGAACCGGATATAAATTAGTACTTTTATTTTCACCAGCTCTATCAAATGATTAACATGTTCACCTGACAGGAATAGGGGGAAGGGTTGGAATTTAAGGTAGGAGATAACAATAGTGAAACTCAGAGGACAAAGATCTTTATCTAAACCTGAATACTCACTAGACATAGGTATAATACTGTTAGAACAAGATACTGCTGGTGCTCCGGTAATCGGCCTTCGTAGAAAATGCTTAGCCCTCCCCCTCCCATCACCCAAACTAAAATCTAGAACCAGGTTCTAATGTGTTTCAATACATTGTTTTATGTTGTTGCTGTTGTTGTTGTTGTTAGAGATAGAGTTGGCTATGTTGAACAATTCTTGAATCATGCAGTACTCATGTAACAAGTAGAAAGGGATTAATCCTCCAGACTCTCTGAAGACTGAAAAGAAAACTACACAGTAAGGTATTCCATGTTAACCATTATCAACCACTGAGACTCAGTTCTCTCCTTTAAGCTGATTAATTACAGTACACTGCATGATCCTGTAACCAATGAACTATTAGGAGTGTAGGTGACCATTAGTGTCATTTTCAAGAACTATATCACAAGAATAAATTAAGAGAGACAGAGAAGATTGAATCCCCTGTAGTGTTCCAAGAATTGGGCCCCTGAGCATCTGTCATAGAGCCAGACCACTTTCTCAATCTCTGACACTAATTCATCAAGACCCAACTGAGGCTTCATTTGAATGGCTGCATAGATCATGATAGCAACTCCGAGGGAGCTGTGCAAGAGTGCAGGATGAGGTTCTCTTCTGTATTGCCTGTATTTTTTGGCCATGTCTGTAATTCTGTGATGAAAGTTCTAGACCTGTATTGCCCAATATGGTGGCTAATAGCCAAGTGACTATTCAATTTAAATTCTAATTAAAAACACAGAAGTCCAGTAATAAATTACAAATGTTCAGCAGTCTCATGTGGCTAATATATACCATATTGGGCAGCACAGATATAGGGCATTTTTGTTATTGCAGAAAGTTCTTATGGATGGATAGGTTTATTCCATACCACCTGTCAGTAAACTATAACTTTTTTTTCAGAGTTTTAAAAAAATTTATTTTCATAAAGTTGTTCACAGTTGGGGCTGGAGCAATAGCACAGCGGGTAGAGCATTTGCTTTGCATGCAGCTGACCTGGGTTCGATTTCCAGCATCCCATATGGTCCCCTGAGCACTGCCAGGGGTAATTCCTGAGTGCATGAGCCAGGAGTAACCCCTGTGCATTGCCAGGTGTGACCCAAAAGCAAAAAAAAAAAAAAGTTGTTCACAATAATGGATTACATTCAGTATTTTGACACAGTCCCACCACCACTACACCTTCCCACCACCATTATTTTGAATTTTCCCACCACCATTCAAACCTGCCAGAAAGGCAGGTGCTAGATAATATATTTTGTCTTGCTTGTTAAGAATAGTATAAGATGTACTATGGCCACAAGAGTGGCCCCACACTCCTGGAATTCTAAATTTTTAGATAATTATGGTCTGGAGAAATCTCTGCAGGGAGTTGCTTGGTTCCCAAATTCTTTTGTGTGTCTCTGGATCACAGCCTTTAAGGAGCTTAAATAGCAGCTGCAGCCAGTTCATGGCTGTGACCTCCAGGGCCCCATAGGGACAAGGAGATGAGAAGGACCGGCCCATCCCCTTTCCCTTGAGGCCTGGAATTTACCATCACTGAACCTGCATCCCTGCGCTTCTCATTGAGTTCTGGAGACTGTCAGGATTCTTTATCCCTCCACCTGCCGCTGTCTGAGGCACCCTGGTGAAATCAGCCTGGCTTAAAGTCCACAGGCATCTCTGCAGCGAGCTGCTCAGTTTTGAGATTCTTCTGCGTCAGTAAACTATAACTCAAGGGACAAATTCAGCTTGCCTCTCATTACGATAGAGTTTGATAAGAAGACATATATGCCCATATCTTTTTTAAAAATTTTATACTTTATATTTTTGTCCCATACTTTATATAAACACTATTGTTTATGTAGTTGTTCGTGATGATTTGTTACAGACATTCAGTATTCCAACACTAATCCCACCACCACCACTAATCTCATTGTACCTTCCCACCACCATTACTTCCAATTTTCTCAACCACCTCTTAAGCCAGTCTCCAGACCCTCAATAATCTATTTTCTGTTGCTTGTTACAAATAATTTGCTAAAAGAATGATCAAAAAAATGTTTCCCTAGAAGAAAGTTAGTGAAGATTGTTGTATCTCACCAAGGAGCCATTAAGCCCTTGTATAAGAGATTGCTAAGTAGTTGTTACGGATTAAGCCTTCTGTGTTTACATTTTACTAATTGAGATTGGTGCCTTCTGCATTACATCCCATCCAACCTGGAGTGCTATTCCTGGTTTATCAGTGCTGTAGTTAGAGATGTCACTCCAGGAAGTCCAAAATTTTTAATGGGGTGATACAGCTGGAGTTAAATTTTTAACAGGACAGAGGCTTTGGGTCATGTGCATGACTACCGAGGCTTCCCACAGTACAGGGAGATGGGAGGGAAGTATCCTATCCCTGACTCTGTAGAGCCTGGAGATTTCAGTTACAAAACCTGCGTACCTGAGGTTTTCAACAGGTTAATTTCTAGATGAGGTTTGTCCCAAGCAGTGAATCCGGCCGGGAACACGTTGTCTATTGTAGAGTGTGGAGGTCTTCAGCTGCCAGGGCTCTGTTAGGGCGGGCTCTAGGTTCATCCGCCCCCTACTCCAGAGTGCCTCAGCCTTGCGTGAGGTCCAGAAGAATCTCTATATGCGCGCGCACTCTCTCCCTCCCTTCTTTCGCATCTCTCTCTCTCTCTCTCTCTCTCCCTCTCTCTCATTACTTTTGAAATTTTAGGAAATAAGTATGCCCCCTTATTTCCATGTTAATCAATTTCCAAATTTCTTCAGTCATTTTTTTTCTAGAATCTTTAGGACCCACTTTTACATTATATCCCAAAATGCTACATTTATATTTTGAAGGGTTTTTTTTAACCTAAAAATAATCTAATACCACTACCTTCAGTTGCTCTTTTGTTAGACTCTCTACCTAATTGTCTTCCTAAAATCCTAAGTATTGCTACATATCAGGCTTTCAGTTCAGTCCTTGGCAACACACACACACACACAGAGGGTATGTGTGTGTGTGTGTGTGTGTGTGTGTGTGTGTGTGTGTGTGAGAGAGAGAGAGAGAGAGAGAGAGAGAGAGAGAGAGAGACTAGTATCTTGGGCCCAGAAGATAACTCAAAGGGCAGATAACACTTGCTTTATGAGTATGAGCCTGGGTTGGATCTCTAACACCTCATGGTCCCCTCATGAAAAATGAAGGAACCCTGAGCACAGCGATGGGATTAGTCAGTCCTGTAGTAAGCAGATACTACCCCAAAACAAAAAATTAATCCTTCTTCACTATATGCTGTTTTTTCTCAAATATGTATATATCTCTGACACAGTCAAATTTAGGGGTCATCTTCTCATAGTTTTTGTTGAGAATTTGTATATACACACACACACACTTGAGTGCACTCATGTGCATGCGCACACACACACAAACACATACACACACACACACACACACACACACACTAACTTACCTACCCATTTCTAAAGTTTAGCTTACTTGTCTGAGGCCATTCCCTGATGGTTCTCAGCCCAGGTAGTTTAGTCCTTGTGTTCAGCAAGGCCACCAAGGCCACATCCAGCTGAACATGGGGTCTACAATAGGCAATGCCTAAAAGGGCTATGCAGTGGAGAAATCAAGCTCACAGGGTTTTGTACATGCTAGGTATGTGCTATAGCCCTTGAACTACATCCCTGACTAAAGAATTTTGGAGGGAGATAGAGAAGGTTGCCTTTTATTGGAGGAGATTGGTGTTTTGTTTTTTTTTTTCCTTGGGGGCAGGAGGGGCAAACTCAGTGGTATGTGAGGTAAACTCAGCTCTGCTTGGGGTTCAGTCCCTGTGATTCTCAGGAGACTTTGATGTTGCAGGGGACTGGACTACCTGCACGCAAATGTGCATAGCACGTTGAGTTATTTGCATAGCCCATTGAGTTATCTCTCTGACCCCAAGACTATTTTTTAAGAAAGCTAATCTTTAGCATGTCAGGAAATTAATTAGTGTAGAGGAGTTGAAATAAAGAATTGTAGTATTTTATGATAAATAAATCAATATTTAAGGACATTCAAAGTTTTGGGTCAACTGTATCTTTGTAGAGGGAAGGTTTTGTTTTTTCAGTCAACCCACATTTTCAATGTGCAACAAGGTTCTGAGCTGGTCCTTCAGAAAGATTCTAAGGCCAAAAAAAAAAAAGATTCTAAGGCCAGAGACAGGGGCAATAGTCCAGCAGGTAGGGTTGCTTCCTTGCATGCAGCTGACCCAGGTTTGATCCCTGGCACCCCATATGGTCCCCACAATAAACAGAGCACAGCTGGGTGTGACCAAAAAATATAAATGGATATTTTTAAGTAATTTATAGCAACTAGGATATGGAGATTTGACATATATGTATAATATATTTATTAGTCAATTAGTCAATTAATCAATCACTAATTGATTCTGAACCTAAATTAGTCAATTTCTTTCTCTGAGCTGTGAGCCTACTCCTTCTTTGTAAAATGACTGTGAATCTTACCCTCCAGCCATAGACTGTTAACTTTAGAAGTGGTTTTGGTACTGATTGTTTTCAGCTATAAAGAAAATGTGTGTCTCTAAAACCTATTGAATTAAAATCAGATCTGGCCCTATAACCCTGATCCTCCTGGTCCTTATTATATGGATGGATTTTGACATTCTCCCCAACTATTAATAATCTTATGATTTCACGGTTGAAGTCTTAATAAATATTCTGCCCTAAATAATTCCATAATCAAATTGAGAAAACATCTTACACACATATCCAGCAATCTCCATTATTTAGTAATTTCGCGAAGCAAGTTTGGGGAAAAATTGGTAATATGTAAACTGAAATTTTTTAAAAAAAAGGGTGGATGGAAAAGTTGATTGCAAATCTAGGAAAGTCACCAGAATAAAGTCAAGATGACAATGACTAGATCTGGCCAGCCACATTGGAAGGATGAGGAAGAGTGGGCCACCCACACTGATTGGGTTAGTCCTGACAGA
This sequence comes from Sorex araneus, assembly GCF_027595985.1. Taxonomy (NCBI): domain Eukaryota; kingdom Metazoa; phylum Chordata; class Mammalia; order Eulipotyphla; family Soricidae; genus Sorex; species Sorex araneus. The sequence goes on along the minus strand of NC_073303.1, from coordinate 281,427,896 downwards.
AAAGGAAATATGAGTATCACTATTCCCATTCCTTGTGGCTATTCTGAAGCTCAATTAACTGGAAGTTTTAGTGAGGAAGATCAGACTTACTATTTCAGTCAATAACAGGAATGTAGAATGTGAAGACTATTACCAAGATCTCAATGTAAACAAAAATTTGAATCAGGTCACTTATGATTTGTCTTAAGGCAGTTTTATTTTTAAATGACAATTTAAGCTAACTGATATGCCTTGTCCCTGCTACCAGGACTAGTTAGAAAATCCAATTAAACCAGATGAGAGAAATAAGACCTAATAACATTTATGTCAAAAAAATTAAATAGATTTAAGTTCCTATTAAATGATAAGAATTTCACCTAAAATAAAATATAGCAGTGTTCTACTTACCTAAAGCGTAATGGTATAAAATATTCACATTTTTAAAATGTAAAATATTGGCCCCAAAAAAGTATGTGTTTTTATTTTCTTTTACTTTGCTTTTTTAAATATTGAGGTAACATGGTTTATAATAGTATCAGTATTTAAACTTTCCACAATCTTCATACATCACACCACTACCAATGTGTCAGTATCTCTCCATCACTGTTGTACCTAGGTCCCTTCTCATTGACCCCCTCACTGTCTACTCCAGCCTCCTTCCACTCTCCATTCGGAAAGCTCAATTCTATTGTCTGAGTCAATGGGTTTGTTGTTAATCGACATTATTCCTTTGCTTTGTTTCTTTCTGTAGGAACTGAGTGTGGTCATTGGATAGTTTTCTTTATCCTGACATTTTGCTTAATGTGACATCCTCTACTTGTACCCCTGTAGTAGTAAAATGCAAATTTTCATCTTTTCTTATTGTTGAGCAGCATCTCATTGCATCTATACAGTTTATCCATTTATCTGTATTGGGTACCTGGGTTATTTCCAGATCTTGGCAATGAACATAGTTGTGCATATATCTCTCCTAATTAGTGGAGATTATTTTTTGCTCTAGGGATAGATAGCAGAGTAGAATTTGGGATCAGTGTGTAGTTCTATTTTCAATATTTTGAGAAATCTTTTCTTTTCTGCTTTTTGGGTCACACCCAGCGATGTTCAGGGGTTACTCCTGGCTCTGCACTCAGGAATTACTCCTGGCAGTGCCTGGGCGACCATACGGGGTGCCGGGGATGAAACTCAGGTCGGCCGCGTGCAATGCAAACGCCCTACCCCTGTGCTATTGCTCCAGCCCCATATTTTGAGTAATCTTTATGCAATTTTCACCACTTCCCTGCCAGCACTAGTTTCCAGCTTTTTTAATATAGGATGTTGAACTTGTGCTAGGTCATATCTCATTGTTGTTTTGATTTGCAGTCTCCTAATCAGTGCGGATAGTTGTTTTTTCATATGCCTGTTGGCCAGTTGTATGCCTTTTTAAAGAGAATTCCTGTTCAGCTCTTCATCCCTGTATTTAATTAGGTTGGGTTTTCTGTTATTGAGGTTTGTGAGTTCTTGATCTATTTTGGATATTAGCCTTTTGTCAGATGCATGGTGTGCAAACTAGTAGGGGTCTTTTTTGTTTTAGTCATAGTTTGCTTCACAGTGCAGAGATTTTTACTTTGATATAATCCCATGTTTATTTTGATTTTTCTTTCTTTGTCAATGAGGTTGAATTATTTAATAAACCTGAGTCACTGCCATGAAGAGGGTCTTCCTGTTTTTTTTTATGTATCTTCCGCCCCTTTCAGAGAGCCTGGCAAACTACCTAGAGTATCTTGCCCGCACGTGAGAGCCTGGCAAACTACCTGTGGTGTGTTTGATATGCCAAAAACAGTAACAACAAGTCTCACAATGGAGACATTACTGGTGCCTGCTCAAGCAAATCGATGAGTAATGGGATGACAGTGACAGTTAATGAAGAAAATAATAAAATAGGCATGGAAAACAAATTATAAAGAATTTTTTAAATATTGAGATACTATGATGTACAGTACTGTTGACATTGGTTTCCTACATACATCATTCACTATGACTATGTGATTGTATTTGTTTTTTTTGGTTTGGTTTGGTTTGGGGATGACACTGGCAACGCTCAGAGATTACTCCCGACTCCACACTTAGGAATTACTCTTAGAGGGTGCTTGGGGGACTATATGGGATGCTGAGGATTGAACCTGGATCAGACTCGTACAAGACAAGCACCTTAGCTCTGTATCATCTCTCTGGCCCTCATGAGATTTTTAATTATTATAGTTTTGTAATAAAAACTAGGAATAAAATCTAGGAATGTAATGCCTACCATCTTCTTTTTTGTCAGAATTGCTTTGGTTATTCAGGGAGCTTTATGTTCCCATTACAAATTCTAGAAGTGTATGTTCTATATCCCTCAAGTGTGCCATTGAAATTTCAGTAGGGATTGCATCACATCCAGAAATTACGTAGTATAAGATGATCATTTTAATGATGTTGATCCTACCAAACCATGAACAAGGAATATGTTTTTATTTTCTTGTATATTATTTCTTTCAGAAGTGAAAGGTAATTTTCACTAAATAGGTCTTTCACCTCCTTTGTTTGATTGATTCCTAGATAAGTAAGATTTTTTTCTTTCTTCCTTTCTCTCTCTTTTTTATTTTTTTTGATAAGTGAGTTTTTTTAACATTATAAATGGAGCCAGTTTTGTCTGTTTTTGAAGACAACATGTTCTTAGGAGACACCAGGGTAATGCTGCCTTCACCTACCTATGAAGTTGAAGATATGACAAGTTGGCACTGATTTTAGCTGAAGAGTTGGGAGAATCTATTCTTCACAAGGATTCCTTAAATTAACTCCTACATATTGTTAAGTTCTTTTAAATGAAGATATAAGACCACAGCAGTGACATAGCAAGAATCCACTGTAACTTCAAATTTCAAGACCCTGTCATTAAGGTATTGGAAGCTAGTAGCCCCATGAAAGAAATAGTCATATCTGCTTCCGCCCTATATAGTATTCTCAACCATGAATCAGTAAATTAAGATCTTAGTCTAATGTGAAAGGTCTTGTAGACTCTGCCCCCAACTCTTTGGCCCTCATGTTTCTAGACTGGCAGGAAAATACTAGGTGTAAGGTTTTGATTAGGACAGTGACAGGGAAGAGAGGTGCAGTAGGAGGAGATAATCACTTCTTACACACCTGGATGCAACATTGGAGGCAGTGAAGAATCTCCTTGTCTTCCCCAATCACTGTGCTTAGGCTTTCCCTTTCAGAAAAAGAACAGTATTGTGTCTTGCCTTTTCAAATTACTATCCAATTCAACCATATTACCCATTTTCCAAACTTTTCTTCAGAAGCACCAGGAAGCCATATGATTTCTTCCCAAAGTTTGCTCTTTGACATTTTGGAGAAGCACCAATTTGCTTGTTTCCTTTAAAGTTGCTTAGCAATAAGGCCACAGGGATCCAAAGTGAGCATCAGGGACTTTCCCAGGTGACATTTTCTTGTCTCTGTTGCCTTTTTTTCTAACCTTTCTTTCAGTTCATTTTAGTCCACTCAATTCCTCTGTAAAGTGTGAATTTTAATTTTTATATCCCAATGCCTGCTTGCCTGCTTAATGATGTTGATCCTACCAAACCATAAATCATCTGGAAACTTTTTTTAAAGCATTAAAGGCTTTCAAAAATAAATATCAGATGCACATGCAGTGAGAGCATGGAATACACCACATTAGGTATGTACCAGTGAGACTCTGAGCTGGGGACACATATTAGGAAACTGGCTCATGTGGAACCACCCAGGAAATCTAGTTAGGCTTTGACATACTCATAACAAGTTAGAGGGACACAGAAGGATGAGCTAATATCCAGAGCATCGCCTCTCTCAGCTCTGCCTGTCTCTAAGGTAATGTTGCCGGAAAGCTTGTTTACTGCAGTGAATTGTACAGAACAGAAATATTAGGGCTTTGATATTGGTTCCTAGCAGCACATTTGTGAAACAGCATTGGCTAGAAAGAATAGGTGCTTGAGGTTATAGAGATCTTGACCTCAGGTCTGGACCTCAGACAAGAGAGAAACACAGATCCAGAACCAAGAGGTCCAGAGTCCTCATGCCATGGTTCTTCTCCTCCCACACCTCATAAGATCCATTCACCACTTCCCCACTAGAACCTATAAAACCCAGCTCAGAGAAGAACTTGAGGAACCAAGCAACCTCCTCAATTGTGGCAATAGTTTGTTAGAGCTTACTTTAAATGTCATATAACCATTTTTACACAGATATATATTTCTAATTTTGCTTTCTCCTTTACACATTCATTTGGCATATGTGCTAAACACATGTTTTTTTAACTAGCTATAGTTCAATTATGTTTTTTTTAAATAATCAGCACTTCACACTCCTATGCATAATTCGTAATATAAGCCATATGATCCTATTTGAGCCCACAGGAGGGAGGACAAGTGTGAAGGTAGTTCTGAGGGTAATATCAAGTTAGCACCTGAAAGAATTCCATAATTTTATCTATTGCTCTCCAAGTGCTTCTAGAGCACAAATATTCAGTTGGAAGTATCTGAAATATCATTATGCAGCATTTGGAAATTGTTGTGAAAAAGAAAATACTGTGACATCCTGTTTTAGGGTAATTGGTTTATAACCTATCTCTGAAAGCTTAAAATTAGAATTTCACATAAGCATCTATCTTCATAGAGGATTATGTTGTCTAAAAACATCTCCTGAGACTAGGATGCATTGCAGTTACTATCAACTAGACAGCACGCATGATATAGTTATTAATGTCACAGTTATCATGCATGGGTGGATATTGATCATAGTTGTTCATCTCATCATCTACATTTGAGGCCAATGCATCACTGGTACTGCATATTTAGCTGTCTTACAGATCTTTACAAAGATTCACTGTGACTCAGCATCAGATAGTGTATGCAGAGACCTGAGACATAGTACAGTAGGTAAGGCCTTGCAAGTGGCCAACCTAGGTTTGGTCCCCAGCATCCTATATGGTCTTCTCAGCACTTCTGAGCACTCAGGAGTAATTCCTGAGGCAGAGCCAGGAGTTACCCCTAAGCATTGCCAGGTGTCACCCTAAACAAACAAAAAATTGTCTGCAGAGGGCATTGAAGCAGAACAGGGTAGAAATTTGGTAATTGTAAAACAAATAAATGTCAATTGTAGAAGTGGTCTCCAAACTGTATTTCAAGGTAACTACTAAATTTTAAATAGAACTAAAGAAATGTTTTGTTGCTGGGATGCTTGCATATTAGCAATTGAAAACTGACATAAGTGAAGAATTTGTGCTAAGTCTAAGTCTAAATAAACTTTCTATAAATTAGAATTAAAAGTATGAACATAATAAGATATTATATCAAAGTGTATTTGGCAGTCATTTTTTATACTAGTACATATAGCAAATATGTTGCTACTAATATTTAATGGACTATGATACTTAAAACAGAAGATGTAGCTCTTCCTTAGAAAATGATTCAATCTATTGTCCAGCTGTTAGCATGAGAAAACTTGGAAGCTTCCTTCCTAGAACTGAGTATGTGTAGTCACAGTCATCTTGGAGTGGTTCTGATATGAACGAAAAAAGATTTCATGGAACCTAGAATGAATGTACTTTTAAAAGAATCTTGGAGGTTATAGACACAGGTGCGGAAGCCCCAGATCCAAAAGAATTTCTTTGGTTACTGACCATTCAGTTAATTAAATAAACCATGAGAATGAGAACCATGAGTACCCGTTTCCTGACACTCTACTGGATACTCTGGACTAAAGGAGAGGGGAGAGGAGGGAAAAAAGGATGGGGTCAGGAGGAATTCCTGTGGGGCTGCACTGGAACCAGCCTTTAGGGGCAGTATTACCTTCTGCCCGAGCTTTAGGACATCTACACAGATTTCCACACACACAACCTTTTTTTTTTTAATCGAATCACTGTGAGATACAGTTACAAAGCTCTCATGTTTGAGTTTCAGTCATACAATGATCTAGCATCCATCCCATCACCAGTGTACATTTTCCACCACCAATCCGCCCATGAATTCCAACTTTCCCCTGCCTCTATGGCAGACAGTTTCCCCCATACTCACTCTACTTTTGGGCATTATGGTTTATAATACAGATACTGAGAGGCTATCACATTTGCTTCATCTACTTTCAGCACACATCTCTCATCCCGCACTGTCACTCCAACCATCATTGACTTAGTGATCCTTTCTCTATCCCAGTTGCCTTCTCCCACGGCTCATGAGACAGGCTGCCAACCATGGAACAATATTCCTGGCCCTTGTGTCTGCTGTCCTTGGGTATCAGTCTCATGTTATTTCACATTCCACAAATGAGTGCAGTCATTCTATGTCTGTCTCTCTCTTTCTGACTTATTTCACTGAGCATGATACTCTCCATGACCCCCCATTTAGCAAATTTCCTGACTTCATCTTTCCTAACAGCTGAGTAGTATTCCATTTACACAGATCCCCTTACTCTATTCCTTCTCCCTCAACCAGAACTCCCATCCACACCCACCCGCCCACCCACCCGTCTTCTTCCTCTGCTTTGGATCACTCCTCTTCTCCTTTCTTATTCTTCTAATCTTTGAGATGGGTAGATGAGTTGAGGTAGGGGAGAAAAGTGCACAATTGGTAACCCTTAAAAAAGAGGTCTTTAAAACTTAATGGGAAACTTGCCCAACTCATAGTTTACTATAATCTAGATTGGGAGTAAGCAAACTCAAACCTACTGCCTCTTTTTGTAAATTCTTATTGAAACACAGCTGTACCCATTCATTTATGTCTAGTTTATGCCTATTTTCACATGACAAGGGCAGAATGGGGTGATTGTAACTGAGACCATATTCTCAGAGTCTTAAAAAGTTCACTGGTCTGGTCTAGATAAGTGTTGCCCTAAGGGTGTTGGCAAGAATTTTAATTCTGCACATTTTAAATGTTGCTGGGGAAAAAATATTCTCGCTCAATTCTAATAATTTTGGAAACTGCTTTTTAATCACAGAGCCTTTAATTCTTATATCATTTAATAAACTAATGTGCACAGCAAATTTCTGAGAGGTAGCCAAAGTACACGGAATTTCCCCAAATTTGTTTGGAAACCTTGCTCTTACAAAGTTCCTGATAGGTATAGAGATCCTCAGAACACACTTTGGGAAAAAAATCTCTTTAGCAGTATTCCAAATGTATTATTAGGTGAGAAAATCATGGTGTATTCAGTATTTTAAAAAAAAGTGAAGAAAGAAAATGTGGTTAAGTAATTGCTTGTGAATGTTTTAGTTATCTCTTAAAGGTTCATAATGAACCTGTAACAAAACTCAGTTTCAGGTGAATTATAAGTAGGTAGAAAGGACACTTTTTGCTGAAATTATTTTCTACATCTTAATTTTTGGATATTGTGATAGACACTGACTTCACAGATTCTTTGTTTGTCAACGGGGGGGTTACAGTCCGGGTAGCAACTCTGCAAAAACAAAGCTGCTTCACTTGGTTGAAGTTCCCTCCGCCCTCACCTTGAGTGAGACTGTTGGCCATTTCTCCCTCTTGCAAGGCAATGGATCAAACAATGCCTTCTCTGTGCCTGACATGTTCTGTTTCTGGAACCTTCCAGTTTCAAGGATAACATCAATGTCATGTTGGGTGTAGTGACTGATGAAACAATAAGCAACTCATGACCATCCCAAATGGGTTGTTCCCAGATGTTAAAGCAACTGGACTATCGAGTTAAAAACAGTACAGAAGCAATTTTGACCCTTTGATCATGTTTCCTAGTTGAAAAAATATTATGGCTGGTTAAATAAGTAAGTCACGCCACCCAGGATGCACTGAGTGTCCAGAGAATGAAGTTGTAATTCTTCCCATTCCCATGCCCAGGTCAATGTCTTTACCCTCTGCCATATATATATATTTGTTCCACAGGAAAAGGCAATAAACAGTGGGTGAGAGGAAGGTGTTCCGGGTTCTGTATTATTGATCACTGCAAGGGGAGAGCTTTCTGGCCTCCCAACACCATTGGCTTAGGTTCTAATAATAAGGTTGACATAATATTCCCCTTTTCACCATTATTTGTACAGTGTTGACCTCAAAAGTTATTGCTACTTAGACACAGCCATTTATTTGGAAACAAAACAACAATAAGTGGGCAGATAGTGTGCTCATGGTAAGAGCTCCCTAGAATTCCAGATTCCCATCCCCTTCTATAACTTTAGGTCGATCATCCCTTTGTTTTTCACCTAATGTGAAAACAGTAGAATATCCAAAACTTGGTGGGTCCTGTAGTTTGTTGATTTACACACAAACTTAAGCATTCTCTTTCAAACCTCCTGATCTGATTTAGATAGTATTCTGGGAATTTATGTTCACATTAGCAAAGACTTGGAACAGTACTGTCTAATAAAAATATAATCTGAATGCATACATAATTTTAAATTTTATGGTGCCACATTAGTTTTGAAAAAATGAAATTAATTGTAATAATATATTTTAACCAAATATATCCGAGATATTTCAAACTTCAGTCAGTACAAAAATTTATTAGTGCAATAATCTTTTTTATACTAAGTCTTTAAAATTAGGCACTTACAGAGCATCTCAGTTTGAAATAAGTACATTGGGAGTACTCAATAGCCACTCCCATTGGAGCAGTGCAGCTCAGAGACGTACACTGTTCCCCAGGTTTCCTGGAACTGTAAGCGAGGGAATTCACTTCAGCTGAGTGCATTTCCAAGCAAAAGCTCAGCATTATGCCATAAGCTCTTAACACTTCCTAACATTTATGGAATGAGAATCTTGTGGATAGAAGGAAAACTGTAGGAGGTGTATTATACACTATCTACTGAACCAGCTCAGTGAGAAATCTAAAGAACCAGCAAGAGAGCATCATGGTAAATGGAAAGCACCACCCAAACTCCCTTACATAAACAGCTTATCTGGGAAAGTGACACAAGATTGTACAACTAGCGTTGGAGCGATAGCACAGCGGGTAGGGCATTTGCCTTGCATGCGGCCAACCCGGATTCAATTCCCAGCATCCCATATGGTTCCCCCGAGCACCTCCAGGAGTAATTCCTGAGTGCAGAGCCAGGAGTAACCCCTGTGCATTGCTGGGTGTGACCCAAAAAGAAAAAAATTGTACAACCAGTTTGTGAACTTGTGCCTAGTTCTGTCTGATCTCAATCTCTGTCTCCTCTCTGTTAACTTCTCTAGGAAAATGAAGACATTAAGAATATAACTTCAGCACCTTTTGTTACAAAGTTCATAGATATGTAGGACCCAAACAGGTTTTCATTCCCTGGCATCTCATGTGGTCCCCCAAATACTGCCAGGAGTAATTCCTGAGTGCAGAGCCAGGAATAACCCCTGAGCACCACTTGGTGTGATCTCCAAAGAAAAAACAATAAGTAATGAATATTTTTAAGAGTTAAATGAAAAGATAAGTAAGCACACACACGTACACACACAGATATGCACACGTACACACACACACATACACAATCACATCACAGCCTCCTGCTTTTCTTATTGAATCGAAATACTTTGTGCTAAGTGTTTAGCTTCAACTAATTCCAGTGCATGGAATTACTTGGGTGGGTTTTTATTCTCACACATTTCCCAGAAAATATCATGATGCTTCTCATATGAGTCACATGAACTCAGTTTTAGGGTTTCAGATGCTCCAGAAGTCCATAGTCCTAGGGAAGGACGAAATGCAGGAGGCCTGAAAGCCATTCCCGCCGGCTGAATGACAGACCCAGAGTGGCGCATCTGTGGCACAGTTTCATGTGCCCACCCCTAAAAGCACCCTCTGCATTGCTACTGTAGAGTTGAGGAAAACCAAACTTTACTAATTTTTATTTGAGCTTGGCTTTTGTGGGGTTTTCTTATTTTTTGTTTGTTCATTTTAATTTTATTTTAGTCACTGTGAATCCATGTATACAATCTCCCAACACCACACCCCGCACCTGAGTGTTTGCTTCCCACCAGCAGTGTCTGGATGTTTCCCCCGAGGTCCCCCTTCCCCCACATCCCTCCATCACCTTGTCCTGGTACCATGGTAAGAATTCGGGTCTGTAGACCAGTTCTCAGGTTCTGCTACCTTTTATCTATTTGTTATTCCCTTACTATGCATTTTTATATTCCTAATATGAGAGAGACCATTCTGTATCTGTTCGTCTCCTTCTGGCTGGTTCCGGTTCCGTGCACATAAGGGTAAATTGCATGATTTCATCTTTTCTTATAGCCAAAGAGTATTCCTGTAGTAATCTATTCTTCAGAAATTGGGTTGTTTTCAGACTTCGGGGCTATTGTGAGCAGTGCTACAAAGAATATAGGAGTACAAGTGTCTATTCTCCCTAGAGATTTGGGGCCCTTAGATTAGATTTCCAGAAGTGAGATTGCTGGTTCATATGGGAGTTTAATACTTAGTATTTTGAGGAATGCCCATGTTGTTTTCCAAAAAGGTTGAACCAGTCAACATTCTTTCTCGCAGTGAATGAGTTTCATTTTCCCACATCCATGCCAACACTGGTTATTTGGTGGTTTTTTTTTTTCCGATTTGATGTGTGCAGCCTGGTGTGAGGTGATATCTCATTGTCTTGATTTGCATTGCCTGATAATAAGTGACGCAGATAACTTTTTCATATACTTATTTAGCCATCTGTATGCCTTCTTCGAGGAAGTCTCTCTTTATCTCTTCTCTCAAGTTTTTGATGGGATTGGTTGATTTTTCTCTTGTTAAATTTTACAAATGCTTTATTTATCTTGAATATTAAACCTTTGTCAGATAAATGAGGGCAAGTATTCTCTTTCAGTCTATAAAGTGTCTTTCCCTTCTGGTCACCATTTCTTTTGTGGTGCAAAGTCTTCTTAATTTGATGTAGTCCTATTTATTTATCTTTGCTTCTATTTCCATGGCCACAGACATTGAATCATTGAAAATGCCTCAAGATTAAGTGTCATGAAGTGTTCTGCCTATGTTTTCCTCCATATAATTCATGGATTTGGCCTGATATTGATGTCTTTAATCCATTTTAAATTGACTTTTGTGAATGGTGTGCATTAGGGGCCTGACATCATTTTTTTTTACATTTGACTGAAACAGTTTTCACAACAACATTTGTTGAAGAGACTTATCTTGATCCACTTGATATTCTTTGATCCTTTGTCCAAGATTAGCTGACCATATACTATGATTTGTCTCTGGACTTTTAATTCTATTCCATTTTGTTCCATAACCATAACATCTTGATTATTATAGTTTTATAGTATAATTTAAAATTGTGGAAAGATAAGTCTCCCATATTCTTTTTTCTAGGATTGTTTTGACTGTTTGTGGGTTTTTTTACTACATATAATTTCAACGGCATTTGGTCTATATCTTTTAAAATGTCATGGGTATTTTTAATAGAGACTGAATTGAATCTGTATAGGAATTTAGAAAGGATTATGATTTTAACACTTTTCAGATGTTTTTCTTACATTAAAAAGGGTTTGAGAAAGGAAAACTACAGAGATGAAGGCCATCTTTATATCACCAGTGCATGCTATGAATCACCACAGTTTTATCACTGCTGATGTCAACTCTGATCATCTTACTGAGAGATTGTTGAATTCTATCTATAAAGCATAAACTATTTTTATGAGCCTTTTCCTTTTAGTTTCAGAGAGTACAGGCAGTCTAGACTATGCATTTGTGTTCTTTCTCATGATGTCAGCAGGATGTTCCCTGAATGTTAATGATCCTTTTATTTTATTAGAGGCTGATTTTCCCTTCTCATTTATTCAGTTTTGACTCTCGGTTTTGTTTGTTTGGGGAAAATCTTTCTCCCCTGTTGGCTTATTATAGGTTTGTGATGGTTACAATGGATTTCCAGAGGCTCAACTTCATAATTCTACATGTATGTCATTGTGACCACTCCCCAGTGCAATCCCACCACCAAAAAGACCCCTCTGCCCATTCTCCCAGACCCCCTGCTTTTTCCCTTTGGTAACCAGCATAGTTTCCATTGCATCTAGAAGTTAGTTTTGTAGTTTCTTATCAGTTCATTTGATTTAATATTTCATATGCCACATATGAGTGCACCCATCTTATAATTGTCTCTTAATTCCTTATTTCACTAGTTGTAATCATTTTAAGTTCTATCTCTTAAGTCCCAAAAGGCAGACTTCTATCCTCTCTAGTGGCAGAGTAGTATTACATTGAGTACAAACCACAGCTCCTTTATCCAGTTATCAGTGAATTGATTCCATGTTTTGACTTTTGTGAATAACGTTTTTATGAACATAGAATATAAATATCCTTTCTAATTTTCATATCCCTCATATGGTTAGGAGGGATATTGCTGGCTCATATGTAATTTCCATTTTTTTAAAGGCATCTCCGTATGTTTTCCAAAGTAGTTGCATCAATTTACATATCCACCAACAATACACGAGGGTTCCCTTTTTCTCTGCATACACACCAACACCTATTGTTTCTGATGTTTTTGTGTAGGCATTCTCACTGTTGTGAGATGATATCTTGCTGGAATTTTTTTCAGGTTATTTTCTTCCAGCAATATTCAGGACCCAGTATTGTTCAGAGGCCACAGGATTCAAGTGATAAAGGGCTTTGTAGTCCCATGAATCAAACATTTTATCACTTGAGCCACATCACGGGGCCTGCCTTGTGATTTTTACCATTTCCCTAATGATACATGATTTGGGGGGCAGGGGGTTGTGTGTGTCTGTGAGCTATCTGTCTTCTTGGGCTTTTTGTTTTTGGAGGCGGGGCACATTGGTGATTCTCAGGGGTTATTTGTGGCGATGCTCAGGGATGGCGATCATCAGGGATGCTGGGGATTAAACTTGCGTCTGTTGCTTGCAAAGCAAGTGCCCTACCCACTGTACTATCACTCTGGCCCCATCTGTCTTCTTTAACGAAGTATCTATCCCTGTCTTTGCCCTTTTTTTTCTGTTTTTTATGTGTATTTTTGTGAATTTGCTATATATTTGGAATATCTATTCCTTATCAGATGTATTATATGTGAATGTGTAGTTTCATTTGTTTATTCTTGCCAAGGTTTTACTATTGGAGTCTCTAAGAATGGAATGAGATCATAGGCATTTTTGAGAAACTGTTGCCTAAAGGGTGCTGCCATTGCTCAGAGCTTTCCCTGGCCACAGATAGGAACCAGAGAGCCTGGAAAGGGCGAAGGAGACCCTGGTTGCTATTGACCCTAATCTCTGAGAGGTTGCACAGAGCTAGGGGTGGGGAGCGGGGGATGCATAAAAGTCCTAGGCTCCCCCTGTCCCTGAGAGCACAGTGGCAGAGCTGCACCTAAGAGTGAGAGCAATGGTTTCTAAGGCTTGATTGGCCTTTTCCACACTAAGAAATGGAGGCTCCACCCAGGAGTCGGTGAAGAGCTAATGACACTCAGAGAGGGCCTTCTAATAAAGTCTAACAGAGCAAGAAGCCTTCATGGAGCAGTTCTAGCTAGAGAATATTTGTCCCCAGTTGAACCGTGTGACTAAGGCAAAAAAGCTAAAAGTGGAACTAAGAGGCTGGATGATTTCCCCCAAATCCGCCTGCACTGGAGGAAAGCTTTGATCAAGGTTTTCCTAATCTACATGAATTCAAGCAGCTAGGATTAGAGAAACCTAGGTATGAATCCCAGTACTGCTTGGTCGACAGTGACCATTTTGACCACAGACAAATTATTGAATGCTAGCATAGAAATTATGGGATGAACTGCTGGTGGGAATATTGTCTGGCACAACCCCCACGGAAAACAGCATGGAGAGTTCTCAGTAAACTCAGAACTGACCTGTCATGACCCAGCAAAACCACTTTGGGGCATCTATCCCCACGGGATAAAAACACTCTCTCCAAATGCACACCATTATTCACTGCTGCACTCAAGACAATAGCTAAGATATGGAATCAACCTGGCAGAATCTCCTGCCCTCAAGCCAGGCTGTCATCACCCCTTGGGGGGGGAGGGTTGAGTTTCCCTTCCCGCCCCAAGCAGAGCCCCAGCAGCCGAAAACCTCCAGAACACAGCTACAGCCATGCTCAAGGCCACTCTCCATATGCTCAGATGAGTCTTACCCATGAAGGAACTGACAGAGGAAACCAGGTATGCGGGACCTGTGGCTGAGATCTCCAAGCCTGCTTGGATCAGGACTGGACCTCCTCCACCCAGGTCCCCCGTTTTCCAGTAGCTTGGCAGTCTCACCCACAAACTGCCCCCAGTACCATGTAATCTCATCAACAGCCAAAATCCAGAGACTATAAAACAAAGCTCCCAGAAGAGAGTGATGCAGAATCTTTCACAGCAGAGTCTGGCAAGCTACCCGTGGCATATTCAATATGCCAAAACCAGTAATAATAATGGGCCTCATTCCCCTGACTCTGAATGCGACAGGGACAATTGAGACATCACTGGCGCCCACCCGAGTAAATCGAAGAGCAATGGGACAACAGTAATACAGTGATGGAATCAACTTAGATGTCCAATGAAGATGTGATATATAGGCAAAATGGAATACTACACAGCTGCAAGAAATGATGAAATCATGCAGTTTTCTACAACATGGCTGGAACTGGAAGATAGCATGTTGATTGAAGTAAGCCAGAAGAAGAAAGTCGAATAGGATGACCTCACTTATCTGTGATACATAGCATAATGGATGAGGAAAGGTAGTAAGAGGGTGATGCCTAGATCACCCTTGACCCCAGTGTGTAAAGAGAAGGACAGAGAAGGAAGGAAACCAAGGAGGGTGGATGAAGAAGAGAACTGGAAGTATTGGATGAACAAGCATCAGAGCTAAGGTAGACTGGTGATATGGGAGAGTGATATAGTCATATACCCAAAACACAGACTCAACACTGAACACAAGAGATCTAAGTCACAACACTGAAACTTTGTAACGTGCCCGTCAAGTCTACAGACAGGGATGGAGCAAGAGTTGGGGTGGGGAGGGAATATTGGAACACTGGTGAAGGGAAGTTGACACTGATGGTGGGATTGGTGTTGAAATATTATATGCCTAAAATTCAACTATCAATAGCTTTGTAAATCACAGTTCTTTAATTTTTTTTAATGGGGTAAAAGAAATTACGGGATGGCTTATACTGAAAATTTGTCTTTATTATCCTTTCTTGCTCCCAGGAAGGGCTGAAGCGATAACAGAGCAGGTAGGGCGTTTGCCTTGCATGCGGTCAACCCGGGTTCGATTCCTCTGCCCCTCTCGGAGAGCCCGGCAAGCTACCAAGAGTATCTCGCCCGCACAGCAGAGCCTGGCAAGCTCCCCGTGACGTATTCAATATGCCTGAAAACAGTGGTGGGAGGGATACTGGGAACATTGGTGGAGGAGAATGGGCACTGGTGGAAGGATGTAAACAAAATGCAAACGTGAAAGTTCATAAGTTTGTAACTGTACCTCACGGTGATTCACTAATAAAAATTAAAAGAAAAAAACAGTAACAAGTCTCACAATGGAGATGTTACTGGTGCCCACTCAAGCAAATCAATGAGCAACGAGATGACAGTGACAGTGACTCCCAGGAGAGGACCTCTATTTTTACATATGTGTGTTTGCATGTGCATGTACATGTTTGTGTTAGGAGGATATGATCTGTTAGCCTCCCAGAAATGATGCACAAAATGAGTTTGTGCTGGCTGGGGCCACTGGTGTATCTAGAGCACCTCCCCCACCCCCATCTCATTTGATTTTCTTTCCCATGTGTGCTCTAGAGGGTGAGCATGTATCTGGGAAATCATCCCCACATGAAGTCAGGAACCTGCTTCATCAGCCCAGCTGTTAACCCAGCACTCTCCAGACATTTCTGGGACCCACCAGGCCAAAGCCTTAGGTAGCAATAAACACCGAGTAGAACCTTCTGTCCTCTAATCCCGGTCTGAGCCATGTTGCCAGCAGGATTTGATCGGAGCAAACATTTGGAATGTGCCTTCCTGCAGAGAGGACTGCAAGCACAGATTTGTACCCAAAATTCTAGTTTCATAACAGAGTCAAGCTCACAGGCCTGCGTCACCTCTTGAAAGCAGTTGCCCTGCTCACTCTGAAGTCAGCGATGTATTACTTCTGAGCAAAGGAAACCATGCTCTGAGGAATCAGGAGGGTATTTGATCTTCAAAATGAAGGGAACATTGAAATTCAGAAAATGAACCACACAAGGACAAGGGACCACAACTGCGGAGTTGAACCATACCTGAGCCTACCTGGACAGTGAGCTGTCCTGACTTCCTCCCGACTCTAACATGAGTACCTCATTTGTTCAGAGAAAATAATTTCACTTGGGGTTCAACCTTCTCCTCTGTAAGGTGAAAAAAATTAGAAAACAGAGGGTCTCAGCTTCCCTCCCAAATTAGAGAAGTTTTCTGGCAAGATTGTATAATATAGCAGGTCCTCAAATAATGCCATTTCATTCGATGTCATGTAGTCATGTAGAAAAAGTATTTAATCCCTAACATGGAATACTGTCTTACATACATTCTCCCGAGGTTGAACGGGTTGCTCTGCAAACTTCAGCTTTCTCCCACATCCTACAGATATTCATGTTAGGGTTCAGGGACATGTTTCATTTGTCTTATGGGGAGTTGGGGGGATGAGTTGCATGCCTTGAGATGCAGGCATGCAGCTCCTGTCCAAAGTGGGTTTCTGCTTTATAACTCACCTGCCAGGTTAGGTTCAAGTCCCACAAACTTGGACCTGTTGGTGAAAAGGGAAAGAATGATGCAAACTGTTGTTTAATAAAGTATTGGGGTGAAGTGTTATTTTGAAATTTGGTGATGTTTTTGTGACCACAGATATGCTGTAGGAACTTATCTCTTGCTGATTGCCATTATCCTGTGGTCAAATTGCTTTGGTTAGATGACATTTTGCTTAAAGTTGCAGTTTTTGAGAACTCATTGACATTAACTGAGGACTTGCTGAATGTCATTGCCCACGTAGAAAAATCTAATAACGGTACACTCTCCTTTTACTGTTGAGACACACACAGAAGCTGAATTCCCAGGGGCCATGGTTATCTGCTGCTGCAGACAAAGTACCCCCAAACAGTGGCTGCAGCTGTGATATTTTTGTATGAATGTTAGGATTGACTGGGCTTTGTTACGTGGCTCTCGCTTTGGTTCTCACGTGGTTGCAGTTCAGCAGCTACTAGGACAAGGGTTGGGGCTGGAGTGATAGCACAGCAGGTAGGGCATTTGCCTTGCACTTGGCCAACCCGGGTTCGATTCCCAGCAGCTCATATGGTCCCCTGAGCACCGCCAGGAGTAATTCCTGAGTGCAGAGCCAGGAGTAATCCCTGTGCACCGCTGGGTGTGACCCAAAAAGCAAAGTAAAAAAAAAAAATTAGGACAAGGGTCTTCTCCTTAGTTTCTTCCCTCGTGGGGTTGACTCCTTGTTTGGGCTCCTCAGACCACCCTCTCTTGGTCTTCATCTGGTCCCAAGAGAATTCTACAGAAGCTGTGTGATTTTCCTTCCCTGACCTCAGAAGTAATCTGTTGTCACTTCCTTCCCCTTGTGCTCATCAAGTCTCTCCTGAGGAAACTAAACCTCTTGGTGAGAAAAATGTCAAGTAATTAAAGTGGTTCCTTAAAAAAAGGGAAAAAAATAAGATTTTTTTGTTGTTGAGATAGCACTGACTTATTTACTGACTATAAATGTTTACCAGATGTTACCAATCTATAAATGTTTATAAGTTTTTGGGGTACAGTATTTCCATGCCTACCTCAGTTGCCAGTATACTTCCATGAAACAGTGGACCACCTCCCCCTTTCAGCCCACAGTTTTTCCTTAGTAACCAGAGTTCTGCTGTCAGCATCTAAGGCTTTCCTGCCATTGGACACTGTGTCTTTCATTGTTTTCACTTTTATAGGCTACATATGAGTGAAATCATCCAATATTTGTCTTTCTCATGCTGATTTATTTTACTTAACATGATCTCCAGTTCCATATGTGTTGTTGCAAAAATAAAATTGCAAGATTTGATCTTTTCTTATAACTGAGTAGTATTCCATTGTTTACATATACAACACTTTCCTTTTCCACTCACCTATCATTGGACACGTGGGTTATTTCCACATCTTAGCTATGGTAAATAGTGCTACAGTGAACATAGATCTGCATATATTTCTACTTTAAAAAAGAGTGTTGGGAGGTCCCACCTGTCACTGCTCAGGACTTAGTTCTGACTCTGCAGTCTGGGATCATTCCTGGCAGGACTCAAGGGACCACAACCGGTGCCAGGAATAGAGCATGAGTCAACCATGAGCAAGGCAAGTGTTTACACACTGTACTGTCGCTCCAGCCCCGGTATATGTCTCTATTAATTTGTGTTTCTGTGTCTCTCAGATAGCTACATATAAATATAATTGCTGGATCAAGTGGTAGTTCTATTTTAATTTTTGAGAAATATCCACATTGTTTTTCAAAACTGCTGGCCAATTTACATTCCCCGCCATAAGTGAATAAAAATTCCTTTTTCTCCATAACATCACCAGCTCTGGATTTTTTTTCTTGTCTTTTTTGATATAAACCATTCTCACAGACATGAGGTGGTCTTTTGTTGTTTTAATTTGAGATTCTTATAAGCGATCATAAGCATTTTCTCATGTGCCTGATGGTCATGTATTTCTCTTACTTCATGATATGTATGTTCAGCATTTACGCCATAATTGCTCGGTTTTTGTTGTTATTGGGTTTTCTGAGTTCTCTAGATATCTTGTACATTAGCCCTTTGTTATATATATATATATATATCATGTGTGAATATTTTCTCCCATTCAGTGGAGTGTCCTTTCCAGTAAATGAGAGTTTCTTTCAATTTGTAGGGGTTTTTTTTAATGTAATCCAAATTGTTTCTGCTTTTGTTTTCATTAAAAAATCAAGAAAGTGCTTGTTTTCCTGGGATGGAGACCCAGGAAAGACCTAAAGAGACCTAAAGAGACCGCTAAGGCCTGTATCACAGAATGTCTTGTCTTGCGGTTTCTGGTCTAATTTCATATCTAATTCATTTTGAATTGTTTTGTGTGTGGTGTGATAGTCATTCAGTTACATTCTTTTGCATGTTGCTAACCAGTCTTCCCAATACCAAGTGTTGAGAAGTACTTACTACATTTTATGCTATTGGCTACTTTCTCATCATTAGTTGTCCATAGTTGCTAGGGATTTCTTTCAAGGTTCTCAGTGCTTGTCTGTGTATCTATTTTAATCCATTGCCATACTATTTTAATTACCATAGTTTCGTAGTATAGGTTAAAGCCAGGAACTATGATACCTCTCATCTTTTTTACTCAGGACTGATTTAATGTTTGGTGTTCTTTACTTTTGATACGAATTTTAGAGATATATGTTTTAGTTCCTTGAAGAATGCTGTTGGAAGTTTGGTACAGATTGTGTTGCATTTGTACAATACTTGGGATAGGTTGATTATTTTAACAGTGTCAATCCCAATCCATGATCATGGAATATTGTTCTGTTTTCTTGTGTCTTATGTCTTATTTTTAAACAATAATTTGTAGTTTTATAAATATAAGTATTTCACCTTGGTTTTTGTTTTTATTTTTTATCTATACCTGAGATGGGGCTTAGGGTTATTCCTTTCTCTGTGCTCAGGGATCATTTCTGGTGGTTCTTGGGGAACAATCTGCAATTCCAAGGATGAAACCAGGGCCAGGCATGTGCACGGCATGCACTTTAACCCCTATATCTTTCAAATTTTTCTTTCACCTTTAAGTTGATTCCTATGAACTTAACTCCTTTTTTTTTTTTTTTTTTTTGCTTTTTTGGGTCACACCCAACAATGCTCAGGGGTTACTCCTGGCTCTGCACTCAGGAATCATTCCTGGCAGTGCTTGGGGGACCATATGGGATGCCGGGGATCGAACCCAGGTTGGCCGCATGCAACGCAAATGCCCTACCCGATGTGCTATCGTTCTGGCCCCTTAATTACGTTTTATGCAACTGTAACTGTCTCTCTTTTGATTCTTTATTTTATTTTTCTCTTTTTATAGAAATGCAGTAGACTTTTTTTTGAAAAGCCTGACTCTTTACTGTAGCAATCTAATTTTTTCTAATATTTTAAGTGACAACTTTAGGATGTGTGTGTGTGTGTGTAATTGTGCATTTGCAAATAGTAGTATGCTAACTTCTTTTCCAATTGGTATTTCATTTATTTCCTTTTCCTGCCTAATTTATCTGACTAGTGCTTCCACTATTAGGTTGAATAATAATTAAATGACTGCATTGGTAATTAAATGACAGGCAGCAACTCTGTCATACACAGCCTGTGATAAAGATAAGAGAAAACAGGAAACAAGAAAATAAATTGAGAAGGCTAATAAATAGAGAACCACTTTCCAAAAGACTGTGGATCACAGCTTCGAATTTGCAGGGTAGCCTGCGCTGGGAGGAAAGGCACTGCAACCAGGGTGGTACATGAAAGGGGTTGAAGGCAAACCCAGGAGCTGAACTGCTGGATTAAATCTCAGCCAATCCTCCTGTGCCTCTCTGTTCTCTTTCTCTGTTGCAGCAAAGGTAATATCAGGACCTGCCTCATCTGGTTGTCTCAGGATTAAGTGAATAGATAGGGGGCCAAAGAGATAGTACAAGGGCTGGAGCGATAGCACAGCGGGTAGGGCTTTTGCCTTGCACGCGGCTGACCCAGGTTTGATTCCCGGCATCCCATGTCCCTCGAGCACCACCCAGAGTAATTCCTGAGTGCAGAGCCAGGAGTAATCACTGGGTGTGACCTAAAAGAGAGAGAGGGAGAGAGAGAGAGACAGAGACAGAGACAGAGACAGAGAGACAGAGAGACAGAGAGAGAGAGAGTCACACCCAGTAGTGATCAGAGGTTACTGCTGGCTCTGCACTCAGGAATTACTCGTGGTGGTGCTTGGGGGACCATATAGGATGCCGGGGATCAAGCCCAGGTTGGCCATGTGCAAGGCAAATCCCTACCCACTGTACTACCGCTCCAGCCCCATAGATGGTAAAGTGAGTAGGGTGTTCACCTGCACACACCCAGCCCTGGTTCGATCCCCAGCACTCCACATGGTCACCCCAAGGCCACCAGGAGTAATTCCTGAGTGCAGAGCCAGGAGTAGCCCCTAAGCACTGCCGGGTGTGCCCCACCCTCACCAAAAAGGAATGTGTAGATCAGACTTAGCCTTTCAAGCAGCTCATGGTCCATGAGAAAAACGCCCGGTTTTTCTCATCAATGAAACGAGCCATTTCTATCTTCACAGCCGTCCTTGCCTTCACAACACCAAGACCCTCTGTGCTTTTGCCATTTGCAAATGCCATGCCATGCCCCCAGATGGACTATGGGCAGCCAGCCAAATAAACAGATGCCTCCTGGGGCCTTGAGGTCACGTATATATTGGAATTCTAGGTAGGAGGAGGCCTTCTCGGAATATTCCAGCAGCTCCAATCTGTGGGTTTCTGCCCACCCCCCACCACCACCCCGCCCCCACATACACACATCTGTATTCTGACAAGCTTTACAAATTGGTTCTACATTTAAAGCATGTCAAACTACATTTCCATTTTATCTCTTCTCCTTATCAGGAATCAGAGCCTCCAGAGGCCATTATGCAGATGACATGCGGAGAGGTGATAGCCCAGACTGGGTGGGGGTGGGGGGGCCAGCTTGGCGGGCAGCACCAGGGCCCGGCAGGAAAATTTGCATCTATTAGAGGAGCCCTGAGGGAAAGGCCTTTCGTAGTTACTGTGACAGTACAGAATTCCGTCCAGCTCTTAACTGTTCATTCGCTCTCCTGTCAGATTTCCATATTGAAGGTGACAGTAGGGGCTCAAGAAGGGCCCCAGGAGTGCAATATTGTCACACTTTGTAGGTGACCAATAAGCAGCATGGCTTTGCAACAATGGTCTTGGTCTGAGCTCTGTCCACAGAGAGTCACATGCTCTTGGACGAGTCACTTCTTGTGTAAATAAAAGTATTGAATTGTTCCTTGAGTCCCTTTCGAGCTTCAGAGGGATCAGTATCCAGGGCAAGACGGGTGGTACCCCGTATTCCAGGTGACAGTCCCCTGCACTGCCCCGGAGGCTTCTCTGAAGTCTGAAGAGGAAGTGGCTGAGAGGTACCCTAACAATCTTCTGAGAGGGACCGCCTCCAGCAAGGGGCTGCTGCCGCAGGGACAAACCTACCTGCTTCTGGGAGGTCTGCAGCAAGGACCTGGCCACCCTCCTCCGGGGAAGTTTGTGGTGAGAAAGTCAAGGCAACTTCTTCCCAAGTATTCCTTGGGGAGTGGAACATTCCCACGCAGTGCTGAGAGAGCCTGGGGTCACTTTTCCGTTTTGAGGCCACACTCCGTGATGCTCAGGCGTTACTCCTGGCTCTGCACTCAGGAATCACTCCTGGCGGTGCCTGGGATGCCAGGGATCGAACCCGGAGTGGCCAAGTGCAAGTCTGGCAGTGATTCAGTGCCAACGCCAGGGCCACAGGGCCTTTGCCTCGCAACTCGGGGCCCGCTGGGACAGATCCAGGCTCAAACTCAGGCCCTCCACCCGTTTGAATTCTAGCCCTTTGAGCTCTCCGCCCCCACCGCAGCCATTGCCTGAGGACCTCAAAGACAGTCTTATTAATCCCCTGCCTCTGGAGTGTCTCGAAAGCTCCCCTGGAGGCCAGGCCATTCCCCCCAGACCAGTGACAGCCACCGCTCAGAGGGGCTCTTCCTGAAGGCCGGGCGCTGCCTCACGGCTGCTGCCTGGAATATGGCCTTGGTCCCCAGTCTCTGAGTAGCTGGCCTGCTACTCACTGGGTGGTGTGACCTGACAGCCTCACTGCCCAGCTGGGTCCTGTGCACCAGAGAGGAGGCGCCAGGAGCGAGCGCGTGAGCAGTGCGGGCTGTCGTGCTCCTCTTCCGGACAGTGTGCCGTGTTCTGAGCACCTCAGAGGTGCCAGTGAATCTGCGTCACCCAGGACTAGCCCCGCAGCCTACTTCCCAAAACGTGCGCCTGCACTCCAGCCCTGGTCTCTGCTCCTCCTGTTCCGGGTCTCTCGTGTCCGTTTTAGTCTGTTTCATCTGTTCTACTTGCTGTAACTAAGTACTAGAGACCGGATGGCTTAAACTATAGAAATCTGCTTTCTCACGGGTCTGGGCACCGGAAGTGCAAAATCAAAACGCTGACAGGAGAAGGAGAGAGACTCAGAATGATCTCTCTGATGTGTGGAATATAAAGGGAGCATCAAATGGCCAGAGACAACAGAACCGGAAACTAGTCCATAGAACTGACCTTGGGGGCAGGCAGCGGGCAGCAGTGGGGAATGGGTTTGAGGTGAGGGGTCAGATCCTGCGACAGTGGTGCAGGGAAGCAACTCTCTGGGGGGTGTGGTGTGAGAATGTTGTATGCTTGTCACTGACCGTGTTATAAATCACGTTCCTTAATTTTTTTTTTTTAATGCTGATGGAATTGGCCTGTCTGTCTGCTCTCTCCTTAACTTGCAGATGGCCGGCTCTCTCAATGTGCTTTCAGGGTCTTTGCTCTGCACACACGTTGCTGGCATCTCAGGGCGTCCTGGTCTCTTTCTAAAAGGACATCTGTTCGATTGGGTCAGTGCCTACCCCAATGGCTTCATTTTAATCATCACTTTCAAGGCTCTGACTCAAGTGTAGTCAGGAGGTTCAGGGGGTGGGAAACATAAATCAGTCCCTAATAGAGCTTATACGGAACCAAGGCACTCAGGAGCCGAACAGAAACTTATTAGAAAATGTTTCTCCAGATCAGAGGTTCTAAGAATAGATGACTCCTGTGGTGGTAAACTGCAAGCAAACAGCTGGAATAACCCAGAAAGGCCAGAGCTGAGCAACACATGGTTTCTGCTGTGGGTGCAATTACCAACCTCCTCATCCTCTTCCTCCTCCTCCTCCTCCCTCCTCCTCCTCTTCCCTCCTCCTCCTCCTTCCTCCTCCTCCTCCTCCTCTTCCTCCTCCTCCTCCTCCTCCTCCTCTTCTTCCTCCTCCTCCTCCTCCTCTTCCTCTTCTGCATCATTCGTCAATCAGGCAAAGCTTACATTTAAAATGCAGCCCAATGGAAGTTTCATATACCTCTGTGAGTTATTGACTTTTCAAGCTTGTCGTTTAGTCTCCCAGAACTTCAATGCCCTGCCTGAACCGAGCAGCTGATGGGGTCTGAGATGCGGTTATTGGGATTGACGGGTGGTTTGCGGAACACGCTGTTGGTGTGGTCGGGGCCAGCCCTCTCAACTTTTGCCACTGTGCCCCCTGTTGGCCATAAGGAGTTTTATGTAAGTCTATAACAGAGGTACACAAATCTAACATTCACTGTACCATCGCAAATTTTTCAAACATGTTTTTAAGTTTTGGGACTTTCTTTTCATAATCACCACATTCCATACAGATCATAAATGGAAGTTTAGGGGAAAATAGTGTTTTATTATGTATAAGAGAAATGAATATAATAGCATTGTAAACCACAGACATCTCCATCAGTAAAATTGTTTTAAAAGAAGAAAAGAAAAAAATAGGCTGCTTCAGGCAAATTATTGATGTTAGAGGCCTTGGGTATGTCATTCTCTTCCATCCACAGCCCTTCACCTTTGTTCCACCCATTAAGGTGAGGGATACTAGGGTTCACCCCAAGACTGAAGTGACCTTAATGGGGATCCCAAGCCATGTCTCAGAAGCAGACCGGAAGATGACCTCTTTCTGCTCCTGGAAGCTTATCACCCCTTGCACCCTGCCTTCTCCTCTCAACGGTTCTCACCCCCGCCCTGCCCTGAGAACCCTCCCCAGGGCACCTCATTTGACTCTTCATTCTGCCAGACTCGGCGGGATGTGGGAAGCTCCCAGAGGCTGCCCCATAGAAACAGTGCTCACTGGGTCCAAGAACAACGTGAGAAGGGTCCAGAGTGCATCTTGTGAATGAGGGGCTCACAGGTTAGGGTCAGACCACGGCCATGAGTCTGCACCTCGGTAGCAGATCAACTGGCTGCCCGGCGCTGTTGGGGGAACCAGGCTTCAGCATAGAACCCGTGCAGACCCTGCATCTCCCGCTTACATGAGTTCTTTTTTTTTTTAATTTTATTGAATCACTGTGAGATAGTTACAAGCTTTCATGTTTGGGTTACAATCACATGAGTTCTTTTTAAAGAGAGGCACGTGCCATATCCCAAGGGTGCTAAAAGAGCATGGTAGAAATGACATCTGCACCTGTATGTTTATTGCAGCACTGTTTACAATAGCCAGAATTTGGAAAAAAAGAAAAAAAAAAGAGTGCCTGAGAACAGACCACTGGTTAAAGAAACTTTGGTACATTTACACAATGGAATACTATGCAGCTGTTAGGAAAGATGAAGTCATGAAATTTGCTTATAAGTGGATGGACAGGGAGCGTTTCATGCTAAGTGAAATGAGACAGGAAGAGAGGGACAGACATAGAATGGCTGCACTCATTTGTGGAATATAAAATATCATAATATGAGATGAACACCCAAGGACAGTAGACACCAGGGCCAGGAATATTGCTCCATAGGGGGTGCCTGTCTCATGAGCTGGGGGAGAAGGCAGCTGGGATAGAGAAGGGATCACTGAGTCAATGATGGTTGGAGGGATCGCTCGGGATGGGAGATGTGCGCTGAAAGTAGATAAAGGACCAAACATGATGGCCTCTCAGTATCTATATCGCAAACCATAATGCCCATAAGTAGAGAGAGAGTAAGAGGGAAATTGCCTGCCATCGAGGAAGGGAGAGGGGTGGGACCGGGTGGGGTGGAGGTGGGGGTGATACTGGGGACATTGGTGGTGGAAAATGCACACTGGTAGAGGGATGGGTGTTCGATCAGATTATGACTGAAACTCAAACACGAAAGCTTTGGTAAGTGTATCTCACGGTAATTCAATTTAAAAAAAAGTTTTTTTAAAAAAGGCACATGCCATTGTGGTTAATAGAATCCACAGGTATTTAGCGGTTGGTTTTTTTTTTTTTCATATTTTTAATGAATCACTGTGAGATACAGTTACAGACTTACAAACTTTTGTGATTATGTTTCAGTCATGCAATGATCGAAGACCCATCTCTCCACCAGTGCCCATTCTCCACCACCCATGTCCCTAGTATCCCTTCGCCACCCCCACCCCATCTCTCTCTTCCCCGCCTCTGTGGCAGGCACATTCCCTGTTACTTTAGAGGTGTTTTGAAGTGCACGGGCTCTGCTCCTTGTGCTTTTCTCAGTGAATGAAAGCACGCACACGGGCCGCGGTATGAAACCCACCATCTTCCCATGCTCCTTCTCCAAAGACCGGCAGCACCAGCGACTTCCCAGAGCTGTGCTCCTTGAGCACGGTAGGAGACACAGTTACCGCAGAGACAGCTCGGAAGCTGGCTTCGTCCCCAGAGGTCTCTTCTCTCCCAGGGTTTTTGTGCAGTGATTCATGGGCACAGACACCCGTGAACCTCCTCAGCACCCTGCCTGGCTCTCTCCCCTGACACTGGGCTGTTCCTGCCTTGGTTTAATGTTATTTGTAGAATTAGTATTTTTTTTTTTTTTTTTGCTTTTTGGGTCACACCCAGCGATGCACAGGGGTCACTCCTGGCTCTGCACTCAGGAATTACCCCTGGCGGTACTCAGGGGACCAGATGGGATGCTGGGGATCGAACCCGGGTCGGCCGCGTGCAAGGCAAGCGCCCTACCCACTGTGCTATCACTCCAGCCCCCTGTAGAATTAGTATTGACCGTGCGTGCCGCTCACCCAGGCCAGACCGCCCTCTGATTTTCCGTGTCCACCGAGGCAGAGGGGAGGGCTGACCCCGCAATTGGTCAGCTGATGGTCGGCTCTGAATGGCCAAGGCGTGTCTTCGGAGACCCGCCTCTGCTTCACCAATGGGAGAGTCGGGCAGGACATGAGCACCGATCAACTCTGTGCAGCTGAGTCTTCCTCATCCAGCTCAGTGCTGCCACATCCCCTGTGACCGAGCCCCTGTGACAGAGCTCCTGCAGCTTCACAGACCCGCACACGCCCAGCCTGTCAGCCCAAGAAGCTGCCCTGGGGCGTGGGGGTTGCAGGCTTTTCAGAGGCATCGGGAAGGCTGGGCCTGGCCAGCGCAGACCTGCCCCTGGGCTGCTTTCTTCCCCCGACTTCTCACCCCCCACACCCCCCACACTCCGCAGTGCTGGGGGTCTCTGCCTAAGAGACCCGCCTACTCTGTGACCCCATGGGCATAGGGAGCAATAGAGACCTCGGACCCCCGCCCTCCCCTCCAGTTCCCTGAGAATTAGGTGCCGGGGGAAAGTGGCAGCCCAGGGCTGAATATGTCCCCGGGTATTTCATTTCTTCTCTGTCCCCTCCTCCAGGCTTCCTCCTGACCTTGGCCTTGACCGAAGCCCTGACACCCGCCACCCAGGAGCCATCTCCCAGGGAACCTCTTCAGGTCCTCCCCTCAGACAGCGCCCCAGGCACCATGGAGACAGCGCCCACCACCTCTAACAGACACTCTGTGCCAGCTGCCCACCGCTCCGTGCTGACCCCCCATCTCGACGGACCCTCCTCACAGGCCTCAGCTCCTGCAGCCGCGACCTCACCCCCAGCCCACGGGAACCCCCCTGTAAGCACGGCCACCGCCCCCCGCTCTGACGGGCGCGCGGAGCCCCTTCCTGCAGTCCCAGCTCCGCCCTCCCGCTCCGAGCCCCGAGCCCCGGGCGACACGGTCCCCACCGTTTTGCCCACGAAGCCGACAGAAACCGCCAGTCGCCACGCCACGGCGCCCACTGCGCGGGCAGCCACGCGCAGACCCCCCCGGCCCCCCGGCTCGTCGCGAAGGGGGGCCGGCAGCTCCTCGCGCCCTGGCTTCCCCACGTCCGGGGGCCACTCCGGGAGGAAGGAAGGCCAGCGGGCCCGGAACCAGAGCTCCACGCATCTGGGCCAGAAGCGGCCCCTGGGGAAGATCTTCCAGATCTACAAGAGCAACTTCACGGGGGCTTCAGAGCCGGACCCCTCCACGCTCGCCCCGGGGAACCCGCTCTCGGGTTCCTCCTTCTCACCACCGTCCCAGACTGTGGCCACCGCCCCGGTGCCCAGCAGGACCTTGTGGGCACTCACCACCACCCCTCCAATGGCTGCAGGGGATGAGCCAGGACTTAGCGGAGCAGACCAGGGGGGTGGCTCCACCTTCACCAGCCATGGAGGGAAACCGGATGTCCCCGAAGCCTCAGGTGCCCCTGCCAGCCCACTCCCTACCCCAGTGCCTTCTCAGCGCCCCCGCGGCGGCCCGCAGGTCAGCCCTGACCACTCTGACTCCTGGCTCACCGTCACTCCTGGCACCAACAAACCTCCCTCTCCCGGCCCTGGGGCCGCCGAGGCTGCCTTCGATGTCAGTGTCTCAGCCCCTTCCGAGGGCACTCCTCAGGGAACATCCGCAGCCCCGTGGGCCCCAGCCCACCCCCCCATCCCCCCAGCCGAGGAGGAGGAGGGGGCTGCGGGCACCCCCGCCATGACCGCCGAGGTGCCCCAGCCTCTCTCCACCGTGGTGTCCACGGCCACGGGAAACTTCCTCAACCGCCTGGTCCCTGCCGGGACCTGGAAACCTGGCACAGCGGCGAACGCCTCCCATGTGGCCGAAGAGGACAAGCCCCAGCACAGAGCCACCATCTGCCTGAGCAAGATGGACATCGTCTGGGTGATTCTGGCCATCAGCGTGCCCATCTCCTCCTGCTGTGAGTGCCCTGTCCTCCCTGCGCCTCCCACTCCCTCCCCCATCCCCTACACAGCAGCTCCTCTGGCCCCGGGGGACCTTTGCCCCAGCTGGGGGCAGCCTCCCCACCTCCCGAAAGGGCGGACCCAAGAGATAAGGTCGTAGGGCAAGAAGCACCAGGCCATTCCCACCCCATGCTCGGTTCTGCCGGCGATGGCCCGCATGCCCGCCGAGCATAAAGGTCCAGTTCCCAAACGCTGGGGAGACCTTACAACGAATACAGTCCTCGCTGTGCAGAAGCATCAGCTGCAGAAGTGACGGGGCTACCCTGGGACCCGGGGCTCATGAGAGGCAGGGCTAGGCAAGAGCTCGGGGCTCCTGTCTTCCAGCCTCGGCTCTTGTCACCAGCCACCCTGCTTGCTAATATGCCCGGAGCAGCTGAGCACCGACATGGGAGAGCAGGCGCTGACAATTGCCACCAGCAAGTCGCCGGACAGAGCCCTCCTGTCCTGCTGCTGCTCTCCTGTCTTCCTTTCTGTCTTTTCACGCCTCCCTCGTCTCTGTCTCCTCCTTTTCTCTTTCTTTCCTCGGGAAAAGGGGGGAAACTTTGAGCTTACAGGAAGTGCTGTCAGCCTGCATGAAACATAGTTCGTAGGTAAATTGAGGCTTGCGTTACATGTGAATTTTGCGACTCTTTCCCTCACTTCCAACTGACTTGTTAGTGGGTGTGTGAGCTGGGTGCCACCGGGACCTCTCCATGTTTTTTTCCTTCACTGGCACCATTGGGAAAGGGTCCCCCTGGCTCCCAGAATCTCCTGACTGCCGCCTTATCCCAATCCCACCTCTCGTTAAGAACCTTACCTAACCTCAGGACTGATCACTCCCGGCTTCCCAGAGCCCTTCCCCATGGACTTGATCCTACGCTCCTAGTTTCTGAGAAAACTCTTGCTGTGCTCAGTCCCACTCTCACTCTCATGTGATTATCCCTCAGCCTCCCCATGAGCCCTCCCAGGAATGAGACGCCTCACTCATTGGACACCTCATTCTCCTTTGGTGTTCTCAGTTCTTTCTCAACTCTTGTAGCACCTGTAGCACAGTCGTCCCATTGTTCATCGATTTGCTCGAGAGGGCACCAGTAACGTCTCCATTGGGAGACTTGTTACTGTTTGGGGCATATTGAATACGCCACAGGGAGCTTGCCAGGCTCTGTTGTGAGGGCGGGATACTCTCGATAGCTTGCTGGGCTCTCTGAGAGGGACGGAGGAATCGAACCCGGGTCAGTCACATACAAGGCAAATGCCCTACCCGCTGTGCTATCGCTCCAGTCCCCCAACTCTTGTAACACTTGTATCACTTGTCATCCCGTTGATCTTTGATTTGCTCGAGCGGGCCCCAGTAACGTCTCCATTTGTCCTTGTCACGTGTGAGTGTCGCCCAAATGATATCAACTCTTGTAGAGGTCTGAAATTCGCCTCCTCATAATTCCCACCCGCAGCCTGGAATCATACAAAATCAGCGCCTCTCCCGGTCCCCAAGCCAGTTGGATCAGCACTGACAGGCAGTGTCTGATTTTCCACGCCGTCTCTCCTTGTTTCTGCACAGCCCTGCAGCCTACAGTCAGCCCCTGAGGCTGGGCTGCTTCCCTGGGGACAACGCATTGCATGTGGCAGGGGGTCAGAGGAGAGTGGACACTGAGGCCTGCGTGCTACGTGCACTCTTTGTTCCTAACCAGGCAGCATCTGCCGCTCTGCCAACTGTACTGGCTTCACGTCACCCCTCAGGCTCACCCGGGTCTCGGGAGAAACGAAGCTTCAGGAACTTGCACAGTGACAGGCGTTCGGCCGAGTCCCCGCCGCGGTGATCTGAACAGTGCGCAGGAGGTGTCTGCCTCACACGCGCACGGCGTCTTGCCAGCGTTGCTCTCCAACAAGATCTTGTTCAGTCTGGATTCTGGATTCTTTCCAGAAACTACCTCTCCCAGCTCTCTGTCGCCTTTGGGCTGATAAACAAAGTGGGCTGTCTATGGGGGGGTGGTGGGCGCCGCCTTCTGCTGGCAGGCCCAATGCAGAGAAAGGGCAAATGTTTGGGGGTTGCCTCTGCCATTCTTTCATGAAATGACACGAGACAGCTGTATTGCCTCACATGGGAATGTAAACAGATTCATAAAGCTGCAATTTCCCACCTCTGACACAGAAGAGAATGAGACAACATAGGAAATTACTATTTGACAAGTGGTCACGTTAGGGACAGCGTTCTCATGTTCCATTCTTCACGTGTGCCTAGAAACTCTCATTTACAGAGGGAATTTCCAGTATTATTTTTTTTAAATCTTGCCTTCCTTAAAACAGACTGGTCCGAGGAATAAAATAAAAAGCAGACGTAAGTGAAGTTCTGAGAAACACCCCTGACGGTAAGGAGCCTGTGCCAGACTGCGGGGATGTGCCCGGGGCCCCAGTCGTGCAGGAGTCAGCACAGATCAGGTGCATGCGCGTTGGTGGAACTTGGCACACTGTTTCCCAGGTGCACCTCATAAGCCAGGACTCTAGGGAAACTTCCAAACTCTAGGGAACCAACCAGATGTGTGAGGGCCAGCCCCCCAACTCCCAGAACCCCTTTCTCTTCTTACCGGACACGGAGTAGATGTAGCTCACCACCATCTGGGTTTTGCCAGTCAAAAAATAAAAAAACATTTTATTATATATGAGTTTGAAATTCAAATAGATCTTACTGTAAATCCAGAAAACCCACGGACTGCCTAAACCAAGCGTGTGCGGGAGCCAAGACAGCAGCAAGCACACAGCCTGGGAAGGCATTTCAAGAATGTACTGGCACTCTGACAGGAGGGTTGGGGTGCTCGGAATAGAACCTACTAGAACATATTACTGTGTCAAAGGAGGCATGAGTCCCTTCATCCAAAGGGACGCCTGTAGCCCCTTGGAACCACCGGCCTTGGGCTTCTCTCTTGCATTTCTACCAGCTTCGGGAAGCTTCCTTAGCCCTCGCTGCTTCAGCGGCCTCTCCACCCAACTCCCTGCCCTTGGCCATGGCCCCAGCCCCTGCGGAACCACCGTTCAGCTTGCAGGGGGGCAGGGTGAGAGTCTGGGTAGAGGCAGTGAGTAGCCCAAGTTTGAATAGCAGACGGCCTGGTTCAGGGTCTGTGCTTCTCTGTCAGGAAGCCTCTTTCAGACCCGTGGGAGGACTTTGCCGACAGCCACACTGAGGCCAGAGCTCACCTCCGCCCCCTCAGAAAGGCCGCCCCTTGGCCAGTCTGCCTCGTGCTTGAGGCCACCTGGTTCATCACAGGGCGCTCTCTTTGCTCCTCCTGTCCGGCTTCCCAGACGGCCCTGCCCTGACACCGCTCCACCCACCAGGCTGTTGGGCTCGAGTCCTCTCTCGCGTGAGAATTCAGGGGTGACCGTAGCAAATCTCAGACCTGCCCAGGACCTTGCTGGCCAGAAACCCCACCCGCAGCCGGGCCGGGGAAGGGCAGCCGCCGCCGCATTTCCAGATTTCAGGGAAATGAATCGCATCCAGCCCTCAGCCAGGACAGGAGGAGGCGCTCAGGGAGGCCTCCGCCGGTCTCTGCTGCCACCTCCAGGACACTCCTGGTCAGCCCGTGCTCCTCTCGGTCCTGTGGCTTCACCCAGGGCCGGCTTCCTGCCTGGCCGGTCTCCGTCAGCAACCTGTTCTTCCTGGAAGATGCAAACAGGCCAGGGGCAGCGGCCGCTGGTTTTCCTCCTGAATCCGAGCAGTACCTTTCACCAACTCTGCGATGAACCTTGCCCCTGAGCGGCCTGCCCTCCCCCAGATGACTGTGACTGCCCCAAGTGCCCTAGTAGTTGTGTAGGATGACCTTTTGGAAGGAGTGGCGCGTAGTACTGCCTGCCAGCTTGAAGAATCAAACAGGAAGTCCCAAACCTGGGGCCTCGAGTCCCCGCCCCCACACACCCTGGGAGATCCACAGATAGAAACAAAAAGACCCACCTCCAGGGCAGCACTAGCCCCCCTTCCCTCCCACGAGATGAAGGTGCTGAGCTGCACCGGGGCTGAGTTTCCTTTTTGGACGTTCAGCTGCAGAGTCACGTGCATGTCAGTGTCTTGTGATTCACAACCGGCCCAGCGTTGTCCCCTGCCCAAATAGGACTCATGTCCACGCCGTCACTTCCAGGCTTTCAGGAGGCAGAGATGGAGATGAGATTGGATAGGGAAGAGATGGACTGGGGTAATTTGTGAAGGCAGGGACTGGCGTGGAGAGCCTCAGACAGCAGTACTGTCACCCGTTAAAGGAAAGAACAGAAAAGGGAGGGGGAGGGGCCTGAAGAGCCAGTTCCAGGACCTCAGTGCTCCATGCATGCAGCTCTCAGGCCGTTTTTGCCGGGAGGATGAGGCTTTCTGGCTGCTGGAGGGGTCCCCTGTCCTGCCGGACTCCTCCTGCCAGCAGCGAGACAAGTCTTGGCACAGGGGGGCCTTCCTCCAGCTGTGTCCAACCCCCCCACCCCAACCTCAGCAGGAGCAGGAGCCCAAGGCTGTCAGGGAGGCAAGATGGCCTGCCCCACGGGAGTCACATCATGACACATGATGGTCAGCATCTGCCGCGACTCTCACACAGGCCTGCGAGAGCACTTCCCGGGGAGCCTGGGAAAGACCATTTCCCACCACATAGCAGATCCCACCTGAAGATCAGGCCCCTCCCAGAAAGGTCAGTACCTTCCTGTCCCCCCGTGTCCTGACGGACACTTCCTGGAAGCAGCAGCTGACTTAATGCTGAGAGCAGCTTAAAACCGTGATGAAACATGGGGTCCTGGCTGTCTCCTTTGGAGAAGCAGATCTGGGGAGCTTCTTGCCAAAGGGAGAGGGTGAGGTGGGGGCTCCCTACTTGCGTTTGTGGAGAGCAGTGGGGATTACTGTAGGCACCTAGAATACTTCCCTCCAGGGGTCAGAACCGCCAGAGGGGCTCCGAGTTCCCCAAATTTGCTAGCTGGTTGGGCTCTGTTCTGTGAACTTTCAGGAACTGCTTCTCCGAGTGGTAAGAGCAACCTGCAGCTTCCTCAGAGACCAGAGCTTCCTCAGACAGTTGCTCATGGGTGGAAGAGAACGAGCAAGCGCCCGGGGGCAGTTCTGGGGTGCAGCAGAGACCTTGAGTCTGAGTCCCACAGTTCTGTCTTAAGAGAAAGGTCAGATCCCCAAATAATAGCAGATTCGAAACCACGGATGACACCTTGGCCTTGAGTCATCTGAACACCCAGATTTTCTTCAGAGATCTTTTTATTTTTGTGTGGAAATTCTGGAAGAACAAGAAAACTCATTAATTAGCACCTATTGTACATCGGGCCTTTAATTCTCCTTCTCACCCCTCCCCTGTTCCTGTGAGTTCTTCTTCTTTCCTTCTGAGGAAAAAGGCAGCTGGAAGGCTGGCCTCTCACACCCACAGGCTATGCCCAGGCGAGCTTCTCTTGTGTACGTGAAATGGCATTTAGGAGGCACCTGAACTCACTGAGGGAAATGCCATGAAGTTGGCACTGTGACACGGGAAGAGGACTCTCTGCTCTGAATGGGGCACAGGCCTTCTGCAGGGCAGAACCCGGCCCCATATCCCACACTGCCTGGGCCTCAGAGCCTGAGGGCCTGAGGGACAGAGCTGTGACACGACAGGTGAGCCGACTCTGGACAGTCTTCTGTCCGCGAAAGTCTTCTCTCCTCATCACTCCTCCACCTCAACGAGCTGAAGAAAAGGCCCTTTAGAAAGGAGCGAGACCTGGGGCTGGAGCGATAGCACAGCAGGTAGGGCATTTGCCTTGCACGCGGCTGACCCAGGTTCGATTCCTAGCATCCCATATGGTCCCCTGAGCACCACCAGGAGTAATTCCTGAGTGCAGAGCCAGGAGTAACCCCTGAGCATTGCTGTGTGTGACCCAAAAAACAAAAGAAAAGAAAAAAGAAAAAAAAATGGACCATTCAGTCTAAAATTGGTCTTAGATGAAACATCCTCGTAGGCAGGAAGAGACAGTGCAGGGATTAAATGCCTTGCCTGGCAGGCGGCTGACCTGGGTTCGATGCCCAGCTCTGCAGATGGTCCGCTGAGTGATCCCTGAGCAGAGGCAGGCATAAGCCCCGGGCACTGCCCAGTGTGCCCCCCACCCCACCGAGAAAGTCTTTTAGATCAAAGCAAATTAGATGCCACTCTCTGGCCCTGGTCTGAGGTGTTGGCCAGGCCAGCCGAGGAGAAGAGCGTGGCAGAACCCTGCATTCACCTACGGGGCCTGGAGTACGGGTGTTGACATCTCCACCTGCGTGGGAACTGTTTTGGGCAGCTGCTGCGCAGCTGGGCGGGAACCAGACCATCCACCCACCGCCCCAGTGCCAGCCCTCTGCTGCCCCCTGGTGGCTGTTGCCACATGTCCCAGCTTCTGTAGACTCCCCAGCACAGATGCTAGCTACCCCATAGGTTCTGCGGATGGGTACCTAGACCCCATTTTCCTCTACAGACACCCCCCCCCCCAATGAAACTCCACTTCAGTTGCTCTGACTTCAGTCCCCTGCGCCGTCTGCATCCCTAAACCTTTCAGCCTGGTGCTCCCTCTTCCTGGACCTTCAAGTCCTTGGGACTGAACAAAAGTGTAAATGACACCCGTGAGACACTGAAGCTGAATTGCAGTGCTGAGGGGCAGACGCGGGGTCCAGAAGTTCGCGTTTGCTCTTGTTCCCTGAGTCTCCATTTTCCTGTGGGTCCTAATAATCCTTGCCTGGCATTAAAGAGGGGAGGGACTGGGTCAATATCTCTAAAGTCTGGAACCCCGGGGAGGCGCTCAGGGGCTTTGGGCTATTTCCGGTGTCTCTGGTGTTGGGGACGCTGAGGCAGCAGTGTCCCCTGGGGGCCTGACACCTCTACTCAGGGATTCTGCTCGTGAGCTTCTGACTCTAAGGAAGGATCAGGTCCCTGGACGTGGCCCCACTTCCTGCCGAGGACACCCCACCCTCAGACCCGTGTACTCAGCCAGCTGGACGGAGCCTCCCTCCTCCCCATGGAGCCGGGAGGTGGGGGAGCAAGGTGGCATCCCCACAGCTCCCTCCAGCCCTGTCCCTGTCCACTGCCCTGGCCACACCTCCCTCACCTCCACCTGCCCTCCCCCCCACACCCACTCCCACATGCTTTGTTCTGTTTTGCTTTGCTCTGGGGTCATACCTGGCGATGTTCAGGGGTTACTCCTGGCTCTGCACTGAAAAATTACTCCTTGAGCATGCTGGGGATCAAACCCAGGTGAGCCACGTGCAAAGCAAAGGACTAACCTGCCCTGACCTCTCCCCTCCTTCCCCCCTCCTCCCCACCGCACTTCCACTTTCCTGCAGCCTCCTTCCAGCCCCCCTCCCCTCCTACCTCCCTCCCCCTCACTCCCTTCTCCCACCTTCCCGCCTCCCTCACTGCCAGCCACCTCGCTCCAGCCTCAGTCTTGATTTTCTCCTCACACCTGTAGGCACCTCAGGCCCCTTACCCGTCAGTGTGTCTGTGGATTGAGCTGCCCCTACCCCTGGCGCTAGTCTCAGCTCTAAGTTCACGAGGGGAGCCTTCCGGGAGTCTGACGCCTGCCTGCCCTCCACCCCTGCCCTCCGATGCCCGCTGTCTCCCTACCTACACCCTCTGTACTCGCCCAGTGCTCTTGTCTGTTTGCTCTGCACCCGTCCATCCATCCGCCCACGTAGAAGGGCAGCCCACAAAGTGGACCTCTTTGTCTTTTGCTGATTCCCTGACTCCCAACTCATGACCCGAAGGAGGCACACATCTGCAGGGGTGTTCCCGGGTGGGTGAAAGGCCACGCTCACCCTCCCCCCCCCATCCCCTGGTGGTGGCTGGCTCTGTGGTCTTTCCCTCCCTGGGCCTCTGGCTGACTTGACTCTCCACAGCCGTCCTGCTGACCGTGTGCTGCCTGCGGAGGAAGAAGAAGACCGCCAACCCGGAGAACAACCTGAGCTACTGGAACAACGCCATCACCATGGACTACTTCAACAGGCATGCAGTGGAGCTGCCACGGGAGATCCAGTCCCTGGAGACGTCGGAGGTAACGCACGCACCCAGGAGGGCTGGCCCGGGGGAGGGGCGGGGAATCCACATCGCATCTTTCAAGGAGCTTCCTGCACTTCCTGAGTCTCGGGGCTTCTGGGCCCAGCCTGCCTGTGTTCCCTGAGGACTCCCGGCAGGATGCTCGGGTCTGTAAAGATGCGACTCTGCTCCCAGGCCTCAGATTCCCAGGCCTGAGGTGTGGGTAAGACTTCAGGAACCCTAAGCATTGCACAAAACTGCCTCAGAGAGAGTTTCAGACGGTGCTGGAAGGACTCGCAGCTCTCAGCGCTGGCTCCAGCCAGGGAAGAGGCCCGAGGGAGGGTGGGGGCAAGTGCTCAACAGGGCCTGTTGCCGAAGGCAAGAACACTGGGGTCAGGTTTGTCCAGGACACCTAGCTGTCACCCAGGGGTGCTCTTTCTTCTCTCACAGGAGGGCAGGCCGGGCTGATGATCAGATACGACCCTGATAGGCGTCTGTCTGTCTGTCTCCGGCAGCAAAGGGCCTCCTGGAGAGTTCTGAGCTTTGTGCGACCTAGATTTAGAAAGACTGTGCGTGTGATGAGTGAATTAACTAGAACAGAGGGTGGTTTGATCAGTACACAGGACAGACGGGAAGAGACTAGAAATTAGGAGATGAGCTAAAACGGCCAAGAGTTGGCCCAGGAGAGAGAGAGAGAGAGAGAGAGAGAGAGAGAGAGAGAGAGAGAGAGAGAGAGAGAGAGAGGAGAGGGCAGTTCCGGGACATAACTCTGGCCCCTTCGTGATCAGTGTGGGCTTTTATCAATATCCTTATATTTGTCAATATAAGGATCTGCTATAAGGACAGTTACTGGAGACTCCAACAGGAGAGTTCCACTGTGGAACGGGAGCAGCAGGCAGGTGAGAGAATGCAGCGGCAAGACCGCTCAGGAGGACAAGAGACAGAGAAGACACCATCAGAAGGATGTCTATACTGCTGAGGCATGGAAACTTCTGGAACAGTAAGGACCAAGTCAAAACCCCAGCACCCCAACATTAGAATTCCACTCTGACAATAGCCAGTGAGGGACCAGAGACTAGAGAGCAGGACACTGGGCATCTGCACCACAGTGGGCTGCCCTAGTGCCCTACAGGCAGGCCGGAGGTGCCGTCTCAGGCCTTGACGGCGAGTCCTGCCAGTCCCGAACTAAGGTGAGAACCTTAAGGACATATGCTCTCACTCAAGGGGTCGCTTCCTCCCAGTTCATATCGAACTAACAGGAGACAGCCGAAATGAACCCAGCCCAGGGTCTACGAGGACTTTGAGGGGGGGGTGGAAAATAGTTGCAAACAAAAATAAAAAGGCACACAGTTGGGGCTAGAGCGATAGCACAGTGGTAGGGCGTTTGCCTTGCATGTGACTGACCTGGGTTGCTTCCCAGCATCCCATATGGTCCCTTGAGCACCACCAGGAGTAATTCCTGAGTGCAGAGCCAGGAGTAACCCCTGTGCATCACCGGGTGTGACCCCCCAAAAAAAAAAA
Organism: Sorex araneus; assembly: GCF_027595985.1. Lineage (NCBI taxonomy): Eukaryota > Metazoa > Chordata > Mammalia > Eulipotyphla > Soricidae > Sorex > Sorex araneus. The sequence continues at coordinate 281,389,700 of NC_073303.1, read as the reverse complement.
ATCACACAGTCTCTGCAGACCTCTTATTGCTGTCCCACCCAGACCCCAGTTCTCAGACATTTGAGCAACTGGTTAGAACCCAGGTCTGGGCAAAATTAGTGCCAGGCACCTAGGCAAGCGCCAGGCTGCCAGACCATGCAATGTTCCCCGGGGTTGCTTGAGTCGGACAGTGGAGTTACCGTCAGGCTCTGGCGGATGCAGACCCCCCCAGTAGCTACGATGGTCCGCTTGGTGCTAGTTGCTGCAGGGCATTCATGACCATTTGCTGTCCATGGCGGATTGATCGTGGCCTACAGCCATCGTCAGGCAGCAGTAACTATGATCCCTGGGTGTAGCACAGGTTCTGCCGGAGCTCAGTTCTGTATGGCTTGTGACCACGACGAATTCCTAGCGGTGGGTGACACAAACTCAGAACAATGGTCTCTATCTGGATTTAGCAAGTGTGACCCCCAGATTGCTGCCCAGGCCTGCACAACCCCAGACCCACCCTGATGTCGCACCAGGCTCGGTAAAAAAGCACAGCATTCTCCTGTGGGGGCACGGGAAGCCAGCAAGGATCTGAAGCTCATAGGACCTTTATCAATCCCCTTTCTACGCAGCAAGCACGATGAGGAAATCAGTAAGAGAAAACAACAACAGGGAAAGAGAAGATGTGAAAAAAGTAGAAAAAAAACTTTAATCACAAATCACTGAGCGAAAGGCACAGTAACTAAACTAAAAAAATTAGAGAGGATCAATAGCAGAATGATAGACGCTGAAAAGTGAATCGGGTGCACAAGGACAAGGTAGAAGAAACCATTAAAAAAAGAACTGAAGAAGAAAGAGAAGAGCTTTTTAAAAAACAAAACAGGGGCCGCAGATGTAATACAGCAGGTAGGGCACTTGCCATGCGCACAGCAACCTGGGTTCCATCTCTAGCATTCCACATGGCCCTCTGCACCGAATAGGAGTGACCCCTGAGTGCAGAGCCGGGAGGAACCCCTGAGCACCACTGGGTGTGACCCCCCAAAAAAAATTAAAAGAAAAAATAAGCAAAACTTGACATCAAGAGGATTAGGGACCTAAAGGGGAAGGAAATGCAAGGAAATGGACAATGTCCAGGTGAAAACAAACGACTGCTGGCCTGAGGTTACCAGGTGAGACACTGGTAAAGTGCGGGGAGAGGAGGCAAATGAGAAGTCACCTTGGGACAACAGTGGCGGGATAGTGGCATTGGGACGGTGGTGTGACACCAAAAGCATAAGCATAAACACCAACGCTAGCTATAAACCATGTTATTTCTCTTAAGAATTTTGAAGCCATGCAGATAGATGCCAGAGCATAGATTTCCAAGGCCTGGGCCGATGTAGATATTCACCATCTGAATTATGAGAAATGAGACACAACTTCTGAGCAGGCCCTTGGGGGAGTCAGAGGGGAGAGATTAGGCTCAGCAATGTGGCAGCGGGAGAGGAAAGGGGGGGGGGTCAGGTGGGGGGAGATTAAGGCGGAAACAAGGAGCACTTTCCTGGAAAGTGGCAGGAAAAGAGTTTGTTAGAGACAGGAAGGAGAGTCTTGCCCACTAGGGTTACCTGCCATGAATGTCCTCTAGGACGTGGGTAAGAATCGCAAAACCCAGCTGGCAGGGACAGGAGCTAATTCAGGAAGCAGCGAAAAAAGTTTTTTAATCTGAAGGAAATGGGTTTTTCCCCTCAGGAAAAAGCCTCCGTCTCTCCCCCCGACGTCATATTTCTCTAAATAAAACTATTCCACACCATTACTTATTATCAGAGAAATATAAATTAAAACAACAATGAGATATCCCCTCACACCAGTGAGACTGGCACACACGATAAAGTACAAACACAATCAGTGCTGTCATGGATGTGAGGAAAAAGGAACAGTAACCCACCGGGACTGTCCACTGGTTTAGCCTAAAGAGGTTTTCAAAGGAAAAACAATATGGCCACTTCCCAACAAACTAAGAATTGAGCTTCCATACTCAGAAATTCCATTTCTGAGTATCTACCTTAAGGTCCCAAAAAACACAATTGGGGGGCTAGAGCCATAGCACAGCGGGTAGGGCATTTACCATGCATGCGGCCAACCCGGATTCAATTCCCAGCATCCCATATGGTCCCCCAAGCACCGCCAGGAGTAATTCCTGAGTGTAGAGCCAGAAGTAACCCCTGTGCATCACCAGGTGTGACCCAAAAAGAAAAAAAAATATTGGAAAAGAACTTCGTGCCCATATGTTTATTATCGCACTATTCACAACAGCCAGGATCTGGAAATAACCCAAGAGCCCGACAATTTATGACCGGATAAGGAAATTGTGGTCTCTATACACAACAGAACAGTGCTCAGCTGTAAGAATAGATGAAATTAAGCAATTTGCCACTTCACGGATGGAGCTAGAGGACATCATGCTGAGTGAATAAAAGGGACAGATACAGAATAATCTCTCATAGAATCCCATTTTATAGATGGGATATATTTTTAAAAAAACACATAATAAGGGAGCAATGAATAGCCAAAGGTAACATAACTGGAGACTTGGTCTACAGAACTTTATTTACCTGGGTGAAAAGAATGGGAGTCGGGGGTGGGTGGGGAGGGTTCCTGGAACTTTGGTGGAGGGAAGTGAGCACTCTGGGTGTGGTACTAAAATGGTGTATCTGGGGCTGGATCTATAGCACAGCAGGTAGGGCATTTGCCTTGCACGCAGCCAACCCTGGTTCAATTCACAGCATCCCATTTGGTCCCCGCCGAGCACTACCAGAAGTAATTTTTGATTGCAGAGCCAGGAGTAACCCCTGTGCATCGCCAGGTGTGACCCAGAAAGAAAAAAAAAGCATAAAATATATGGGAATAATTCATAGTTGGTTAAAAAAAAAAGTACTGTGAAATATGCAAGCACTGTTAGCACTGTCGTCCTGTTGTTTATCAATTTGCTCAAGTGGGAACCAGTAACATCTCCATTGTGAGACTTGTTGTTACTGTTTTTGGTATATTGAATACGCCATGGGTAGCTTGTGAGGCTCTACCGTGCGGGCGGGATACTCTTGGTAGCTTGCCCGGCTCGCCAAGAGGGACTAAGGAATTGAACCTGGGTCGACCACATGCAAGGTAAATGCCCTACCTGCTGTGCTATCGCTTCAGCCCACTGTGAAATGTAGTAAATTATAATTGATAATTTCTAATAAAACCAAATTAGTAGTAATTCCTGAGTGCAAAAGCCAGGAGTAACCTCTGTGCATCGCTGAGTGTGTCTCAAAAAAAAAAAAAAAAGGTGTATGCGTAAAGCTATCAATGACAGCATTATAAATCATGGTTCATAAATAAAAATTGGAGGGGCTGGAGCAATAGCACAGCGGGTAGGGCGCTTGCCTTGCACGCGGCCGACCCAGGCTGACCCAGGTTCGAATCCCAGCGTCCCATATGGTCCCCTGAGCACCGCCAGGGGTAATTCCTGAGTGTAGAACCAGGAGTAACCCCTGTGCATTGCTGGGTGTGACCCAAATAGCAAAAAAATAAAATAAAATAAAATAAAAATAAAAAAAATAAAAATTGGAATAATAAGAACTATTTTACTGCAACATGCCAGAAACAGGAACAAACAAGTCTCACCATGGAGACGTTACTGGTGCCCGCTCTAGCAAATCGATGAGCAACGGGATGACAGTGACAGTGACAGTGATTTTATTTCCCCCAAATCTGAAAACATTACAAAGGGCTTCTGTGCCTTTACATTGGCAGAAAGGATGATGAAAAACATCATCTGTTTTCCAGACATTAAGAAATGTCTCTGTGGGCACTTTTAGAGAAAACCATGGAACACCCATGAAACCTCCAGCTCACACGGTCTCCTTCTTCCGTCTCTGCAGGACCAGCTGTCGGAGCCCCGCTCTCCAGCCAACGGTGACTACAGGGACACCGGGATGGTCCTTGTCAACCCCTTCTGCCAGGAAACGCTGTTTGTGGGAAATGATCAGGTATCCCAGATCTAGCCACGGCAGCCATTGCTTTGCTGGCCCCAATTTTTCATCTCTAAATTATAAATATACAAATATCTATTATAAATACAATATTTGTGTAACCCTGAGAAACGTTTTCCACTTTTTTCCGCCCCCCTAAGAATTGTCAACTTCTTTTTTTTTATAAGTGTGGTTCAAAACAAATCTGACAGGATGATTCGTGGCTTTCTAAAATAAAGGTCTTTCTAAGCAAAGCAGGTGCACTGAGTGCTTCTCTTAGCGGTGGTGACCGGCGTGGCAGCAGCCCCAGCAGAGGAGGGGACGACACGCGTCCAGGCGGATGTCAAGTGGGCCGGACTGTCCTTTGCGCTTCTGAAAGCTCAGGTTCCTCTTCACTCCCTGTGACCCCATTTCCTCCACTTGCACATGCCGCTGAGAGGGCTGGGCCACCACCGAGGGGAAGCCAGTGGACTGACGCCGTGGGGGGGAGGGAACATCTCCCCCCTCCCCGAAGGATGAGAACCTTGGAATCTGCCCGTGCCCAGCGGCTGTTGAATCGTGAGCACCGGCAGAAGGCATGCAGCGTCGAGAACCCTCGGAGGGCATCAGGCATCCTAAGGCCGAGTCCCCGGGCCCCACCCCGCCGGGGGCCTGCACTGTGCTAACAACAGGACTGCATTCCCCGGGCGAATCCAAGGCTGCCCCTCGCACGTCCCCGCGTCCTCTCCAGCTCCCACATTGCATTAAACTCTGTGCCTTTCTCTGGAGGGGGGGAGCTGCCCCGTCACCGCCCTGGAGCTAGAGCGTGGAGCCCTTCGAGGGCTGGTGCCTGTTAGGGCTCGAATCTGTTTCTCAAAAGACCGTCGCTTTGTGCTCCAAAGGGATGGATTCAAGAAGCCTTGACCATAGAGCTGTACTTTCCAGAACCTTCCTCCTGCTAGCTAAAGGAAACAGGATGGCCAAAGCAGCATCCCCCGGGAGAAATCAAGACTACCCGTCTCCCTCGGAGCTGCAGGCCTGCCTGGGGGGTCAGCAGGGGCCCATGCCGCTCAGCCTTCACGCTCCATCTACCCTACATTGCCCCCCTCGCACTGTCACCCCTCCCTGCCACAAACCCTCCCTCCCACCCCCACCCCCACCCCCACCCCCCAGCCCACAGGGTGAGGCCCTCAGACCTGAGGAGGGCTTCTGGAAATGGCTGCTTGTTTCTTCTTTCTGACAGAGAGTGGCTGGGGATTGGCAGGAGTTGGGGAGGGGTGGGGGGTGGAGGGAATGGGGATGGAATGGAGGGAGGGGGAGAGAAGAACTGCTTTGACGCTTCCCTTCTCCAAAAAGAAAAAATAGTTTGATAGTATATTTTGAATATAGATGTTCTTATAGTCAAATTGGGAGTTGAGTGTTGATTCGTATGCTCATGTTGTCGCTGTGTTTTTTGGTTAATCATGTTTCTCCTTCCTTCCTGTACTCTCTTGATGTCTTTAAAGATGGCCTTTAAAACTCTGTGTTCTCCGTCTTGGATGAACTCATGTCACACGCAGTCAGTGGTTATCTCTTCTCTAAGGCTCTCCAGCCCACAAAGAAGCTGATTAAATGTTTCTCTGAGATTTTGTTTTTTCGGTGTCTGATCTTCTAACCTTATATTTGTTAGCTATTGTATTTAATATATCAATGTATGTATATATAGAAAGAAATGTTTGTAGAGTAAATTTATATATATAATATATGTAATCAAGTACATATGTTATATATACATATGTGGATGTATTACTTATTTTTCCTTACCCACAGAATTCAGCTACTGTGTATATATAAATAAACTTATTTTATTAGCCAGAGGATTAAGTTGCTAATCCATCTTGCTTTCTTTTAATTTTAAAATGACTTTTGTCTGCTGAGTACGTATTCCACCGTGTGTCCATAGTTTTTTAAGTGAAGCATGGTAATTTTTATTAAAACCGACTTAGAAAGATATGAGAGGAGAGCGAGAGGAGAAACGGCAAAGAAACCTAGAGGCAAGCTAGCAAGATACGGGAGAACGTGGGCTAGAAGGGCAAGCTTCATCTCTCTTGTCAGCCTCTATCTTCACACTTAGTTGCTTTTATTAACATACGAGCTAACAGTATTAGCGGTTTATTCATTGACAAAACAAATCCCTAAGAGCATGTCTGTGATTCCTCCAGAAGAGTGTTCTCTTCCTTCAAATCTTTGGAGATAGTCGAGTCAGTGAGGGTTACACGCCACACCCCAGGGGTTAGAGCCTTCCTAGAAATGAATTTGGGGCAGGGAGACCTGAAGGTGACCCGGAAGGTGATCTGGTTAGTCTCTAGAGAATGACAATGTCTACCCCAAACACCACTGCAGACAGCTTAGTAGCTTGGCTCTGCCTGTTTCACCTTGAGTGACCCATCCCGGAGCTTTTGCAGCTCCTCAGAACCCAGCTGGCGTCAGCTGGATTAGATTTGGACAGTCTCGCAGGTGCACCAGAGGTGGTGTGCACAGCAAGAATTTAGCCACTAAACAAACAAGAGACTCCTAAATAAAGGAGAGTTTCTGCCAGCCTTAACTTGATCACATGGGTTCATCCTAAAGCCAACATCGAAGTGCATAAGATATCTTCCAGGTCATTGCAAAGAACAAAGTAGAAAGGAGAAAAAAAAAGAACTGTAACATCCTGTGTTCCAGGAAGAGCACATAGAATGTTCCAGAAAGCATCCTTGTTTTAAACTCTGCCAATGTACCCCCTCTGTGGGTGGTGAGAAGCACGCAAGATAAGTAAGTCTCCGTGTTAGGAGTCAAAAGATAATTTAATCCCAGTTTCGCTACTTTCTTGGGACCTCAGACAAGAGATTGATTGCCACTGGGGGCTTCCTCATCAATTAAACGGGCTAATCAGTGGATCAGTAAACATGCCAGAAGGGCAGGACATGTAAACTCTGTTCCTGTTCCCAAGACAGAACTGAGTGGGAAATCTCCACAGCCTCGGGTGGGATTCTCCCCCCAAGAAAGAAGCGACTCAGTTTTCTTCTTGCCCGAGTCTTGTTTCCACAATAATTCAAGCTTTGGTTACTTCGTAGAACGTGGATACAGCAGTTTTAAGTTTCTGTTTTGTCATACTTGGGGCTGGAGGAGCCCTGGACCTGACGATATGATTGTCACCATGAGTACCTGCCTCAGTGGAGCGGGAATTTAAGAAAACAAAAACAAAAACAAGGAGTGTGATGGGGCTAATTCTGAGGCTATTACTAGAAAATTTTCTCTGGTTTGTTTGTTTTTTTTTTGAGGGGTTGAGGGGGTTTATGAGTGGACAGATAGCATAGCAGGTAGGAGGGTGCTTGTTTTGCATGTGGCCAACCCAGGTTTGATCCCTGACACCCCAGATGACCCCCCCAAGCTCTACCAAGAGTAGTTTCTGAGTGCAGAGCCAGGAGTCACCCCTGAGCATCACTAGGTGTGGCCCCAAAATAAACATAGAAAGAAATAAAATGATTTCTGATTTCACAGAGGACGAAGCAGTGCGGTAAGGAAGAGCCTCTAGGTCCCCAGCATGTGGGGCCTGGGCTTGCCCAGGGTTAGAGCCCAGGAGAGGTGGCAGATAAGGTGCTCGCATGTGACATGGAAGAATCGGTGTGGTAGAGTAACACGGACCTCGCCAAGAGGCTGATGAATTGTGTTGGGTGGGGGAAAAAGTCCCTAGGGAGGGTCCTGAAGCTGCTTCCAGGGCACAGGAATCCCCAGGCTTGCTTTGTCACACAGGGGCGGGAGTCCCTGAGGCCACCTCCCAGAGGGGCTGGTTCACATCACCCATAGGGACAGTCACCCACATCCACACTCTCACCATGTAGCACCCGAGAGCCTCTGAGAAGCTCTAAAGCCGGTCCTGGAACACTGGGCTTGAGCTCTGGCCCAGCCACTCGCTACACTTTTAATCTAAAGTCCCTGCACCTCAGTACACTCGTCTGTGAATTGGGGCTTCTGGAAGCTTCCCTGGCCCTCTCCTGGATAGTTAGATACACAAAGCCCACGTCCTGCTCTGCGCCAACATCGTTCACCCACAGCAGCAGCCCAGGAGGCCAAGCGCGTGACCAGCCTACGCTCTGGGCAGGGCCTACATCTCTTTCCATTCAGGGAGTGAAAGAAGCTTGTGGAAAACAGCAGACAAAGCAGCCCGGTGGTAGGGGAGTTTCCAGAGAGGTCTGTGACCAGGCCACAGGGATGCCGGGACGGAATCCTAAAGCCACCGCACTTGTGTAAACCCACGGACCAGAGCGGAGGCAGAACAGAGAGAGGTGGTGCCCCCGGCGCCAGCTCCAGCATGTCCCTCCAGGGGCACAGAGCAACCTTCCAGGGCCCTCTGTCCTCCCGGGAGAGGCCCCCGGCCTCCAGGAGCGGTACCAGATGTAACCTTGCTCGGGCCCCCAGAGTCCACGTCGGGATGGTGCCCAGCGGGCTCTCAGCGGGGCTGAGTGGCCGCGTGAGCCGCCGGGCGCTGGGCATCAGCAGTGTCTTCCTGCAGGACCTGTGGAGCTCGGGCCCAGTCTTGGTGCCTCCTCCGGGCCTCGACAGAACCCTGGGCGGCCTCGAGGACCTGGGAGGTTGCCTGGCAGAGTACATGGCCAAGGTGCGCGCCCTGGAGCGCGTCAGCCAGGAGCTGGAGGCACAGCTCCGGACGCAGCTGGAGAGCACAGCCACGCACTCGGAGCGCTGGACAGCGCTCAGGGCCTCCTGGGCCAGCAGCTGCCAGCAGGTGAGTGCCCAGCTTGAGCCAGGGCTTTGCAGGGGGAGCTGGGAGGAGGTGCCAAGCGCGAGTGTTGATTGTTGCAACATCATCCTGGGACTGGAGCGTTGTTTGAAGAAAGCGCTTAGGTTGAAGCAGGAGCCAGGTAAGGGAGAGGAACTGTCACCTTACACTAGTGACAGTGATAAGAAGGACCACCGGGGGGCTGCTGGGCCCGGCCCGGGCGGACCCCGCTGTGTGCCCTTGCTCCCCTGATGGAGAATGCAGTGCTCTGCAGGCGCGGTCACGGAGTGCGTTTCTCAGAGGAGAAAACTAGGACACAAAGCAGTTTGTCAGAGTCACTCAGCTAGAAGGGAAAGTGGAGCCGAGGTCTGGACCCGAGTTTGGCTGCAAAGCTTGTCTTTGTCCATGATTCCAGGCTGTCTCGGGAACTTTTGTGTTAGGAGGATTTTTACTGATGTCATCACACTGAACTCCATCACATAGATGTGGCAATAAAAACAGTGAATAAATGGAGGTAAATTCCAGTGCCCTTCTGAAAGAGAAGCGTTCAATAGTGATGTGAGCCACCCTGGGAATCTGTAAGTACCCCTTGTACTCAGACAGGGCATAAAGGAAAGAAATAGGTAAAGCCAATATATAGTATTTCTATTTAACCCAATATAATTAAATTTTATGTCATCATGTAATCAATGTAAAACATACTAATGAAATTAGTTACAGTCAACAACTCTCCTCAGTGAGAGTTGTTGGAAATGTCGGCACACACACACACACACACACACACACACACACACACAGAGCGTCCAGCCTGGTGTGAATGGCCACATCTGGCTATTCAGTCACTCAAAATGACAAAATGAGATTGGGGAGTTCAAAACTTTTTCAGTTTATTTTCTTTCATTGAAATGGCCACAGGCGGCTACAACTTAATTGGTTAGGGCACGATACAGACGTCCTGCTTCTTATCCTCGTACCTGCTCGCTGGTTATTTCTGCAGAGCCTGAACTCACCGGCCAGTTCTGGCAACAGCCTGGGTTTTGGCATGGGGACTCCAGCCAGCCTTTGGTCACTGTCGGGTCTCTCTGCGGGTGGCTGGCCTCTCCTCTCCTGCAGTTTCAACACATGCTGGCATTTGGGGCCACTCCAAGCTAAATCTGCCCCTCTCCAACCAGGACTGCTCACGAAAACACCATTGTTCTTTGGGGCCAGCATTGGACCCCTCAAAAGGGGGTCCTACCCCTTCATTTGCGAGTGCCTGCGTCATCTACAAGAGCCAACACACTCAGGGGGACCCTACTTGCCCCTTATTTCATTCAGGATACTTTTCCATCACTGCCCGTCAGTGCCTGGCTGACAGCGCTGTCCACGTGACAGGCCACACTGTCCTCTCGGTCCCCCTGAACACTGCTAGTATCCACTGAGCCGTTTTCTCATTCCAAGATGACCACCTGTTCGCCCAGCAAATCCACACATAAGAAGTCGCATGGTTACCTGCCTGCAGACAGCGAGCGAGCGTCGTGGTCGCTCTGATCTGATCAGAATCCCAAGTGGCAGGTTTTTCCCTTCTAAGTGGCCAGGACCAGAGGCTGCACTGGATTAAAAGACACTGTGTTTGCCTCATGATCTCATAGGCATGGTATGAACCCAGTCTCTGAGAATTGGATTAAATGTAAAATGTAAAAGCATCCCATATGGTCCCCCTAATACCACCAGGAGTAATTCCCGAGTACAGAGCCAGAAGTAACCCCTGTGCATCGCCAGGTGTGACCCCCTCCCCCTCCAAAAAAAAAGCATAAAATATGTGGGAATAATTCATAGTTGGTAAAAAAAAGTACTATGAAATACAGTAAATTATAATTGATAATTTCTAATAAAACCAAATTCTTTTCTTGTCATCAAAATTAAAGAATAAAACAAGTGGCCAGGACCCCAAAATGATAAAATCTTTCTTGTTGAGCTTACAGATATAAACTCCCTTTACAATCTCAAACCTCAGTTCCCAGCCTCTCAACCATATAACAGCTTTTTTTTTTTTTTTGCTTTATGGGTCACATCTGGCAATGCAGAGGGGTTACTCCTGGCTCTGCACTCAGGAATCACCCCTGGTGGTGCTCAGAGGACTATATAGGATGCTGGGAATCAAACCCGGGTCGGCCGCGTGCAAGGCAAACGTCCTATCCGCTGTACTATTGCTCCAGCCCCATATAACAGCTTCTTAAGCATTTCTGCTAAGCAGTAAAGACAAAGTAGAAAACTCCCAGGTAGAGGCCGGGATGCAGACATCTGCCCAGGGCTCTGGCGAGTGCCTTCCCTCACCAAGTGAAGGATGCTGGCAGTAAGCTGGCGGGGGCGCTGGGGTTGAGGGACCTGGGAGCACATCAGCCCCTTTCATCCTCATATAGGCCAAATGCATCCTCAGAGCAGCAGAGGAAAGGAGAGCAGGGCCAGGCGGGTGCAGCCTCTTACAGAGGGGAGAAGAGGTGAGCCCAGGTCACGCCAGAGGGGGGGCCTGGAAAGAAAGGGGGACAAGGGAGAGGCAGAAGTTTCCACAGCTCAATCCCGCAGGAGGAAACAAGAACTGACCTCCAATCGCAGTTTAAGCCGTGACTGGAGGGAAGCAGAAATCCAGATTACTGACGGGCTCCCGGGGGCTCATCCGAGCACGGGGCCTGCTGCCCTGCTCCCTCCTTCTGTCCCTGGACGCTGGGGATCTGCCTATTTCGGGAAAGTGCTGGAAACAGGCCATCTAGATCAGGGCCAGGTGTCTCTCCCCACAGAACCTGCGGTTCTCAAAGGTGTTCTAAAACAAGAAACAAGAACTCATCCCTCTCCGTGGGGTGGAGGGAGGCAAGAGGGTCACTGTTGATGGACCACAGCTGGGTCCCAGAGATGGGGAGGGAGAAGCTAATTTAGCATCCCCGGAAGCCTGGATACAGCTACCCAGGGCAAGTCATTCAGCACACTGAAATAACGCGATTTGTTTGGTCAGAACAGGCCGGAAAGAGTTACTCTGTTTATAGAGTCAAATTTTCTTCCTTTATGTTTTGACCACTCCCCCTCCCTGCACCCCCAGTTCCCTGATGTTCAACTTGGAGCTGATGTTTAGAGATGAGGCAGCTGCAGGAACTCTCAAAGCCCTTCCTTGTGGCCAGGGAAGTAGGTCAGAGTAGGGGGAAGCAGATGCCTTGAACACGCAAGGCCCCAAGTTCAATCCCGACACCACATGGACCCCCCCCCCCAAAGACCACCCGAGGCGCCTTGGTAGCCCCTAGCACTGACTGCAGGGCCCACGCGCCAAACCTTCAGGCATGGCTGGTGGAGTATCAACAGCATACCCTCTGGGCTCCCTCAGCACCGCATGGGAGGGGCCCCCACATCCCAAGCAGCGCTCAGGCAGTAAAGAAATATAACTGCGCGAAGGAAACTATTCGGGTGGATTCATCTTAGGAGGACTAGCAGAGGGAATTGGAGAGATGTTTGGATCTTGCCTGTAGCTTCAGGAGCAGGGCAGGAGGCTGTCTGAGTGATGTAGGGGAGCATGAGACTGCTCTCAGAAGTGCATGTGCAGGGGTGGGAGGGGTCCTTCTGATTCCCTGGGGACCCTTGAACATAGAGAACATCTGGAAGAAGGAGCAGAGGGGAGAAAGAAGCCATCACTGAGCCTCTCTGTGGCCCGAGCGAACTCCCTCTAAAGCTCTCTAAATGGGAGCTCAGAGATGAGTATCAGGGAACCAAAGGGAGGGGGGAGATCAAAAAAAATTAGGAGGTTGTGCAGCAAGGACTGAGGATTTAGGAGCCAGAGAGCTCCGGTGTTAAGAACTCCAGCCCTGGGGCTGGAGCAATAGCATAGCGGGTAGGGTAGGCCTTGCACACGGTCTGACCCAGGTTCGATTCCCAGGATCCCATATGGTCCCCCGAGGACCGCCAGGAGTAATTTCTGAGTGCAGAGCCAGGAGTAACCCCTGTGCATTGCTGGGTGTGACCCAAAAAGCAAAACAAAAATCTCAGACCCTGCATGACCCTGAGGCAAGTTCTTCACCGATCTCTGGCAATCAGGATTTCCTGCTGGATAATGAGGGTGTTTGAAGATTTTACGGCACAGTAAACTATCTCTGAGAGAACACCAGAGGCCGTGCCACAGAAATTAACAACAAAAAAAGCGTGTCCCCTCACTGTGCCACTGTGAACTTGGTTGGAGGTCGATGCAATCAGGCAACTGGAAATATAAAAAATAATATGCAGGTGCCGAAAGTAGATAATGGACCAAACATGATGACCTCTCAGTGTCTGTGTGGCAAGCTATAATGCCCAAAAGTAGAGAGAGAGTATGGGAAATATTATCTGCCATAGAGGCAGGGGAGGGTGGGAAAGGGGGGTGTATAGCTGGGATATTGGTAGTGGGGAATGTGCAGTGGTGGAGGGATGGGTGTTTGATCATTGTGCGATTGTAACAATATGAAAGCTTGTAACTATCTCCTGGTGATTCAATAAAATTAAAAAAACAATAATATGCAGGGGCCGGAGTGCATGTTGTTAGGCATTTGCCTAGCACCCGGCCATCCCAGGTTCGATCCCCAGTATCCCATATGGTCCCCCAAGCACTGCCAGGAGTGATCGCTGAACGTAGAGCCAGGAATAACTAACCAGATAATAAACCTGATTATCACTGGGTATGACCAAAAAAGCCAAAACCAAGCCAATAAACAAAGTCAAAGTACAACACAAAGTCCCACAGAATCCATGTGAAAATTATAGAAGGAGGGTATGGGTTTTTCTACTTACTCCTGATAACAGGCCAGAAATAGTCCCTGAGCATCTCCAGGTGGGCCCCAAGGCAAAACTATGAAAAAGAATAAGATAATTGCTACTGAGAGTATCTCGCCCCCACAGCAGAGCCTGACAAGCTCCCCGTGGCGTATTCGATATGCCAAAAACAGTAACAAGTCTCACAATGGAGACGTTACTGGTGCCTGCTCAAGCAAATCGATGAGCAATGGGAAGACAGTCAATTATAAAAGATTTTTTTGACAAATATAAACAACAACAAATATGCAATGAAAGAAAATCTCATTTATGACAGAGAGAAAGAAAATGAAACACTTTGAATTTTAATATCTAAAATCCCCAAGAGAATAAGAAATCTTCTTGAAAAACACAAATGGAAAGAAATGACTAGTGAGGGAAGGTAAAGATTCAGGAAAAATCAGTTCCCTCTGAGTTAATTTATAAATTCAATTTAACAATAATTGTTAATATCATTGCCTTTTGATCTGCAAAGGTTTATTTCATTTTTTTTTTTGAGTAAACAGATTTTACTTAGAGTTTTTTTGAGGGAAGGAGGAAGGGATAAGTGGGAGAAAGAAGAGTAAGAGTAATGCACTCAAGGGAGAACGGGGGCTTCTCCAAGGGTGAAGAGAGCCCTATTTCATATTTTTAATAACAAAAAAAAAAAAAAAAAAAAGAGACCTGGAGATAAGAGACAGCAGGGTGGGGCACTTGCCTTACACACAGCCAATCCAGTTCTATCCCGAGCCCAGACAGGACGGTCCTTGTGCAGAGTCAGGAATAAGCCCTGAGCACAGCCAAAAATAAACCAAAAAAGGAAAGAAGAGCTAAAAAACAGAAAGGAAAAGAAAAAGAACTTTGAGAAAAAAACAGGTGGGAAAGAGAAGCTCAGTAAAGCCATTTGTATTGGCATAAATTTAAGATAGGAAGGACCAATGGGACAGAACAGAAAACGTAAAAGTAGCTCCTATTGCAACATTTGAATCAAGACAGCGTTTGAATAGCAGTGGAGGAAAGATGAAACAGGATACCGAAAGAAAAATAATGAAATTGGACCCATCTTTTACTGTACCCTCGGATCAGTCTCAAATGCATCTTTGATTTAAATGCATAAAATTAACTGTACCCAAAAAATGGGTGGATTCCTTTATACCCGGAGTGTGGAGAAATTTTCCCTTGATGGTAATTTAAAATTTAAAAATAATAAACAATGGTGTCAAGTTTATTTGCTGGGAACTTTTTATTTTGCCTCACAAAATATCACCACAAATAAAACTAAAGTAAAAATGACAAACTAGAATAAAGGCATTTGCAGCTTAGCACACAAGGGGTTCGGCTTGGAAATTTGCAACTTGGAACACAAATTATGATTCCAGAAACAGCACTGAAAATGTGAAGTTTCGGGGGGAAACGACGCCAATCACACACTTATTTTTAAGTAGGTTAGGAATGTGAACAGTTGGGCATAAAATAAGTGAAAATAGCTCTTAACTATGTCAAGGGAAACTCAGCTAATTCATATCATGAGAGAAGTACAAACCACATAAAACCCTACCTGAGAGGCCATTTCTCCTATCAAATTGGCAAAACTTCCAAAGATTGGCGATGGAATTCTGGGTGAAGCACTAGGGAAGTGGGTGAGTCTGTTCAGTACAGGAATCAGAGCGTATTCCAATCTCTATAGAAGAAAATTTGGCATCGTCTAGGTTACTTATATATACATTTATGTACATGTAATTCGATGCAGCAATAGCGGGTCTAGGAATCTCTCCCAATGACAAACTGGAAAAAAACACACACAAGATGTATGTACCAAGCTGCTCCTTTTAATCCCATCAGTAGTAGCAAAAGACTGGAAATAACCCAAATGCCTATCAAGAGGATACTACTAGCATGACTTAGAGTAAAGGAACTCAAAAGAGGGCTACAAAAATAATACAATTCATTTCAATAATCATATCTTTGGTGGTAGTGTTGTAGTGGTATTCTGACACTGGTGTATATGTGTACTGGGGATAAAGCCAAAGAGTAATTATATCTGTGTTTAGAGAATCAAAGATTTTTGTTGGATAAAAGGAGATGCAGTTGTAAGACTGGTAAAATTTAGTGACTATTTTTGTCATAAAAATGAATTGGAATCATCAGGTTAAATGGCTGGCTGGCATGTGTCTAAAAAAACAAATATTATCTCAATTTTGTAGTGCTGAACTGTAAAAAGAACTAAAATTAATGACCAAGCTCCTTAGTGAAAGCCTTTAATCTGGGTTTGGGACATAAAATCTATAAGATGAGTTTAAAACAGCGTGAAATACCCAAAGACAAGAAAGCTATAAGAACTATTCTAGACATATTAATAGACTTTTAATGACTCCCATAGCAAAAGACCCCCAGCACTGTTTATGGTCCCCGGAGCACTGCCAAGAGTGATCCCTGAGCACAGAGCTTGGAATAAGCCCTGAGCACAGCTGTATATGGCCCCCAAATTAAAAATAAAAGTTGTTTAACTTTTTTAAAAGACTAAAGTAGTGGGAATTGAGGCAACAGAAGGAAAATAAAATAGGCCATTACTAATAATTGTTGAATCTGGATGTTGACTGGGTTTGTCGGGTTTATTGTCCTGTTCTCTCTGTTTTTGGTTTAAAATTTTCACAATAAAAGTGAAGATAGAGGGGCTGGAGTGATAGCATAGCTGGTAGAGCATTTGCCTTGCATGCGGCCAACCCAGGTTTGATTCCCAGCATCCCATATGGTCCCCTGTGCACCACCAGGAGTAATTCCTCAGGGCAGAGCCAGGAGTAACCCCTGTGCATTGCCAGGAGTGACCCAAAAAAGCAAAAAAAGTAGTGAAGATAGAATACCTTCCTCTTACGATCAGACTCCTGGAATTAAGTGAAGTAATGTAAATAAATTACCATGTATGCATCATACCAAATTAAAGTTTACATAAACGAATAAACTTGAAAGTGGGGTAGTTAAACGAGTAAAATAAGCAGTGGTGTTTATGCACAGGTGTTCATGAGTTGTTGAGCCCACACATATTCCAAGAATTTAGAAAAGGGTCAGGAAATAGAAACCAATTATGAGACCCCCAAGATCAGGTCAGAAGATGTGCTTCAACCAGAGTCCCTTGGGGACAGATAGTTTCAGGGCGTTATGTGCCCCGGACAGGCTTCCCAACTGTCAGAGAAATTTGTCTTTCTTACAATCAGCAACACGCAATTATTCAGACTAGGTCAGTAGAGGAGAGAAGGGTCGGGGAAGAGGGGGAATGCTTGAGGGGTGAATCATACCTCAAAGGCCTGAGCAACAGACTGTTGTGTAACATTGGTTTGTCCTTGCTCCTCCCACAGGGAGCTTAGGTTTACTGAGTCACTCCCACAGCAGTGCTCCTGTGGATCTCCTACTAACCTAGAGTGCTGAGCCCCCAGATGAGATTTTTGTCCTTGAGTTAATCTCCTAAAAGAACTTCCCCTGGAGGGGCTTTATATCTGCTTATTGTTATGTTAATGTTCAACCCCACCTATGTGTACCCGCCCCCACCCTTCAGGATTTCTACATGTAAGGAAGGAGAGGCAGAAAGAAAATAATAGCACTGTGGGGGGGAAGTGATCTAACTGAGGAGAAATTACTACTGTAAGAGAGAAGCAGGAGAATGAAGCTGTAAGAGAGAAGACTGTCACTGTCACTGTCATCCCATTGCTCATAGATTTGTTTGAGCAGGCACCAGTAATGTCTCTCATTGAGAGACTTATTGTTAAGTAAGACTTATTGTTAATGAGACTTATTGTTACTCTTTTTGGCATATCCAGTATGCATGGGTAGCTTGCCAGGCTGTGCAGGCTTGATACTCGATACTTGCCGGGCTCTCTGAGAGCCCTCGGAGAGGGGAGAGGGAATCGAACTCGGGTCGGCCGCGTGAAAGGCAAACGCCCAACTGCTGTGCTATCGCTCCAGCCATAGAAAGGAGAAGAGAGAGAAGTAAAGGATCCCTGGTTACCAACCAGCCTAGGGCCCTGTCTCCCCGTTTTCCCATTTCCTTCTTTTATCTGTCTTCAATCTACCGGCCTGGGAGGCAATTCTCAGCCACAAACCCACGCATACCGCATGACCACGCTTTTCCAACTCACAACAAACCATTATATCTGTTTGACGAGACAGGTAGAATATCATCAGGTGGGCTCTAATCTCTGCAGGCCCTGGCTCCTCTAAAATAAAGAGAGAAATAAGTAAAGTCATGTTTAAATTTTAAAAAAGAAAAAAGGGAAGAGAGATGAGGTGGTCTGTGTCCGGGGCCATTTGTGCCCACTAACTGGCACTTATGGCAGAGCCTGGCAAGCTCCCCGTGACGTATTCGATATGCCAAAAACAGTAACAAGTCTCACAATGGAGACGTTACTGGTGCCCGTGCGAGCAAATCGATGAACAACTGAGGACAGAGCTACAGTGCTAACTGGCACTTGTGCAGAGGAGAAAGTCAATACCCACACTGAAGGTTTGTAGCTCAAAGGGAGAGACAGAGCATTTACAATTCCCAGTTTCCTAACATGAAAGTTTGGAAGTAAAGGGGAAAGTAGAGGGGGAAAGACGGCTGAGACTTTAGCAAGCTGAGCTGAAACAGGACTGAATTCTTTGGGCCCGGCTTTCTCCAGCAGGCGTTGTCCAAGGGGCTGGGTCATCCTGGGGGCTCCAAGTGGGGCTGATGGGAGCAGGTGAGAGGTGGGGGGAGGGAAAGCGGCAGCAGGTGATTCGGTTATAATGAGTTATCTTAAATCTTGCCAACGCCAGGGATTGCCAGTCAGATAGATAAAGGAAGTGGCTACGGAGTGGGAATAAGAATTCCCAAAAGGGGGGACACAGGGTACGTGACTTCCTCTTTGCCTGCACCTGGAAGTTAGCAAGAGAGTAGCAGCTCTTGCCAGAGAGGACAAAAGACAGTCAAAGGGACAAAGAGCAGCCCTTGGGGGCTGGCCTGGAGCCCGGGTCAGACTGCAGAGCACCAGCAACAGGACCGTGGTGGACTTTGAGAGACAGAGCCCGCAGGGGTCAGCGTGGACACTTGGACATCAAGAAACAGAACCAAGGGCAGCGTCCACAGGAACCAGGGAGGCTGGGATCCACAGCTACCTTCTGGAGTGATAGTGATGTCAGTGGGCCCCACGGGTGACTTCCGTGAAGCAGGGAGGAGAAAGACGTCACTTTCTCCCCAGCTGCCTCTACCACCCGGGACCCAGAGTTACTGGGTTCTTGTCTTCGCTCTCGGAAAAGAATTTCAGGAGTAGACAAGCAGTGAAGTAACAGATTTTATTTAGAGGCTTCTGAGGGAAGGAGGAAGGGATAAATGGAAAAGAAAAAACAGTAGGACTAACGCGCTCAAGAGAGAACTCAGGCTTCTCCAAGGGTGGAGGAAGCTCTACACACATCCTAGCACTGAACACGAAAGCAGGAAAGTACACATCTCAAGGGGGGAGATGCGGGCAACACATGTGCTCGGGCACCACATGTGCTCGGCCACATGAGCACAAGCAGCACATGGGCTCAGGCAGCATATGCGTGCACTTCCTTTGTTCAAGGTGGCCTTTATAGGATTTCTTCAACCTGCCCCCATGTGGGGGCTTCTTCCCAGGTAGAAGTCCGTTGCTAAGGAGGTTACCAGGGAGGCTGGGTCTTCTTTAGGCTGGATCACATTTTAATCAGATTAAGGGAGAGGTTGATAGAATTCGGGAACTTCATGGGGAGGGGTCCAACCTCCTCAGGGTCTGCTGAAGTTCTCATCAGGTCTGTTTTCTGTATTCACAGGGTGGGTTAGTCTCAGGATTCTCCTTCCCAGAGACTTTGATAATCTACTTCATTGCCAAGGGCCTTTCCCTATCTACCTGCCTACATCAATAAGACAGCAGGTAAGGCATTTGCCTTGCACGTGACCAGTCTGGGTTCAACCCCGAGCATCCCATATGGTCCCCGGAGCACTGCCAAGAGTGATCCCTGAATGTGAATGCCCTGCTATAGAGGCAATGTGGGGTGGAGGGGACAGGGTGGGGATGGTGGGAGGGATGCTGGAACCATTGGTGGTGGAAAATGGGCACTGGTAGAGGGATGGGTACTTGATCATTGTATGACTGAAACTCAAGCACGAAAGTTTGTAAGTCTGTAACTGTACCTCACATTAATTTACTAATAAAAAATTTAAATTAAAATAAAATCTAAAAAAAAAAAAAAAGAGTGATCCCTGAGCCAGACCCAGGAGTAAGCCCTGAGCACCTGTGGGTGTGGTCCAAAAACAAATAAAAAATCCAAAAACAAAAAACACCCTGCTTTTTTTCTTCTTTTTTTACTGGTGCCCGCTCGAGCAAAGAGCAAATTGATGAGCAAGAGGATGACAGTGCTTTTTGGGTCGCACCCGGCGATGCACAGGGGTTACTCCTGGCTCTGCACTCAGGAATTACTCCTGGCAGTGCTCGGGGGGACCATAGGGGATGCTGGGAATGGAACCCGGGTTGGCTGCGTGCAAGGCAAATGCCCTCCCCGCTGTGCTATCGCTCCAGCCCCACCCTGCCTTTCTAAAGCTGTTAAATAATGATGATGTCACAAACTCCTGAAGTTTCGAATGCTAATTTGGCAGAGAAAATTCAAGGGCCCACTCAGGAACTGGCCAGTCTCACAGTCGAAGTAGCGCCTCCCAGCTGGTCGGTCAGGTCTGAGCTGAGCAGATGGTGCATGCTGGGAGTTCCGTGGCCTCAGTTCCTCCCGGGCACCACCCCACCTCCCTCCCACGGAATGCAGACCACAGCACACAGATGACGGCCAGGGCAGACTCAGACCAGAGAGGCTCAAGGTTCTCAGTCAGAGTCCTGAAGTTAGCTCGGGACAGAGGGTTTCTGTAAAATCCCAGAGGGGAAGGGAAATGGCAAGCTCCTGAAAGCCCACCCACCCAGGCTCAGACACACAGCAGAACCCTCTGTGACCACAAGGAGTAAACAAGGTGGCTGCTCCCTGCTGATGTGGAACGGGCGTCTCCTGGTACCTTTAGTGAAAAGGCAGTGCCCGTCCAGTGCCATGCGGCATGCCAGAGCGATAGCACAGCGGGTAGGGCGTTTGCCTTGCACACGGCCGACCCAGGTTTGATCCCAGGCATCCCATATGATCCCCTGCAGCTCCATCAGTAATTCCTGAGTGCAGAGCCAGGAGTAACCCCTGAGCATCGCTGGGTGTGATGCAAGAAGCAAACAAACAAACAAACCCAACAACAATAAAAAGCATGACAATAATGTAAAACTCCTGCTTGTGACCCATTGGGTTGGGATGGTTCCAGGCAGATTCAGGGCAAGAAATTCTTCTACAAGCCGTCTGCTCCAGGGTGGGAGAGGAGGTTCGAGAACCGCTCTCAAGCTAAAACCCACCCCAACTAAGCACCCATGAAGAGGAAAGACCTTATCATGGGTTACAGTTTCCAAAAATAAGTTAAACTCAGTGAAAGCTGACCCCAGGCAACTGGCTCCAGGGGAGGACAAGTAAGGGGGGGGGGCGCAGGGTCCCCTATGGGATCCATGCTGACTCACTCAAGCTTAGGGCTCAATCTAAAAAAAATAAAGCCTAGTTTCAGCTGGGGGCGCGTACATAGATTTCTAATGAGCTGATCTCCACAAAGGCACCGTCAGCAGCAACGGGGACATTTTTGCTTGAGCTCAGCAGGAGTTGAAAGAGTGCGGGAATGGGGCTGGAGCAGTAGCACAGCGGGTAGGGCGTTTGCTTTGCACGCGGCCGACCCGGGTTCGATTCCCAGCATCCCATATGGTCCCCTGAGCACCACCAGGAGTAATTCCTGAGTGCAGAGCCAGGAGTAACCCCTGTGCATCGCCGGGTGTGACCCAAAAAGAAAAAAAAAAGAGAGAAAAAAAAGTGTGAGGGAAGCGGTCAACATCCTGAGGTCAACATCCTGCTTTGGGAAAGCAGCTGGTCACCTGCCACCACGGGAGGTCACAGCTCCCCGAATCCCAGCATAAACTTGCCTGAATTCTCGCCACGCCGCTCAGCATCTAGCTGCTTCCCAGTTCCGTGCCTGGGCCTCCTGTCCTTGGAACTCTGTCTTTGTCATCCTCACGTGCCGCCAAAGGTGAGGAAAGTTACCTGACAGGTGAGTTGAGAGTGTTCCCTTGCCTGGAGCCCGGCCAAACCCTGAAGAGTGCGACTGCTTTATCTGCCGGGCAGGGGTGAAACACCTCTCTCATCGGTTGCTGTGAGGACTAGAAGGAAGCTTCTAGAACCTCCTGAGAGCTCGCTATAAGTGGGCTTCCAGGCCCGGCCCCAAGTAACAATGCTTGGGGAGTACATTGTTGCCAGTTTTGTTCTGACTGCTGAGAGCAAGCCCCCGGGCCAGAGCCATACCCTAAGGCTAGCCCAGCCCAGCAGACCTCGGAACCCTGCACTCCGTCCGCCCTTGTCCAGGCACCCCAGAATCCTGCAAATCCCCCTGCAGAAAAGCTCCCAACAAAACAGTGAGAAAATCTAGGGAAGATAAAGCGCCCAGACTGTCACTAGGCCCGGCTGGCCTCAGATACACTCATGTCTGCTGGACACCTGTGCTTTTGTTTGCTTGCTTTTGAGCCACACCTGGCTGCTTGCTGCTCCCAGTTCAGTGCTCTGGCATCACTCCTGGCCATGCTCAGGGGACCCTGCAGTGCTGGGGATAAAACCCACGCAAAGTGTAGCCTCCAGAGCTGGAGCAGATCTCACCGTCGGTGACATGCACACATCTGAAGAACTTGTGTTCCCTGCCTCGTCTGATTTCTCAGCAGATGTCGATGTCACCCGGGAAGATGGGACGGTGCCCAGTGTACGGGTCTGCTCGGGCTGCCAGGACGAAGTGCCAGGCACTCAGACGCTCACAGATGCACTTGCTCACAGCCTGGAGGCTAGAAGCCTGAGCTGTCGGTGGCACGGGCCTCTTCTGGGCCTCTTCTTAGCTGTCAGGTCTCAGCTTGGCCTCATCTCCCCTCTGTACATCTCTGTCCAGACAGGGCAGTCGTGCAGCGAAGCCAGTTTTACCGGAACAGGGTTCACCCTCACGCCCTGTTTTCCTTTACTCTCCCCTGGTAGGGTTAGGACTTTAAAATACAAACGGGGGGTGGGGGGGACGGAGACTTGTATTCAGCCCACACCACCCACTGTAGCACTGTAGCACTGTCCCATTGTTCATCGATTTGCTCGAGCGGGCACCAGTAACGTCTCCATTGTGAGACTTGTTACTGTTTTTGGCATATCGAATACGCCACAGGTAGCTTTCCAGGCTCTGCCGTGCGGGCGGGATACTCTCGGTAGCTTGCCAGGCTCTCTGAGAAGGACAGAGGAATTGAACCCAGGTCGGCCGCGTGCAAGGCAAACGCCCTACCCACTGTGCTGTTGCGCCAGCCCACTGTATAGAGTAAAAACACAAGATTTGAAGTTTCCCATTGAGGTTCCATCCCAGACAGGGCCAGGTGAATGTTTCTCACCCTGAAACAGGTTTACACCCCCTTCTACACTCACTGGTAACCCCATGTTAGTCCCAGAACCCTCCAGGGTGAACGCTCTGCAGATCATTGGTGATATCAGGAGAGAGTGAGGTAGCCAGCCCTTGCGCCGGGCAGGGCTTCCTCCTCCTCCTCCCTCTCTTCCTCCTCCTCCTCCTCCCCTGCCACTGTTCTCTGGGAGGGAGCTGTCAGACCCAGTGACGGATCCTCACGCCGCTCGGCTCTAACTGAAACTCACAGTGGGAAGTAGGGCGCGCCAGGCTGGGGCGGCTTCCAGCTTGTCAGGCAGCTCAGTCCCAGGGCTGGAGACTCAGACGGTTCCGCTGCCAGGGGAAGGAGCAGCCCCCCGCCCCCACCTCCAGGCAGTTCCACAGTCCTTTTTCAGGGATTTGAAAGCTCAGAAAAATGTGCTGAGAGGTCAGTCCTGGTCAGCAGAACATCTTCATTGGCAGGGTTTAGGAGGTCCCCGTGGCAGCTGCGTCAGCATGGGGAATGGGTGGGTGTGGCTGTTGCAGAGAGCAGGGGACCTGGTGACAATGCACCCCCCTCCCCCCACCCCCACCCACCCCACTCCCCCCACCCCCGTCAGAGAAGTCTCAAAGACTTCTCTGTCCCTGCAGGGCTGTTCGTCCTCGGGGCGGGCTACTTGAAGAGCTGGGCCGGCCATGCCAGGGGGCCACAGACCACAGCCAGTGGGAGGGGCCCCAACCATCCACTCCGTGGCCCTGGGTCATAGAGCCTGGCAAACAGCACCAGAAGCACAGTAGAGGTGGACAGAGCGGACATCTCAGGATGGGAGTTAGGAGGGGCTTTGACGAGACTTGGGCTCACACTGGGTGATTCTGAAAAAGTTTCAGAGCAAGGATGTCTGGTGAGATGGCCTGGATGGGAGAGAGAGGGAACAGCCTTTGGCAAAGGTGTGCTGTGGAACAGCACAGAGACCGCAGTGGGGGATGGGAAGCTAGGAAGCACTTTCTCCAGAGAGGGAGGAAAGGAAGGGGGGAGCCTTCTGGAGAGAGACGTGAGAGCTACCCACAGTCTCTCTCTATATTGATGTGCCTGGTGCTCACCACTCCGATTTTACAGAGTAAGACCCAGAGGGCTGGCTCCTTATTACAAACAACTCCTCTGACCATGACAGTGAGCTACATTCAGTAGCGCCTCAACTCCTGCCTGTCCAACACTGGCACTGGTGGTCCGGGACAAACCCTCCTCTCTGCCCAGAAGCCAGGAGGCAGGACCAAGGGAAACCCAGAACCCACACTGGAAGAGTTTGAGAAGTTCGAGAAACTCTGTGCTCACCTTGAGCATCAGCACCAGAACACAGGGGCCCCCTGACTGCACAGCAAAGCTCTCCCACGCTCTCCTGACCACTGGACAATGACTTATTTCCTTTAGTGATAATCTAGTTTTTCCAATGAGATCAAGGCTTTTGTGCAGTGTGGATTCACAAATTTCCCTTCTTCTGACCTTCTGAAGCAGGACCCAACTTTATCCCTCGGGTTCATCCAGGGATTAATCCACGAATTCTTTCTGGGACTAGACTGAGGTGGACGGTTTTGGAGATGCCTCAACTTCTCCTCTTTGGTAACACACACCCCACCCAACTCCACTTAACAGCTACAATCTCAGTTCACTGAGCTTGGACCGCATGTTTTCCATCCCGAGATAACTATTATTTAAACCAGAAAAGAGATCATTAGGGCTAAAACCAAGGTTGGGAACGGAGTGAAGCATGTGAATTCGGGGAACTGACAGTTCTGGCTTGAAGTGGAGGAAGAAGACAGGTGGCAGGTGATGTTTGGTTGGAACCAGGCGAAGTTGTGGGTATTCCCTGCCTTGGTTCTCCAAGAAAGGGCAGCCTTCTGCTGGCTAATGCATGGACACCCCTTGGGCCACACTGCAGGGAAGGGACACTAAGCTGGTCAGCCAGGGGTGCCTGACCTTAAGCAGTTTATGTTCTAGTGATGGAAATGGAGATAATAACCAACAAACCAATTGATTAAAAAAATCATAATCTGTGGAAAGTGTTTTTGAAGAAAACTCAGAAGTCAGAGAGGAGCGGAGTAAAGGCAGGGGAGGTGGAGGAGAGCATGATGGAGATCAAGGTAGGAGAGGGTCAGGATGAGAGAGCATCCATGCAAGATGAAGTAGGTCAGGCCAGGGAGGCCTTGAGGAAGCAGAGTCCCGTGATCCACGGGAGGACAGGTGAACATGGCAGGTTCTGAAAGCCACAGGCACCCACAGGGGCTTTGGTCTAAGAAACACTTCTGAAGGGTTTTATTTTCATTTGATCACAGTGATATGATCTGATTTTTAAGTTGAAAGAGGTCACTCCTGACTCGGGGTGAAGAATGGATTGGGTCTTCTATTCATATTGGCATAGTGATAGCTACATGACAATATGGATCACTTGATCACTTGACATCCCGTTACTCATTGATTTGCTCGAGCGGACACCAGTAACGTTTCCATTCTTCCCTGTCAAGTGCTAGAGCACCTGAATGGCATCTGCTCGCTTCAGGAACATGAAGAGCCTCAAACCATTCATTCAGGGTCTTGACGAAGAAGTCTGACCATCTCGTAGGTGGGTGGAGACATGTTCTTTTGACGTCTCGTGGAATCCAGTTGGTAACGGCTCTAGTCCAGCGGTCATCTCTAAATTGCATTAGTTGTTCAGCCCATCTGATTTTTGACTCCTTGGCAAATGAGACAGCATTCCTGATTCTTGATTGTCGGCGGAGGTTGGAACTCCGGATTCCTTCTCTCACTTGAGTGAAGTATAAATAGAAGACCCTAATGTCTCCACTAAATATATATATATATTATATATATATATATATATATATATATATATAATAGAGGCAGTAAACCAATTCAGCAAAGAAGCAGTCTACAAAAATCAATAGAGTAGAATCTATGGGTTTCGATATGCAAACAATAAACTAGAAGAGAAAGATAAAAGAGCCAACTTATTTTCCCATAATTTCTCAGACCCAGAGAGATAGTGCAGGGGTTTATAAATCACGCCCTGCACGTGGGCAGCTCCTGTTCAGTCACCAGCAGCACAGTCTACCGAGTGGCACACAGGCCGCCCGAGAGAAGCCTGAGCACCCCCGGGCAGAGCAGCACCACAGCCTTGGGTCCCTGCTATTGAACTGCTGCCTGGTCGGGCAAGAGTAACCAGGAATGGCTCCTGGGCCTGCTAGACACTGATTGGGATGCTCCCAGTTCCCCCCCGCCCCCCGCAAGAAGAGGAAATAATAGAATATTGTCCAAAAGCCTAGTGTATCTAGGGGTCAACAAAAGTTATGAATACTTATATGTCAAAAACTCTAAGTCCTTGGGGCTAGAGCAATAGCACAGCGGGTAGGGCATTTGCCTTGCACTCGGCCGACCTGGGTTCAATTCCCAGCATCCCATATGGTCCCCTGAGCACTGCCAGGAGTAATTCCTGAGTGCAGAGCCAGGTGTAACCCCTGAACCCCTGAGCACCGCCGAGTGTGACCCAAAAAGGAAAAAAAAAAACAACTCTAAGTTCTTATTGAAAGAAAATGAAGAGAACACTGGAGAATGGGAAAATGCTCCGTGCTCATTAATGGGAAAAATTAACATGATTAAAATGAACATACTATACAAAGTATTATATAGATTCAGTGAAATATTCAATAACATTCTTCAAGGACTTAGAACAAGCTATACTAATATTTGTATGGAATCATAAAACTGCTCAAATAGCCAAAGCAATTATTTTTTTTCCTTTTTGGATCACACCCAGTGATACTCAGGGGTTACTCCTGGCTCTGCACTCAGGAGTTCCTCCTGGCGGTGCATGGGGGACCATATGGGATGCCAGGGATCGAATGTGGATTGGCTGTGTGCAAGGCAAATGCCCTATCTGCTGTATTATCTCTCCGGCCCCAGTCAAATTCTAAGAAAATGACAATGAGAGGTATTGCATTCCAAACTTTAAACTTTACTGTAATGGTATGGTAATCAAAATGGTGTGCTACTAGAATAAAGGTAGGTTCTCAGACAAATAGAATAGAATTGAGAGCCTAGCTAGAAACCCCCTCAGATATATGGACAGCTAATCTATGACAAACCCCTGAGGCATGAAGTGTAGCAGGAAAAGCTTCTTCAACAAATGGTACTGGGAAAACCAGATGGACACATGCAAATAAATTAAACCAGATGCCTATCTCATACCATACACAAAAGTTAAATCAAAGTGGATTAAAGGCCTTGAGACAAGATGAGACCTGTAACATACATGGTGTGAAACATAGCAGAACTCTCCAGGATATGGACCTTAGAGGGCTCCTCAATGATTTGAATCCATTGTGAAAAAGGAAAAAGACAGGAGAAGAAAAAATCAACTGGGTCTAGATCTACTTATCTCAAATTTTTTAAAATGTTTGCAAAAATAAAATCAATAAAAAATGTTTGCATGGCGAAGGAAAGAGGCTATAGAATTAAAAAAGATGACCTACATAATGGGCAAAAATATTTGCACACCATCCACAAGAGGCAAGATAAAGGGCTAATATTCTTTAAATATGCAATGCTCAAGCAAATTGCAACAACAAAATAATCCCATCATAAAATGGGGAGAGGAGATGAACAGACCCTTTCCCAAAGAGGACATACCAAAGTGTATGAAAAAGTGTTCATCATCACTTATTATGAGGGAAATGCAAATCAAAATAGCAATTAGATATCTTTGCGCACAAGTGAGGATTGCATAGATCCAAAAGACTGGAAACAACCAGCATTGGTGGGGGTGAGATGAAAAAGGAACCATTTCTAAGCACTTTCGGTGAGAATGTCATCTCGTTCAGTCTTTACGGAAAACAGGATTGGTGGCTTTTCAAAATCCCCTTCTTGATGAAAAATAGGATGGTGTTTGGGGCCGGAGCGATAGCATAGCGGGTAGGGCGTTTGCCTTGCACACGGCCGACCCGGGTTCGATCCCTGGCATCCCATATGGTCCCCCAAGCACTGCCAGGAGTAATTCCTGAGTGCAAAGCCAGGAGTAACCCCTGAACATCGCTGGGTGTGACCCAAAAAGCAAGAAAAAAGAAAGAAAGAAAGAAAGAAAGAAAGAAAGAAAGAAAGAAAGAAAGAAAGAAAGAAAGAAAGAAAGAAAGAAAGAAAGAAAGAAAGAAAAATAGGATGGTGGCTTTCTATACAACCAAGAACATCAACCCCAAGAGCTTAAAAAGATACACCTTTGAACTTAAACAGATATGTCTTTTGAAATTAAAAAGATATAAGCACACACCTAAGTTCACTGTAGTGCTAAGTACCGTAGCCAGACTATGTCCAGTGTCAGAGGAATGCAAAAAAGAAGTTGTGATACATTTACACAATGAAATATTATGCTCCTGTAAGAAAAGATGAGATTGCTGTAACTTGGATGGAACTAGAAGGCATCACATTAGGTGAAGTAAGTCAGAGGAGAAGGATGAATGCCATGTGGTCTCACTCCTTCCTCTGTGTTACACAGCAAAACAAAGGGATAAATAGTACAGAATGAGGATCAACCTTTAGTCAAAGATTACACAATGGAGATTACTAAGCAATGAAGCAGTGGGCAGAAGCAGTGTAGAAGGGGAGGAAGAGGCAGAATAGACTTGACAGAGGACGGTGGTAATGGCCGGAGGGTGTCCTGGGCACTTTGGTGGTGGCATAGTTGCAGTAACTCTGTACATCAAAGTGACAAATGTTATGGTGCTATAACCGTGATGTATTAATGTTATATCATTATAATTGTGTTACCTAGAGTGTAATGATTTGTTTAAACATTTTAAATAGGAAAAAAGAGAAAGGATTGGTAAGGCAAAACAGGTGTCTCAAAGACTAGAATAAAAGAGTCTGTAGGAAGAAAGAGGAGAATGTGGGAACTCTGCACCGCAGGGGTTTTCGGTGAAGAAGGGGAGAAGTGGGTGGGTTTGAGACATTGGGTGGGGGTGGAATTGACTAGACTTGGTGTTGTATAAGATGTCGGAGATGAAAAAAAGTAAGATGTCAAGACTGTGTCTCTGGTTAGATATGGAGCTGTTATGTTCCATTTATCGACATGGAAAAGAATAAGAGTGGAGGAAAGATTTAAGGGGAAAAATAATCTAAGATTCCACTTTGGGACATGTTAAGTTTGAAATGTCTGAGAATCACCCAAGTAAGGAATAGAGGAAGGAGAGTGGGATGTGCCAGCCTGAAACTGGAGGGAAAGTTCTGGATGAGAGATACCCATGTAGAAATTATTAGCATAGGTACTGGTGTCTACATACAGGGAACAGATCCCTTAAGGGATAACAAAGAACAACCCTCAGGCCTAATTCTGAGAAACGGGGTACGAGATAGAGAGAAAGACCTAGTGAAGGAGACTGAGCAAGTATCATCAATAAACTTGAAAAGAGGGCCCGGAGCGATAGCACAGCGGGGAGGGTATTTGCCTTGCATGCAGCTGACCCAGGTTCAATCCCCAGCATCCCATATGGTTCCCCAAGCACTGCCAGGAGTAATTCCTGAGTGCAGAGCCAGGAGTAACCTCTGAGTATCACTGGGTGTGACCCAAAAAGCCAAAAAAAAAAAAAAGTTGTAAAGGTGTGCCATGGGAAGCTAGAGGAAGAACACAGAACAGACTGTGATACAGAGCCATGAATTGTCAGCAGCGAGAGGGGAAGAATCCGGAAAGAATTCACAGGGCAGTGCAGTCTCCGCCATTGCGGAAAAGCAGGGCTGGAGGGTCCGGAGGGATCCAGAATGTTTCTTGTTCATTTATTGCTGGAGCAAGTCATGCTAAGCGCTCATCCGAAACCCAAGAGTCAAGGAGACATGAGAAAGGGACCCTTGCTCCAGCCTTGTCCCACCTGTATCCCCCTTCCAGAGGCCAGTCTTGCCCTCCTTCTCCTCATACCTACAGCTGAAGCTTCCGAGATGCCAATCTTTCACTCCAAACAAGGCCTGCAGGAGGCTGGAGCAATAGCACAGCGGGTAGAGCATTTACCTTGCACGCGGCCGACCCGGGCTCAATTTCCAGCATCCCATATGGTCCCCTGAGCACCGCCAGGGGTGTTTCCTGAGTGCAGAGCCAGGAGTAACTCCTGTACATCACCAGGTGTGACCCAAAAAAGAAAAAAAAAAAAAAAGGCCTGCAATGGGCTTTTGGCCCAGTGACAACCCTTTTGAAACTACCACTTGTCCTCTTTTTTTTTTTTTAATACTTTGTGTGTCAGTCCCTCATCGGCCACCACCAGCTCCATTTATTCTAATAACTGCCTCCACGGTGAGGCGGACAGCAGGACGGGATCAAATTCTCCTAGTTCAGTGACCAGCGCTTGTCCGAGAACATGGGCGGGGAAGGCTGACAGGAAACTAACGAAGCGGAGAGGTCGGCTTTCAGCTGGGCACAGAGCCAGGCTGCACACACGGCGCTTTCCCTGACAGTGACTGGCCCCCACACTGACTTGTGGCCATCAGTCACAGACCCTGACGTTCGAGGCCCCTGCAAGGCTGCAGAAACACAGGTACAGTTAATTCTCACGGCAGCCCGGAAGCTGGGATTGGCATTTCTGCTCACTGTGGACAAGAAACGAATTCTGAGATATTTGCCAAGGAAAATGGCTCTAGCTGGTGAGTGGAAGAGAACAGAATCGGGGCTGGAGAGACAGTACAGCCAGTAAGACACTTGCCTTATGCAGCCCACCATGGCTTAACCCCCAGCACCACACAGGGTTCCCAAGCCCTGGCAGGAGTGATCCCTGAGCACCACTCGGCCGCCCCTCCCCCCAGCACAAATACACACTGTCCAACAGACCTGTCCGCCAAGTTCTCTCAGAGTGGTGAGGGAGGGGCTGGAGCCTCAGGGTGGGTGTGATGACTCAGGTGCTGAAATAATCCCTAGAGATTGAAGAAGGCAGGAGCTCAACCCAAAACTGAGGTCAGGGGCCAGAGAGACAGCAAAGCCGGTAGGGCACTTTCCTTTCAGGCGGCCGACCCAGCTTTGATCCCTGGCATCACGTATGTTCCCAGGCATCGCCAGGAGTGATTCCTGAGGGCAGTGCCAGGAGTAAACCCTGAGCATCGCCAGGGATGGCCCTCCAAAACCAAAACCAAAAAGCCTCAAGGTCAGCCTCCATTGTGTCTCCTCTCTCCCCCACTGCTGCCCCATCATCAAAACCAGACAGATCCCTGCCCGCCCCCTACCTCCAGCCTTCTTAAAGGCATCGACCACTCCATCCCAACCTCCATCAAAACTGCTATCACCTCCCGAGGCTCCTGGCTGGTCCCTGGACTGACCTTTTGGTTCAGAAAGCCTCTCCGACATCTAAGCCGTCACCCCTGGCAACCTTACGCCCCAGAAGTCAAAGGCGCCACCCCCAAACTGAGCACAGCTGTGCCCACCCCACTCCGTCATCCACTCCCCGGCATCTTCAAGGCTTCCGCGGCATGGTCTGGCCTTTGCCTCCCCACTTCACCCACCTGGGATGAAGGCACATTCCCCTACAGCTACACAGAAGAAACGAACGCTCACTATGGGCAGAAGGAATGAAGTCCAGGTACAGGAAATTATCCTGCCGCCCAATTTTGTGGAGAGTCATGGAACTCGGGCTGGAGGGAGGAATTGCTCTTTGCAGAGAAGAGAACTTGGTTCAAAATCTGCCCTGATTTTCCAGGTTGATCGCTTTCCCTCAGCAAAGTATTTCAGGGGAACCTGGGAACCCTGGTGGAGGGAGGTGGGCATTGGTGGAGGGGTCAGTGATGGCACATTGTAGGTCAACAACCCAGCTATGAATAACTGTGACTCATAGTGCTTAAATAAAATTTTTATAAGGAAAAGTTTTTTTGTTTTTTGGTTTTTTGCTTTCTGGGTCACATCCGGCGATGCTCAGGGGTTACTCCTGGCTCTGCACTCAGGAATTACTCCGGGCAGTGCTTGGGGAACCATATGGGATGCTGGGGATTGAACCTGGGTCAGCTGCATGCAAGGCAAACGCCCTATCCGCTGTGCTATTGCTCCAGCCCCCAAGAAAAGAATTTTGGGTAGGAGATAAGTAGCAAAATAAGGTAAGTTTATTTGGGAAATGAGGAGAGGGAGAAAGTCTCATGTTCAATAGAGAGCACAGGCTTCTCCAAAGTGGAGAGAGGCCAGAATGGATTTTGGAAGGAAGTGACATATGGATATTTTCCATAATTGCCTTGGTCTGAAATTCTTTACACAAGCAGGAGTTAATCAGCCTTTTCCTGGGGGAAAGCACTTGGTTCTGCTGGTCCATTCCTGAGTTCTTATTGCAGCCTTTTCCCCTGCTGTGCTGGCTCCTCTTGTCCCAGCCTTCTCTTTTTGGGGTCCAGCCATGCTCTGGGCCTGGAATCCTGCATCCAAAGGCTTTGTCTTGAAGGGTCTTTATCTCAAAGGCTGGTTGAGGTTCCAGACAGCATTCTTTCCAATACACATCACCAGAGGGGTCCCCCCCACCCCCCTTTCTGCCTGCAAGAAACCTAGTGTCCTTCCTGGCTGGCTCCCTGCAAAGGTATTGCTGTGGCAGCTCTCACCAGCTTTAGTTTCTTGTGGATGGTGAGTATGAATAGCACACGTATGTATGCGCAGAAAGCACACCTCTGAGTTGATTCCTTGAAGGAATCAGTAGCAGCAGTAATGGTCATTTCAGCAATAGTCCAACAATAGCAACCACCACCACACACACAACCGCCTGAGCGTGTGTGATTTCCTGTATCTCAGGCCCTTAACCATTTTTGTCATCTGATTGGTTGTGCCTGAGGGAAAGACGGGTCTGTGGGTTCAATGAATCAAGATCACGTATGTAAATGAATGAATGACCCAAGTATTGCAAAAGTCAGGCGTCTTGGTAATCTGTCTCCTCCCTCCTTCCTTACTTCCTGCCTAGCAACGTCTTTCTTTGTTAGTACACAGCTTTCCTCCAGTCTAGCTTTCCCCAGTAGACAAAGACCAGCCTGTGAGCCTAGGGAGGGTCCCCTACTAGGGAACTAGCCTTCCCTGTTCCCTCCAGGCTCTGGCGTAGGATGGGAGCAGGCAAACCTGGGCTATCCCTTACTGAAAATCCTCCTCTGAGTCAGTAAGGAGTCCAGAACCCAATCACGTTCATGTGCAAATAGACTGATTAAAACGCTTAAAACAGTGATTTTCATCCTTCTAAAGTTTATACACTCCAAACGGAAAAGAAAATCTCGCCTTAGGGCTGGAGTGATAGCACAGCGGGGTAGAGCGTTTGCCTTGCATATGGCTGACCCGGGTTCGATTCCCAGCATCCCATATGGTCCCCCAGCACCGCCAGGAGTAATTCCTGAGTGCAGAGCCAGGAGTAACCCCTGTGCACCACTGGGTGTGACCCAAAAGAAAAAAAACTCTCCCCTTATACACATATGTGTGTATGTATAAAGTTTCTCAGGTTAATGAACTCTGGGGTGGTGGCTCAAAAAATTGAGCACATGGTTTGCACACAGAAGCCCTGGTTTCCGTCCCTGATGCCACATGGTCCCCCCAAATTGGCAGGAGCAAGCAATGCCCCAGAGGATCCCCGAAGCACCAGGTGAGCTCCCTAAACATGCAAAAAATGGTTAAAGGGAGAGCTAATTCCCACCCATTGAGGAGTCTGAAGGGTTTAGGAAACCAAGTAAAAGCTCTCCACGTTTCCATAAAAAACCTGCATAAAAGCACAATACTTGTTTTCACTTGTCTGTTTTGAAATTATAGAGCTACTGTATTACACTAATGCAGTGGCTCTGGCCACATGTGGCTATTTCAATTAACTAGTTTAAACTTTTCCTTTTCTAAATAAAAATGCTTATTTTTTAAAATTGAATCATAGTGAGATACACAATTAACTAATTTAAATTAAAAACATGAAATGTTGAGTTTCTCTTGCTGTTGTGGCTGCTGTGCTGAACGAAGAGCTCGGCCTCCTCATCACAGAAAGTTCTGCTGGAGAACACTCATCCGGAGGTTTGCATCAGTTCTGCAAGTCACCCATGACCAGAAAACATTAAAAGCCATTAAGTCAAGTCAGTGAAATTTCATTTAAGGAGCCAGAAATTTTTTGGTGAGGTGACCAAAAGCTTATCACTATAGCGAAGTCTAAGAACAATTTCAGCCTGAATAAATATTTGGCCTCTAAAACCCAATTCTATCAGCAATTAAAGAATCAGATTTTGTTTTGCTTTTGTGTGTATATGTGTCCTTTCTCCCTGATGTCGGTGGGCCCCACTGGTGACTTATGTGAAGCAGGGAGGAGAAAGATGGTCACTTTCTCCTGATCCACCTCTGCCACCTGGGACCCAGAGTTACTGAGTTATAATGTCTGACCTCTTGGAAAAGAATTTCAGGAGTAGACAAGCAGTGAAGTAAGCAGATTTTATTTGGAGGTTTTTGAAGGAGAAGAGGAAGAGAAAGTGGGAGAAAGTGGAGAGTAATGGCTCAAGAGAGAAAGGGCTTCTCCAAGGGTGGAGAGAGCCCCTACACACAGCCCAGCATTAGACATGAAAGCATGAAAGTACACATCTCAAGAGGGGAGATGTGGGTGACACATGTGTTCGGCCACGTGGGCAAAGGCAGCACATGGGATCAGGCAGCATATGCACGCTCTTCCTTTGTTCAAAGTGGCCTTTATAGGGTTTTTCCAACCTGCCCCCACATCGGGCTTCTACCTAGGTCAAAGTCCGTTGTTAAGGAGGTTGCTTAGGGGGGGTAGGGTTGGGAGTGGTGATGGTCTTCTTTGAAATTTCTTTGCTGGTCGTTTGTTCCTGTTGTAGCTTCTGCTGGGGGAGGGGGGCCAGGGTGCAGCCTCCTCAGGGTCCATTGCTGGTGCCAGGTGAGGGTCTTATCAGGCCTTAGTTCCTGTTTTCTGCAAGGTTGGCCTTTGCAACTTCAGAGCTATTACTTCCCAGGAAATTCATTGCCTTGGGAGGGGCGTTCCCTGCCTGCCTGCGTGCCTACATCATCCCCCCATACCTTCTTAGAGAGAAGCACTTACATTCCAAATGTATTTGCTGTAAGAAAGATGCTCTGAGTCTGCAGCGTCTCAGTGCCCAGCTCCGGTCCCAGGAGAACAAGGAAAGATTTGCCAATGACCATGTAAGTCTCCTTTGGTCTTTTTGATCATTCTAGGTGGCTGAGGCAGTCCTGGAAAATGCCCGGCTCACGCTGCAAATGGAGAATACCCAAGCAGGTGCAGAGGACTTGAAAGAGAGGTAACAGTCTGCAGCGCAGGGGCTAGCCCTTCTGCACCCCAGGCTCCTGGGCAGATGGGTAAACAACAAAAATAATTATGTATCTGTTGACTCCTGGAGGACTGGAGGGATGCCCAGGGTCTTGCGGAATCCAGAGCAAAGATGGACAGGTGCAAATCCTCCCATAGGCATAGACTAGACCCCCACAACTCCGTAATTTTCCCTAGAATCACTTGGTGTGGAGTATGGGTGAGCAAAGCTAACATGCTTTTTAGAGAGGATACAGATTACTGTACCCACCCTCAGAGTTTCTGGTTTAGGAGGTATGGGGTGAGAAATTTCTATCCCTAGTAAGTCTCAATGAACCGCTATGCTGCGGTCCCGGGCCCCATTTTGGTGGCTTTGTGCAACAGTTCTCAGTCCTGGCTGTATATCAGAGCCACCTAAATGCAGTGTGCAACCACAAGCACTAATGAAACCCGGCGCCTGAGGGGGCTGGCCCCAGATTCAGTGTTGCTAAAGATTGCCGGAAGGTCTTACTGAGCGTTGAGAGACCTGCTTCTTGCTTGGACTCGGTACAATGCTTCCCCCAATGTGTACATGGCTACTAGAACTTTCTAAAGGGCTTGAGAATAAATATTTTGTTTTTAATAGTTATTTATTTATTGGGGGCTTGGGGGGAACGGTGTCGGGGAGGGCGAATCACACCTGGTGGTGCTCAGGCTATGCTCCTGGCTATGCTCAGGGGATCATAAGCAGTGACTGAGATCAAACCAGGGATGGCCACATGTAAGGCAAAGCATTAGAACACATGTTTTGCAAGCAGAAACCCTAGGTCCAACCCCCAGCACCACATAGTTCCACGAAGACCACCGGGAACAACTCTTGAGCACCACCGGATGTCCCACCCCAAACAGGAACTACAATGGCCCGAGCTCCTGGAGAACTTCCCCATCCTGCTCTATTCCCGTTCACCATGTTATTGGAAGTCTCACTCTCATTTTACTAAATGTGTAACAATTGCACCACCCGTGCTCTCAAAGCTGTTAACAGTGACCTTTCACATCCATTGTCTAACTGTCACATAATTGACCTGTTGGTACATTAAACAGCAGTTATTTTTTTTCCTTTCCGATTGCCAGCTATGCTGATTAAGTTCCTTTATTTGCAGATATGAAAGCGAGCAATCATTTCGAAAATCAGCAGAAGCGGAAATTAGCTCTCTGTACAAAGTCATTGATGAAGCTAATTTGACAAAAATGGATCTAGAGAGTCAAATAGAAAGCCTGAAAGAAGACCTTCGCATTCTGTCGAGGAGCTATGAAGAGGTAGGTGGGGCTGGGTGGGCCCTGGGTGGCCTACAGGCCCAGAGACCCTCCACTGTCAGCACTGCGATGCCCCTTCTTAGCCTCTACACAGTCCTTGTCAGCGTCACAAGGGAAATACAGTGAAATCCTTCCAAGTCTGGGTAGGGGATCTGGTTAACTCAGAGTCTCAGCCAACTGGCGTTAGGACCCAAGTGACACATAGATGGGAAGAGGTCCCAGGAAATTCTGGTGAGTGCTGGGACCCCGGCCTAGCCGAACATCCCCTGCCTCCTGGCATTCTCGGTGATGGGTGATGTTTCCCACCCTGTAAAGGACAGAGAAGGGAACTTGAAGGGTGTTTCCGGCTGTGCTTTACACACACTGTTTAATGTGATAAGTTTGGATGACTGAGGACGAGACCAAAGGGCCCCCAGCCACCTGCAGAAACCACATGCAGGCCACTCGCTTTCCGACCGAGCCCTGACATGTTTTCAGCTGAAAAGTCAAAACCCACGCAATCATCTTCACTTGTCAGGAAGTTCCTTCTTCTGTCTAACCATAAGCAAACTGACAACATATAAATCTATTTCTTCCTCCTCCTCTTCTTAGCTAATATCCCACTTTAAGCCCTTTTTGTTTTTTGTTTTTTGTTTTGGCTTTTTGGGTCACACCCGGTGATGCACAGGGGTTACTCCTTGCTCTGCACTCAGGAATTATCCTTGGCAGTGCTCAGGGGACCGTATGGGATCCTGGGAATAGAACCCGGGTCGGCCGCATGGAAGGCAAATGCCCTCCCCGCTGTGCTATCACTCCAGTCCCCACTTTAAGCCCTTTTTAAAAATTTCTGGGCCACACCAGCAGTGCTCGGGGTTTCCTCCTCACTTGTGCTCAAGGGACACTCCCCCCCTCAGCTTTTTATTGATTCACAGTGAGGTACAGTAACAAAGCTTTCATATTTGAACTTCGATCATACAATCATCAAACACTCATCCCTTCACCAGTGCACGTTTTCCACCACCTAAGTTCCCATTCCACACCTCCCCCTGCCTGTGTGGCAGACAATTTGCACAGCACTCTCTTTCTCTACTTCGGTTACCTTCGATATTTGAGCCCAGTCCCACCACCACTCACACCTGCCGAAAAGGCAATGCTAGACAATGTGTTTTGTATTGTTTGTTATGGGTACAATATAATGTCACGTGGTCCCAAGAGTGGTCATGCACTTTAGGAATTCTAAAATTTTAATTATAAGGGTCTGGAGAGATCGATGCAGCAAGTTGCTCGGGTCCGAGATTCGTTTGTGTGTCTCGTGGCAGTGGGGGAGCTTAAGAGATGGTGGCCATGTGTGGGCGTCATCTCAGGGTCCCATTGTGGGGGGGGGGAAGGAGAAGGACCGACTCCTCCCCTGTTCTGTGAGTCAAGGAACATTCTTGGTGATATTTGGAGACCATATGTGATGCTGAGGATTGAATCAGGTCAGCCATGTATAAGGCAAACACCTTAACAGCTCTGTACTATATTTCTGGCCCTATGACTTAAATAATATATATATATATATGTATATATACATATATATAGTAGTTAGGTAAAATGTTTAGGATAGTATTAATGCTTATGGTTTTGATGTACAGTTATCATATCTGCACTATCTCCATCTCCAAAGTGCCCCAAATCCTGTCAGTGACCTTTTGTCATGTCTAGTCTGCCTCTTCCTCCCTGCCGACCCCCGCTGCTTGGTAATCTGAACGTAAAATCTAAAGTGAAGGGATGGTCACTGTTTCATACTGTCCATTCCTTGCTTTGCTTTTCTATATGCCACAGACAACTGAGACTAGCTGTATTGACCTTCTCCTCTAACTCATTTCACTTGGCATAATACCCAACAGTGTCATCTTAGTTGTAGCAAACTGCAAGATTTCATCTTGTCTTGTAGCCAAGTATTGGCTCAGTGCTAAAAGTGGGACAAATAGGATTTGACATATACATATATATATAGTCAAATAGAATTTTAATATTATAGATAAGGCCTGCACATATATTCCATAATGCATGCATATATCATATGTATATACATATATACCCAGCATATGCATGTGCATATATACCTATATCGCTCCAAGGCCCATATGAGGTGTCTGTTATTGAAGTCAAGTCAACCACATGCAAGGCAAATACCTTACCAGCTATACTATCTCTCTGGCCCCTCTGTTCTTCTGGATATATATCATTCTTACTATTATGAGATAATACCTCATTGTCATTTTGATTTGCATAATAAGTCAGAATGAACCCTTTTTCTTATGCCTACTGGCCATCTGTATATCCTCAGGAAGGTATCTATTCATCTCCTCTTCCCATTCTTTGAGGGAGTTATTGTTTTATTGTTGTCATTGAGATTTGTGTGTTACATATCTTAAATATTAGCTCTTTATCCGATGTAGCCCAACTACAACCCTTGAGAGACACTAAAGTTATCTTTAAGTCAGTTCTAGCCTACTCTGACATTGTGAAATTTATAGATTTCATCTTGCATGACATTATGACATTCATAAATTTCACCTTGTTGCTTTCAGTGTGTAATTCTTATTTACTTAGTTTGATGATCGCTTTGGGTGAGCCTGGGCTTAGGAAGACTAGCATAGAATGCATCCTTAAGTAAAGAGAACCTGCTTCTTCCGCCAGGAAGAAGTTCAGAAGACTTTGCCAGTCTCTCTGAATCCCCATATCCATTGGTAGCAGAACGACAAGCTCAAGTATTTCGCAGAGAGCTGGCTTCCGCTGGTGAGAGCTCTGTGCTTTCTCCTCCCTCTGTGTAACTCACCTAAGCTCTGCATTGTCGTTTCCAGGATATGAAAGTGCTCTGCAAGCAGTTGGCAGGGTCTGGCCTAGAACAAATGGATATTCCCCTCAGCGGTGGTCTGGATGACATCCTTGAGGCCATCAGAATTCACTTGGAGAGATACATGGAAAAGAACCAGGTGGAGGCAGGAGCCTTTCTCCATGCCAAGGTAGGAAGGCAGAGCCTGCACCCACCATCTGTCCTGGGCAAAAGGAGACAAGAGAAGAGACTGAAAAATAGTGTGCAAAAGAGAAAATGCAACTGCTTCCATCTCATTAGGCACAAAAGAACTGTCACTGTATCACTGTCATCCCGTTGCTCATCGATTTGCTCAAGTGGGCACCAGTCACGTCTCCATTGTGAGACTTGTTACTGTTTTTGGCATATTGAATACGCCACAGGGAGCTTGCCAGGCTCTGCCGTGCGGACGAGATACTCTCGGTAGCTTGCCAGGCTCTCTGAGAGGGGCGGAGGAATCAAACCTGGGTTGGCCGCGCGCAAGGCAAATGCCCTACCTGCTGCGCTATTGCTCCAGCCCAGGCACAAAAGAAAGGCAATTAAAATAATATTTTACTTCTCTATCTAAAATCAAAAGCAAAAATTGTTTCATGGCCGTCATATATGTGAAGTAGATTCTGTCCTATATTCTTATTTTATTTTATTTTATTTATCTCTTGAGATTTATTCGGGAGTCTCTGGAACAAGTCTGGTAGATGAACTTATATGGTGATGTGGGAGTAGCTGCTGGGGGCTTCTGGAAGTACAGGGATGTGGAAGAAGGTTGCCCATCCCAATTCTGAGAAGGCCTGGAGTTTTCAGCCAAAAATGAACCTGTGTTCCTGAAATTTCGGGCAGATTAGGATCTCTGTGATACTCACGCGAGGTGGTGGAGTCTGGCCAAGGCATGGCAGTGGCTTATGGGTGTGGCTGCTGGGGTTTTGCTTGGGCAGATGTCCTCGGCTCTTTTATTTTTTTCTTTTTGGGTCCCACCTGGTGATTCTCAGGGGTTACTCCTGGTTCTGCACTCAGGAATTACTCCTGGCAGTTCTGGGGGCGGGGGCCATATGGGTGCTGGGAATCAAACCTGGGTCGGCTGTGTGCAAGGCAAATGCGATGTGCTATTGCTTCAGCCCTGTCCTATGCTCTTGAAGATCACAAACTAACACAATGGACTAAGCACCTGTAGTGCCGCAGTCTGCCATTTGAATAATCTGAATACTAACCCTAAGAAAACATTGAGAATACAGGTAAGGTTTACATCCAAATAAACTCACTAAAACATTCATTTTAAGAGCAAAAATATTTGTGAGAAAAATATGTACGTTTCCTAATAGAAAAACAATTAATTTACAACCTGGCCATTAATAAAAATGGTATTCACGAATCACTTTGAACAACATGGAAAATATTTATGCTAAAAACTAAAATGTGAAAGGTGGAGTACAGATTTATATCTACCATAGGTTAACACATCTTTTTCTATAAAGGACCAGATAGTAAATAGTTGCTATTTACTATACCTCTGTGTAACTCTACCACTGTGTGCAAAAGCAGCTGTGAGTGGTAAGTAACGAATGAGAATGGCTGCATTCCAATAAAATCTTATGTATGTGGCAGAGAGGTAGTATAGTAGGGAGGTCACTTGTCTTGCATAAAGCCGACTCTGGTTTGATCCCTGCAATCACCTATGGTCCCCTCTACCTCACTAGGAGTGACTCCTGAGCACAGAACCAAGAGTAAGCCCTGAGCACAGCCTGTACAAGCCTCCCCCCCAAAAAAAATACAAAACAAAACCATTCTTTACAAAAAAACAGAATGTGAGGGGATCTTGAGGAGATCTTGTTCTTAGGCAGCAGTTATTCCACCTGGGCATATACAGTGGGATAAAGCATTCAAACAAATAAATTTATAATCAAGAAAAGATCAGAAAGAAGCATTAAAATATTAGTGCTGTTCACGGTTATTGTCCTTGAGGAATGAACGTACTTGACACTTTGAGATGATTTTTTTTTCCTTATTTCTCAAGTTTTGCTTAAGTACTATGCATTTATTCATGGAGAAAAAACAAGTTTTATTAAGACTCATAAAAAGTGAAGGAATTAGCCCCTCCCATTCCCTCAGAATTGGAAGCTGCAAAGTCTTGACTCTTCCATTCTCTCTCACCCACTCATGACTTTGGAATTTTGCGGCTGGAGAGGAAGCCAGCCCATAGGAAGAATGGAAAGTCCCTTTCTGAGAGCACCGTGGGATGCTCCCGTGTTTGGTTCCCACTCAGTGACTCAGCCAGTGGCTTCACAATCCAGTTATTCCCATGCACTTTGCAAAGTGCTCCTGCGCAAGCCTCTCCAAGACCAATTAACTCCAAAGATGAGAGGAACTTGGTGGGTTTTGAGCTCCCTGGATGATTCTACTACACGGCCAAGGTTGATATCCACAGGAGAAACTGCCAGAAGGAAACCTCTGATATTCTTCCTTCTACTGGGAACTCTCAGTTCCTTGCACCTCGCTGTCAACAGGAAGCTTTCTGGCAGGGTCTTCTCCCAATTCTAGATCCCCAGTGCTCTCCGGCCCAGAAAGGATCTTGATTCCTATATTTCTCCACCCTGTCCTCTTTCGACAGTTCCCTTTTTCTTAACACTCTTTGGGTCAGGCCCCTACAAACCCTTTTATTGACTTTGTTTTGTGTTTTGGCCACAGCCGGTGATACTCAGGGTTTACTCCTAGCTCTTGTTCAAGAATCACTCCTGGCAGGACTTGGGGTACCATCTGGTGTATCAGGGAATCAAATCCAGGCTGGCTGTGTGTAAAGCAAGTACCTTACCCATTTTACAGTGGCTCCGGCTCCACTACAAACACTTTTGATGGCGAGACTTACCTAGTGACTCCACAGTATATGGCAACCTGTAGACCAACCTGGTGGAACTGGAAAAAATTAGAAAAGGAAGCAAAGTATAGGTCTGATTCAGTCCATTGCTTCTTAGAAGATTCGTAAATGATGAATGACCTAAAACCCCATTGCCCTCACTTTAGAGGTGAAGAACTGGAGCCCCCAAAAGGCAGCTGGCTGCCTGGAACCACTTCTCAGTAGTACCGTAGTCACTCAGCACTCCTGATTCTCCATTCTGGAACCTTCTCTCAGCAGGGGACTGGTGCTTCTCCTGGGAGCCTCTCCCAAAGCTAAATCCCCATGACCTGTGGTTTGCCCGGCAATTCTGCAGCTGGCACTGCATTTAGTGGTGATTTCTTGGGGAAAGGGCAGAGTCATTACTGTAGAATGTGGAACAGGAACAATCAACCTGGCAGTAAGAGTCATCCCACACTGTCTTGAAGATCGTCACCAGTCCCACAATAATTCAAACATTAATTCTGAGCAGATTTATTAGTGTTTCATAACAGTAATCTAAAAAGCCACATCTCAGAGAAAA
This sequence comes from Sorex araneus, assembly GCF_027595985.1. Classification (NCBI taxonomy): domain Eukaryota; kingdom Metazoa; phylum Chordata; class Mammalia; order Eulipotyphla; family Soricidae; genus Sorex; species Sorex araneus. The sequence continues at coordinate 281,346,934 of NC_073303.1, read as the reverse complement.
CAGACAGGACTTGTTTCAGTGTAGCCAGCGCGGTCTGGGCCTCTTGCAGAGAGTTGGAGCTCGGGAAATATTTGCAGAATAAGTGAATTCCTCTGATCATCAACAAGATCAGAACTGACAGCCGGACATCCAACAATAAATAGTTTTGTCAGTTGTAGGCATGCCCCTAGGGGCTGACTTTGGCCTATTCTGAGTATCTCTTGTCAGTTTCTTGGAGACAGAGCATACATGTGAACTGGCTTAGCACACACACTGCTTTGAAACCTTTTGCGTAGAGAATACAACTAATTACCTTTCATCCAGGGAGGCTGGAAATTAATTGCTGTGATTAATTTATAACTTCATTTAGTATCCCCAAGAAAGAGATCCCGGGACAAATATTGAAGTAAAGGAGTTTGTTTGGAATTTGGGAGATGGCGCAGGGCCACAAAGTACCAAGAGAGAAGATGCAGAGGCGAGAACCAGCAAAGAAAGCCTCACCCAACCAGCTACCCCAAGGGAGGGTGCAGCCACGGGGTTCTGGGCAGCAGAAAAGAGGAGGGAGGGGAGCAAGGGAGAAAGAGGAGGAATAATATCATCTCTCCCAATCCTCTGGTGTCTGCTAACGGAGTAGCCTTTCAAAGACCGCAGAGAACAGTCTCAGCAAAGACCTACAGAATCTGGCAGTGGGCAGTGAGCAAGGGAGAAGCAAGCTGGCAAGCCCAGTGGTGGTAGTGCTAAAGCCGTGTGCTGCCAGCATCTGCTACCACTTACCTGCCACCTCTGTTGTTTTGTTTTCTGGTGGGGGGTGGGGAGAGGGTTGATTTTTGCATCATACCCAGTGACACACAGGGGCCATATGGGATGCCAGGGAGTGAACCCAGGTGGGCCATGTGCCAGGCAAGTGTCATACCCGCTGTACTATCTCTCCAGACCCTGGCTTTGTTTTCAATCACTAGAGGTGTATAAAGAAGGGCCAGGAGACAACACAAGAGGTAGAGTCTGTGCCTGTCATGTGCGAGGTCCTGGCTTCAATTCCTGCCTGGGCATGACACTTGCCCTCAGCACTGTGGGTGTGGTCCCACACCCCCCAATAATACCACAGCACAGGGACCAAGCTCGACCTGGTCCGCACCACCCAGGAAGTTTCTGGGTGGGGGAAGGAAGGGCTGGCTTCAGGCCTCTTCTTCACTCTGCTGAGAGTAGCCCCATTTTTCAATTTTTTTTTTCCACGCACCTGGTTGTTATCAGGCCTTTATACTCAGGGATCACTCCAGGTAGGGTTAAGGAAAACATATGTGGTGCTGGGTATTGAACTCAGGTGAGCTGCATTCAAGGCAAAAATGGCTTACCTGTTGTGTTACCTCTCCAGCTCCAAGTCCCCTAGCCTCATTTTTCTTTAACAAAAATGTCCTGGCTAGGATTCATGCAGTAATCACATTCTCTCTGGCCTTGGTCTCCTGGGAATCAGGAACTCAAGTCCAGTTCAGGAAGTTTCTCAAGTTGCACGATTCGGTGAGAAGAGGATTGACTTAGTCCAGTGAGTTCTGGAAGGTATGGTTCTTCCTTCTCCCTTTCTGGGTGTTACCCAACTGAGGAGATTTGGGGATTCTTTGGGACCCACAGACAATATGCCATAACACCCTAAGACTTCCTTGCTGGCCATGAAATACTCGCCCCATTTGCTGGAAGCAAGAGCTCTGACGGCACCCTCTCTCCTCCTACCTTCTCTCTTCCTGCTGCCTTCCTCTCGCCACCACTCTCTGCGTCTGTTCCTCCCTGTCTGCTCCACCCAGGCACACAGTGACCGCAGAGTTCCTTCCCAGAAGGGCTCCTCGCCATCATTCCTGGAAGGCTCTGTTCTCCTTTCCCTACAACTGCATGATGTACAGAATAACAAAGAAAGGTGCAGAGGAGAGAACTCGGCTCCCATGTAAGGGTCCTGGGGTCAGGAGCTCCATCGCCGATCACTGCCACTGGGCCATCTGCTGTGACAGAGGCTCTGCCCAGGGTCAGGGTAAGGCGCTTGTTGTCAGGAACTTGATCTGGGTCATCATACCTCAAGCAAGACTTAGGAACAGACTTAGAAATAGAGAGGTTTGAGTGGAATGAATTACGAAGTGTGTGGTTGGAAACACACTGGAGATGGTCTAGAGCAGTACCCTAGGATCAAAACTTCTATAGGGGCGGAACGTTTGGTAGTCTGTACAGCAATCCGGTATGAAAACCACCGGGCGTTTGTGGTTATTGATGATACAACTGAGGAACTTTAGCTTCCCTCATTCTTAAAATTCTTCAAATTTTTATTGAATTTTGATTTCAATAGTTGTGTGTAGCTAGTGGCTGCCATCCTGGACAGTGTAAGTCTAGGCTGACCCTGGAGGACACTAAAAGCCTTGGTTGGTACGGCTCCGTGACATCCATTTTCACAAGGAATCTGCTCTCAAGGACAGTATTCCTGTCGGCCTTCTATTCCTAGGCCTTTTCTTAGCTTCCTTTTTTCTTTTTTTTGGAAGGACTTTCTTTTTAATTTTATTTTATTTTATCTTGCTTTTGGGGTCACACCCAGCAATGCTCAGGGGTTACTCCTGGCTCTGCACTCAGGAATTATTCCTGGCGGTGATTAGGGGACCCTATGGGATATTGAGGATCTAACCCAGGTCAGCCGCATGCAAGGCAAACACCCTACCCGCTGTACTATCGCTCCGGCCCCAACTCTCTGCTTCCTTTTTAAAGAAGAGTCAAGTTTCTGGGATATATGAAGATGAATTAAAATGGGTTCCTGGAGTCAAAGAGTTCACATGCTTTGCATGCTTTACCCTATTCCCTTCTCCTCATGGTCCCCCAAGCAATGTTAGGCGTAGCCCCTGAGTGCTACTGGGTGTGACCCAAAAACCAAAAGAATTTTTTTTAATCATTTTTTTATTGGTGAATCACCATGAGGTACAGTTACAGACTTACGACCTTTCGTGCTTGCATTTCAGTCAAACAATGATGGAGTGCCCATCCCTCCACCAGTGCCCATTCTCCACCACCAATGGTCCCAGGATCCCTCCCATCACCCCCATCCCATCCCCTTCACCCCACCCCACCTCTGGGGCAGGGCATTCCCTTTTGCTCTCTCTCTCCTTTTGGGTGCTGTGGTTTGCAATAGGCAAAACCCAAAAAATTTAAATAAAAATGAAATGGAATGGGTTTGGGGGCTACTTAAACAGACACCACTGGCTCCGGGCTACAGCTGCATTGCTGCCATGGCCACCCCCACGGAGAGCTCCTCTGAGAGTGGGGAGAGCAGATCTATTATGAGCTGCTCTAATCCAGGCTCCCTGTGTCTGGAGAGGTTGGCTATGAGGACAGCTGCTCCATTCTGCTGTGCTCACACCAGCCACTAAGGGGGGTGGGGGCAGGGGCTGCGACAGCGTTATTTCCAGTCTCTGAGTGCACACAGGGCCAGCTTTGGTAAGGAGCCCTTCACATTTGTTGCTTGAATTCACTTTTATTTAAGCATTTTTGTTGTTGTTTGCTTTGATGTCACACCTGGCGATGCACAGGGGTTACTCCTGGCTTTGCATTCAGGAATTACTCCTGGCAGTGCTCATAGGGGGACCATATGGGGACCATAATGGGATTCTGGGAGTCAAACCCGGGTCGGCCGTGTGTAAGGCAAATGCTCTACCTGCTGTGCTATCACTCCAGCCCCATATTTAAGCATTTTTAAATAGCTAATCCCTTAACTTAAAATTGAAAATTTGAAATCCCAAATGTACAAAGTCAAGTGTCAGTCAGCCCGTCTAAACACTCAGTTCTATGAGTGCTCACTACTATGAGGAGAATACATATTTTCCTTTTCTTGTATGTCTTTTCAAGAGACAGTTCATGCATATATATATATATATATAAGAAAATATCTATGGAGCCAGAGTGCTAGTACAGTGTGTAGGACACTAGTCTTGCATGCAACTGACCAAAGTTTGGTCCCCAGCATCTCATATGGTATATGGTCCCCGAGCCCTGGCAGGAGTGATCCCTGAGAGCAGAGCTAGAAGTAAAGGAGTAAGCTCTGAGCACCACCACCATGAGCATAGTTTCTGTTACTAATATGTATATATATGCACATATATATACATATATATAGGGCCATACCCATATGGGACAGAAAACTATGATCATGAACTACTTCTGTTCTATTCCTCTTTTTCACAAATAAAGTTTTATTGGAAAGGGTACATTCATTCACTTGGGGACATTTCCATGGCTGCATCAACAGAGACCACACACCTTGCTACATTTAAAATATTTGCTATCTGGTCCTTTGTAGAAGAAGTTGACCATCCCCCTTATAGGAAAAAGGTATCCCAGAATTGTTCCCCTGTGCCAAGTGGGAGGCACCCTGAGCGGTTCCCTGGGGGTTGCTCCCAGCAGTGCTTGGAGGACCTACAGTGCTGGTGTGGCTATCCATGCCCAGAGACATGTTAAGGTGCTGGTATTGCACACACCCAACCCCAGTCCTATCCCCAGCACTGCAAATTGTCCCCAGAGCTCTGCTAGAGGTGATTCCTGAGCACTTCCGGCTTGTGGCCCCAAACAAACAGACGACAAACAAAAAAAGCTATCTTTAGCTAGCCAATGTTTATATGAACTACAAATGACTGTTAGGACTTAGTGACTTATAATACGTTACTTCTGCTACTCCTGATGAAAGGAAATGTGATTTAACTGCATTGTTGGTAGATCCAAGCATGTAACTGGCATACTTCCAGATCTTCAGTAAATAAGTTAACATGTCCTGGGTGGGGCCATTGTATGTCTCCAGGGGGCAGAGGGGGAGTAAGATGTTATTCCTGGTGGGCTGGAGACATAGTACAGTGAGTAAGGTAATTGTCTTGTTCAAGGCCAACTCATGTTCAATCCCCAACACCACATATGGTCCCCTAAGCACTGCCAGGGGTGACCCCTGAGCACAGAGCCAAGAGTAAACTCTAAACACTGCCAGGTGTAGCCCTCCAAAAAATCAACAGCAATAACAGCAAGTCTTTGATCCAGAGAGGTAGAACAGCGGGTAAGGCACTTTCCTTGCACACAGCCTTCCTGGGTTCAATCACCAGCACCACATATGATTCCCTGAGCACCATTATGAGTGACAAATGAGCACAGAGCCAGGAATAAGCACTGTGCACAGTCAGGTGGGGCCCAAAAACTAAAAGAAAAATTTATTCCTGCATCCAAGATATCTACAGTAGAGTGTGGAGTTGGCAGGGGTGGGGGGGGAGGAGGGAGGGACAGCAAGACTATATCTGTGAGATTAGACGCCATGTGCCTTGAGAACAGTGCCAGCAAAGCCGATGAGAGGCACTTCCCTAGTGCCAGACCATGTTCCAAGCTCTCAGCAAAGCCATTGCCTGAAACCCACCTAACATAGAGTAGGAATTGCAATTGTGTCCACTGAACAGTTGGAAAGTGAGTCAGGGAATTTGGAACATACAGTTAAAAAGTTAGAAAGTGTCAGGGATGGGATTCAAATCATTTTTTCTGACTTCAGAATCCATTTTCTCACCTGCCCATCTCAACCAGACAGATCCCGTGGAGTGGGGTGGGGGACAGTTGGAGACATTGATTCCCTTCCTTTTCAAAAAAAAGAACGAGCAAGTGCCATTTTATGGGTTACAGAGTTGGGAGGTCTTTGTCCCAATGGGCTGAAAATGTATGCTAGGCTTCTACATCCATCATTCCAAGCCAAGATCTTTCTCAGCCCTTTGACTGTAGAATAAAATTTCACTGTGGCACAATATCAGGAGCTTCCTGTTCCCAATCAGTCACTTGCTTCCCCCTCCTCTCTATGATTTGGAATGCAATGATGTCAGTATGAAGTGGCAATGTAAGAGGCTGAAGAGCCATCACGGTGAGCAGCACCCAAAAGCACACAGCTATATTCTCATACAGTTATTGTTCACCAGTGAGTGAGAGAGAGAGAGAGAGAGAGAGAGAGACAGAGACAGAGAGACAGAGAGAGAAAGAGAGAGACAGAGAGAGAGAGAGAGAGAGAGAGAGAATTGAAGAGACCTGATGAAACCCTTTCACTGCAACTGCTTGAAGAAAGACAGAATACACATTTCAACCCAAGCATACATTCTGGGGACAAAATTCTAAAATTAGGCCTGTTATCGCTAAAGTCATGGGAATGTTCTACATACTCCACCTTCTCCAAACGCACCCGCCTCCCTCTAGAGAGACGCATTTCTTCCCACTCCAGGTCACTGCCAAGGATGATTTAGGAATGGTGATGCCACTCAGCCAAGTGGCTTGGCTTGGGAAATGTCTCTTTTTCCCTCCTCTGGGAAAACTGTCAAATATTTCAGGCTGACTTGTTCAAAAGCATGTTACAACATCTCACAGTCATTCTTGAAGTACATGGAAGTTTACATTTTTATTTGATTTTTTTTTAAATCGTATTTCAAAATGTCACCATGCTCCCTTGCCCCAGAAATATAGGAGTCGCAAGCACTGGCTTTTCAACTCCTGCAGAGAGGAGCCAAGAAGTCAAGCTGGTGTGAAGGCCTGGGACCAACACATTTGCATCTCATTACACATCCTAGCAACTGTGCTGAGCAGCAAAGCGTGGTCCTGCCTTCCTGGTCTAAGGGTGTAAAATCACATGCCTGCTACTGGGTCGTGAGGAGAAATCTTAGAGACGCTGGATTGAAATGGAAACAAGCAAAGTTATTATAATACCTGAAAAGCAAAAGTCTTTTATTTTATTTATATTTATTGCTTTTGGGGTTACACCCGGCAATGCACAGAGGTTACTCTTGGCTTTGCACTCAGGAATCACTCCTGGCAGTGCTCAAGGGACCATTTGGCATGCTGGAAATCGAACCTGGGTTGGCTGTATGCAAGGCAAATGCCCTACTCACTGTGCTATTGCTCCAGCCCCACAAAAGTCTTTTAGATTAGTGAAGTACCTGTCAAATTCGTAGATAAGTGAAGGAAGTTAATGGTCCCCAAATGAGAGGCAAGTGTGTTCTGATGAGCTGGCTTGAGAAGGTGTGTGTGGTGGTGGTGCAGGTGGTGGCAAATAACGACTTTCCAACTCACAGTGATCATATTAACTTTCTTTTCTCTTTCAATGTTAATTAAACCATATAACAAGTTTATGGTTGGTGTTGATAGGTCTTTTAACACTTTAGCACCTAGTAATCTTCCTTGCAGCAAAAAGAAAGTAGTTTTGGGACTTAGCTACTTGGCAGTATTTGTTAGAATAGCACATCAATTTTTTAAAATGTATTGATTTTTAGTTGTTTTCTATCTAAGGCAAGTTTTATCAGGATCTAGCAGTCGAAAATTTAGCCTCCACAGGCCTGGCAGTATGCAGGGGTCTTAAATGCCATTTCCCAGGAAGTTAGTCAGCTCGGTTGAAGAATGTGGAGCTGAGAATGCAGTTTTCCAGACCCCCTCTTTGTCTCCAAAATCAGAGTCTGCATTTTCACAAGATTTCCCAGATGCTGCTGCTACACATTAAAATCCAAGAATTTATCCACAGTTTTTTTTTTAAACAACAACAACAACAACATTTATTTGCAAAGAGTAAATTGGTTTAAATAAACATACAGTGACTCTATAACAAAGTAGTGGTTGGGGCAACAGACTCCTCCACCATCAAAAATCAATGTATAGGGGGCCAGAGGGACAGTTCATGCAGGTAAGGAACTTTCCTTGCATGCAGCCAACTAAGATCCAATCCCAGGCACCACATAGTCCCCTTAATCCTGCCAGAATTCATTCCTGAGAACAGATCCAGGAGTAAGCCTTAAGTACCACCAGGTGTGGTCTCCCCTAAACAAATCAAAACAAGACAAAAATTAATGTACAGGGTTAAAGAGATAGTACAGGACTGGAGTGATAGTACAGTGGGTAGGGTGTCTGCCTTGCATGCGGCAGGCCCAGGTTCGATGCCCAGCATCCCATATTGTTCCCTGAGCACCACCAGGAGTAATTCCTGAGTGCAGAGCCTGGAGAAACCCCTGTGCATCTCTGGGTGTGACCCAAAAAGAAAAACTATAAAAAGAGTACAGAGATTACAACACTTACCTTGCATACAACCAAGCCTGGTTTGATCCCTGGCATTGCAGAGTCCCATGAGAACCTCCAGAATTGATTCCTGAGGGCAGAACCAGGAGTAACCTGGGTGTGGACCTCAAACAACAACAACTACAACAAAAATCAATACATAACTTTTTGTCCCTCAAAAACATAACTACAGTTTTCTCTTGGTGCCCTCTGGGAGAGAATTTCAGCTCCATCCCTGCCCAAACAGAATTCAATAATGCGAAAGTTCCTTACTTTTAGCCCTTCCCATCTATGAGTTCTGAATCCATAGAGTCATCAAACCAATGCCCATGGCTAGTTAAATCCAGGAGTACAGATTCCACAGATGGAACAAGTACAACTATAGTGGGCTCTTGTTATTCAAGTATCAATTGGAATATGAATGTGTGCACTGAGATTTGTGAAAATCTATGTGAGCTGCCCAGTAGTGTCTGGGGGGAAAGTGGGCATGCTATTTTGCTAATGAAACTAATACAAGGAGATTCATCCCACAGAGGCCAGTAAGTACCACTTATGGTTGAAGATGGAAGGGGAGGGGAAAGCATGTGGGGACAGTCGCAATTGCTTTGGCCCCCAGTTTTACCCCAGACCTGCCCAATAGGATTTGAAGTTTTCCGACTTTGGGACTTGTCTGACTTTTACCCACTATACATTAGCAAAGTGCTCTCTGGGGACATATGCATCAGTTAAATTCACAGTCTCACATGCAGGGAAATAAAAGAATTTGTTGATGTTTATTTATATGTGTAGAAGTAACACAAGTTTTAAAAAATTTTTTATTAGAGAATCACTGTGATGTATAGTTACAAATTTATAAACTTTTGTGTTTGCATTTCACTCATATAGTGATTGTTTACCCTGCACCAGTGCCCATTCACCTCCACCAATGATCCCAGTATCCCTCTCACTACCCCCACATAAGGTTTTTTTAAAATTTTTTTTAAAGGGACACACCTAGCGATGCTCAGGGGTTACTCCTGGTTCTGTACTCAGGAATTACTCCTGGAGGTGCTGGGGGACCATATGGGATGCTGGGAATCGAACCTGCGTTCGAACCTGCTGGTCATCTGCGTGCAAGGCAAATGCCCTACCTGCTTGCTATCACTCCAGCCCCAGCAACATAAGTTTTCTTAAAACTTCAGTATGACCTGCTTTTTCTTGCCAAATCCACTAGTCATTCATTTAATTTTGTCGTCAGTAGTGTCACAACTATAAAAATATTTGAGGGACTGGGGTGATAGTCCAGTGGGGGCGTTTGCCTTGCATTAGGCTGACTGAGGTTCAATTCCCGGCATCCCCTATGTCCCCTGAGCACCACCAGGAGTAATTCCTGAGCACAGAGCCAGGAGTAATCCCTGAGTATTGCCAGGTGTGACCCTCAAAAGCAAAAAAAAAAAGCCTTGAATATTAATGTGATTAAATAGAGAGCCATTCACATCAATGATTAATGAGGAGGATTTTAATATGAATTGTAGCTGTTATTTTCATGACCTTAACGAGTTCATTCATCAATGATATAACACTTTGGCAAATTAGGTCATAGCTGTCAAACTTTGAAAGAATTCTCATTCTAATTTTTGTGCTATTCCGAGTGCAGCAGCTACACACATGACCTACTTTGAAGTCTAATGTGCATTAGGAACATTTTCTGCATCCCTGTCTTAAATCGAGGCAACCAACAAAGCTCCGTCTTCAATTTGTGTCTGCCAGTTTCCATGACACAAACATTCTCCCCGGGACTGATTTCAAATGACTGACTTGATGTAAAGAGTACAGAGTTGCGGAGGATGAGCAGGAACACCTGAACTTATTTTGTCCCACAGAGGTATCATCTATATAAATCATCTCAAACACAGCCTGAAAAATATAGCCCTGCAGGTAAGGTGCTTGCTTTGTACACGGCCGACCTGGGTTTGACTCCCAGCACCATACAGCGTCCTTTAAGACCCACCGGGAGTGACCCCTGATCAAAACCCAGGAAGAAGCCCTGAGCACAGCCAGGTGTGGCCAAGCTGTAGGCTTGGGGTCTGTCGAGGATTCACAAGCAGCAAAAAATGTAACTCCAGAATGTCAGTTGCTTAAAAAAGAAAAACGGTTTCTCCTTCTCCACCTCTGGGTTGGAGAGCTTCTACCAGACCTCACTGAAGACCACCGAGGGTGAGCTCTTGTATTTCTCCTTTTGCCCAGCAGAGAGGAATACCATAACCTGCGTCCCTCAATGTGCAGGGCGGGATCAGAGTCAGAGACGGTTCAAAGCTCAGACCTTTCCCTGGTCCTCCCAGTTGTGCCCAGCCGGGTTTTTACAGGGAAACAGGGTCTGTCAGATCAGGCTGGGTGGCAGATGTGCCAGGAGCAGCTACAGTCTGGCAACATTCCCTAGTCACAGGTGCATGCCTCTGACTCAGCAGCACCGTTGCAAGAACGGACTCCTGCGCAGTCAAGGGAGGTGCAGTCAAGGGAGGTCAGGTTATTCTCTGCACATCCGCTCTAACACGCCGAGACGGAGAACTGCAAGTGTCCACTAGTGGGAGCTTCTGAATGCTCCTTTCCTTACTTCCAAACAAGGCAACAGTATGCAGCCATCACACCGCAAGGGGCCGGGGAGAGCCTAAAGGGTTGGAACTCTCGCCTTGCATGCCCAGCCCCCACGTTCAATCCTGGCCATTGCATGAGTACCCCAGCAGCACAGAATGTACCCTAGAGGTGCCCCAGCAATTCTGAGCCCTGGAGCTCCCATTGCCAGACTGAGTATCTGTAGAGCGAGCCCTAGACCCCTAAACACTGCTAAGAACTCCCGCTTCACCCCCAAAAAGAACGCAAATGACCTACATAGACGGATATAGAACAGTTTCTTTTTAAAAAAATGTTATTTACTAATTGAATCACAGTGAGATACACAGTTACAAAGTTGTTCATGATCGGGTTTCAGTCATACAATGCTCCAAAACCCTTCGCTACACCAGTGTCCATTTCCTACCGCCAATGTCCCCAGGTTCCCTCCGGCTGCCCCCACCCCTGCCTCTCTCTCTCTCTCTGTCTCTCTGTCTCTGTCTCTCTCTGTCTCTCTGCCTCTGTCTCTCTCTGTCTCTGTCTCTGTCTCTGTCTCTCTTTCTCTCTGTTTCTCTCTCTCTCACTCTCTGTCTCTCTCCTTTTGGGCCTTATGGTTTGCAGTACAGATCACTTGTCATGTATCACTTGTCATCCTGTTGATCTTCAATTTGCTCAAGTGGGCGCCAGTAACGTCTCCATTTGTCCCTGTCGCGTTCGAGTGTAACCCAATAGTATCTGCTCGCTCCAGGAACACGAAGAGCCTCAAACCATTCCTTCAGGGTTTTGACGAAGAAGTCTGACCGTCTCGTAGGTGGGCGTCCACGCCGTCTTTTGACGTTCCGTGGAATCTAGTCGGTAACGGCTCTAGTCCAGCGGTCGTCTCTAAATCACATGATGTGCAGTACAGATACTTAAAGTTATCAGGTATATCCCTTTACCTACTTTCAACACTCAGTTCCTGTCCAAATGATCATTTCCAATTATTATTGTTATAGTGTCTCTATCCTAATTGCCCGTCGCCCCTTACACACTTGTGGCAAGTCCCCAATCATTGGCCAATCCTTCTGGTCCTTGTTCTTAGGAAAGTTTCTAAGATACAGTAAGTGCCAAAGCAAGGAGCAACGATCATACATATTTACCTATAAACCTGAGATCCTCTGGAAGTGTTATAAGAAAATTGAACAATAAGGGCACAAGGAGTTTTGAGTCTTCTCTCTCTATCCTTTAGAGCAATCTTTCGAATTGTCTTCTATCGGCATGCACTATAATTTCAAATTAAAGGTTTATGTACCCGTGCATAGCAACATCTACTGGATAATCTGATGTCTGTTTCCTCTGAGTTAGAGGCAGTGAGCTAGAGGTCAGTGGTAAGCGCGAAAAGGAAGGATGCATTCAGACTGTCCAGTCCTCCCAGCTCACAGACCTGACTCTCCACAGCAACCGGCGGAGGTTGTCCACCAGACCCAGGAAGAGAGGCTGACCGCCACCCTCAGCATGGACCTCCAGAGCACCGCCAGCCAAGTGCAGCACCTCCGGGCCGAGACGGAGGCCCTGCGGGCCCTGGTGAGTGAGTCTGGAAGGATCCTGGCGTTTCTTGTGTCTAGCCCTCTCTCCTCTCTGCATCCCCTTACGAGTAACAGTTCGCAGGATTCCTCCCTCACTGCATACAGGGCTTGAGACCCGAGCAGGTCTTCTGGCACTGAATCCAAGCATAGGAGACATGGTGAGGGTCTTCGCAAGTCTCGGCACCAGACTGAGCCATGACTGTCCACAGCAAATGCCCACAGGCCCTCTTTCCAGCTGCCCACTTCTGGAAGGACTGCCACAGCCCAGGAGAAGAAACGCGGCCCAGGAGTTTGCACCCGCTGCTCTCGGTCCCTCGTGGTGGCTTTGCAGTGCCCAGCACCCCTGCTTCCAGGTTACCTGGCTCCGCGGTGGAATTTCCAGCCTGGAGCCCGACTCCAGCTTTGTTACCTTCTGCTTCCAGCCCGACCGCACTCTCCTGCTCTGTTACCTTCCCCCTCCTCCACTCCGCTTTCCTCACTCTCCTTTTTCCTGAGTGTGCCCTCAAGTCCCTTAAGGGTGTCAGAGCCCCTGATATGGGCCCTGCCCTGGGAAGCTCAACTTACGATTCAAAACTAACCTCAAAGTTTAGGCAGCCATTAAGATAGGCGAACCGCAGTCACTTGGGCAAAGCAGAGAATTGCAACTCAGAGCGTGTTGGGTTCAGGTGGAAACCCCAGAAGGGTGTGTCCAGGAGGCAGCGGGCAGAGGGTTTTGGTGGTTGAGTGAAAGGAAGATGAGCTGGAGGGTGAAGGAGTCAGAGGCTCGGTGCAGGTCACCAAGTCAAAGCAGGTAAAAGGGCAACATTCAAACAGGTTGTTCTGGTTCCTGTTGACCTGCTGTGGGTGTTGACAGTCTCGCCCGGTCACTGCTAATACAGTTGTCAGATGTGACTTGCCCCGGCTCTTCCTAAGCTGGTTCTGGTGACATCAGCTTGCACCAACATTTAGTTAACTCCTCACACACAATGTAGTTCATGCGCAGGTTCCTTCATCGTTAGTTCTCATCGTTAATTAGAATGATGGTTGAGAGTATAGTGGTGTAGCGGCTGGAGCGGTAGTATAGTGGCTAGGGTGTTTACCTTACTTGCATTCAATACCCAGCATCCTATATGGTTTCCTGAACACTGTCAGGAGGAATTTTTTTTTTTATTTTTGGGTCACACCTGGTGATGCACAGGGGTTACTCCTGGCTCTGCACTCAGGAATTACTCCTGGTGGTGCTCAGGGTACCATATGGGATGCTGAAAATCGAACCTGGGTCGGCTGCATGCAAGGCAAATGCCCTACCCACTGTGCTATCCTTCCAGCCCCGCAGGAGGAATTCTTGAGTGCAGAGCCAGGAGTACTTCTGCGCATCAGCAGATATGACCCCCCAAAAAGGGGAAAAACACGAAGGAGTATAGCAGTGCAGTAGAGATGGACTGAGGTTCTACTAGGGAACAAAGCATGGCTCTTCCTAGGCGATCATGTGTTCAGATTCAAACCCTGCTGTGATGTGTACACTAGAGTACTTATCAGGGTTGCCTCTGTACTACTGTGCCAAGCCCCCTCTCCCATGAGACTCGCTGCTGTCCCAATACCATTGTGGTGTCCCCTTCACTCATACCACTCCTCACACACCCTTATCTCTGTGGCCACCCAAATCCAGCTCTGTCCCCAAGCCCTCAGCTTCACCTCCCGCGGGACTCACAGCCACCAGTATTTGTTCTTCTAAGTCCTGTCGAAACAGCCTTGGCCGTCCCAGCCCCTCTGGTGTCTCGGCGCCCGTGGGTCCTGTCTCTGTCAGCATGGACCCAGGGGGCCTGTCGGCCCAGCAGAGGCCTGGCCGAGCCACCCTGGCGCTGCCACACAGCTGCATCTTCTTCCTTCCACGGGTCTCATAGTCACGGCAACGGGGAGAGGCAGGAAAACAATCTGAGATGAGAAAACTCAGGACACGGCCGAAACTGCACTTTCACTGAAACAGTGTCTGAGAGACACTTCAGCTCTCCAGTTGGTGGGGTTTGGCCAAGCAATGTTACTCACTGACCATCACCCCTAACCAACATGGGGTGTCTGCCCAAGCTGCTTTAGGCAAGCTAAGAGGCATCATTCTTCTCCCAATACCCTGCAGCTACCAAAATTACCATTTCCAGTGACAGAAATCTCAAGGGCAATGATTGGCGATGTGTCTAGATAAGTTCCACTGTCCTGTCTCTCGGGCCCCTGACCCTCTTCTCCCTAGATCCTGACACCTTTTCTGGAACTAAGTATCGGATCCCGGACCCTGGAACCTGCAACTCTGCCTTCCCTCCCACTAGCTCCGCGACCTAAGTCGGCCCCGGGGAGGTGTTGACATGGTATCTACTGCAGTATCAGGGACCTTTGACCATGTACATCTGTGAGCAGCCCTCCTGCACCCTAGGCTGAGGTCAGCGGTGACCCCTCCCTGCTCTGGTTCACTGTTTTCCCAGAAACAAGGCCTGGAGCACACCCTGCAGGATGCCAAGCACTGGCATGAGATGGAGCTGCAGAACCTGGGCGCCGTGATGGGCAGGCTGGAGGCGGAGCTCCGGGAGATGCACGCAGAGGCTGAGCAGCAGCAGAGGACCCGCGAGCACCTGCTGGCACACCAGGAGCAGCTGCAGAGCCAGGTGGCGGCCGGCCACGCGCTGCTGGACAAGGAGGAGAGCGGGTTCGTTGACTTTCTTCTTTCCTTCTGCAGGGAGGACATGCCTGGCAGCATTAAAAAAATGGAATTTCCCAGGCTGGAGCCATCACTCAAAGGACTGGGGCGTATGTGGGAGCTCTGAGTTTCGTCCCTAGCGCCACATGGTCAGAGAGAGGCTCCAAGTCCCACCAGCTGTGGCCTCCCAAGCAAAGAAATTTCCTAAACACTTAGAAGTAACTGAGATAAACCTAAATCTCAGCACGCACCTCCCCGTTCCTCTAGACTAGCTATACTCTTCTACAAGTTCGCATATTTACCTATAATAAAGGATAGAGCAAATATTATTATATATGCATATACAGATACAGGCTGGAGCGATAGCACAGCGGTTGGGCGTTCGCCTTTCACGTGGCCAACCTGAATTTGATTCCTCTGCCCCTCTCGGAGAGCCCGGCAAGCTACTGAGAGTATCTAGCCCGTGCGGCAGAGCCTGCAAGCTACCCGTGCATATTGGATATGCCAAACACAGTAAGTCTCTCAATGAGAGACGTTACTGGTGCCCGCTCGAACAAATCGATGAGCAATGGGATGACAGTGACAATACAGATACAAGTATCTCTATGTACTTACAAGTATAGATATCACAGACGCATGCATAGATAGACCCTTGTGCTCAGGGAGGCTTGGGGTCTGTCCAGTATTCATTCAGTACTGTCAGTAGAGTGCCCCAAATCTACAGTGTTCCGAAAACACTGAGGCACTGCTCTCAAAGTTGGTTGCACTGGGCCAGAGCAATTGTACAGCAGGTAAGGGGTTTGCCTTTCATGTGGCCGACCCAGGTTCAATCTCCGGCATCCCATATGGTCCCCCAAGGATTGCCAGGAGTAATTCCTGAGTGCAGAGCTAGGAGTAACCCCTGTGCATTACCAGATGTAACCCTCCCTCCAAAAATAAAAATCAAAGTTGGTTGTACTTTGAAGTTACCTGAACAAATTTTAAGCTACTGAAGCCTGCGCCCACCCCTTAGAGATAATTCTGGTGTCATTGTCATGTTGTGGTCTAGCCCTCAACCTTGTTGTTTGGAATATTAGAAAGACATTAAAGATTTCAAAAGCTCTGGAGACTGGAGAGATAGTACAGAGTTAAGCTTTTGCCTTGCATGGGACCAATCCAGGTTTGACCCCCAATATCTCCTATGGCTCTCCAAGCCCAACAGGAGTGACCCCTGCATGCAGAGCCAGGAGTAAGCCCTGAGCACTGCAAGATGTGGCCCCCAAACCAAAGCAAACGAACAAACAAAAAACATTTGAGATAATGTAAATAAGAAGAAAAGGTTGAAATCCTGCTTTAAAGTGCACCCAAAACACTTGAAACTTCAGCTTCTTTTTATAATAAAGACCCTGGAGCAGGAGAGGTAGTATAGCGCTTGCCTTACACGCGGTCAACCAGAGTTCAATCCCTGGCATCCCAATACCCCAAGCACCACCAGGACTAACCCCATGAGCATTGCTGGGTGTGACTCAAAAAGTAATGAATAAATCAATAAATCAATAAATCAATAAATCACTGTATCACTGTATCACTGTCATCCCGTTGCTCATCGATTTGCTCGAGCGGGCACCAGTAATGTCTCCATTGTGAGACTTGTTGTTACTGTTTTTGGCATGTCGAATTGCCAGGCTCTGCTGTAGGGGCAAGTATATAATAGCACATGCCTTACCCGCTGTGCTATCACAAATAAATAATTAAAATAAAATAAAATAAAGACCCAGTTTCAGGACAGTGTTTCATACATACCCTGATGGGAGCCTGATTCCAGATACTGCATGATCCCAAGTCATTCCTGGATGCCAGGGGGCCCCATGGCACCAACACTGGGTGTGGCTGTGAGGGTCCCAGCACAGGGCCCAGGCAACATCACATCTTTGGACCCTTGCACTGAGCCAGTGCCCAGTGGGACTTGGGGAGGTGGGAACCCACGTGCTCCCTTAGCACAGCCCACCTCTAAAGAAAGGGTTCTGTTTCCACGGGTCTGGAGCGACCTCTTTTCTAACAGTATTCTCGGGGAGCGGGAGTTGGGGTGGGGTGGGGTGGGGTTTTCTACTGACCGACAGACCCCACCAAGCACAAGGGGCACTAACTGTTTCCTGAAGAGCCCAGAACGCCTGGGCCGGGCCGCTTAGTGACAGTGCTGTCCTTAGGGCTCACGCTCTTTTTATCTTCCTGACATACCATCCCTGGCACGCTGACTCATCATCTTCGTGTTTGACCCCATGCTGGCTGTGAAATACCTTCCCAGACCTCCATCTTGATAAGAATTAGTGGGAGGGAAACAGCAACAGAGAAAAAAAAAAGGCCTTCCCCTGCGTGGGTGTCACTTCTGTTGGTGAAGGACATTTGGAGAAGCCTTGCCACGGATCCTCCCTTACGTCTCACTAACCAGAACCTGCCTGCTCATCGGGCCTTTCTTGCCACAGGGATGCTGGGAAAGCAGCTATTTAATTCTCCAGACTTCATACCGGAGAGAGGTGAGGAATCAGAAACAGACTATGTACATCCCTGTATGACCTACCTCATACATATATGCGTACATACCTGCATACAAACATACATGCATACATGCATACGTTTGAGGTCTCTTTCTATAGACTCCTGGTACATATGCCTGTGCCTAGGGGCTTAATATTCCTCAAAGACCTTTTTGCCCTCGGGGAATCAAGTCCAGGGCGTCACATATGCAAGCCATGTGCTCTACTACTGAGCTACATCTATGACCCCTCTTCACCAGATCTTTAAGAAAGTTTAAGCTTTTCTTTTTGTTTTTATCAGACCTCTATACCCTTATCTCGCTCTCCAAGTATTGCATGTGAAATAGACTATCAGCTCTAAGATAACTTAGCAATTTTGTGGTCCAGTCCTTCATGATTCATAGAGAAGAGGAAAGCCCAGAGCAGAGAGGATTAATCCTCATTGCGCAGTGCTGGGGAGGCGGGGGGAGTGCCGATTCTGGCCCCGCCTGGCTCTCTGGTAGTTTTTTTTCTCAGAAGACAAGAGAACTGCTGGGCCTGACCTAACCCTGCCTCCTTTCAAAAGAGACACGTCACCCGGCTTCTAGCCAACTGCCCTTTTATTGGATGGATTTCAGTTGATTATAAAAATTAGGTCATAAGACAGGCATCAGGTGCCTGTCTTGCATGCAGTCAACCCCAGTTTACTGCCTGATCACCACCAGGAATGAAATAGCCCCCAAACACCTCTGGGTGGGACCCCAACCCCAAATTAATGAACTAATATAAAAGATGTTCCTAACAATGCTGGTTTTTCCTCAGATGCCTATGAATACTTGAATTAACATGCAAAATCTTTCTTAAATTTACAAAAATAGGCTAAATTTACTTTGAAAACAAATCCCAGGCCACAAGGATGGTACATAGGACCGGCACACATGCTTTACATGTAGGAGGACAGGGTGGGCCTTGAGCCTTGCTGGGAATGATGCCTGAGCTTAGAGATCCCTTTAGTGAGTGACTGACTGCTGGAACTAATGCAGTCTTACTTCTCTTCCCATCCCTGGCAGGATGATATCATTATTTCCATGTTGCAGACAGGAAACAAAACCTCAGATTACTCAAGTCACTTGCCCAAGCTCCCACATGAATAACCAGGAAGCAAGGACTGGTACTCAATACCCACATGGGCTCCCAGGAAGGTGCTCTTTCCATGCAACCCCTGCCTTTCCCTCCATCTTACTCGGATCTCTTTGCTAATTTCCCTGCTTCAGCTCTTCTCCCACTAATCCAGGTGTTTTCATTTGTTTCAGCTAACGGAAACTTGGGCAGAAATGGCCGCTTTCCTCACCGAGTGCCCAGCCAACGCTCCCTTCAGCCGGAGTTGACTCCGGCTTGAACTAAAAGCTTCCAGGGAAAAGGAGAGGGACCCTCTGCCAAAAGAGTCTGTGGAGCAATCTCCCCGGTGCCTCTGCAAATAAACGCTTGTGTGCAGCTTCCCCAGGCCCAGCTCCTTCCTCGCTCTCCCCAAGGGATATCATTTCGCCTGCTTGGTCTTCACTCACTCTTGCAGGCTTCGGGAAGGTTCCAGGAGCATGACACGATTTGCCTCAGCCATGCCAGGGTCTTGGTTTTACTGACCTAAATGTGTTGCCTGTGTTCCTGCATGCAAGATTGCCGAGATCTGGGGCAGAGCAGCACTCGTGCTAGAGAGGAGGTGATCTCCCGGAACGAGACACACCGGCCTCAGAGAGTTCCCGTCCCTTTAATGTCCTCTACGAGTGTACGTCCATGCACTCAGCACGGCACTTCTGAGTCAGTGTCAAAGGAAGTTCAGATTAAGTCTGGGGGATTCATGAGGCTGTACTTGCCTACGACCCCGAAGCCCCTGCAACCTCTAGTTTTATCCAGGATCCTTTCTCCAGCCCTCCTGGAGCAGTCAAAAATAGTTCAGGCATCTGCCGCCAACCCAGGCATGCTTTTCCTGCCTCTGATTAAAACTGAAAGGGCCACCTGTGCCCTCCCACAGAACACTACCCTCACCACAACACACACACACACACACATACACACACACACACACACACACACACACACACACACAGAGCCATGCCTCAAACCACAAACATGCAAACGAGCCCAGACTTCACTTCTTAATGCTCTCAAGCTTTTGTCAGTGCACCTGCCACTCAGAATTGCCGATCAAAATACCAAAATATTCAAGCTGAGTCTGTCTCTGTACACTGCTACTCCAATCAGGAAATATGTTCAACATGAATACTTCTGTCAAGAATCTCTCTCTCTCTCTCTCTCTCTCTCTCTCTCTCTCTCTCTCTCTCTCTCTCTCTCTCTCTCTCTCACACACACACACACACACACACACACACACACACACACATGTGCTCCCAGAACCTGGGGTTTCAAATACCAGTATGCCAAGGCATGTGTGAACAAAAGAAGCTATTTGGGGCCGGGAAGATGGCGTAGAGGACTGAGCACACACTTAGCTAGCATGTGAGAGCTCCAGGTTTGATCCCTGTAACCACATGGTCCTCCTAGCACTACCAGGACTGTCCCCCAAACATTGAGCTTCTGATCAGCCCCGAGAACCCTTGCCCTGAGTGTGACCCCCTCAAAACAAATAGGAAGGCCTTCTTCATAAGGCCTTTATGAGATGTTTACATAGTTTTGTTCTTTAAGGCTTACAAGTAGGCCGGGTACCACCTAACGCTGCATCGCCCAAGCACTGGGCTCCCCCACAGCTCCGTGGTTCAGGGCCTATAATTGGACACGGGGTACAGGGACTGTCCCCAAAAGCAGAGTGTGTGTCTGACCCGGCTGGTGCTGGACGTGCTGCATGTCCAGGCCTGTTTCCTTTCTTTCTTGTCACTATTAAACATTCACGCCCCCCCCCATTCCAGCCAAGATGCAACTCCCCAATCTACACATAGCCAGGGGGCCCCCAAAAGTCAGTCACAAAAAGGAGGCTCTCTGGGGCCTTACTAGCCTGGGCCTTTCGGAAGCTGGAAGCCGCCTTCTTGGCCATGGCAGGCAGGGAGGTGGGTTTGCTCTCAGCCAGCCTTCGCTCTCTGCCCCCGCTGAGCACTCCACCAAGAGCAGCTGCCTGACTCTGGCAGTTCATCAGGCTTTGGCAGGGAGGGACGAAGAGGAGCTTCCAGATCTCAGCATGGCTCTTGCTGTTTCTAATGAGGCTTATTAACAGGTAAGAAAAGCCTGCTGTGCCCTGCGGCTCTGCCAGGGCCTTCTCTCCCTCCCTCTGCGAATAACCCCCACACAATCACTCTCTGCCTGTGGCTGGCTGACAGGTGGGGTGGGGGGGAGCTGCTGCTCAGCCTCCCGGATGGAGCATTGTCACTGCAGCCGACAGAGATGGATGGACACCTCCCTACGCATAGACAGACTCTGTTTCCAGCCCAGGTAACAGCACTGTCGCTGGCCCGGCACGAACTGCCACGGCCTCCCGAGCATCTTTCCAGCTTGCCTTGACGGTCACTTCCACACACCAGCCCGGACATTTTTTTGTGCTTGGGAGATAACAGGAACAGGGAGAGACCGTTTCTGCCCTGCTGGATTGGGCAATCTAGTTGGGAATTCCAGGGGTGCACATGGAAAGAGAAGCAGAGCAAAGAGATGAGCGGCTCGTGTCACTTCAGACATAAAAATAGACCGGATCTGGCCCCTCTGCGGGATTCCAGTAAGAGAGTTCAGCCAGAATTACTCAAATCCAGGGAGATCTTAAATTGCTGGAGTGCATGCTATGCCTGGAGCCTGGGTTCAATCCCCAGCACCACAGGGCCCCCTGAGCACTTGCAGGAGTGACCCCTGAGCACTGAGCCTGGAGTAGGCTCTGCAGTATTCAGTGCAAGACAAATAAAAAAAATAATCGTAAACTCACCTCTTATTATCACTTAAAATCTCTCTAAATATCCTTCCCTGATCTTTTTGTTCTGTTTTGAGAACCGGTGCTCCTCTGGAACGATTTAAATCTCTCTTCTAGGATTGTAGAAAATAGCAAAAAAAAAAAAAAAAAAGAAAGAAACCTGCAGAATTCTCAGGTAAATTTGAATTTTTGGCAAACAGTAGTAAAGAATGCTTTAGTAGAATACCTCACATATTGCACAAGACATACTTCTACTATGAAATTATCTTGTGGGCTCAGTGCCATGTTCCCCAAGTCCACCAGGCGAGTGGCCAGTCTCTGCCTGCTCCCAGAAGTGCATGGCTCACCGGGGCTGCATTCGCTGGCCCTGGGCCCTCTAGGGGGGCTGGGAAGCAAATGACCACCAGCTAAGCGGCGCAAAACAAACAAAAACATATGAGCCCATTGTTATGACGTTTGGAAATCCAGGATCAAGGTGCTGCAGGGGGATGCGCCCTCCAGCCCTCCTAGGGAAGATTCTTGTCTCTTCCAACTTCTGGAGTTTCGCCAGAAATCCTTGACATTCCTTGGCTGGCAGCTACAACCTTTCCATCTGTTTCTATCATAATGTGGAGTTACCGCTCATGTCTCAGATTATCTGTATTTGCTCTTCTCTTTTATAAGAATGGGATAAAGGGTCATCTTCCTTTAAAGGAGCACCTTCTCTCTCTCTTTTGAAAAAAATCAGTTTGTTTGGGGAGGGAGTGTTTTGATTGGCCAGTTTTGTTTTGGGGCCACACCCAGTGGTGCTCAGGACTTACTCCAGGCTCTGTGTTCAGGAATCCCTTCAGGTGGCCTGGGGGGTGGGGGGAACCATGTAACATGCCAGAGACGGAACCCAGGTCAGCTGCATGCAAGGCAAGCGCCGACTCACTGTACTATCATTCCAGCCCCCGGGACCCTCTCCTAACTCCTGAGAACCGTTTCCAAAATAGCCACAAACTGAAGTTGTTAGGGATTAAGATTCCATGTCTCTTCCAGGGCACTCAGTTTGGCTATTTTGGGGAGACACAGCTCAGCATGCACAAGAGGCCAAATGTTTTAAATTTTCCTTAATTGGGTTTTGTCTGATATTTCCACAAGATTAGATTCCTGTAGCCAAATTTAGTTTTTGTAGCATAAAACAGATCACAAGGCATATGAATCGATTTGTCTCAGGACGATAATGTTCATTTTGACTCCTTGCTTATGGTTATGGGGGTCGGGCTTATCTGCTGTAAAGTTACTGTGAAGGCTAATTCAATGCACCGGCATCCAGGAGACCCAAGTTCAATTCCTCCACACACCACTGGTAGCACCCCCTGAACAAAGTGCTGGGAGTAGCCCGCTGTGTGTGGCCTAATAGATACAAAAATAAATAGGTAATCAAATAAAGTTACTGTTTTTTCCTTCATAATTGAACGTATCTTGTGGGAAAATGATTTGAGACCATTTAATATTTTGTTGCCCCTCAAAACTTCTCCCATTTCTTTTCACTTTTGTATTTGTTGATGGGTATTACCTTGAAACATTGATTAGTTTTTGTCTTTCAGTGCACCCTTGGCATTGCCAGGGGCTACTCCTGGTCTAGTGCTTGGGGGTCGCTCCCAGTGGGCCTCTAGGAGCCATGCTGTGAGGGAGAATCAAGCCAGGGAGTCAGGCACACAAAGCATACACGTCAGCCCTTTGGGCTAGCACCCTGGTCTGAAACAGTGATTTTCAAATTCCATCATTTCAGCATCATCACTGATTTCCTCTGCCAGAAAGTTTCCCTGTCAGTTTGTGTGCTTATCACAATGTGGCCTCGGGGAGGGGCTTCACATTTTGCGGAGGGTCATGAGAAAACAAAAAGGAATGCAGAGGTGGTGCCAGGAGCCCTGACCCTGGGCCTTCAAGTCAGCGTGGCCAATCATCTTGGAAGCAGCAGCTGTCAGCAGAGCTGTTGTATAAAAGTATTCTTGAGCTGTTGGTCCAGGGGGCTAGAAAGGTTGAAAACCATTGGTCCTGGGGCTAGGAAAATAGTACAGCAGACAGAACTCATGCCTTGTACAAGGCCAACTCGGGTTTAATCCCTGGCACCTTGTCTGGTTTCCCAAGCCCTACCATGAGCGATCCCTGAGCACAGAGCCAGGAGTAGTCCCTGAGCACTACCAGGTGTGACCCAAAAACAAACAAAAAAGTTATTGGTCTATTTCAGCGCTGCTAACGGCTGGTCTAGGGACTGGCGAGCAGACAGGTGTGAGCCCACAGGTGTGAAATGGTTGCTGAAATTGTGACCCAGTGACCCGCATCATAGCACACTATGACAGCTATTCTGCATTAAAGAGCAGCTCCTGATTCCCCCTTAGACCAGGAGTCTGAAGCCTTGACGGGGCGGATGCTATAGACCATGAGTGACCTGTGGGACCCTGTGGGCTGTGTGCAAAGTCAGCAATGGCAGTGACTGAACAGAGAACTAGGGGGAGGAGAGTGATGTATTTCTGCCCTGCCCTGCTCTCTGTCTACACCACCAATTATCCAGCTGCCTCAGGGTCTGAATCCATGCCGGGCCACTCTCTCCACGGCGCTGTGCCTTTCCAAGTCTGGAAATGACTCTCCCTTCTCACCTTCCCACCCCAGAGCCGAGACGGTGCTTCTAGCCTGGGGGCACGGTACTGCCTCACGTGCCCTAGAGCTGTGGACACAGTCCACGGTTGTGTCCAAACACATCAAACTCTCTCCAAGATAGCATACTTCATGCAACCGAGTCAGCTTCATGCAAGCACCCGGGAGCATGTAGAATCACATGAGGAATTGTGTAAGCATGCCATGCTCATTTCCAGCACAAAATCCCCAAACACTGGCAGAGGAGGCTCCTTATCACAGGTGGCCGGGTGATAAGACCCACTGGTACTCACCTGCGTCCATGCAGAAAGCTGTGTGTTTCACTTTACCTTTCCTTTTATTCAAAAGCTTTCTGGACCACCAGAAGACCCAACATTTCTTATAATCTTTGAAAGGTGAGTGATGAATTATTTTTCATGGATCTTTATGTAGAGGGCCACAAACAATGGACTTGGCAACATTCTCAGGTATAGTTCCAGCAAGTAAAGGAGAGACATACTTAATGTGATTTATAAAGCAAGATGTCATTCTATAAAGCCACTGTCACTGTCATCCCGTTGCTCATCAATTTGTTCGAGCGGGCACCAATAATGTCTCTCATTGAGAGACTTATTGTTACTGTTTTTGGCATATCCTATACACACGGGTAGCTTGCTAGGCTCTGCCGTGTGGGTTCCATACTCTCAGTAGCTTGCCGGGCTCTCCGAGAGGGGTGAAAGAATCAAACTCGGGTCGGCCGCCTGAATGGCGAATGCCCAACTGCTGTGCTATTGCTCCAACCATATAAAGTCAATGCCACAAAAAAGAAATCTTTTTTTTTTCTTTTTGGATCACACCGTGTGATGCTTGGGGATTACTCCTGGCTCTGCACTCAGGAACTACCCCTGGCGGTGCTCGGGGGACCATATGGGATGCTGGGAATTGAACCCAGGTCAACTGTGGTGCAAGGCAAACGCCCTACCTGCTGTGCTATCGCTCCAGCCCCCACAAAAATAATCTTTTCTTCCTTTCTTTACCCCGGCCTTCTGCCCACCAATGCTCTTGATAATGCTGCAATGACTGTGGGTTGCACAGACTCCGATGGAACTTGCCTGATTTCAGCTGTGGTGCTTGACCAGGTTGTGGTGCTTGCAAACTCAGCTGAAGTGTTCCCCAAGCTTTGTACTCCTTTAGTTGTGGGATTTGCACATGCACTCACTGGGTACCACACTCTTACATGGGACGTGCAATTCATGGTTGTGGTGTTTGCCTAAAGGTCACTGCAGAGCTCACCATGGCCACACTTCCTGACCGTGATGCTTCTTCAATGCAGTGCTTACCAGAGGATGCATCCCTTTCTTGAGCTGCTTGCAAACACCTGGCTTCAGGGCTGGAGGCAGTAGGCAATCACTTGCAGTGCCAGGGATCACACACAGAGCAGAGCCACGAGGCTCACACAGCAGGGTAACCACGGATGATGCAGGAGAGTGCAGAACTATGGGGATTGGACCATACACCGAACCGCTTCAAGAAACTCTTTAAAAGTCCTGCCTATCCTCATGAATCCATCGTAGGCTTTCTCCGTACTCAGTGTTCTGTCTGCCACTGTCCTGGACTTTGCACATTTTCTCTGATTCTCTTTCTCTCGTGGGGACAAACATGTCAGTGGTGATGAGTCATTGCTTAACAGACCACTCGGATGGGCAGAAGAGAAGTCTGCTGATCTCAGAGGCAGGTCCCGGTGAAAGCAGGAAGCAGAACGGTTGTTTGTTTATTTAGTCACCGTAAAATTACAGCATTGTTCATGATTGGATTTCAGGCACACAATGTTCCAACAACAATCCCTTCATCAGTGTCCACTTCCCTCCAGGAGTGCCCCCCCCAGTGTTAGCTTCCCAACCGTCTGCTTCTAGAAGAGGCACATATATATATATATGTATATATATATATATATATATATATATATATATATCCATTTTTGCACTGGGGTTCACAGTACTGCTGCCGATAAGGTTTCACCCACACTTTATCACCTTTCAGCACCACCTCCTCCTCCCCGTTGAACGCTTCCCTCCACCACAGACATTGTCCCCTCCCTGTCCCCAGCCCCCTCCAGTGACCTGATTGCTACTGAGTACCAGTTCTCAAGCGGAAGCAGAGCCGTTTTCCCTCGGATGTCCCCTCTCCTCTCCGCGGTCTCTGTGAGGAGCCTTTCCTCCCCAGGGTCCTCGCTACCCACTCTCTGGTCCTGCCCCGGTTCACCTTCCCAGATGTTGCTAGATATTCAGATGTGTCTCCTTTTGATTTGCCTCCTGGAAATCCCATACTCAAGACCCTGAGGCCTGGACTCTTTTTCCTTGATGCTCAGCCAATCAGCCTCTGCCCCTGCTCCACAGGGTCGAGACACCTCACTGTTGCAACCTCTTTAGCCCGACACCCAAGGCCATCATGAGCAGGACTGGGTCCATGTCTTCTGCCTTGCTTTCTGTCACTATGTCTATTCCTGCCTCCTCGAGGCTCCCTGGGGGGCCCAGGCCACCCTGAGCTCTGGCTGCTCTTACAGCCTTATCATGCTCTTGCCTTGCGCCACACCTTCCCTGAAGAAGTCTCTGGAAGCCTCCAGATGCAGCTCAAATCCCCACCATCTGTGTGCCTACCATAGCGCCACCCTTTCCATTTGGTCTTACCAGTTCGTGTTAGTTTGGCTTCCATGTGGCCCGGAAGCGCCTTAGTTAGCAGGCAGTGCCAGAAGCCCACCCAGAGCCTTCCCCTCTCTAACAGAAAGCCCATGTGTTGGGGGGAGTCACAGTGAAGCTGTGACCCATCTGCCACTGTTTGCATGCAGGACTCACTTCTGGTCATTTGATTGTATAGCAGACACAGGAATGCTTGCTCATTGTTTTTTGTTTTGTTTTGTTTCGGGGCCACTTTCTGCAGTGCTCAGGACTTAATCCTGGTTCTGCACTTGGGGATCATGGAAAGCCCTGCCTCCCTGTGCCTCTGTCAGCCTTGGCACCCTAGGAGACAGTCAGCCAGCCTGACCAAAGACTTGGTGTGAGGTAGAGTTAGATGATAGAGCTGGACAGATTACCAAACACGTCAGTGTTCAATAATTGTGCTGATAAGCGTCAGGGACCACACAGACCTTTGAGGAGTTTAGCATGCACGAGACCCAGGCCAGGCAGTGTCGGGGGGGGGGGGGGGGGCTGTATGTGAGTGGAACCGGGTAGGCTGCCTGCAAGACCAGCACCCTACCTGCTCTGCTCTCTCCCTCCGCCCAAGAAAGCTTGTTCTGGGGGAAGCAAATGGGAGACCCGGCTGCTTCTACTGCTGGAGAACCCAGGGAGAGGGAGAGCAAGCTCCCCACAGAAACTGAAGCTTGGAAACTTTGGTCTTAGACTCCAGTCTACAAAGAAACGAAGCTCTGTTACCTAAGACACCAAGTGTTTGGGTATCAACAGAGTTGCTAATTGATACATACTTAAATAGCAGAGATCTGCCAAGTGCTTCGACACTAGACACTATTTATTCTAAGTGTTTTTCAAGTGCTGACTCATTTAATGTTCACAACTTTCCGGGAAGTAGAATTACTAATCTAGCCATGGGACACAAAGACTGAGTAACTCACCCCAAATCACAAAGCTGGCAAGGCAGGAGTGCTGAGATCTGAGTCAAAGTGGTCTGACTTCAGAGTTCGTAGTCGCAGCCAGGCTATGCTGCATCTCCAGGCCTGGCCTGGGTCTCGTGCGTGCTCAACGCCTCAAAGGCCTGTGCAGTCCCTGACGCCCATCAGCACAATCATTGAACACTGACGTTGTTTGGTAATCTGTCCAGCTCTGGCATCTAACTCTACCTCACACCAAGCCTTTGGCCAGGGCTGCTGAGTGTCTCCTGGTGTGCCAAGGCTGACTAGAGGCGCAGGGAGGCAGGACGTTCCAGGTAAAACTGAAGACACTGGTTTAGCCCAACTCTCAGACTAACTCTTGCTACCTGAGGATGAGGTCGACCCCAGGCACCTTTGCTTTAAGGGCTCCTCTTACCAACATAGTCTTTATAAGCCCTAAAATATCCAATTTAGGACATGAGGAAAAAATTATATTTGCTTTATCCCTAAAGATTGCTTTGCTTCTTCTTACTTTGAAATTAATAAAAACATTTTAATAAATCCCCCGGCACATCAGCTGTCCTGGTGATTGTGACTTCTGGGCCTGAAGAATACACTGGCCTGGATCCTGATTGATCAGAAGCCCCTTTTTACTGTAAGTTTAAGTACTTGCCCAATCATCACCTGTCACTGTCACTATCATCCCGTTGCTCATCAATTTGTTCGAGTGGGCACCAGTAACGTCTCCATTGTGAGATTTGTTGTTACTGTTTTTGGCATATTGAATACGCCACAGGTAGCTTATCAGGCTCTGCCGTGGGGGCGAGATACTCCCGGTAGCTTGCTGGGCTCTCTGAGAGGGACAGCGGAATCAAACTCCGGTCGGCCGCATGCAAGGCAAATGCCCTGCCGCTGTGCTATCACTCCAGCCCAATCATTACACATCTAGGAAGTGGAATCAGCCTATGCTCTTAACTGCTTCTTTCAACCTGTGCTTTCAAACATGCTTGATAGTGACTCATGATAAAAAAAAAAGTAATAATTAGTATAGTGCAGTGCATGCACAAATGTGAACACATACAATGGAATCAAAAATTCCCACAGTGGGGCTGGAGCAATAACACAGCAGGTGGGGCGCTTGCCTTGCACGGGGCCGGCCCGGGTTCGATTCCCAGCATCCCATGTAGTCCCTTGAGCACCGCCAGGAGTAATTCCTGAGTGCATGAGCCAGGAGTAACCCCTGTGCAATGGCGGATGTGACCCAAAAAGAAAAAAAAAAAAAATTCCCACAATGATATTTACCCTAACTCCATGCAATTCACACTGACATTTCTGATCCTGTTTTATTTTATTTTATTTTTTGTAATGTCAGGTGCAGCCCAACAGAGCTCATCAATATATTGTGACCCACAGCTTGAAAAGGCCTGCACTCCTCTGTAATATCATTTAATAAATATTTGTTGAATGAATGTCTTGGCTGTAGTGACAGGATAGGAACATCACCCAACACAAATATTTTCAGCCAAGTAACTATGAGTTTCATCTGTCTCTTTAACAACTGAAATAACACTAAAAGGAAGTACGTGTTATTTTAGAAAAATGATGCCAGTGATTGAATATTTTAAAGTATCTGCTTCCTAGGAAGAATGTGGTAGAAGTCCTTTTTTTATTTTTTTGCATGATTTTGTTTTAAGTAAGTCTTACCATTTCATCTTCTGTAGTTCTTAAGACAGGCCATGAAAATGTGCTTTAGAAAACTCATTAACTCAGGCTAACATGAGACATCTCAGTGCCCAGGTCTGCAGTGCTTATTTCTCCCTCAATTAACCATGAGAACCTTCCACTGCTTTTCCTAGGAAGAGATGTGTGCTAGGATGAAATTTGAGTTTCAGGCTGGCCAGAAAGATAAACAGTGGTTACTAAACTAGGTCCAAAATGCAGGTCAGGCAACATAAATACGCACTGGGGCTAATTTAAATTCATTCTGAAGTTTTTAAGATTTCTAAACCCCTATTTAAAAAAAAAAATGCTAATACTGCAGAGATACTTCCGGACCCCATGCTAGGCTGAGTTGTCTGGGGCGCTTTGGAGGGGACCAGGTGAACCCACCAGCCACCCAAACAGAGCCCCAGCAGCCAAAAACTTCCACATTCGCTATCACCACCATGCTAATGGTCTCCACAGCTCAGGATAAGCCTCATTCAGAAATTAATCTCTTGAAAAACTCAGGTATGTGAATTTTGTGACTGAAATCTCCAGGCTTTCCTGGAGTCAGGGATGGGTTACCTCCTCCCATGTTCTTGTTATTCTGGAAGCCTGACAGCCATGCCCATGAACTGCCTCGGGTGTCAACTAGGCTCATTAACTGGCAAGTATCCAGAGACTCATAAATAAATCTCAAAATACATCAACAAGTTGCAGAGATGCTTTCAGACCCCATGTCAGGCCGAGTCACCATCTAGTTAAAAATTTAACTCCTATTGTACAGCCCCATTTAAAAATTTTTAATTCTTGAAGTGCGACATCTCAGACTCTATATCATCTGTAAACCAGGATTAGCACACCACATTGATTGGGATGTAAAGTAGAAGGCAACCAATCTGGATTAACAAGATACAAACACACAAGGCTTAACCTGTAACAACATATTAGTAATATTTTATACCAGGGCTTAAGGACTCCGTGGTGAGATACAACAATCTTCACACACTTCTAGGAAACTATTTTCTGATGATGATTTTTAGTGAATTATTTATAACAAGCAATACAAAATAAATTATTCAGGGCCTGTATAGGGGCAGGCTTGAGGGGTATTTGGGAAAACTGAAAATAATGGTGGTGGGAAGGTGCAATGGTGATGAGATTGGTGTTGTAATATTGAATGTAACAAATCATCTTTAAAAACTTATTAAAATTAGGGACTGGAGCGATAGCACAGCGGGTAGGGTGTTTGCCTTGCAGGCGGCCGACCCAGGTTCGATTCCCACCATCCCATATGGTCCCCCAATCACCACCAGGAGTAATTCCTGAGTGCAGAGCCAGGAGTAACCCCTGTGCATCGCTGGGTGTGACCCAAAAAAAGAAAGAAAAAACTTTATTAAAATTAAAACAAATTTTTGGGAAAAATTGTTAAATACTTAATTTAATGTTCTCAGGTGTCTCTGAGAGACTGACTTTCCCATCAGTCTTCCCACAGAGACTGGTCTCCACTGTGGCAAGCCTCATTCATGGGTCTCTCTGACAACCAGCTGTGCACAGACGGGCACTGGAAACAAAGGGCAGTGATTAGTGATGGAAGGATAAAGTTTCACATGAAGGAAGGAAAGCTTGTGGGTGAGAGTATGTGGAATTAAGAGGTTTAGACCATGAAGTCTTAATCCCCTGGCTCTCAGAGAAGGGCTCAGAAGAGGAGGGAGGAAAGGCAGACAAGGACAAAGAATAGATAACAATTGAGATTGTGGGAGAATTAAAGGGAAGGGCTCGAAACTGGCAGGTCGGCAGCCTTGGTTCTGCTGAAGTTGGAGTTTAGCTTGTCCTGAGGATTTGACAATAGCCTTCACTGATTGGAGCCTCCTCATCCTCAGCTGAGGAAATTGGTTGTCTTCACCCAATATCACTAAAGTTTCCTTCCTGTCCTCGAAACTCAGAATTCCCGCATCTGAACCACTAAAGCCATGAGCACTACAATTGCTGGTAGAGAATAGGACCTCCGAGAAAATGTGGCATTAGAAAGGTGTCGTTCCCCAAAGGGGTTGAGGTTGGTGCTGATTTCTTCATAGGGTGGGATTGAGTTTAGGAAATCCAGTTCCTCACTAACTTGCAAATACCCTAGAAGAGGTCCCCACCATTTATAATATGATAATGCCAGGTATTGGCATTAACTTCGTAGTTGTGTGATCACATGTGAAGACAGCAGCCTCACAGCAAAGACTTTTCTGCAAACGGAAAGAAGGAGCAGAGATGCTGAATGGTCCACCCTAAACCATTCTGCTGGGACAGCGTAGCAGCAGGATTTGAAATCAATTATATCAGCTTCCATCTTTCACATTGTTTTGACTGCACAAATGCTAAGGTTTATAAGACACAAGTCACCTTCAGCCCCACCCAGCATATCACAAAGACACAAGAATTACCTCTACGGGAACTTTGCTTTTTTGTGGAGGAGGTGGAGCCTCACCCAAGGCTGTTCAGGGCTTACTCCTGGCTCGGCACTCTGGAATCATTCCTGGAGGTACTTGGGGGATTGTTTGGAATGCTGGGAACCAAACTCAGGTCAGTTGCATGCAAAGCAAGCACCCTGCCTGCTTTACAATAGCTCCAGACCCAAGGACACTTTGCTTTTTTATAACTTTTAGCACATTTACTTCTAGAACGACTCAAAAGATTAACAGAGATAGAGGTAGATTTAATGAATGATAAAAGGACTTGAGAGTTAGCTTAAAGGGATAGAGTGCATGACATGATGTGTGAGGACGAAGGGTGGATCTCTATCACCACAGGCTTTCTGAGCATGCCAGGTGCCAGGTGTGGCCCTGTTGGTCCCTGGGGATCCCTGGAGCAGCCTGAGCATCAAAACATCAACTCAGGGGGCCAGAGCAATAGTACAGCAGTTAGGGCATTTGCCTTGCATGAGGCCAGGTTCAATCCCCAGCATCCCATATGGTCCCCTAAGCACCACCAGGAGTAATTCCTGAGTGCAGAGCCAGGAGTAACCCCTGAGCATCACCGGGTGTGACCAAAAAAAGAAAAAAAAATCAACTCAGCAGTAGATTACCTACTTTCCTTACATGTGTGAGACCCTGGGTTCAATCTTCAGCACTAAAACAAAAATTAATAAAAATTTAATAATAGCAATAAAACTTTAAATGAGGGGCAAAGAATACTTCTCAAAGGGCAGGAGTGCATGTTTTGCATATAGCAATTCCTGGTTTGGTTTGATCCTCAGAAACCCCATAAGGTGTCTCTCTACCAAGATGACAAAAGTTAAATAATATCTTTCTTATACATAGTAGTGTCAGTGTTAGTTTTGTTTTGCTTGCAGTCTTGTTGTACCACAGCTATTAAAAAAAAAAAGTCTCCCTCCTTCAGGGAAGCTGTAGAAAGGGCATGCAAGACTGTTTTTACAACTTCTTGTACGTTTTTATTATTTCTAATGAAAAATGTTTTTGATTATCTTAATTAGCTGGGGCCTAGGTTCAATTTCAGAACCACATGCTCTCCCAAGAACTGCTGGGAATAGCCCCTGAGCACGGTTGGGTGTGGCCCCAAAGACCAGTAATTTGATTTTAAGGAAATATGTTTGTGATCCAGCATGTGGTTTAGCTTGGAGAATGTTCTCTAAGAGCATGATGCTTTGAAAATGGAAATTAATTGGGGTCAGAGCCGCAGTACAGTGGGTAAGGCTTTTGCCTTGCATTTGGCTGACCCGGGTTCGACCCCTGGCAACCCATACGGTCCCCCAAGCACCGCCAGGAGTGATTTCTGAGTGCAGAGCCAGGAATAATCTCTAAGCATTATCGGGTGTGGTCCCAAAGCAAATACAAACAAAAATAAAATAAAAGTTAATCACAAACAGAAATGGGGAAAACTCAAACATTCGGAAATGAAACAATATATAATAAATAAAAGGGTTTCTGAATGTAAACAAGACCATTAGAAACATAATCTCTGAAAATTAAATTAAAGGTACACAGTAAGGGAAGAGAACTGGAGAGCTGGTCTGCAGAACTGATCTTGGGGGTCGGGAATGGGAGACAGGTGGAGGAGTTTGGGGGGCTCCGGGGAAGGGAAACAGGTGCTGGGGGGGGGGATGTGGCCTTGGAATAATGTATGCAAGAAACAGTCACGAGCAGTGCTGTAAATCACAGCATCTCAGTAAAATTGGGAGAAAAGGGAGGGAATGAAATTTGTGGCAGATTATATTGTTAACAATAACCTTGTTTTTTGTCTCACCAGTGGTGTTTTGAGCCATATCCAGCCCGGTGCTTAGGGGCTCCCTGGGGCTCTGGGGGAGTGTATAGTAGCAGAGTCCACGCTCGCCGGAGATTAAACCAAGGCCTCCCCCATGCAGACCATGCACTCACCATTGTACTATCTCAACCGCCCAATTAGTCCTCATGTTAGCTGCCACCCGGTGTCCAGGTGCTTTGCCAGGTCTCCGTGATTCCTGCACATGCAGCTGACTTTGTCCCTTCATTTCAGGTTTCCCCTCATGACTTCATGGCTCCAGTGGAAATCTTCACCAATGTGAGGTCAGTCTGGAGGTCCGTCCATTAGGTCTGTCCCCTTGTGTTTGTGTCATCGCTGTGAGAACATGCTGGAACTAGCCTGCCGGCAGAATAGAGTCCCATGTACCAGAGTCCCCCTCCCTGTGCCACAAACAGTCAGGGGAGAATTGTCACTTACTGCATCTGTCCTGAGGTGCAGATGCTGCACACTGGGCAGCAATACCTGACTAGTGAATGACAGGAGGAAATGCTCCCATCAAATTAAGAGGAGCAGGGGCCAGAGTAATAGTACAGCAGGTAGGGGCTTGCCATGCACACTGCCAACCCGGGTTTGATCCCCGGCACCCAATATGGTCCCCAGAACCCCGCTAGGAGTGATCCTTGAGCACAGAGCGAGGAATAAATCCTGAGCACAGTTGGGTGTGATCCCCAAATAACAAAAAATTAAGTAGAGGTAATAGCAAATAACTAAACAATACCATGCATGATTAAGTCCTATTTTTATTTTAAATAAATGTATTTATATGTATGTATATATGTGAATCTCTGGGGGGAAAGGAGACTAAAACATTAATCAGTGGTTACTACTGATTGGAGGTAAGTTTTTTTTTGTTTTGTTTTTGCTTTTTGGTTCACACCCAGTGATGCTCAAGGGTTACTCCTGGCTCTGCACTCAGGAATCACTCCTGGCAGTGCTTGGGGAATCATGGGATGCAGAGGATTGAATCCAGGTTAGCCGTGTGCAAGGCAAACACCCTACCTGCTGTACTATCACTCTGGCCCTGATATTTATGTGTGTGTCTGCTTTTTTCCTTCAAACATGCATTTCCTTCAAATGCTTCAAATAAGTAAAATGACCATTTTTTGTTTTATATTTAGGCCAGATTTTGTACTCAAATTAGGAAATGTTGTATAAAAGACATGCAGGGGGGGGGGCAGAGTGCTAGCACAGCGGGTAGGGCGTTTGCCTTGCACGCGGCCGACCCGGGTTTGATCCCCGGCATCCCATACAGTGCCCCAAGCACCGCCAGGAGTAATTCCTGAGTGTAAAGCCAGGAGTAACCCCTGAGCATCGCTAGGTTGTGACCCAAAAGGCAAAAAAAAAAAAAGACATGCAGGGGGATGGAGAGAGGGATGGATGGACAGATGGACAATAGATAATAGCCACCTCCATGGAATCTGTTTTCCCCTCCCAGGCTTGGTCCAGTTCTCTTCTGGTGACCAAATCCACACCCAGGAGGTGGGAGGTCACCCAGAGTATCTGCGATTGTCAAATACTTTTGGAAAATTATTTGTAAGGCCACCCCCCAAGGTGACACACTTGTTAAAATTCATTGGGGCTCTGAATGGTTTCTGCCGGGCTGGGAACATGGTGTTTAAATGCATTCTGGATGTGTGCCAGGTCGGTGCTGAAATTAGAGGTTGACATTTAGTTTAAGAGCAAAACAGGAGAGGGCCTGAGGGACAGCTTAAAATATCCACTGTACGTGCACCAATTACTCCATTGTAGATACACTATCATATTGGCCTCTCCACCGGGGTCACCAAGCCCAATGGACAGACCCTACCATCTATCAGTGGGCAGGGGGGTGACCGCTCCAGTTTATCAGCAGAATAAACTCTTCAGTCTCTCAGCCTTTGTCCATCTCTGGATTCACTCATGCATCCAGGGTGACTTCCATTATTTCTTTCAATCAACTTTGTTGAGATACAACTCAGAGACAAAAACTCCACCTCATCCATGCTAACATACAGCTCGACGTGTTTTGACAAGTGTGTATCTCTTCTAAGAGCCAGTATCACAAGCAAATCAGAGAACTTTTCCATCACCCAGAAAGGTTCCTGCAGGTCCCTTTGTAGTGGATCTCAGCACACTTGCAGCCTCTGGTAACCACTGATGTGTATCCTGACCACAGGTTGCCCTTTCTAGAGTGTGATGTACATAAAATCTAACAGCATGTACCCTGGAATATCCAGTTTCTTTTGTTCAAATTAATGTTTTTAAGAAGCATCCAGGGGCTGGAGCGATAGCACAGCGGGGAGGGTGTTTGCCTTGCACGTGGCCAACCCGGGTTCGATTCCCAGCATCCCATATAGTCCCCTGAACACTGCCAGGCATAATTCCTGAGTGCAGAGCCAGGAGTGACTCCTGTGCATCGCCAGGTGTGACCCAGAAAGCAAAAAAGCAAAAAAAAAAAAAAAAAAAAAGAAGCATCCAGGTTGCTAAGTATCAATAGTCCATGCCTTTGGCTGCATTGTTGAATAAGTAATAGTTTATTTATCCAATCATCTTTTTCTTTTGAGGGGGGCACACCTAGTGGTGCTTAGGAATTTCATACTGTACTCAGGGACCACTCCTGGTGGGGCTCGGGGGATCATATGGGGTACTGGGGTACAGCCACTGGACCTAGAATGGCTGTATGCTAAATAAGTCCCAAGCCCTCCAATTACCTTTTGATAGACGTTTGGATGTTTTCTACTTGAAGGCATTATACATAAAACTTTTTTTCTCAGGCACTGTGATTTAAAATACTATTCAGGATAGGGTTTCACACATACAGGATTCCAAACCCACACCCTCTGTGTTTGAGGGTGCTTCCCTCCACCATTGTCTCAGATTCCCCGTCCATCCAACACTTGTCCTACTTGGAACACTTGTCCTGCCCTTGGAAAACTCCGTTCTGTAGAACAGCTTCAGGTTCTGTTGTCTTTGGCTATTTGTTATTAAGTTTCCTTGTACCCCACATGTGAGAGAAAACATGTTGTATCAGTCCTTCTCCTTCTGACTGACTTCACTCAGCATGATAATCTCTACTTCCAGCCCTATGGGACTAAATGCAGGATTTCATCTCCTCTTATAGCAGATTGGCATTCCATGGGTGTGTGTGTGTGTGTGTGTGTGTGTGTGTGTGTGTGTGTGTGTGTGTGTGTGTGTACTGTAGTTTCTTTATCCAGTCAGTCACTTGTTCTTGAAGACTTGGGTTGTTAACAGATTTTGGATATTGTGAAAGAGTTGTAATGAACTAGGATGCAATTGTCTTTTTGAAATAGTGTTGGGCCCTTGCGGAAGGTGCCAGGAAGAAGAATTGCTTGGTACTCTGTATGTTAGATTCTAAATGTTAGATTCTAAGTTGTTTTTTTTCCCAAAGAATCTGTATTATTTTCCAAAACAGGCTGACACTCCTACCAACAATAGATCAAGGTTCCTTTTCCCCTTAACTATACCAGCACTGATTGTTTTGGTTCTTTTGTTTTGTGTGTGTGTGTGTGTGTTGGCGGGGTGGGGGGGGGGTGCACACCCTAGTGATGCTCAGGGGTTGCTATTAGCTCTGTACTCAGGAATCACTCCTGGCAATGCTTGGGGGACCATATGGGATTCTGGGGATCCAACCTGGGCTGGCTGTGTGCAAGTGCCTTACTTGCTGTACCATCTCTCTAGCCTCTATTTTAGTTCTTTCAGCATGTGTCATTCTCACTTACATGAGGTGATTTGTCTCATTATTGTTTTGATTTTCACTTTTCTGGTGAAAAATGATGTAGTTCATTTTTTTTCATATACTCATTGTTATATCTTCTTTTAAAAAGCAAAGTGGCTGGAGAGATAGTACAGTGGATAGAGTGTTTGCATTGCATGTGGTTGACCCAAGTCCAGCCCTCTGAACCCCATATGGTTCCCTAGTTCTACCAGGAGTGGTCCCTGAGCACAGAGCCAGGAATAATCCCTGAGCAATGCCGGGTGTGTGTGGCCCCCAAATTTAATATATTTATTTTTAATATATATAAAACTGGGCTGGAGTGATAGCACAGTGTTTGGGCATTCGCCTTTCATGCGACCGACCCAAGTTCGATTCCTCCGCCCCTCTCAGAGAGCCCGGCAAGCTACCGAGAGTATCGAGCCCGTGCGGCAGAGCCTGGCAAGCTACCCGTGTGTATTGAATATGCCAAAAACAGTAACAATAAGTCTCTCGATGGGAGACGTTACTGGTGCCTGCTCGAACAAATCAATGAGCAATGGGATATATAAAAATATATATAATACAATATACATACATATATTTAAAGTGTGCAGATGGGTTCAGGATATGGCTTAGCAGAGGCACTTGATTTGTATGATTTTTATCTTATAGCTGAATAGTATTCCACTATGTATATGTACCATAGTTTATTTACCCAGTCATCTCTTCTTGGACACTTGGGTTGTTTCCAGATTTTGGCTATTGTGGATAGTTCTGTAGTAAACAAAGGAGTGCAAATGTTTTTTGTGAACAGAGTTTTTGAGCCCTTAGGATAGATGGCAAAAAGTGCACTTGCTAGGTCATGTGGAAGATCAATTCCTAGATTTTTTTAAAAGTGTCCATATTGTTTTCCAAAAGGAAACCCATTAACGATCCCACTAGAATAAATGATGATCCCTTTTTACCCACATCCATGCCAATTCTGGTGGGTATTGTTATTTGTAATGTGAGCTAGTCTCTCTGGTCTGAGATATCTTATTGCTGCTTTTATTTGCTTTTCCCTAATGACAAGTGATGCAGAGAATCTTTTCATACATCCTTGAGCCAACTGTATGTTTGTTTGTTTGTTTGTTTGTTTGTTTGTTTGTTTGTTTTGGGTCCTCGCCTGGCAATGCTCATGGGTTACTTCTGATTCTACACTCAAGAATTATTCCTAGTGAGCTTGGGGTACCATATGGGATGCTGTGGACCCAACAAATGTTGGCCAGGTTCGAGGCAAATGTCCTACCCGCTTTACGATTGCTTTCACCCCTGTATGCCATCTTTAAGAAAATTTATGTTCATCTCTTTCCCCAATTTTTTTTTTGCTTTTTGGGTCACACCCGGTGATGCACAGGGATCACTCCTGGCTCTGCACTCAGGAATTACCCCTGGGGTGCTCAGGGGACTATATGGGATGCTGGGAACCAACCGAACCCGGGTCGGCCGTGTGCAAGGCAAACGCCCTACCCGCTATGCTATTGCTCCAGCCCCACTCTCCCCAATTTTTTGATGGGATTGGATTTTTATTCCTGTTAAGTTCTACCAGTGCTTTACATATACTGGGTGTTAATTAATTCTCTACCCGATGAGTGGTGGGTCAACATTTTCTCCCAGTCTGTGTGGTGTCTTTTTATCCTGGTCATTTGGAGGAAGGTGTTAGGGGCTGGAGCAATAGTACAGTGGGTAGGGCGTTTGCCTTGCACGTGGCCGACCCGGGTTCGATTCCCAGCATCCCATATGATCCCCTGAGCACTGCCAGGAGTGATTCCTGAGTGTAGAGCCAGGAGTCAGCCCTAGGAGTCAGCATCGTCGGGTGTGACCCCCCCCAAAAAAGAAAACAACAACCAAGAATGGAGGAAGGTGTTAGACAACACCATTATTACTCAGAGCTTCTGGCTCTGTGCTATGAGATCACTACTGATAGTGTCCAGGTATTATAATTGTGCCAGGGGATCAATTGTGCCAGGTAATGGGCCAGCTACATGCAAAGCAAACACCCTACCCTATGCACTATCATTCCAGCTCTGGTCATAGTGTCTTTTCCTGTGCATAAGTTTCTTAGTTTGATATACTCCCATTTGTATTTCTTTTTCTTTTTTTTCATTTACTTGACCAATAGCATTGAATCATTGAATATACCTCTGGCTTCAATGTCATTTAAGTGTTTTACCTATGTTTTCTTTCAATATAATTTTTGATTCAGTCTGACATGAAGGTCTTTGATCAATTTAGAGTTGACCTTTGTGTGTGGTGTTAGGAGGGGAAGTGAGTCTGAATTTTTCATTTAGCATGTGACTAACCAGTTTTTCCAACATCATTTGTTGAAGAAGCTTTCCTTGCTTTACTTCATACTTTATCAGAATTGACTATCTATATACCCTAGGAGATATCTATTGACTCTCAATTTTATCCCAGTGGCTGGAGAGTGTCCTTATTTCAGTACCACACTGTTTTGATTACAACAGCTTTATAGTATAGTTTGAAGTAGGGGGAAAGACGCCTTCGTCTTCTTTTGTCCTGCATTGCTTTGGCTATCCTGGGGCTTTATTGTTCCATATAAATTTCAAGAGCATTTGATCTATGTATTTCAAATGTGTCATGGGCATTTTTATAGGGACTGCATTGAATATGTAGAATTCTCTGGGCAAGATTGACATTTTGACTATATCAATCCTTCCAATTCATTAATAGGAGATAGGTTTCCATTTCCTTATGTCCTCTTTTATTTCTTTTAGAAGGATTTGTTATTTTCTTTGTAGCACAGCGGTAGGGCATTTGCCTTGCACACTGCTGACCTGGGTTCGGTTCCTCCGCCCCTCTCAGAGAGCCTGGCAAGCTACCAAGAGTATCTCACCCACAAGGCAGAGTCTGGCAAGCTACCCGTGGCGTATTCATTATGCCAAAAACAGTAACAACAAAGTCTCAAAATGAAGATGTTACTGATGCCCGCTCGAGCAAATCGATGAGTAACAGTATGACAGTGAAGTGACAGTGATAAGTCTTTCCCTTCTTGTTGAGCTGATTTGAAAGGTCCTTAATTTTCTGAGGCACAATTGTGAATGAAGTTTTTTTTTTAAGTTCTCTCTTCTGTTTTATATTTGCATATAGAAATGTCATAGATTTTTATATATTGATTTTGTAGTCTGCCACTTTACTGTACATGTCTATAGTTTCTAGGACTGTTTTTCAGAATTTTTAGTGTTCTCTAAATATAGTCATCTGCAAATAGTGAGTTTGACTTCTTCTTTTCCAATATGGATGCCCTTAATATCTCTTTTCTGCCTTATTGCTATAGTACTGGTGAGAGTGGGCAACCTGGTCATTTCTTCATAATCAAAGGACATATAAATAATGAAGAATTCACACTCTTAAACATTTATGCATCCCTGTCACTTAGGGATAGCTCAGTGGACCGCACACGTGTTTTCATGTGACCCCAAAACAAAAACTAAAACAAAAAAAATAATTTGACATAGTTTTCCACAGTATAGACTTTTGCTGACTACATGTACATGCTGTTGTTTGATGTGCTTTCTCTCTCTCTCTCTCTCTCTCTCTCTCTCTCACTTTCCCCTGTAACTTGGTGGTTGGATTGGGAAGACTGATTAGATTTAGGTTCAAATTATTGGCAAGAACATTTCAATAAGATTTTGTAGTCTTCCATAAGGGGCACCTACTCTAATGGCTCTTGATGATAAGGGCCCTTCAAATTTTGTCATTTTTCTTTCATTTATCAACTACATTTTCCATACAGGGGGATTGCTCCTGATGGGCAATTTCTTCAGATTAGACACGACGCCCTGCCAGACTGGGCTGAATAAGACCCTGAAGCTTTTTTTCAAACTTGGTAGAATGAATGGCAAGTTGATTACAATGTCGGTGGTAATGTGATGGGACAAGGGTAGCAATTTCTATCCCTAATCGAATTTACAGCAACCTTTTACAACTGATGCTCATTACAAAGAAACAAGATCATTAAGTGGGGCTTATTAAATGTGATTATGAAGACAGAGCCAGCATGCTTATTTTTCTTTTTTGTTTTTAATGGTAATTTCCAATGTTAACAATAAAAAAAGAAATGACACTTCTGTGTGTGTGGGAGTACATCTGACAGTGCTTAGGGTTTACTCCTGGCTTTGTGCTCAGAGTTCACTTCTGGCATGCTCAGGGATCCATAAGCAGAACAAGGATCCAAATTGGAGAGGTCAGTTCCATGCAAGAAAAACTCTTAATTCCTGTACTCTCTCTAGAGCCTGGAAATGATGCTTTTTAAAAAGTACTGTTTGTGAGAATGTAAGTTGGCACAACTTTCCCTGCACCACCACCAAAACAGTTTGATTGTAAGTAAAAAATAAAAAATCCTAAAATATTTTATACTATGACCTAGAAATTCTACCATATTTCTGAATGCAGTAGAAATAATACAGGAATGTATCCCAGGAATTTCAGAAAAATTCAGCAAAGGTTATTCAGTTCATGATCAATCCAAAATTATACAACAATGGAAACAATTTTTTTTTCTTTTTGGGTCAGTAATGCTCAGGGTTTACTCTTGGCTCTATGCTCAGGAATTACTCCTGGCGGTGCTGGGGAGAACATATGGGATACCGGGGATTAACCCGGGTTGACTGCATGCAAGACAAATGCCCTACCCATTGTACTATCGCTCCGGCCCCAACATTGGAAATAATTTAGGAATCTGGTTATAGAAGAAGCTAAATGTAGTTTGTTATCCAATCATGAAAGTTCAGATGCCAAAAACAGTAACAATAAGTCTCTCAATGAGAGACATTACTGGTGCCCACTTGAACAAATCAATGAGCAACAGGATGCATGATGATGATGATGATGATGATGATAAAATACATAAGGGTAGAGAAAAAGGTTCATGACCTGGTATTGAGTTGAGATAAAGCTAGTCTGAAATAGTATGCTCAATAAGTTTTATTTTAAATGTACATATACCTATATATTTAAATGCACATATACACATAGATATATATCATATACTATACATATGGGCTGGAGCAATAACACAGAAAATAGGGCGTTTGCCTTGCATGCGGCTGACCTGGGTTCGATTCCTCGAACCTTCGATTCTCGGAGCTTGGCAAGCTACCGAGAGTATCCCACCTGCATGGCAGAGCCTGGCAAGCTATTGGTGGCATATTTGATATGCCAAAAACAGTAACAACAAGTCTCACAATAAAGACATTACTGGTGCCTGCTTGAGCAAATTGAAGAGCAATGGGATTACAGTGATTATAAATATATATATATATATGTATATACATATATATGGTTTTGGTTTTGTAGCCACACTGGTGGTACTCAGGGATTCATCCAAGCTCTGAGCTCAGGGATCTATCCTGGTAGTGCTTGGGGGACCTGTGGTGTGCAGGGGCTCAAACCCATGTCAGCTGTGAGCAAGGCAGGTGCTCTACCTTCTGAGTTGTGTCTACAGCCCCTCATTTTATACTCTTTTAGAAGTAATTATGCTTAGAAATATATGCTTCAAGAAAAGGTCACAGTAGATGAACCAAATAGAAGGTTAACAATAAAATTGAGTTATATATATATATATATCATATGTATTTGCTTATCTCATTTTTCAATTTTTTCTCTAGGTCATTCATACTTTTTTGGTGGGAGTGGTGGGAGACCCTCCCAGCAGTGCTCTGTGGACCCTGGGTGGCACTCCCAATGACACTCAGAGCCAGCCAGCACAGCAATTCATTTTTGTGTGTGTGGAAGTAGGGGGCTACCCCCAGCGATGCTCAGGGCTTACTCCTGGCTCTGCACTGAGGAATTACTCCTGGTTGTGCTCAGGGGACCCTGTGTGATGTCAGGGTCGGCTGAGTGTAAGACAAGTGCCCTACCCATTG
The DNA here is from genome assembly GCF_027595985.1 of Sorex araneus. Classification (NCBI taxonomy): domain Eukaryota; kingdom Metazoa; phylum Chordata; class Mammalia; order Eulipotyphla; family Soricidae; genus Sorex; species Sorex araneus. Next base: position 281,303,865 of record NC_073303.1, on the reverse strand, counting down.
TACTATAGCTCCAGCCCCACAGACCAGCAGTTCAATGCCAAGGCATGAGGATGTGTAGTCATACACTCCCTCCTCGTGCCTAGGGTCCTCCAGGACTGCAGCGCCAGCCATAGTGCCAGGATCAAACCTGGGTTGGATGCATGCTTGGCATGTGCTCTGACCATTGCACTCTCTCTGTTGCTATTTTTGCAGCACTTTCTGGGGGAGGTTGGGAGCCACACCCAAAAGTGCTTAGGGGGTACTCCTGGCTCTGCACTCAGGAATCATCCCTGGTGGTACTCAGGGCACCATGTGGAATGCCAGGGATGGAACCCAGGTCAGGAGTATGCAAGACAAGTGTCTTACCCACTCTTCTATCATTCTGGCCCTCATAGTACATTTTTTTAAAGTAAAAGAAATGTTAATACTCTTTAATAAAAAATCTTACTTAGAGCTAAAATTAAAATACTCATGGAGGGGGCCGGAGCGATAGCACAGCGGGTAGGGCGTTTGCCTTGCACGCGGCCGACCCGGGTTCGATCCCCGGCATCCCATATGGTCCCCCAAGCACCGCCAGGAGTAATTCCTGAGTGCAGAGCCAGGAGTAACCCCTGAGCATCGCTGGGTGTGACCCAAAAAGCAAAAAAAAAAATAAAATAAAATAAAATAAAATAAAATAAAATACTCATGGAAACTATGAAAATGTATTCATTATTTACTCAAAATTTTTCTTTAAGGTGGACATTCTGCATTTTAAAATTAAAATAATATTGCATTGTAATATTATATGTCTCAGGTGTACATATTAAAATATTCATATATACTAAATTAAATTTGTAATCTAAAAATAAATAAGTTATCTCTAAAAATCCAATCTATAGACCCTTTTTTTCTTCTTTTTTTTGCTTTTTGCGTCACACCCGGCGATGCACAGGGGTTATTCCTGGCTTTGCACTCAGTAATTACTCCTGGCAGTGCTCAGGGGACTGTATGGGATGCTGGGAATCAAACCCAGGTTGGCCGCATGCAAGGCAAACACCCTACCTGCTGTACTATCACTCCAGCCCCCTATAGACCCTTTTGATCTGATTTTCTCACTCTCTTTTCCCCTTCTCTTCCATATCACTTGACATTGGACGATATAAAATAGAAGTTACCTCATATGACCCAGCAATTACACTCTATCTAAAAATACAAAGATGGGGCCCGAGAGATAGTATAATGGGTAGGGAGCTTGCTTTGCATATGGCCAATCTGAGTGTCGGCCATATGCAAAGATACTGATTCAAAAACATATATGCACATCTATGTTCACTGAGTACAATAACCAGGATATGGAAATAACCTAATGTCCAATGACAGATAAATGTATACAGAAATTGTGGTGTATATATACAATGCAATATTATGCTACTGGAAGAAAAGATGAATCATGCTTTTTGTTGCAACATAGATGGAACTAGAGGGTATCATGCTAAGAGAAGTGAATCAGAAGGAGGAAGACAAATCCAGGATCGTCTTTCTCAATCATGATGTTTAAAGAAACAATCAAGGGGATAGGGAGTATCTCACCTCAGCAAACCCTTTGATTTTGACTACTGAAATGAGATGACCAGGCAGTGACGGGTAGGGGTTGGCGGGGATGGTCGGGAGAGGAAGAGATGAACTATAAGTGACACAAGGTTAGTGATGGAGTGTCTGGAATTTTGGTGATGGTGGTGGTGGTGGTAATGCAGTTATTTTGTTTATCAAAAGTACAGAAATCGGGGCTGGAGCGGGTAGGGTTTGCCTTGCACGCAGCCAGATGGCCTGGGTTCAATTCCCAGCATTCCATATGGTCCCCTGAGCACCGCCAGGAGTAATTTCTGACCGAGTGCATGAGCCAGGAGTAACCCCTGAGTGTCACCCGGTTGTGACCCAGAAAAGAAGAAAAAAAAAGTAAAAAAATTAACACTATTGTGACATATTGGGCTGGAGCGATAGCACAGTGGGTAGGGCGTTTGCCTTGCAGGTGGCCGACCTGGGTTCAATTCCTCCACCCTTCTTGGAAAGCCTGGAAAGCTACCGAAAATATCTCGCCCGTATGGCAGAGCCTAGCAAGCACCCCATGGTGTACTCGATATGCCAAAACCAGTAACAACAAGTCTCACAATGGAGCTAATACTGGTGCCCACTTGAGCAAATCAGTGAGCAACAGGATGACAGTGATACAGTGATTGTGACATATTACCTAAGGTGTGGGAGGGGGCAGTGGGGAAAGTCACTCCCTCATCTCCCCTGAGCCTCAGGAATAAAGCCTGTCTTGCAAGCATCAAATAAGAACATGCGTGTGAGGGCACTTGGTAAATTGCAAACTGCCAGGCAGCACGTTATTATCATGTTAGTAAATTATACACACAAGGAAGAGCAGAACAGGAACAAAACAGCTGCCACCGACAACAGAAGAATTGTTCCCTGTAGCAGATTTTTGATGGCTCTCTGGAGTCAAAACAATTCAAGGTTTAGTCACTGTCGCACTAAACCCGTACATTAACATCTATGCGACTGTTCCTATTTATAGATGCACTAATCATTAAACATTGTTGGAACACTCGGCGGCAAGTCGATTGTTAAATTGGTCGGTGAGTCGCGTGGGTGCGTGGCGCAGAGGAAGCCTGTGTGGTTTACGAGTTTGGCAGCTCATAACTCCAGGTCCTCACCTTGTCCTCACACTCGGCTCACGGTCACCTTGGAAACCGTCTTATTCTAGATGCAGAGCACACAATGCCCAGGCTGACACGGAATTAATCAAACTCGCCTTCCCCACAGGTCTGCTGGAGAAAAATTATCAGCGCTTCTAAGCCACTGTAGAAAGAATCCATAACGGATTTTTCGGTGATCTTCCAATAAAATTTAATGCAGGAAATCAGGGGTTATTTTTTAAAATAGAGAAAAATAAATAAGGGAGAAAGAATCTAATGGAAGGAACAAGGGAAGAAGGAAAGAAGGAGCGAATGTCAGAAGGAAAGAAAATGATTAGCCTATTTCACAGATGAGGAAACCAAGGCCCCAAAGCCCAAAGTCACAGAAGCAATAAATATGGGAGCCGTTGACAGTCGAAGAAGACTGATTCTCCTGATGTTCAGGACAGGTCCTCAGCATCAGCCACTGAGGAAACAGCCTAACAGGCCTGGGCCGACTCGTGAGCAGCCTGGCACAGGGTGAGGGGTGGGGAGCCGGCAGCAAAGGGGCCTCCCAGAGCGTCTCACCTCATAAACTCCCATATCCGAACCGTGAGAAATAAAGCTCCGGGGACTCCGCCAGGAGTCTGCGGTGTTTTGTTCTAGCAACCTGAGCAGACTGACAAATGGCGATTCTCTGCACAAGTTCACTGAGATTCTGCTGGACTGTTTGGCACGGCAGCAGCCTCAGGCCTCCCCAGCCTCCATAGCTGAGGAGAAGCTGGTGTGCAGTTCCCCACCCCCCCCCACAGCTGCAAGCAGAAGCTTGGCTCTGGCGCAGGCTTCCTGAGGGGCCTCCTGCTTAGCACCTCAGCTTGCTTCCTCCTTGTGGAAGGGAGAGGGGTGTCGGGGAAAGGATCCACACATGGAAGATGAGCTCCGAGCCTGAGGAGTGGGAGGGAGACTGACAGAACAACATGGGCCTGGAGTTTCCAGGTTACCCGGCGGGTCTATAGTGGTTCCTCACATGCCGCTGAAGCTGCTTCCCGGGGACAACAGGGGCAGCAGTTCCCTTGGACTTCCCTGGAAACTTGGCTCTCACAGGGCACAAGGAAAGGTCCTGACATGGCGGGGAAAGAATTCTGAGTTCAGACAACTCTGGGAATATTTGGGAGACAACGGAGTGTTTTGTGCACAGAGGAAAAGAGAGAGACAGAGATAGAGACAGAGAGAGACAGAGACAGAGGGAGAGAGAGAAAGGGAGAGAAAGAGAGGGAGGGATGAAGGGATGGAGGGAGGACGAGAGAGTCACTCTTGGCCCCAGTATAAAGCACCTGCCTTGCACATATGAGGCTGTGAGTTCCACACCAGCATCCTCTACATCACCTTTGTGTTTAGTCCCCAGCTCTGCCAGGGTGCCCTTGTCCCCACAACCAAGTGTGAAACCTCCCCCCACGGTATTGCTGGCAGCACTGCATCAAGTGTGCACAGCTCCTAAATTTGATCCCCAGCACAACAAAAATTTTCATTTGCCAATATTGAATGCAACCATAGTAAATAGAAAGTAAAGTGAAATTTATCAGTTACATGTGGTGGGGGTGCAATCAGGGGGGGGGGCAGATGGGAGGTGTGCTGGTTTTTTTTTTTTTTTTGGCGGTGGAATATGGGCACTGGTGAAGGGATGGTTGTTTTAGCATTGTATAACTGAGACTTAAGCCTGAAAGCATTGTAATTTTCCACATGGCGATTCAATAAAATAAAATTCTTTTAAAAAAATTTTCATTTCCCTAAGAAACCGGGTCTCTGAATGTACACACATAGTTTTCCATTCCCACCATCAATGTTTGTGGGTTTTATGCGTCCCAAACAGAAATTTGTTTTTTAAAATTTTGATCTATATTGATTTCCTTTTTTCCCCCTTGATTATGGGAGGTCACACCCATCATGGTGAGGGTAACCAGGCAGGGAAAGAGGTGGACATGTGCTTCACATTTTGAAATATCTTTCCAGACCTCTGGATTAAGTTTGATTTCTTTTGATAATGAACCATGTTGTCCTCACCCCTTCTTTCTCAATTTTCCCCTTTTTTCTGTGCCTGCATCTTCTTTTGCACTACAACTTGGATCATATCCCAAGTATTTTTATGTATTCTTTTCTGAGTCTCTAGATTCTATTTTATTCCTCTGAAGTTTTTTGCTTTTTGTTTATCTTCACATTTTAACTCCTCTGAACTCATACTACAAAGTCTGTCTCCTGGATAGCAACTAAAATTTCCACTCAGTTCTTTTATCCTGACTTGGGATGCTTTGTTCTGAAGTTAGATACGTAGGCACAGTTTATACACAAAATTTGTTATAACCTTCCCACCACCCATGTCTCTTAATTTTAATTACTGAAATACCACCTTAAACTTTCAGTTGCAGTAGTTGTTGCAAGCTCCCTTCTGATTTTTCCAAGTCCAGGAAGTTGTTAAGCTTTTAACTAGAGTTTTGTTCTTATTATTTTTATTTTGGTTTTGCTTTTAAAAAAAGTGTTGTTGTGGTTGTTGTTGTTGTTATTTTGTTTTGGGGGTCACAGCTGTGGTGGTCAGGGCTTACGCCTGACTCTGCACTCAGAAATCACCCCTGGAGGACTTTGGGAGACCATATGAAATGCTGAGGCTTGAACCCCACAGGGTGCAAGAGCCCCACCCACTGTACTATCTCTCCTGCTCCTTAACTAGAGAGATTTTTTTCTGAGTCACCATGAGATACACCATTACAAAGTTATTCCTGATTGGGTTTCAGTCAAACCATGTTCCAACAACACCCACCCCAGTGGTTTCCCACCACCAATGTTTCCAGCTTAACTAGTCTTTGCCATTCTATATGTTGAATGTATCCTGCCCTGAGTCTTGAACTGTAAAATGGAAAATCCATCTGAAACCGTTTTTTCTCTTCTAAGACTTAACTTCCTTCCCAAATCTGCCTGCAATTCTTTTTTTATTTTTTATGTTTTTGCTTTTGGACCACATCCAGCAGTGCTCAGGGCTTACTCCTGGCTCTGAGCTCAGGGATCACTCCTCACAGGGTTCAGGGGACTATGTAGGAATCCAGGAATCCACCCCTGGTGGTCACGAACAAGGCAAATGTCCTCCCCATTGTACTATCATTCCAGCCCCTGCCTGTATTTCTTTGTACTCCATCCTTCAGGTAGTTTTCAGGATTTTTTTCTGTGGTTTTTTGTTTTTGTTTTGTTTTGTTTTGTTTTGAGGGGCGGATTGCTAATGCAGTATGAACTAATTTGACTATAGAAATATTCTCAATTACAATACAAACTGTTGGGGCAGAGACATAGCTCAATAGACAAGAGTACACGCCTTCAATGCAAGAGGCCTAAGTTCTATTTCTGGCATGTCCCTCAAGAAGAGCCAGAAGTGGGGCTGGAGTGATAGCACAGTGGGTAGGGAGTTTGCCTTGCACATGGCTTACCCAGGTTCGAGTCCCAACATCCCATATGGTCCCTTGAGCACCAGGCGTAATTCCTGAGTGCAAAGCCAGGAGTAACCCCTGTGCATCGCCAAGTGTGATCCCCCCCCAAAAAAAAGAGCCAGGAGTGACCCTAAGCACCTAACCAGGAGTAGCACCTGAACTCTGTCAGCTGCCTCCAAAACATAAAAAATAAAATAAAACATAAATCCCTTATAATAATATTAATGACTGTCAGAATCTGCCTCCCATCTACTTCCAAGCCCACTTCTTATTCCATTCTCTCTGATTTGCTTAGAGCTCACCAACAATATTGACCTTCCATTTCAAACTAGCTCTCTTTTAAGAATTTTTTTGTTTGTTTCTGGTCCATAGTCTGCAGTGTTCTGGTATACTACCAACACAATGCTCAGAGGACTAAATCATTTAGGTCATCTCTGCAACCCACTTTAATATTTTTTGGCTTGTTTCTTTTCTGTACGATATTTCTAACATAACATTTCACTTATGTGGTTGTTCACTTGTATCACTTGTCACTTGTTACCCTGTTGATCTTCAATTTGCTCAAGCAGGTGCCAGTAACGTCTCCATTCGTCCCTGTTGCATGCTAGTGTAGCCCAATGGTATCTGCTCGCTCCAGGAACACGAAGAGCCTCAAACCGTTCATTTAGGATTTTGACGAAGTCTGACCATCTTGTAGGTGGGCGGCCATTCGGTCTTTTGACATCCCATGAAATCCAGTCAGTAACAGCTTTAGTTCGGTGGTCATCTCTGAATCGCACTATGTGTCCGGCCCATCTGATTTTCGACACCTTGGCAAACGTCCCTGATTCTGTGGTTGTTATTTTTCCTTAACTTATTGCTTCACATGCCTAAATAAAATTAAATTTATAAAACTTAATAATAGGGTCAGGGAGATAGAAAGGTGCTTGCTTTGCCCCAACGTCACATTGCCCACTGAGAGTGACCAATGTACACCACCAAATAGGGCCCATGAACCAGGAAAAAGAAAACACTGGGGGAAAAAAACCTAAAAATTTAATGAGGTCGGAAGATGAATCTAGGTCACTTGCTTCACATGTCAGACCCTACGTTCAGTTCCCATCATCACAAGAAAATAAAATAATCAAGATAAATAAATCAGAATTCTGAGATAACACCCAGACTTATAGAGTAGAAATATTTTTAGAAGAACCAATGGAATTCTAAACTTGCTTTCCATTCCAGATGAGTTTGATCCACCCAAATTTGAGATCCCCTGGAGTGGAAAGGGGGAACGGTGAGCGACAGGAAATGCATGCGTGATATTGAAGAGGCCAGGAACCACCATCCTGCTGGACCACTAGTTCTCTGGGTGGGAGAGGGGAGGGGCCGAATTTTATTTTGAGGTCCAAGTGCTAACTGTCAGTACCCAAATTAAGTCTGTATTGGCACCACCTCCCACCCACAGAACTGTGGCATTCCAGAGTGTAAAGACCCCCTTAAGACCCTGATGATTTATGCAACATTGAAACATTTCATTTAAAACATTTCAATTTGAAACATTTCTACCTGGGGGGGGGTGTGGGAATCTTAGATGTATCAAAATATTTCAAGGGCTGGGGCTGGAGCTATAGCACAGCTATAGGGGGTTTGCCTTGTACCCAGCAGACCCAGGTTTGATTCCCAGCATCCCATATGGTCCCTCAGCACTGCCAGGAGTAATTCCTCAGTACAGAGCCAGGAGTAACCCCTGTGCACTGCTGGGTATGACCCAAAAGAAAAAAAAAAACCAAAAACTATTTCAAGGGCTGTTATTTTCTTATGGTTACTATAGTTACATAGTTATTATAAAGCCATTATTGCTCGTGTGGTTGTTTTAACAGTATTAAGCAATATACCTTTATCATACTGACAATCATCATTATTACTTTAAGAGTCTCACCTAGATTTAACTCAGTGACACCGTTTCTTCTCCCAGTCTGTAACTCAGAGAAGTTTTTTTGCAGCTATAACAAAATAACAAGGATAACTTAATATGCAAACCCAGATTAGTGCATATTAACACTATGCACTATATAAACAGAAAAGGATCCCAAAAAGCCCTCAGCCTGCGGAGCGTAGCATTCCCCTTTAGTCTTTGCTGGGATCTTCCAAGAACAAGGAAACTTCTGCCTGTTTTGATTATTGTGTGATTATTTTGTTGTTGTTGTGTTTTCGATTTGGGGGGGTTTGGGGGAGCTTTGGTTTGGTTTGGGTTTGGGTTTGGGGGGCCACACCCAGTCGTGCCCAGGACTAACTCCTGACTCTGTGCTCAAGGATCACTCCTGGTAGGCTCAGGGGACCATTGTGGTACCAGGGATTTGCCATGTGCATGGAAGGCAAGTACCCTGCCCACTTCTATCTCTCTAGCCCCTTGGATTGATTGAGTCTAACTGGACACTTTTCACTGGTGGAGGGATGGGTGTTTGATCATTGTTTGGTCATTGTATGATTGAAACTCCAACATGAAAGCTTTGTAAGTATATCTCATAGTGATTCAATTTAAAAAAGGGAGGCACTCCTGTTCCTGGTGATGTTCATTGGGGTTGTAGATACCTGGGGACGTGGGTGGGTTGAAGAATGCAAGCTGACTCACTCGCATGGCTTGGAGCTGATTCTGGCTCTCAGCTGGAGCATGGCTGGACCTATTGACTATGTATGACCTCTCGGTGTGGCTTAGACCTTCTAGACCTAGGAAAGGGAAAAAGCACATGTTCCAAGGGGAAAGAAGCGCAGATTTTGTATGAAATCCTAGCTCAAAGGCCTCATGTAGGGGCTGGAGCAATAGCACAGTGGGTAGGACATTTACCTTGCACGCGACCGGCCCGGGTTCGATTCCCAGCATCCCATATGGTCCCCTGAGCACCGCCAGGACTAATTCCTGAGTGCATGACCCAAGAGTAACCCCTGTGTAATGTCAGGTGTGACCCAAAAAGAAAAAAAAAAAACCTCACGTAAATTACTAAATTTTGGACTGGAGAGATAGTACTGAGGTTCAGGTGATTGTCTGGTGTTTAGATTTTTATCTCAGAGCCATCAAACATCTAATTATGAGCCATTGTTGATGGTATGTGTTAATTTTCTTCATTCTTTCTCCCAGACTCAAATTCCTGAGTTACTACCCCCAACTGAAGAAAAGGAGGAAATGGACCCTTTTGAATGGAATGCTGAAAAGCCAGATACAGCAATAAGAAACCTTAACATGACTCCTTGGAATTTACCTGAAAGTAGGGGAAAAATTCTTGCAAGTATCAAAGATATTGTGGAAAAGTATTTCTTGAAACAGTGTGAAAAGCACGATATCAATATCACATTATCATCTTAAAATGCCTAATACAAAGAGATAGGTTGTTATACATCCCTAGTCTACTTAGTTCCGCTTAGGTTTTCTAGCACCTGATCATCTTCCCTCTTGGGAGAAATTCTAAGATATTTAAAAAATCATCACCGCAAAAAAAAAAAAATCACAGAAGTGGGAAGAATCCCTCCTACTCCCCCAAAGGCAAGAAATGGGCATGTGATCCAAGGTTAGTTGGGAGATTATCCTGTGTAAGCCTTTGCCTACAAAGGCATAAAGGCCCTTCAGGATTTTCAGGATTGCCATGGTGACAATGAAGCCAAAATTCCAGTGGCATTGATGTAAATGTCTGGTGGAGCAGTGCCATCTCACTGGCCTGGAATTGTTTTATGCAAGAAAAATTAATCATTCTAAGTTGAGATTGTCCTATTACAGCAATTTAGCTTATTCTGATCAGAGTGACTGCAGAACATGATCTCAAATTCTTTGATACTTCTCCCATTTAAAAGTGGGGTGTAGGGTAGGGTATACCCCTGCTAGAGTGATCGTACAGCAGGTAGGGCATTTGCCGACCAGGGTTCGATTTCCAGCATCCCCTATGGTCCCCCGAGTACCACCAGGAGTGATTCCTGAGTGCAAAGCCAGGAGTAACCCTTGTGCATCGCCTGGGTGACCCCAAGGCCTCCCGAAAAAGGTGGGGTATGGGGAGACAAGACTGCTCAACCCACTGAACACATTGCTTGCCTGCAAGAGGCCCAGATCCCAGCACCTACCACCACCACCCTCCCCACAAGCAGCACAGGAGCAACCCCCAGCACAGGATCAGGAGTAGTCCCTGAGTACTGCCAGGTGTGGGCCAAAAAATCAGAAACAATTAAAAATAGATGTGGAGTCTGTGTCCTCTCCCCTCCCAGCTGGAGCGGACACAACCTTCCACGGCATCATAGGAGACCAGGAAGCAAACTAGCTGGTTCTGGAACATGGCAGATCTGGGAGAAGTCCAGCTGCTCAGGGCTACAGAGCCTCGCCGAGTTGGGCATGGATCAGCCCGGGCCCAGGTCCTTCCAGACCGGCACACAAATATGTGAATCAAGTTTCCAAGTGAGCCCACCCAGTTGCCTCTCACTCCTAGTTTCCCGTCAGGGGCCCTAGATGCATCGGCCCTGCTGGACCCTGACAGAATTCTTGATCCACAGAATTTACGAGTATATTCAAATAGTGATTTTCCCCCCCTTCTCAGTTTTATGGATGATTACAGTGCGGTTGGTAATGGAAAACTAAACCACCCTATTAGATGTTCTGTGGGCTATCCAATGCCCTTCTAAAACTTTCCGTGTCTGTGATTAACTAGAGTCCGTTTCTGGTTTTTGTCAGTGTTACAGTGGAAATGGCTAACTTTCAGGTCCTGGTAAGGAGTGTGTAAGGTCATCACGCAGAAAAATCAGATGGCTTCAGTGCTACGACTCTTTTGTTCTTTACTTTATAGCCTGTGTTGGTGTGTCTCTGCAGGCTGGGGCGGCACCCGGAACGGGAACCTTCAGTCTGGGAGGGCGACCCCAACAGCCACCCACTGTACTCTGCTTGCTCTCTCTTATTCGTCTCTTCCCATATGTGTCCTTTATCAACCCAAGCTGCCTCTGTGGCTCTTTTTTATTTTTCTCCTGCTTTTTTGGGTCATATCCAACAATGCTCAGGCGTCACCCAGGGCTCTGCATTCAAGAATTACTCCTGGTGGTGCTTAGGACGCCATATGGGATGCCGGGGATTGAACCCAGAATCAGATCAGCCCCATGCAAGCCAAACATACTATCACTCCAGGCTCTCTGTGGGTCTTTTTTTTTTTGGTGGGGGGCTCACACCCAGCGATGCACAGGGGTTACTCCTATCTCTGCACTCAGAAATTACTCCTGGTGGTGCTCAGGGAATCATATGGGATGTTGAGAATCAAACCCGGGTCAGCCACGTGCCAGGCAAACACCCTACCCACTGTGCTTCCACTCCAGCCCCTCCAGCCTCTCCATGGGTCTTTTTTTGTTTCCTTTTTCTCCTTGTCTCTGTCCTCCTTCAGTCTGCACTGTCCATGCACACCATCGGCCAGTTTCTGCTCTACCACTCTCTGCCTGCCACTTGCAGCTCCTCCATTTGCATCGGTTTCTTTTCTCAGTAAGTTCATGCCATCAGCTGATCTGATCTGAGACATATATTACCTATCTCCATCCTTAGCTATTCCTGCTATCTGATCGGTCATGGCTCATGAAAGAGATTTAAAATAATCAGTCAGGCAGTGTCATTTAGTCCCCCTTTCCCCACTATCCTCACATCCCCTATAACACAAGGAATACATTTGATTGGTAGAAATACGGTGAAACATTACACAACCCTAAACTAATATGGCTCTGTATTAATGGCCAAGAAAAGATAGCCAGGGGCTGGAGAGATAGTATAGTGGGTAGGGTGCTTGCCTTGCATGAGACTGAACTGGGATTGATCCCCGCACCCCACATGGACAAACCCTGCCAGGAGTGGTCCCTGAGTTTAGAGCCAGGAGTAAGCTCTGTGCATAGCAGGCTGTGACTGGTTACACACACACACATACACACACAAAGTAATGATATTCACACAGCAATCTTTCCATTTGTTTTGATTTTTGTTTTGTTTTAGAGATCAAGTTCAGGCGCTGACAGATGCAAGGCAAACAGTTTGCCACCATAGCTTTCCTTCAGGCTGTGGCACCGGGGTGAATGGGTGTGCAACAGTGAGACGGTGAGGAGACATCCAGGCTGAATTCAATGAGGGTCTGACTTGGAATCTGGCTGTAAGTGAGCGTCCAGGGATGGTGGTCATGGGTACCCCAACCTAGACAGGGAAACTCTGGGCCACAAGGGATTTCTTGGGGAGAAAGGACTATAGAAGCTTGACTGTAGATTCTAGAACCCTATTACCCAAAAGGTTTGAGGGGCTAGGTTGAAAGGTTGACGGCTCTAAGAGCTGCACACACTTTATATGCAGAGTGCCACGTTCAGTATCTTGTGTTGCCTCATTCCCAGAGTCCCCCTCTCTCCCCCTGCCCCAGGATTCCCACAAATGAATAAAAACCAGAAAAGTTTGGGTTTCCTCACGAGCAGTGTAGAGTTTGGGACTCTAAAGATAATCCTGAGATTATGCGTGCCAGGCGCTGTCTATGAGAGCCTCTTCCTAAGTCGAGAAGGCATTGCTGGGCTGTGGGTCACTGGGAGGGAAGCCACAAGCTACGAGGATGTATTTGGTGACTCATGGGTCAGAGGCCTATAGCTGTGAAGCTCGTGGACACTGATGACCCACAGCGGGAAATCTGCAAAGTACTGTGTGGACACTCCCTGTGCTGCTTAGACGGGGTCAATGCACATCAAAGTGGAAGTCACAGTGCCTAGAGCACCAGGTGATAAGACTGGCCCTAAGAAGCCCCTGCCTGGTCACATGAGCATAGTGGGCCCCAAGATGAGCGTCCCCCCAGCTCTCATTGGGTGACGAACCTGTGTCACCACTTGCCCTGTCTTAGCCAGTACCTGCAGGAGCACAGGGAGCCCTTGGCAGCTGAATCTGGAGTCTGGCTGTCACTCTACAAGGACCTTCTCTAAGACCTTTGTGAAAGACACGTGTCCTGACTAGTACTCGGATAGCGGGGCCTGTCGCCCCTTAGGAATTTGCTTGTTTGACTGCGAGGGCTGCCTGGCCTCTTTCCCTGAACCCGTCTTGGTTTCTGCTGTACTTGTCAATCAGGGCTGGAACAGGAGGATTTAAGGAGACCTCAGCAGCATTCTGCATGAGAGTAAAGCCGGTGACAGCGAAGGCTGGTGGCTACAGCTTCTTAATCAGTTCTCCCGTGGCTCAGAGAGGGAATTGTTTAGGATGATTATGGGCCAGAAAGAGAGTTCAGGGCTTAAGCTGCTGATCTTGCCCTCATCTGACCCCAGGTCAGTGCCTGGCACCACATATGGCCCCTGAGCACAGCCAGGAGGAAGCCCTGGGTACCACTGGGGTAGCCTCCAAGCAAAACAGACAGAAAAAGTGTTTTTTTTTTTAATGATTTATAAGGCAATCTACTGCACATAAGAAATACAATGGCTTCTCCATCTTGGGTCAGCGATTAGTGTTATTACTGTTTGCTTATAGCTGTTAATATATTTTATTATCCCTTATTGTTTATCCAGAATCAGAACAAAAGCCCTTCAGTCTGACAGCACGATTCAGCCATGCTGACTTCTGGGCTGCATGTGCCCGGCACAGGCCACGGATGCCAAAGGGAAAATAGCCTTTCCCAAGCCCAGGATGTTTCAATTGCTCTTTTTCAGCATTGGGCAAGAAAACAGAACAGATGCTTTCCCCATTCTAATGAATTCTGCTCTGCCAGCCCCTCCTCCCCCACCGCCCCAGCCCGATGCCAATAGGAGAAGGTGCCAGACACTGATGGTCCTGGACCCACCCCAGTCGACGCTCTAGAAGGCTGTGAATGAGAATGTGAGGATCGGCCTCACCGCAGCAAAGACCCTGGTCCCACCTGCTCCAGCTCCATGCTCCCTTGGCTGAGAGAAATAAACCTGCTTTGCTTTTCTTTCTTAAATTTTGTGCTTTATTTTTCCCCAAGAATAATTTTTTTTCTTTTTGCTTTATGGGTCACACCTGGCAATGCAGAGGGTTTACTCCTGGCTCTGCACTCAGGAATCACCCCTGGCAGTGCTCAGAGGACCATATGGGATGCTGGGAATCGAACCCGCATCAACCACGTGCGAGGCAAATGCCCTACCCGCTGTGCTATTGCTCCGGCCCCGAAAATAATTATTTTTGAGGTTAGCAGGAATGGAATTCCACGGAGGGAAGTAGGGGCTCAAACGAGAGAAAGGAACCGAAGGGCTGCAGTAAAGGAATACTGGTGCCTTGACGGTGACGGGGTTGACGGGCTGGAGATGTAGTAGAATGGGGAGGGCCTTTGCCTTGCACACAACCAACCCAGGTTTGACTCCTGGGATTCTATACGGTTCCCTGAGCACCACCATGGTAACACCTGAGCATTGCCGGATGTGGCCCCCAAACAAGCAACAACAGGGGGAGGGGTAAGATGGGAGGCGCGATGCTGGGGTTCTTGGTGGTGGAAGATGTGCACTGGTGGAGGGTTGGGTGTTCGATCATTGTATGACTGAAACTCAAACAGGAAAGCTTTGTAACTGTATCTCACGGTGGTTTAAAAAAATAATAATAATAAAAATAATAAAATAAAATTAATTTTCTGAATAAAATAAAAGCAATGTGGAGTTCATGCCCAATTCAATCAGCTTAATCAATGGCTGAATAAATAACAGTACATTAAAAAATTTTAAAAACGAGAAAATAAAAAATAAATAAAATAACAAGAACAACAACATCAATGGTGAGGAAGTTGAGTAATATATTTTGAAGAGGTTGACATTGTGCCCCTTAAATTTATATAACCCATTACCATGATAAAAATATTTTAAATAGTTATAGTCTCATTTACGAATTTAAGTAAAAGCACATTAAAGCATAAATATGCACATAAAAGCATATTCAAGTATATAATAAATCATTATTAATTTTAATTAATTTGTCATAGTTTTATCTTCAAGGGAGCTAAAAGCTGGGTATAGAATCTTGTGGACAATCATTTTAAATTAAAAAAAATTTTAGTGATAAGACTGGAGAAATAATACTGCGGGTAAAGCGCTTGCTTTGCATATAGCCAACCTGAGTTCAGTCCCCAGCACCCCATATAGTCCCCAGAACCATGCTAGGAGTGATCCCTGAGCACAGCGACAAGAGTAAGCTCTGGGCACCACAGGATGTGGCCCAAAAAGTCAAAACAAAATTAGTGATGAAACATTGTTTTTCAAAACTGCATATGTTTTAGGAGCACAACATCACACCCTCAAATGTGTTACCATAGACCAGCTCCTCTCCACCTTTGGTCCCTTTCACTCTTTCAACCACAGGGCAAGAAGCCCCAGCGCTACATTTCACCCCAGCAAGGGAGTTTCCCACCGACCATGTGATTTGCTAACA
This sequence comes from Sorex araneus, assembly GCF_027595985.1. Taxonomy (NCBI): domain Eukaryota; kingdom Metazoa; phylum Chordata; class Mammalia; order Eulipotyphla; family Soricidae; genus Sorex; species Sorex araneus. Next base: position 281,288,386 of record NC_073303.1, on the reverse strand, counting down.
ATGAATTCTCCACAGCTCCGAAGAGCAGTGGCCAGGCTAGTGCCCTAACTACTGTTAAAAAGTAATTTTAAAAGTAAGTAAATGAAGAATTTTGTTGTTTGATTTTGGAACCACCCAGGCAGTGCTCTGGGTTTGCTCTTGGTTCTATGCTCAGGGAGCACTCCTGGCTGGGCTCTGGGGACTGTAGGAGATGCGGGATCTAACCTGGATCCTCAAGGGCCCCCCATGGACTGCAATGTGTCTCTGTCCCCTAAGAAAATCAATTTTAATAAAGGGCAGAGGCAGCGGGCTTGAGTCCAGAGGACCTGAAGTCTAGAAGTGAGTTTGCCAAAGCTCTGGAAAGTTGAGACTAGAATGCTCCCTTCCACCGCTGATTCTCTCAGCTGTTCTCTAGAGCCCTCATTTCCATGGCTGCTTCTCTCAGCCGTTGTCCTCTAGAAGCAACATAAATAACTTTTACATTTTTATTTTATTTTTTTAATTGAAATGCTATAGTTGGGGCTGGAGCGATAGCACAGTGGGTAGGGCGTTTGCCTTGCACGCGGCCGACCCGGGTTCAAATCCCAGCATCCCATATGGTCCCCTGAGCACCGCCAGGGGTGATTCCTGAGTGCATGAGCCAGGAGTGACCCCTGTGCATCGCCGTGTGTGACCCAAAAAGCAAAAATAAAAAAAGCTATAGTTTTTTGGGTCACACCTGGCGATACACAGGGGTTACTTCTGCCTTTGCACTCAGGAATTACTCCTGGAAGTGCTCAGGGGACCATATGGGATGCTGGGAATTGAACCCGGGTCAGCCACATGCAAGGCAAAAGCCCTACCCGCTGTGCTATCACTCCAGTCCCAAAATGCTGTAGTTTTTAATACTAATAATAATGGTTTCTCAGGCACACAATTCCAACACCACACCCATTACTAATGTAACATCCCCTCCCCACAAGGACTCCAATACCCCCATGCTATTATCCCCTGCCCCCCAACTTGTGTGGATTAGTTCTCTCATTAAGTTTCATTTGGACCTTTTCTGCTTCTTCAACTGTGTATCTTTACATCATATATATGAGAGAGATCATCCTGCATCTATCTCTTCTGACTGACTTCACTTCAGAGAACTTTTATGTTGCCTACAGTTGTATTTGAAAAGAGCTGTAACTACAATAGTCAGAATCTGGGAACAACCTGAGTGCCCAAGAACAGAGGACTGGTTAAAAAAAACTTTGGACAATCTACACAATGGAATACTAGGCAGCTGTTAGGAGAGATGAAGTCATGAAATTTTCTTATAACACCGCCAGGAGTAATTCCTGAGTGCAAAGCCAGAAGTAACCCCTGAGCATCGCTGGGTGTGACCCAAAAAGCAAAAAAAAAAAAAAAAGAAATTTGCTTATAAGTGGATGGACATGGAGAGCATCATGTTAAGTGAAATGAGTCAGAAAGAGAGGGACAGGGGCTGGAGTGATAGCACAGGGGGTAGGGCGTTTGCCTTGCATCCGGCCGACCCGGGTTCGAATCCCAGCATCCCATATGGTCCCCTGAGCACCGCCAGGGATGGTTCCTGAGTGCATGAGCCAGGATTGACCCCTGTGCATTGCCTGGTGTGACCCAAAAAGCAAAAAAAAAAAAAAAAAAAAAAAAAGAAAGAGAGGGACAGACATAGGAGAACTGCACTCATTTGTGGAATATAAAATAACCAACATGAGACTGACTGACACCAAGGACAGCAGACACAAGGGCCAGAAGATTGCTCCATAATTGACAGCCTTGTCTCATGAGCTGGGAGAAAAGGCAGATGGGATAGAGAAGGGATCACTAAGACAACGGTGGTTGGAGGGATCAATCAGGAAGGGAGATATGTGCTGAAAGTAGATAAAGGACAAAACATGATAACCTCTCTGTATCTATATTGCAAACCACAATGCCCAAAAGTAGAGAGAAATTGTCTCTCTATAATGGGGAAAATTGTCTGCCATAGAGGCAGTGGGAGGTTGGGAAAGTGGGGGGGTATACTGGGGATATTGGTGGTGGGGAATGTGCACTGGTGTAGGGATGGGTGTTTGATCATTGTATGATTGTAACTCAAACATGAAAGCGTGTAACTGTATCTCATGGTGAAGAAAGAAAGAAAGAAAGAAAGAGAGAGAGAGAGAGGGGGAGGGAGAAAGGAAGGAAGGAAGGAAGGGAGGAAGGAAGGAAGGAAGGAAGGAAGGAAGGAAGGAAGGAAGGAAGGAAGGAAGGAAGGAAGGAAGGAAGGAAGGAAGGAAGGAAGGAAAGAAAAAAGAGTTGTAGGTTAGGGAACCACTTCTTAAAGGCACTCACTCTTGACTGAGACAAAAATAACCTCATGAAAATTGAAAATAATGGTGGTGGGAAGGCGCAATGGTGGTAGGATTGGTGTTGGAATATTGAATGTAACAAATTGTCAGAAACAACATTATTAAAAAACAAATTTTTGATTTGAAAGATAAATAAATAAATAAATAAAAATAACCTCGCGCGTTAGCTCTCTCCGAGTGTGAGGTAAACCCAGAACTAGCAACTGCCTCACAAAACTGCCAGGGAAGGACCCAGCAGCAGGTCAGGGGAGAAGGCAACAATCCACGGTAGACCTGACAGTCCCCCCAGAAACGCCGGCTCCAGAATCCGCTCTGACTCAGAGGTGGGGCCACAGGAAGGCTTCCAGACCAGACTCAGCAAGGCACCACCAAGCTGACAGGAGCCGTGCCACCCTGGACAAAAGATCGTGTGTGCAGGGCTTTCTCCCTGCGGCTCTCCGCTCTAGCACCATTCGTCCATAGGCTCTTGCTTGGCCAGTGCACGAATCTCCTCTGGTAAGTCTTTTCCAAGTGTTAGACCAGAGCCCACATCTGGGCATTGGTGTTAGGGGGCAGACTCTGCCAGTAACCGGCACCCTTGATTTATTCTGGGGAAAACAGTAAGGGACAGGGTAAGATGAAAATTCTACAAGAATACAGCAGGACCTTGAGTAACACCTCAATGTCATTGGATCATAGCTGAGAAATTCATTTTCTGCAAGTTGCTGACTCTAAGAGCTGAATAGCGATGTTATGTTGAGGACTCTACACTGTTCGGATGATGGTTGTCACAGCCCACAGAGGGAACTGCCTTTCTTCTGGCCACTGCCAGGGGCTGCAAGGGAAGCAGGACCGACTCACCTGCTGCTAATAAATCTGGCTGCTGAAATGTCCTGGCCCTGCACCTGCCCGAGGGGCTGCTGAATGTCATCTTCCCAGCCCGGAGGATTAGCCACACCAGGACAGACCCTGCCCATTGCGTTTCTATGGCTTAGCACATGTTAAGGACTCAATATTGAATGAATGATCTTGGGAAAACACAAATATGTCTCTGCATTCCCTGTTTTATTAAGAGCTCTCATGGAGCCGGAGAGATTGTACAAGGGTTAAGGTGCTTGTCCTGCATTTAGTCAACCCCAGTTCAATCCTAGGAACTCAAAGTCTCTTAAGAACCACCAGGAGTTACTCCTGAGCACAGAATCAAGAATACTTCCTAAGCACTGCTGAGTGTGACCCAAGACTGACTCCCCCTACACTTACCCCCCCCAAGAAAGCTTTTGTGGGTCTTTTGTTTTAAAGCCATAGCCTGGGGTTCTCTGAAGTTACTCGTAATTCTGTGTGTGGGAATCTTTTCTAGGCATCCTGGGAAAAACCATGCAGTACTGGGACTCAAACTGGGATTCTGATGCAAAGTATGAACTCAGCCCATTGAACTCTGTCTTTGGGCCCCTCATTTAACTTGGTTTCTTGGCCACATGCGGTGCCCAGGGATCACTCCTGCAGTTGCTCAGGAGACCATATGGTGTGCTGGTGATCAAACCCCATGGAAGGCAGTGCCCTACCCAGTGTACTATCTCTCCAGTCCCACCTCATTTTACTTCCTAACTTCTTATAGGCAGTTCTTATTAATCTGAACAGGATTTACTTTTGAAAGAACAAAACTAAAACTCCTTTTTTTTTTTGAAGTCTAAGTAATCTGCTAGGCTAGAGAGATAGTACAGCAGATAAGGCACTTGCCTTGCATGCAGCCTGACCCGTTTGATTCCCCCATGCCCCAACACCCCATATGGTCCCCACAGCTTGCCAGAGTGATCCCTGAGTGCTGCATCCCTGAATAACCAGTAGTTCTCAGGGCTTATGCTATTCGGGGTTTACACCTGGCTCTGTGCTCAGGCATCACTCTTGGCAGGGCTTGGGGAATCCTATGGGGTGCTGGGGACGGAACCCAGGTCGGCTGCATGCAAGGCAAGTACCTACCCTCTGCACTATCTCTCCAGTCTCAACTTGTCTAGTTTTAAAGGCGCTCTTCCAGAGAACCCCTCAGACTGCACAAACCAGGAAGACAGGCACATGGTGAGAATGTCGCCTCTCATTCATGAACCCGAGGCCTCCTCCCTACGGCTACACCTCAAAAGTCATCTCAGAAGCAAAGCCCCCAGCCCCTCAGCTGGAGGGCAATCTGAATCAAAACTGAATCAAAACTGGTGGTAACACAGACTTCAGTGATCTTAAATAGTTTCGACAGTTGGAAAAATTAAGATTATGTCAGGAATCTTGTGGGTTTTGAAGATTATAAATCCCCCAGTCTCAAAAGGGTCTGGTAAAGGTTTTTTGGAATCCTAAAAATAATTTTTACCTTTTATCCTGAGAGCAAGGAGTAGTATTAAGTGATTTTTAGGCAGAGAGATTATTTGATCTAATATTTTGATCTGGAATGAACACAGCCTAGTTTGGAGGGTCGTCAAGGATTAAGTCATTAATGAGGTCCAAGTAACATAGATTCCAGGAAGCCCCTGGGATTCTGCTCTAGAAAGACAGTTTTGTGGTGGTCTATCTCACAAATACTCAATTAAAAAAATTTTTAATAGAAAAATAAATAAAAAGTAATGTGGAGTTCATGTCCAATTCAATCAGCTTAATAGCAATACTCCTACATAAAATAAAAATATAGGGGAAAAAAGAAAGAAAAGAGAAAGAAAGAGAAGGAGCATCAGGAAGGAAAAGCAGTGGCTAGAGGATACTTTCCTTGACTTCCCTCGTGAGCTGGGGGCGGGGAACTGATTTGGGCTGAGGAAGGACAGGTTTGCAAATGCCCTTCCCTGTCGATGGCACAAACGCAATTGGGTTCATTTTAAAGAGCTAATTGGCTTCATTAAACATTTATGAATCTGGAAGCATCCCATCTACAATCGGGAAGGTGGTGTTATCGCCTATCACCATGTTAACAAAATAAAATATCACTGCTGAATGGAGGAATGAGGGAAAAAACCCTGGAGCTCCTGCATTTTTTAATAGCTGGAGTCTCAGATTAGAAATCAAGTTGTTCATGAGTGAGAAGAAAAATCCCTTGTCAAGACATTGATAAAGAGTCTCTAGTAGAGAATGGAACCTTTGAGAAAGCGAGGTTCCTAGGTCCTTTTAGAAATGCACAGACCTTCCAGGAATCATTTAAAAGGAGGCATCTGACATTTTGCTAAAAGTAACATGGATAACATTTACGTACTCCTTTTCATTTTTTAAATCTCAGTTACTGAGCATTATCTCCTTTGGATAGTACATATTAATATTAATTTCCCTTGACAAGAACTTTCTTTTTGGGGCAAGGAAGGATTTCGGGTCACACCCAGCTGTGCTCAGGGGACCAGATGTGGTTCTAGGGGTCTAACTTCAGCAGTGCTCGGGAGCAGTTCTCAGCTCATTGCTCTCAGGAGTTGCTCTCAGCTGTGCTCGGGGTACCATGTAGCGCCGGAGAGGGACCAGCCTCTGGCACACAGAGCTTGCACACCAGCCACTGACCTACCTCTCCAGTCCCTTCTCTTCATATCTAAAGGTCATTTTCTGGGCCAGGAAGATACCTCAGACTGTACTGCATGGAGCCCCATCCTTGACACTGCGCGGTCCCCTTAGTACCAAGCACAGATCTGGACACTGCTGGGTGTGGAAAGCTAACAAAAATAAATAAGGGTCTGAGGAGATCGTATAAGGGATGAAGGGATTTACCTTGCACACAGAATCAAGAGTCAGCCCTGAGCACCAGAGTGTGGCCCCCATGCAAAATAAATAAAATCAAATAAATTTTTTTTAAAAAATTGGTCATACCCAACTGCCTGCCCCTCCGGTTCCTAAATAAATATTTGGTTCCTAAATAAATATTTATATGAATAAGAAACTGAATGAGGATAGCAGGTATGAACTAAAAACCAGAAAGTTAATAATTAATTAATTAAGCCCATTCTCCAACCTTCAACGCTATATTCAACATCACTACTTTCCTTTCACAAGCCAGAGAGATAGACAGTTCAGTGGGTAGTTTGGCAGCCTTACATGCGGGCAACCTGGGTTCCATCTGGGACATACTTTATGGTCCCTCAAGCCATCAGGAATGATCCCTGAGTACAAAGCCGGAGTTCTGAGCACTGCCAGGAGTGGCCTAAAAATGCAAAATAAATAATAAATATTATTTTTAAATTTATTTATTTCTCATTTTTGTTATACCTGGATCTTCTTAACCTAAAGTAAACTAGATGTGTAGGAAAAAACTAACAATTTTACACAAAGACTTTTAACTTTGGGGGAATTTTATACTTTTGTTTTTTTTGCTTAGGGGCCAGGCTCCTTCCATCTCTGCTCTGAAGCTGCTCCTGGCAGTGCTTGGGGACCAGCCCTGCTTGGGGACTCCCTAAGGGCCCGGGATCAGACTACGTCTGTCACCTGCAGAGACCACTGAGCTAACTCTGACCCAGATTTTCTTTCTTTTTTTTTTTTAAAATTTTTTTTAACTAGTTTTTGGGTCATACCTGGCGATGTTCAGGGCTTACTCTTGCTCTGCTCTCAGGAATTACTCCTGGCGGGGAGGCTTACGGGATGCCGGGGATCGAACCCTGGTCAGCCGCGCGCACGTGCCAGGCAAACACCCTTCCCACTGGGCTCCAACTTCCATGACCCCAATTTTCAATTTTCAAATAAATTCAAAACTACTCCAGTGTAGAAGCTTCTTAAATTTGCATTTCAAAGAATGAAGAAGAAGTCCTAAAGGTGGAGGCAGAAAACTTTGCATCACAGGAACAGATTCTTAATCTCACGTGTCAGAATTTTCCCTGTCTTTAAATTTTTCTGAGAGACTTGGAAAGGTTAGACTGATTTCTGAAGCCACACCTGTAGTCCTGTAGCACTGTCATCCTGTTGTTAATCGATTAGCTCAAGCGGGCACCAGTAATGTCTCCATTGTGAGACTTGTTATTATTGTTTTGGGCATGTTGAATATGCTACAGGTAGCATGCCAGGCTCTGCCATGCGGGTGGGCTCTCTGAGGGGGACAGAGGAATCGAACCTGGGTCTGCCGCTTGCAAGGCAAACGCCCTACCCGCTGTGCTATTGCTCCAGTCCAGAATTTTCCCCTGTCTCTAAATTTTTCTGAGAGACCTGGGAAGGTTAGACTGATTTCTGAAGCCACACTTGGGGTCCTGTAAAAGACTTTATTTGAAAGACAAGGATAACCCAATTCCTCAAAGAACACAGGTTGTGGTCTGCATACCAAAGGTTTGATGATGCTTATTTTCTTTCCAGACAAATTGTGTATTGAAGAGAAGTTTTCCAACATAAAATGAAAGTTAAGTACTAACTCTGCGGAGTAAGTTCAGCTCTAAGACTTGATCTCAGTCCCCCAGCTGCAGTGAGAGTAGAATGAAGAAAATCATGGCTTGGTCCCAGGGTTTCCCTCCCTTGGAGATTTTGAAGAGATGGAAAGAAGACAAGCAGGCAAACTGAGATCTCTTATCTAATTTCTGTTGTTCTTTAGACCTGAATAAGATTATTCTGTTTGTTTGCTTTGAATTTAGCTTGTAGAAGTTTTGAGAACTCAAAGAGTGAGCCCTGAAATCTTAGAAGCAGTTTTTGGTATTTTTGCCAAAGCAGGGCTATAATCTTTTTTAAAACAAGATTTTTAGAATTTACATTCCCTAAAACTCATCCAGATTGGTTTTTGTTTGCCTGTTTTGGTTTTGATGCAACACCCAACAGTGTTCAAGCTTACTCCTGGCTCTGTGTTCTCTTGGGGGTGCTCTAGGGACCATTTGGGGTGCCAGTGATTGAACTTGGATCAGCCACATACAAAGCAAGGCACTTGCCTGCTATGCTATCTCTCAGGCCCCTAGTCCAGATTGTTAATTTAATCTTTTTGTTTTGTTTTTGTTTGGGGACCTCACCCCATGATGCTCAGGGATTCCTGGCTTTGCACTCAGGATTTACTCCTACCAGTGCTGGGGGAACATATGGGAAGCCAGGGATCAAACCCAGATCTATTGAGTGCAAGGCAAATGCCCTACCCCCTGCACTACTACTCTGCCCTTCAATTTAACCTTTCTGCAGTAAGAACATAGATTGGAGCTTACTTGCAACAATTGCGTGCACAGTATCCTGAACATAAAATCAGGAGTAACCCTAGATACTACTGGTGTGAACCCCAAATCCATCTTCACCCCCCTAAAATAATTTAGTTGCAGAGCTCTCAAAGCTTTTACAACATCAGAGAGAGAGAGAGTTCAAAGGGCTAGTGTGCATGTCAGAGGCTGATTTCCGTCCCAGACTCCCTTGGTCCCTTCAACAATGCTGGGAGCAGTTCCTCAGCAAAGAGCAGGGAGGAGGCCCTGAGCAGGACCTGGTGTGCCCCGAGAAAAAAAATAGATGTTTTTTTGTTTGTTTGTTTGTTTTGTTTTTTTTTTAATTTATTCTTTTATTGAATCACCATGTGGAAAGTTACAAAGCTTTCAGGTTTAAGTCTCACTTATATAATGCTCAAACACTCATCCCTTCACCAGTGCACATATTCCACCACCAGAATCACAGTATACCTCCCCCCACCCCCCACCCCCACCTCCCCAGGCCCCAACCCCACCTGTTATTTGGGGTTTTTTTGGATAGGTTCAATAGACCAAGGTAGTTTACTTCCAGTATAAAGAAGAAAAAAAAGGAAACATTTACAGTATATAAACAACTTTTGACTAAGCCTTGCATCTATTACAGCCAAAATTATAGCTTAGAAGGGATATAAGCCTTGGGGTATGGATGTGTTTTACTATATACCTCTCTAATAAGAGCGTGGGCATTTTCTTGCACTTAATGGGTGCTAATTTAGCCCCATTTTGTTTTTGTTTTTCCCGAGTCTGGGGGCCACACACAGCAGTGGTCAGGGATTATTCCCCTAACTGTTGCTTCTGAGGGTGCTTTGGGGCCAATGCAGTTCTGGGTCTCCTACGAGCAAGCATCAGTTCATGAGTATGAGGAACTGTGCTATCTCTTGTGCTGTCTCTTCGAGTTCTTCAGTGGTTTGGGGTGTGGGGTGTGTTTTTTTTAATTCACTTTATATTATTTCATAGATTTTTTTTAACAGTCAAACGCAACTTTTAAAACAAAGATAGTGAAATTCAATATTTCACTATTAGTTCTTTGGTACAAAAGAAAATTTCCAAATGATATGATGTGTGTGATTTAACACTGGAAAAATACTTATAAAACTTGTTTATCTGGCTCCACTTAGAATCAGGCACAGTGCAATAAAGAGAGAACAACTTCATCACATTTTTAAAAAACCTTTTTTTTTCTTTTTGGGTCACACCTGGCAATGCACAGGGGTCACTCCTGGCTCATGCACTCAGGAACTACTCCTGGAGGTGCTCGGGGGACCATATGGGATGCTGGGAATCGAACCTGGATCAGCCACTTGCAAGGCAAATGCCCTACCCACTGTGCTGTTGCTCCAGCCCCCAAAACTTGTGTTTTTAACACATTCTCACTAAAGAAATATGACCAGTGATCAACCCGAAAATGTACAACTTATAGGTGAGGAGATTCTTACAATGATTATCTGAGCATAATTTCTCTACAATTTTCACACTCATGTATCAACGTTCTTAAAAAGAAGTGAGAATATGTATTGCAAATATAGAACCACAAAAAATAAGCTTGGTCAAACTTTCTTCATCATACCATTCATTACTATCGCAATTCTGTTTTGCTGATAGGTTTAAGGTAGGGATAATCCCTACACACAACCCCAAATGTATGACCATCTAATCTTTGATAAGGGAGCAAGAGATGTGAAGTGGAGCAAGGAAAGCCTCTTTAACAAATGGTGCTGGCACAACTGGACAACCACATGCAAAAAAATGGGTTTAGACCTTGACCTGACACCATGCACAAAAGTCAGATCAAAATGGATTAAAGACCTCAACATTAGACCACAAACCATAAGGTACATTGAAGACAAGGTCGGCGAAACCCTCCACGATATTGAAGATAAAGGTATCTTCAAACGTGACACGGAACTAAGCAATCTAGTAAAAACAGAGATCAACAAATGGGACTACATTAAACTAAAAAGCTTCTGCACCGCAAGAGATACAGTGACCAGAATCCAAAGACTATCCACAGAATGGGAAAGGATATTTACACAATACCCATCAGATAAGGGGTTGATATCAATGGTATATAAAGCACTGGTTGAACTCTACAAGAAGAAAACATCCAACCCATCAAAAAATGGGGCGAAGAAATGAACAGAAACTTTACCAAGGAAGAAATACGAATGGCCAAAAGGCACATGAAAAAGTGCTCTGCATCACTAATCATCAGAGAGATGCAGATCAAACAACTTTGAGATACCACCTCACACCACAGAGACTAGCACACATCCAAAAGAACAAAAGCAACCGCTATTGGAGAGGATGTGGGGAGAAAGGGACCCTTCTTCACTGCTGGTGGGAATGCCGACTGGTTCAGCCCTTCTGGAAAACAATATGGACGACTCTCAAAAAATTAGATATTGAATTCCCATTTGACCCAGCAATACCACTGCTGGGAATATATCCCAGAGAGGCAAAAAAGTACAATCGAAACAACATCTGCACATGTATGTTCATCGCAGCACTGTTTACAATAGCCAGAATCTGGAAAAAACCCGAATGCCCCAGAACGGATGACTGGTTGAGGAAACTTTGGTACATCTATACAATGGAATTCTATGCAGCTGTTAGAAAAAAGGAGGTCAAGAATTTTGTAGTCAAGTGGATGGGCATGAAAAGTTTCATGCTGAGTGAAATGAGTCAGAAAGAGAGAGACAGACATAGAAAGATTGCACTCATCTATGGTATATAGAATAACAGAGTGGGAGACTAACACCCAAGAACTGTAGAAATAAGTACCAGGAGGTTGACTCCATGGCTTCGAGGCTGGCCTCACGTTCCGGGGAAAGGTCAACTCAGAGAAGCGATCACCAACTACATGGTAGTCGAAGGCCATGTGGGGGAAGGGAGTTGCGGGCTGAATGAGGGCTAGAGACTGAGCACAGCGGCCACTCAACACCTTTATTGCAAACCACAACAGCTAATTAGAGAGAGAAAACAAAAGGGAATGCCTTGCCACAGTGGCAGGGTGGGGTGGGGGGGAGATGGGATTGGGGAGGGTGGGAGGGACACTGGGTTTACGAGTGGTGGAGAATGGGCACTGGTGAAGGGATGGGTTCCAAACTTTGTATGAGGGAAGTATAAGCACAAAAGTGTATAAATCTGTAACTGTACCCTCACGGTGATTCTCTAATTAAAAATAAATAAATTTAAAAAAAAATAATAATAAGGTAGGGATAATGATTTTCCTAACTTAAATGCTTGACTCTTGCACGATATTTGCAGGTCTCCTTAGCAGTAGCTTTTACAGTAAGGCACATTAGGCATCTCCCTTCAGGGGAACTGGGAACTAGCTCAAAGGAGTCAAGAGTCCTGGGTTCAATTTCTAGCCTACATGGTTCTCCGAGCATCCCCGGGAGTAACCACCAACAGCACTAGGTGTGAACCCAAGTTTGTTTTTGAGTCACTCTCAGCTGTGTTCAGGGCTTACTCCTGTCTTTTTGCTTGGGGATTATGCCTGACAGCATTCAGGGGACCAGATGTGGTGCCAAGCTGTGTTGCA